>NC_085841.1:332065401-332711401 GCF_035594765.1 Anolis carolinensis | reverse complement strand
CGTGCCCTGGCCCCGCCTCCCACGCAGCATGGGAGGCGGGGCCAGGGCATGCTGGGTGGGGGGGCGGCGCCAGAGTTGGCCCCGCCTCCCACGCTACTCCCGCTTGCCCGTCTGGCCTTTTCTAGCAGGCCAGACTGCAGCGGAGGTCCCTCCAGGCCGCGATTGCGGCCTGAAGGGACCTCCGCTGCAGTCTGGCCAGCTAGAAAAGGCCAGACGGACGAGCGGGAGTAGCGTGGGAGGCGGGGCCAACTCTGCCCCCCCCGCCCAGCGTGCCTTGGCCCCGCCTCCCACGCAACGTGGGAGGCGGGGCCAGGGCACGCTGGGCGGGGGGCGGGGCCAGAGCTGGCTCCGCCTCCCACGCTACTCCTGCTCGCCCGTCTGGCCTTTTCTAGCTGGCCAGACTGCAGCGGAGGTCCCTGCAGGCCGCGATTGCGGCCTGGAGGGACCTCCGCTGCAGTCTGGCCAGCTAGAAAAGGCCAGACGGGCCAGGGCGCACTGGGCGGGAGGCGGGGCACCGTCAGGGCGGTGCCCCGCCTCCCGCCCAGCCTGACGGCGCCCCCCCGGGCCTGCGCCCGAGGCGGCGGCGTCAGGTGCCTCTATAGTGGGGCCGGCCCTGGTTGCTTTAAAACTTGGAGTGTGGATGTGTTCATACTCAAGTAAGGTTGGACCAGAAGCTATGGGAAGCCTGTTACTGCATGGATCAGACTGGAAGTGTAAAGGTTGCTGTCTGTTTATTTCATTAAAGTGCTTTCTATTGATTGCACTCTGTGAATGGAATTACACAGGATCAGTTTCAATTGGTGAGTACTGTACAAGCTGCTGGGCCAAGTAAAGAGGACAACCTGCTTTCTTGATCCCTGCCTCTCTTGGCTAGTCATCCAGGGAGGAGATGCAATTCGATCTCAAACACAATAAGTTATTAACGCATCTCTCAGGGAGGGGAATTTTTCATATGTTTAAAAGAAGCAGTAGTTAGACCACTGCTAAAAAACCCCTCCCTGGATCCCCTAGACCTTAAAAACTACAGATCAGGGTCTAACTTCCCTTTTTTTGGGCAAGGCAGTTTAGAAGGCAGTTGCCCTCCAACTTCAGGCAGTCTTGGATGACACACATTTCCTCGACCCATTACACACTGGCTTTGGAGAAGGATATGGAGCTGAGACTGCTATAGTCGCATTAGTGGATGATCTCCATCTCAACAACATCAGAGGAGTGTGTGCTTCTAGGCCCCTCAGTGGCCTTTGATACCATCAACCATGATATTCTTCTGGAATGCTGGGGAGGGGCTGGGTATCAGAGGCACTGTGCTGCAGTGGTTCCTTGGGGATAGCTGCTCCTCCAAAGGAGCTGCTATATGGTATCCCACAAGGTGCCATTCTATCCTGAATGCTCTTTAATATTTACATGAAGCTGCTGGGAGAGATCATCCATAGGCATGGGTGGGATGTTATCAGTATGCTAATGACACCCAAATATATTTTTCCATGCCTTCAAAAACAGCCACAGCTGATAGTGTGTCTCCTCTAAGTGAATGCCTGGAAGAGGTAATGGGCTGAATGAGGAAAAATAAATTGAAACTGAATCCTGACAAAGCAGAGGTGCTTGTCATCAAGGGTCCTAATCTGGGGGTGGGGGTGTGTCACTCCCCCTGAAAGACTTTGTTCTAAGCTTGGGAATGCTCATGGATCCATCTCTCCAAATGTCAGCTCAGGTAGATGCGATGGTTAGGAGTACTTACTATCAGCTTTGGCTGCTACACCAGCTGTGCCCCTTCCTAAATTTGGAGGACCTGAAGATGGTAGTGCATGCACTGATAACCTCAATGTAGGATTTCTGCAATACGCTCTACATTGGGCTACCTTTGTACAAAGTTTGGAAACTCTAGCTGGCTCAAAATAGGGCAACCAGATTGGTTACAAGAACATCCAGGAGTGGGCATATTACACCTATCCCAAAGTCACTCCAGTGGCTGCCAATTAGTTTTCAGGCAAAGTACAAAGTGTTGGTTTTGACTTTTGAAGCCCTACATGCATTTTACGGAGTATTTTAAAATTATTGTGTGGTTGTTTATGTTTTAGTAATTCAGTAACCTGCCTTGAGCCATGAGGAGGGACGGGAAAGAAATAAAACCATTATTATTATTATTGCTTTCTAAATTCTACTGATATAGAGTGGGTTCAAACTATTTAAATAAATATGACCTCTGCTTTGAAACTGGATTGAGACAATCCAGTTTCAGAGTGAGTGCTGCAATCTGCTGAAACTAACTTTGGGGGTGTCTTCCATAATACTAGGAAAGCAGTGAAACAATCCACTGACTGCACAGTGCAGGTTGTATCCATAATTAACCTCAACCCCAAAAGATATTTTACTATAAGTTAGTCATCTGGCATTTATACCAAGGAGAGCTGCAATTAAGCTTGGGGATGAAATCTAAGGTTGGAAAAATTGGAAAAGAAAAGAAAAAGGCAACTTTGTCAGGTATAATTGATTCCATCACAGCCTTCAATTAAATTGATGGATAAGAATTTGCCTGCCATGACAAAATGTGCCTTCTGGAGCCTTGTTTAGACTCTCAGCAGCAAAGCAAACCAATCACATTGGGTTAGCTATAAATCTCACTAGGGCCAATTGACGGCTACTCTGCACAGCTACCAGAAAGGGAAGAGATTAGCTTCTATGGCACTCCTACACTTTGCAGTGGTCTTGTGCTGTGTGCTGCCTTCACCGTGCATCCCTTTGCTTGTTTTGTTTGAAGTGCAGGGCAGTTTTTTATCTATAGAATCCAGTTCTTCTCTTGTGGTAAATGGAGAAATCATGGGATTTCATTTTGTGAAATTAAGTATGTCTTTCTGGATGCAAGTGATGTCAAATTACTTGCCAATTTATGGAAACTCTATGAATTTTGAAAAGATTTCTTAGGCATGAAATATTCAGAGGTGTGTTGCTGTGAGTTTTCTGGGCTATATGGCTATGTTCCAGAAGCATTCTCTCCTGACGTTTCACCCACATCTACAGTAGGAAGCCTCAGAGGTTTGTGAGGTCTGACCTCACAAACCTCTGAGGATGCCTACCATAGATATGAGTAAAATGTCAGAAAAACTCACAGCAACCCAGTGATTCAGCCATTAAATATAGCCTACAACATTTAGCATTCTTAAGAGTCTCTCATTCAAGTACTAAGCAGGCCTGACTTCCAATATTAGACAAGATCAGGTGCCTTCAGAGTATTTATGTCCCTTAAATATTAAGTATCTGTGATGTATTATAAGTTATGAGTGCAAAAAAAAGTGAACATACTTTGAGAATCACTTGATTGCCTTGCATAAGGATAGTGCCAGAAAAATGCTCCCATTATGACAGTTCAGAAATTGTCTTAAACACTAAGGTCTATGTTAGAACCTGCTCTGAACTGAATAAGAGAACATTTTCCTCACAGTCAGCTCAAGATAACCAGATTAAGAAGTCTATTGTGTTTCTGGGGAAAGGAGAAACTGTAATTTGTTCTAAACTATTCAGCAACAGTAACAGTAGCAGCAGCATCAACCACAGCCAAAAGAGGAGAAGAATGGGAACACGTTACCAGTGACAACAGAAAATATACAAGTAGTTCTGATAGTGAAGAAATGTTTGTGAATGTATGTACAATGAAATAAAGGTGTTTGATATTCTACCCATTTCCTATTCTTGTGGTTATGCTGATCTACTGGAGGCTCTGTTTCTTAATGTTAGCTTTTGATACTGATAAGTCCTTGCATAATCTTTATCATGTCAAAGTTTGCAACTCAAATAAGGCTGAAGCCCCTTGGGACAGAGAACCACGCAGCACCCAGGCCATCTTGATCCCCATAGCCCTAGTTTATTTCTGGCTCCGCAAGCAGCAGCCCTTCCTCTGATCCCTGACTGGCGCTCTCCTCCAATCCTTCATGCTGGCCTGCTGTGGATTTACTGTGACAGGCTGGACACCTGGCCAGGGGGCAGGAGAAAATCTGCCGGTTACAATTAGAGTTCTCCACCAAATACATGCTTTACTCCAAGTCTGCAGAAAAGCTGGGGGAGGGGGCACGGCCTCTGCTACTGAGGCACCTCATCTGAAGAATGCTCTGAGCTCTTCACTCAGTCTCTCCAGGGAACATAAAAGAGCAGAGTTACATAAATGAAATCTTTGTATATACTAGAGAGAGGCTTGGTGTGTACTCAGGGTTGTTGAACACTAACAACTGCCGCTCTTATTGGTGGCAAAGCAGAGGTCCTTTGAGGATACCAGCAAGCATCTGGAGTGGTGTAGCTCCCAGCTCTCACTGGTATCAGCATGCTTTTTAGCATTCAACTCTACAAGACACCTCACAGTTGCTACCCGCAACATTCATTACGTGGACTCAGTGCAGAGCTCTCCCCATACTCCACCCCTTAATGGGGTGGGCAGAGCAGCCAGAGATGTTACTGACATGTTCCTCTTACCCCCACTCTCGTAAAAGTGGTCCTGCTAGAAGGGTGGGCTTTGGCTGGATCAAAGACTGAAATATGGAAGAGCTTCTCCATTTGGGCTCCTTTGCCTTAGGATAGCTGTCTTCATGTAGTACAATAATTTGCAGCAGATAAAAATCTGTTTATTGTTGTTTGAAAAAACTAAATTGGCACGAGGTAATATCAAGTCACAAGGACTTCCCATGTGATAACAGTAAGAGATTATAAACTGGATTTAGTCTAAAGATATTTTGATCTCACAGTGAAATTCCCCCCCCCCCCTTACATTTTGAGCTATTTTTAATGGTTGGCTCATGGAATTTATACTTCTGAATGATGACCTGTGATTCACTCTCCCTTGAGTATAAATTTTGCCTTAGACCCTCCCTACATACAGAGAGCCTAGAGAAATTTATTTCCCTGTACTAGCTTTGAACCTGCAGTGGAATCCTCTTTCATAAAGGAAGTTCTGTCAATAACATCATCCATGTGCTCTCATCACTCGCATATAAGTCTAACTTAATTGTTTAGAAGGGGGAATTAGGTGGTCGGCAGGAGTAGCCTATCTATGCAAAGCTCTGGGCACAAAACACAAAGTCTAAAGGGAATTTCAAATCATGAGGTAATTGTATATTGAACCAGAGACAATTTATTCTTCTAAATTTGAATTTCTCTTTTGCTTTATACATTTTTGTATACATTTATCAAAAAAAATGTTCATTTTTGCACATTTTTCAGAAATGGTTAATGAATTCTGAGTCAATGGGTTGGTGATTCAGCCCCAACGTCAATGCTTTGCACCTCTCAAGGGGGATAAGGTCCATCTCCCTTGAAGACCTCCTTCAACATGCAGACAAAAAACCCAAATTAGGTTCCCCTACCCCACTAATGTAAGAGGCACCAAATGCCACTTGGAATAAATCCATGCAATTCTATATCCCATGGATTCTGTATCAATGGATCCAAACATATATGGTTTGACAATATTCAAAGAAAAAATCTGAAAGATCACCATTGTATATAATGGCACATGAGCATTCACAGATATTGGTATCTGCAGGAGGCACTGGAACCAAATCCCAGAAGATACCAAAGTCCCACTGTACAACATTGTGCTCATAGCTTTGTGCACCATGTATATTTATACACTTTTCAATGTACACCCTGACTGCAGAATTCAGAAAAGTGTGGATGCTGGTGTACAAGCATGGGTTTGGTTAATGAAAGTTTAGTAGATTTGCACGGAAGAAAAATGTGAGCCAGATTAATTGCTCCCCTGTTGCTACCTATGCATTGCCTCCCTCCACCACTAACCTCTTAATGCTTTACACTCAATACTGATTGCTCTTAAAATAACACATTTGTAAGCTTGTTTGATTGCCCCTTCAAGCTAGGCAAACTTGCTGAAAGGATTTGCCACAGCATGCCTTGTCAGCTAAGATAGGAGAAAAAGAAAGCAACAAAGAGTGAGAAGGATAAATTCTTTATGACCCTATTAAAGTTGGAAATCTGTGGCTGTAATTTGTTGACCATCAGCTAATACAAAAAACCTGCTTTCTACCAGCACCACACCATGTGATGGCAAGGGACTCAGGGAAAAAAATCATCAGCTCAACATCTGTCAAAATGAGAGGGGTGATCACTACAATTAAGAGCAGCCTTGTCTTAAAATATATTTTACTTTCTGTGAGCAGAAAAAGCAAATGATCATACTCAAAGATAAATCCATGACACTTCTGCTTACAAGTTACTATCAGGCACAAGTAGTCTGAGGAAATAAAAATCCAAGTCATAATTCTGTAGCAAGAAAGAAAAAATATCAATATTGTATTTATACTTAAATAAAAACAGCCTCCACAGACATGAACCTCTATACTCACAGCTTTACTTCTTTGAAAAATATGATGCCATATACATGGAATTACTGCATATGGCAGAAGCGGCTGACAATTTGTTTTTGTCACATGGCTCCACAAGAATAGAAAATAGTAGATCAACAGTTTCTTAGCAGCACTCCCCAATCTGCACATATTGAATAGATGTAGAGAAAGGAACACTGTACACACACATGTACATGTGTAAAATCCCACCGCCTAAGAACCTCATACCCAGAAAAGTCATGGGCTATGCTTTCTGGGGGATTCTGGGAGTTGTAGTCCCTAAACATTTCCTGAACTCTACATAACCAGAATTTCTCTCTCTACACTATTTCATCAATATGCATAATTCAACACTATCTGAACTCATGGGTAGTAGAGAAATGCTACTGGTATGGGAATCGGTAGAATGATTCAGGCTAGTCCAAGGACTTTTATTGCATGAAGATGCTATTCCACAGTAGTTACATGATCACCAATATCAGGTAAATACCAACATGAGCACCTTTGTTATCATACATCTCTTCATTCATGCAGTTGCACTGATTTGCTGTTCCATGATTTCATTTCTGCATACCCCTGAAACACTGCCTCCCACACTTCTGCTTTAACATTTAACATTTTTAACTTCTTTACAGCAATTTTGCAGTTCCAGCAATGGTTACATTTTAAAAGCCACATATTATGTTAAAATATGAAATAAAAAGCTCAGGAAAATCTAGAGGGAGGAGGATATCCCATAATGTCACTTCAGTGTTGGCATGAAGGCTCAGAAGCAAAACGAATCCATAGCACAAGCTAAATGACAAGAACATGATGGGATTGGAAATTATTGGTGGGTTTTGCCTACCAATAGCAGAGCTGGGAGAATTGTGGGGAGGAGAGAGATCAGGAGTGCGATGCACAACACCGTACAATAGAGACTGCTTCAAGACCAGTTTACCTCCATTATGTGAAAAAGACCCAAGAGGTCCCATAACTCTTTCCCATGCAATTTATGTGTGAGTTTGTCAGAGGGAGAATATTTTGCTGCCCCCTTCATTCAAAGGTGTTGAAGAACTTGTTTGTTTAGAAAGCGTGAGAGTATCTCACAGTATTCCTATGGCTTCTAAAATGTGTTATCCCATGAAATAGAATTTGGGAAGTTCAATCCCTGGGGACAAATCCAGCCTTCCTAGATATCTGGAGATGGCCATGCCACTTCCCTATAGCATCATAATTTGATGATTTCTTTTGTATAGGTTTCCCCCACATTTTAAAATAGATACGTAAAACTTCAACTATTCTACTCTCAATTGTAAAGATGAATGAGTCCCACATGACACTCTGCTATGGAGAAATTAATATTTTCGGTGAAGTTTTAACCTAGTATCCACAGAACCTAAAATGCTTTTGGAATGATTTATTTATTTATTTATTTATTTATTTATTTATTTATTTACAGCATTTATATTCCGCCCTTCTCATCCCGAAGGGGACTCAGGGCGGATCACATTACACATATACCGTGTTTCCCCGAAAATAAGACAGTGTCTTATATTAATTTTTGCTCCCAAATATGCACTAGGTCTTATTTTCAGGGGATGTCTTATTTTTCCATGAAGAAGAATTCACATTTGTTGTTGAACAAAAATATGAACATTTATTATATACTGTACAGTAGTTGTCATCACAAACCAGCATAACCAGACAAACTGTGAATCTTATCAATAATTCCTTGTTACTACAGTAGAGTCTCACTTATCCAACACTTGCTTATCCAACGTTCTGGATTATCCAACACATTTTTGTAGTCAATGTTTTCAATATATCGTGATATTTTGGTGCTAAATTTGTAAATACAGTAATTACTACATAGAATTACTGCGTACTGAACTACTTTTTCTGTCAAATTTGTTGTATAACATGATGTTTTGGTGCTTAATTTGTAAAATCATAAACTAATTTGATGTTTAATAGGCTTTTCCTTAATGCCTCCTTATTATCCAACATATTTGCTTATCCAACATTCTGCCGGCCCATTTATGTTGGATAAGTGAGACTCTACTGTACCATTATTTTCACGTACAATATTCTATGGTATGTACATTTACCGATCCTGCATGCTCTGGTGTTCTGTTCGGCAGGAATGCTTCCAAACAAAACTTTGCTAGGTCTTACTTTTGGGGGAGGCCTTATATTTAGTAATTCAGCAAAACCTCTACTAGGTCTTATTTTTTGGGGATGTCTTATTTTAGGGGAAACAGGGTAGGCAAACATTCAATGCCTTTTAACATAGAACAAAGACAAGACAAACATAGGTTCCGAGCGGGCCTCAAACTCATGACCTCCTGCTCATAGTGATTCATTGCAGCTGGTTGCAGCTGGCTTGCTCTCCAGCCTGCACCACAGCCCGGGCCTGGTAATACATAGTAATGCATACGCCATTTGTATGTGTGTGAAAATTGTGGTATTTTACGGTATTTTCTATAGCCAAACCACACATATCTTCTGTGCCATAATAATTTCCTAAAACATTTCCATGGATATTTCCCCTGTATTATTCTTCCTAAACAGTTTTTCTGAGTGTTGTTATTGCTGGGCCGCGTTGGGCGGGGGGGGGGGGGGGGGATAATTATGAATATTCTTTCCATCCCTATTCCAAGATGGGGAGGTGCCTTTTCTAAGTTTTACTTGCTGTTAGTAAAGTATGTTTGCATTTTTGGTCCCACCTGTTTGCCTTTGCCTCCACGCATCATCACACAAATACAGCATCAGGTATTCTTATGTGACAGCAAAGATTGAGTTCATTTGCCTGTATTTGAGGGTGACTTCATATTGTTGCGGGTTGGACTGGATGACTCTTAGGTCTCTTCCAATTCTATACTTCTACACTTCTATAACTAATTTTTAGACATAATTATACCAAGCAGTGCATGCAATTACTATATCTTTCCCCGCCAGTTTCCATCCATGTTTATGTGCAATAAAATAGATGCATACGTACCATGTGGAACAATTTCTAACTTAGGCTGCTAATGCATGAAAATATTTAGCCAATCTCAAGAACATTTCCTTTACATTTTTGTATCATTAGCAACATGAGTTAAACAATGAGACTTAGAGACTTTCTTAGACAAACTGTGAACGGGAAAGATGTAATAATCATGTCAGGTTTTAAAAATTATTATTATTCCAGGTCTAAAATTATAAATGGCATCACCTTTTTCTTTGGATGAGACAACTGTCATTAAGCAGACGTTTGGCGTGGATCCAGATTCAGACATGCTTAGTCTGACTAATTTAATTTTCATTGATGTTAGTTCTTCTGTTCTAAGCATAAATATATCTGAACCTAATTTTGTGAACTGCTTCTCATATTCTTTAGGGCCTGAAATTTTGAAACACGACACCTACCTTATTCAAGGAATGACAGATGTCCACACTATAAGGTAAAGGTAAAGGTTTTCCCCTGACATTAAGTCTAGTCGTGTCCAACTCTGGGGGATAGTGCTCATCTCCATTTCTAAGCCGAAGAGCCAGCATTGTCCGTAGACACCTCCAAGGTCATGTGGCTGGCATGACTGCATGGAGCGCCATTACCTTCGCTATTGATCTACTCACATTTGCATGTTTTTGAACTACTAGGTTGGCAGAAGTGGTACCTATTGATCTACTCACATTTGCATGTTTTTGAAATGCTAGGTTGGTAGAAGCTAGGGGTAACAACAGGAGCTCACCCCACTCCCCAGATTCAAACCACTGACCTTTCCATCAGCAAGTTCAGGAGCTCAGTGGTTCAACATGCTGTGCCACCGGGGCTCCACTATATCACACTATATCTATAAGGAAAAAAGCTTAGAATTTTAGAAAAGCTTAGAAAAGCTTGGAATTTCAGTTCCAAACAAGCACAAGGACCACTTCTTTACAGATAGGATCAAATACTTGCACATTTTATCTGTTTGCCTGTTAGAAATGGCTAGTCTAGGGAAAATGATGATGCATTGATCTTCCGGGGCTTATCACATGAGAATAAAGCTGGTTTGATGAAAAAGTTTATTTTTGTAATGGGCAATGGTGAAGCAGAGGGGTAGAACATCAGGTGTTTTGTCTTTGTATTTACTTTTACTATGCCTTGTTTCTATTATACATAAGTAGAATAAATAAAATGCCTACTTAATCATAATATAGGATTATATTCTGACTTAGATTAAACATTCTTGTAGATATGATAAACTCAAAAGATATCTCTGATTTTGTTTAGCCTCATGGCTTGAATGAACTCTTCATGGATATAAAATGTCAATCACCCTAAATACTCCCTACAACCTTTCAGGGAATAATCTCATAAACTCACCTAAGCTTCAGTGTGAGAATTCATTTAGTTAAATTAGGGTGTGTCTGCACCTGTCAATTATTTGAGGGGCAATTCAGAGTAAAAATGCTTTGGACGCATCCTGGGGGCTATGGAGGTATCCACAAGCTCTATCCCTGATCAATGATAGGGCAGAGTCTACATGGTTCAACAAAGCTGAAACCATTTAGGCCCAGCTGTACTATCACCTCACCTCTCCTGTTGCCATTGTCATTACAGATATCCTGAAAATTTATAAGCAGGCTAGAGAACACATTATTAACCAACTACTGAGCAACCTACCTGGTTGTTCAGCTCAATTCTCTGTTAGATTTTTACTAGAAGATAATCTTCTACATGTGACTCTGGATGTTGCAAAGTTTCTCTCAGAGGTAGCCAGGACAAGATAATGTCCTAGGCTAGACACAGGCTGAAATTGGCCTTTGCATTAAATTGTATATATTTTGCCTAGTGTATCTTCCCTTGTTCTACAAGTCTATTAATCAGTACACACGAGTATCTTTGATGGTTAAACTTGCCAGGTGCTTTATGGGGATCATGGTCCCAGGAGCAGGAGGGATATCAAATCTTGCTAACTGGTAATATGGCTATGTGGTCTTAATTTATATTTCATCCATATAATTGATGGTTTTAATTGTATCTATTTTGGACTCAGTTTTAAAAATATTTATTAAGCTATTCCATTCCTAGAACGTCTCTCCATGTTTTATATAATTTGTTCCATCCCAGCATGGTTTGTTTTTGTTTCCCAATATATTATTATTATTATTATTATTATTATTATTATTATTATTATTATTATTATTATTATTACCATGCTTTTCTCTCCACAGGGAGACTCGAAGTGGCTAATATAGTGTGTGTACACCTCTTTTACATGTGTTTAAGATTCATATAACTATTGCATTGACTTATGGTTTGTTGACTGTAATAAAGGCATACTGACTGACACTACAGATGGACCCAATGCTATGAGATCATAGGATTTGTAGCTTTTTTGAGGCACCAGCATTCTTTGGCAGAGAAAGCTAAAGACCTTGAAAAACTACAACTCCCATAATTCCATAGCAAGCAACAATCCATGACAGTTAAAGTGTTGTCGAACTGCATTAATTCTACACTGTAGTTAAACCCTCAATGTATTTTTGGTATTTATGCATGAATGTTCTCTCTCTTTTTCTCTAATGAAATTATCACCTATTTCAATTGTTATTTCCACAGCTGTGTGGAATTCTATTTTAGCTTTATATCATTTGCCTTCACTTTGAATTCAGTTTGATCTCTACACTATGAACATTGCATTAAAGCCAGTTTTCTCTTAATTAAGCACTGGAACTGTATCTACATCGAACCAGGACTATTTGCTCTGCTCACTGCTAATGGAGCTTCACATTTAAATAGAGTAAACACTTCAGTGCAACTGTTGGCAGAAATTCTGCATTCCTGGTCATCTGAATTGTCATTGCCTCCTACTCCTTTGGGCTGACCAAAATTTGTAAAAAAAAACAATTATCTTATGTCTAACTACTCAATGTATATTTTCAGGAACAATTCCAGTCTTGTCCTTACTTCATGACAGCTTCCAGCTAGAGAAGAAAACTGGACCGTTAAACACTTCTGAAACTAAATGCAACTGGGCACTTGAGGGCGTAGGCAGACAGTATATGGATGGTGGAAACAGTTTAAAGAGAATCATTTTATGCCTGAAAACAAATGTTTCAGAACTGCAGTCAAGCTGTGTGTAGGAAAAGAAAGCAATTTCTACCAGAAACAGAATGTCCATCTGTTTTCTCCCTATTTCGCTCCTGTATATAATAGTTGCTTAGAGAAAACTGATGCAACTCCTCTTTTTGGCTCACAACTATGATATTCTTGAATTGTTTGTTTAAAGTTATCTGAAATGCTGTCAAAAAAACTGAAAGGGTATAGTTTTGAGATCTCATTTCATACTTAGAATAAATACATATAGAAATCCAAGACAATCCCTCTGCCAAGGAGCCTTTCTTATCCCAGCAAAGTGACTGCCCAGGGGTATTTGTTTTAATGTCTCCAGCTTTAAACAAGTTCTCCTCGGGGGTTTCAAAGCCCCCTGGCCTTAAGCTAACAGACTTCTTATTAAACTGTCACTCCTAGAGAGACATAAAATACTGCTCTCTGGTCCCTTTATCCCCCTTTCTCTATCCTAGTCAGCCAACAGGAACACAGGCAAGATTGCAAGGTAAAAACCCTAGTGATCTATGGCTCAGCTGCTTCTTTCGAAACTTTAGTCTTGTAACAACCAGAGGGAAAGCTCCATGGATGTGCTTTGAATATATTTTTATTACAAGTTTTCAAATACATTAAAAACAAAAATGACAAATACACAGATGTGTATAAAGAGAAGAAGAAGAGAAAAGACGAGAAGAGAAAACAGCTGGAAGCATATTAAAGAAATACATATAACATCCAACTTTCCATACAATTGTTGAAAATCTATATGAACTCTTACTTCTCCAACTAAAACTCACAGTATGCACTTCTGCTAATCCAAACCTACTATCAAGGCTGTAATTACTTTTCTCTTATCAGAATGCATGATTTGTCTGTAACAGCTAAATAATTCAATTTTAACAGCCAATGCCCTTTTTCTGGTATTATCACATTCTACCATTTTTTAAACATATATCAGTCTTATTGCTGTGGATACTGTATTAGACCTCAAGGCCAAAATCTACCCCATATTATCTCCACTGACCAACTAGAGCCATGGTTGAAAAGCCTGGAAGGCCCAGGGGCTATTTTTGTGCCCACCTCTCCCTCCACACACAAAAAAAGATTATCTTCAATATTTTAAAGGTGATTTTTTTTCCTTCTGATGCCATGGCTCTTTCATTATTCTACTTCACATTGTGAAAATACTCAGCATTAGGCATTTACAGCTATACAGCAGTGAAACACCAGCCAAAAAGAAAAAGAATTGTAAGGCACCACTGCATTTATTGCGGATCATTTATTTCCATTCCGGAGCCAGAATTTGGTAACTGTCATAGGTATTAATCAAGGCACGTATTCTTATCTATCAGTGCCAGTGGGTCTAAAACAGAGGGATGGCCAAAGATTGAGGAAAGGAAGAATTCCCCAAAGGCTCTGCAGGCTTAGCGGGATGACTACAGCCACCATTTCTTTTTTCTGCCTGCCTCTGGTATTGTTAGTTAGATTACGTGGCCCAGATATACTTGGCTATTAAACAGAGAGGTACCAAGAGACCTAGTAAAGCCAAATTAATTCCTGATTTAGGAAGAGAAAATGCAATAACCATAAAGAGGGAATCAACATATTGCCCTTGTACTAAGTGATCATTTCTCAGAAAGACACTGGAATAATCCATTGATGAAGGGGGCAGGGGGGAGGTGAATTTTAATCCTCAATGGGACTATTTGGAAAGCGTTATTAGTTCACTCACTTTTAAGAAGGAAAGGGGCCAACTTCTCACCTAATGTGGAACCTTTGAGATACACTGATGGCTGCAGTTCTGCACCCAAGCATTCATGCTTTAACCTCCATTGATTTTTAATCCACACAATCGGTATAAGTTTTTATTTTCAAAACATCCCAGTGAATAATTTATTAAAAAATATAGTGACTTTGCCTTGATGGTGGGGTGGGGGGGTATAGCCAGAAATAATTTTTTTAATTCAGTTGTCAGCTCTGATCCAAAGTAATAATGAAATGAAATTTGCTCTCAGCACCTACATGTTCCAGATTCTCTCTATTCCTCCTACATAGCTTGCTTGAATTGCTACAAACTGTTCAAAGTGCAAAGGACAAACTGATCTCAGCAGGAGAAGACAGGATCTTGCCCTTCTCAGTTGACTCAGGCAAAAGTAAGCTGCTACAATCTCTCCTAATTTGTGTATGCTTCTCAAATTAATATTTGCCATCTTGACCACACTCTGATGTTGCTTGGCCAACCATATTCTGGATTTCATTTGTGAAATGTTTGGCCAGCTCGTATATCACAACGGCATGGTTAGAATATGTGCCAGAAGGCACTGTTTTTAAAAAAAGGAATGGGGTTTCCCAAGGAAATTCCATCTCCCTGGAGGGCATTTTCAATAAGAACTGCATGACAGCTTTAACTACCATTTCAGCTTCAGAGTACTGCAGTAAAACAATTAGAAAGTGACTCATTGCTTCTTAAGCTTAATTTACTACCATCCACCAAGAATCATCAAATAGCTTTCCAAGCCATACGTTTTTAGAAATAAAGGGTATAAAAGGAGTCAAGGACACTTTATTCTGGTATATAGCTATATTTATTAGATATCATCATGGAAGTGCAAGTCAACAAAGCTCGAGCTGGCTGAAGTTCTCCAGTTTCCTATTTGGAGCTCATTCTGCCTCAAGTCTATATTCAATTGCAAGCACGTTTTTCCACACTGAAACTGCACATTTTAATGTGCATAATTCAACATTTCGGCATTTTTATGTACGTTTTTCACTTTCTCTCCAATTAATGAAATCAGGTTTGTATGTATTATGTACTGTGTGCATTTTCTAAATGTGCCAATTTTTGA
Organism: Anolis carolinensis; assembly: GCF_035594765.1. Taxonomy (NCBI): domain Eukaryota; kingdom Metazoa; phylum Chordata; class Lepidosauria; order Squamata; family Anolidae; genus Anolis; species Anolis carolinensis. The sequence goes on along the minus strand of NC_085841.1, from coordinate 332,696,147 downwards.
ACTTTGTTTCTTATTGAGCAAATCACACAAGTCCGACAAGTCCGGGGGGGGGGGGGGGTGTCAGATTTCCACCCATGTTGTGTTCATATTCAGTTTTAGAACAGAAAGCACAAACTGGAACCATTTCAAAATGAAACTGATTTTGAACTCATTCTTATATAATACACATTGAGCATCCCTTATCTAGAATTCCAAAATCTGAAATACAGTAATCCATATACACACATTTAAGCATAAGAGAAAATAGCAGCATTGAAGCTCCATTAGACTATGTTCAACAACAAAAAATCCCAATGACCATAGTTATAAAATGGACGTGACCAGGCTATAAAAAGATTGGGCATGGGATAGTGCAAAACAACGTATGATAGGGCCAGGGAAATGGACAAGGTGCAGAGAACAGAGTACTATCTGGCAACCTAGGTACTGGGTATTTATAACTAGGGACTAATTCTCGAATGCTTTCTGGAACAACCAGGTTTTCAGATCCCTGAGAAAGGAGGACAGTGTAGGAACTGGCCTGATCTCCCTGGGGAGGGTGTTCCAAAGTCAAGGGGCCACCAATGAGAAGGCCTCTCCTTCGTTCCCACCAATCGTGCTTGTGACAATGATGGAAGCGAGAGGAGGGCCTCTTCGGCAGATCTGAGAGCCTGCACTGGTTCATAGGGGAAGATGCAATCACAAAGATAGGCAAGGCCTATCTTGGAGAGTTTTAAAACATATTTTGCCTGATGAAGAAGCCAGTGGAGCTTTGAAAACTTACATGCTTTGGTTTGTGCATTTTAATTGACCAACATAAGTATTGCTCTTCTGTGGATTTTGTATTTTGCTTCATTTTGCTATATGGCCAACACTGCTTTCCCTGGGCTTTAGGAGAATAGCATTCAGGAAAATAGCAGGATATAAATCAAATAAATAACAGAACAAACTTCCATAAGTGCAATATGATGCTGTATTAAAGTCCCACTTCCTTTCAGTGTTTAGTTACTGTGATTTTATTTTATTATATGTATGTTGGCATTGAATTCTTGCCATTAATACGTTGTAAACTGCCTTGAGTCCCCCCAGGGGTGAGAAAGGTGATATATAAACATGCTAAATAAATAAACAAACAAACTGTAGAAGGCATGTAGGTTCTTTTGTTTTGTTGAGAGTCTGTATCATTTTGAAATGTTCATTACACAATGAGGGGATAAGAGGTGTATAAAATCACTATAGCGCTGGTAGAAAAGTCTGCTAATGTTTTAGCAACACTCAAAATCAAATTAAACAAATGGAACAAACCTACGATTAAAACCTGTAAACTCTACCAATAGAAGGCAAGGTCATTTAGGCCTTGGTTCATATTTATTCACTTCCTTTTCCCCCTCCCCTTCCCTGCCCTTTTGAAAAGATCCTTTTGAAACAACTGCTGAATGCCTGGGGAAATCCACCTAGGTATCAACTTAACTTGTGCCCTCCTCTCTCCAGGAGCGCCTGATAGCCTGTAATCCCCAGCCAGTTCTGCGCAGCTTGTCACCAAGCCCTGCTAGCCACACTGAATGCAATTACTATAATTGATGTGCTGCTTTTGTTAAGACCACAGTATCAATAAACGAGAGTAAAACAAGCTGCTAAGGAAGATGCACAAATTTATTAGAATGGATGCGTGCAGCAGACAGCATAATAACTGCTGATGGCCAATTCATAAATCACAGCTGGATTCTTTTGGAGAGGCATAGTTCCCAGGTTCCTGCTCTAATCAACCAATAGCAGAAATGCATGCAAATCCAATACAAAACTTTTGGGTAAATAATTCCATAGGAAGGGAGCTTAAAGGAATAGCTAGATGCCACTAAATTATGTTCATCACCAAATGTGGAAATGGCTGGTGATCATGTTATCAGTGAGTAAAGACAGGCCAGTCCTCAACATATTTAAAGCAGTTGGGCAAATTCTTACTACATCAAAGTTGTGGTTGAGTCTTTCTGACCATAGTCATAGACTTATTCCGTATAAGAAACTAACCCTCCATCCCATCAAAATATGCAGGAAAAAATCCCAAAGCATCCTCTGTCTATTTGTAAGTGGGTGCCTCCCTCCACTGAAGATTGCTGTTAACATGTAGCAATTGTAGGATTATATTACAACATCACTTACAAGACCAGTTCATTGTCACAACATGCCTTGAAGTTATTTGCTATTTATGGCAACTCTAAGGTGAACTCTTGGCAAGATTTGTCCAGAAACGCCTTGCCGTTGCCTTCCCTAATGACTCTTCCCCATAACTGTTTAGTACTTCCTCAGATTTTGTAAAAAGCTTTCCCCCACTCATTACAAAAAGTTAAAAGTTAAAAGACTTATTAATTGACACAGAGAACTTAAGTTAAAACGATTTTTGGTCCAATCCATTTGCCCATCACCAACCCTGTTTCAAAGAAAGCACCTCCAAAGATTAAATTCAAAACTTCCCCATCTTTACATCTATATCACAGAATCCCCACAGTCACAAGTCTTGTTGATTTTTCTTCTGATGTCTAATTACATCAAATAATTCTAGATACTAAATAATTCCACTGTTGTAAATGTTAGAAGCCTTAAATCAGTGGATTACATTTTAGCCGGAATATCCATATATTCCATTCTGTTCACGTGCGTATCGCTACAACATCCGGGCTTTAGTAAAAAGGAAAAAAGAGTGAGGTCGATACGACAAATGTCTCCTATTAATTTTTAATGACAATAAGTGTGCTTTATTTTTATGATGATTTATTAATGCGCTTCATAATAAATGTATACACTGGCCAGAGGCTCCGTCTGGTTGTATTAGAGGGTGTCATTGCTTGCAGCTCCGAGGTGATAGATGATACCTCTTGTAGAGCTGACTAAGGGGACTTCCTGCCATGCAAACCATTTACCCTGTAGGGGTCTTTGTACCTTTAGATTAAAATAGCTCAATGTAGACCAAATAGCTTTTGCTGTCAAATTCCAACTATGATTCTTTCTTATTAGAGACTTGTCCAATTGCGTTGTCGTTGTCTCATTCTCAAATGACAGGCACAACTTCTACAATAAAGAGATACTTAGCTTGCATAGTCTTTATTAGTTGTTCAAAGCTTGCAAAACTACCAGAAAAGAGGAGACCGAGGGTGCAGCTATACTGCAGAATTAATGCAGTTTGACACTTTCAACTGCCATGGCTAAATGCTATGAATCATAGAAATTGTCATTTGACAAGGTCTTTAGCCATCTCTGCCAAAGAATGCAGATGTTTCACTAAACTACAAATTACCAGGATTCCATAGCATTGAGCCATGGCAGTTAAAGTGGTGTAAGATTATATTAATTTAACAGTGTAGATGCATCCCTACAATGATATAATGGTTACGGTTAGAGATGCGTATGCAGCAAACTTGGATTTAAGTCCTTAGTTGGTCACTTCAGCAAGTGGGCAATTTTAGTGTCTAACTTACATCAAATGATGCTTTTAAAATTCACATATTTTGTGGCAAGAATTTCATAGACTGCCAAATACAGGACCAGTAAATTATATTCTACATACATGATTGCATAATAAGGGAATGAGAAAATCATTAAAAAGTTAAACCCAAAAGGCTAAGCAATACAAAAAGTATAGTATGATGAATTAACAACTGATACATGTGAGAAACTAAACTACATTAATGAATGCTTATACTGGTTGTGTATCCCTTATCTGAAAAGCTTGGAACCAGAAGTGTTTTGGATTTCAGATTTTGGAATATCTGCATTTGCATATACATTTACAGTATCCTGGAAATGGGATCCAAGTCTATACGCAAAATTCACTGATGTTTCATATATCCTTTATACATACACCCAAAAGATAATTTTATATACAGCATTTTAATAAAATTGTGCATGAAACCAAATTTTATACACTGAACCATCAGAAAGCAAAAATGTCACTATCTGAACCATCCATGTCGACAATTCTGGATTTTTGAGAATTTTGGAATTTTTGATAAGGGATGCTCAGCCTGTACCACAGTAGATTTGTTGGTCTAAATATCCCATAAAACTCTTCAAAAGTGTTTCCTATAACAGACAAATATGGACATCTCTATGTAATCTATCTCAGGATTTTGTGGTAAGAGATAAGACGACATTTTCGGTTATAGGAGGGAACGTGGAATAAAAATGCAGCAACTGTAAATTACCTGAAGTACAATATCTATCTCCAGACTTAACATTTAGATGTTTGTTTGTTGTCAAAAGACTACATAAGGATGACCAAAAAAAGAGAAATAATGGTCTTCTCTAAACTTATATGGAGTGACGCCACTGATGTCAATTAAGTTAACAACATGCTGTTTAGCTATGACCAATTCATATGACTCCAGGGCAAGAGCCAATTTCTGAGCATGTGTTGAGCCTTCAGTGAGAATTGTGCTACAAAGCAGTCATTACCACATGTGCCAGTCCTTGGGGAAACTCTAACAAAGTGCATGCCAAAATTCACACGACATTGAAACATCGGCCACCATGCTCCGAATGATTAATCCAAGAGACCAATTCTCTTCTATCCTATTTCCACTGCATTCTCTTTCCCTTTTTTTAATAGGAAGAATGTCTTTTGGAATGGAAACCTGCAGGAAAAAGCTTATTTACTTATTTATTTATTGCATGATAAGTGTTTTCCAGATGATCCCCATTTTCACAAAGAATACGGACTTGTGTAAAATGAAAATTGTTCCAAACTTGAATTCCAAAATCTTTGCAATTCAACCTTCAACCAAAAGAGGGGAGAAGAGTGCCTTTTATATGGTGCCCGGTTGTTCTACCACTTGAGCAGAACTATGCAAAAGGTTTGGTTTCAGGAATGAACTTGAAAATGGGGTCACTTTCTCAACCGTTGCAGGTCATTTTAACATCTGAGGCTTAAACTGTTTTTACTTAAAATTGTTCCATAACATGAAAGGAAAATCTGTTCAACCTATATTCAACCTATATTTCAACTTACATTTTATTTTTAAAGCAACTTTCCCATGTGCCTTTCCCATTTGAATATAGAGCATGAATAGCACAAGTTTCTCAAATACATTTTAATATAACGGTCAACAAAGCAGTTATGGCTTTGCAGCCTGAGTCCGTCACAGTCTAATTGCCAGAACTAAAAATGCCGCCCAACACACCAGCAATCACATGTCACTGTCCCCAGACTCACTGCTGAAGTGCTTTTGGATTTATTGTATACCTGAACACAGACTTAAATTGCACTCAGCCTCCTAAAAACAGGAGTTTCCCATTTTTTCAAAAGCACTGGTTAAGATGAGCTGGACATTGGTTGCAGCAATTAGCACTTTCATTCATAGTTGGGGAGGCTGCAACTTGAGTTATGAGTCTCGTGTGATAATGTTTCAAATCCGTACTAACCCATTGGGTGACCCTGGCCAAGTCACATTCTCTCAGCCTCAGAGGAAGCAAAGCCAAGCCCCCTCTGAACAAATCTTGCCAAGAAAATCCACTGAACAAATATAAGCCATGAAGGCATGCAGGAATAACAAGCTATGCAGAACACATGAAGGGAATTTCTTAGGACATACTGTATTTATAAGTTGGTAAAATTAATAGCAACTTTCAAGTCAGTATGCAGGGACTCTCCTCCATCTTAAAAATAGTTTCAAGGTCCTGAATAGATAGAGTTGTTCAGTATAGTCCATCTACTTATTCCCCTAATAAATGCAGTCCTCAGGAGATTATTCATGCATGCCAAAATTGACATACCTACACTGCCAAACTTCACACACATTCTTTCACTTTGACTTTGTACCAAGAACTGTTTCAGTCTTTTAGTTTGCATTTTAGCATGTTATGTCATTACTTTTTCTTTTTGAAAGGACAAATCGTGCTGTCTTCATCAGGGCATTGGGTGAGATTTGTTCCTTCTATTTCACGCAACTAGGCAGGAATCTAAATTTGCAAATTATATGCATATATAGACACTTGGACATAGAACTAGATATCTTAGTCCCCAAGTTATGAACAAGATAGGTTCTGTAAGTTTGTTTTTAAGCTGAATTTGTTTGTAAGTCGGAATAGGTACATTTTTAAATGTAACTCCAGATATATATATATATATATATATATATATATATATATATATATATATAAGCTTTAGATAGCATAAGGAAGAGTTAACACCCCCATGGGGTTTGTTTTGCTGTTCAAACTTCAATGGAAACATCTTTTTCTCATGAAAACTCTTCCAGGAGTGAATTTCCTTTCCTAGAGGTAGATTTCTGTCACTTCCTGTTGTCTCAGCCCTTACAAATAACTGAGTTATTTGTAAGTTAGATGTTTGTAACTCAGGGACTACCTGTATAGAGATAAGAGAGCAGTCACTCTTTGAACCAATAGGGATCTTACAAGCTAGCATGGAAATCCTGTAGAAATTAAATCTGAACCTAAAGAAGGGAGGAAAATAATTTGGCAAAAGCTGGAGGTCTCCAATAAGCAGCCTTTTTTGAACATTGTAAACTGACTGTGAAAGGAATAAATGTACTTCAACTTCAGAAATCTCCCATCTATATCCTGTCCCACACCACAACAATATGGCAGCAGCAAATAGTCCACCCATATGGCAATTTACTCATCCCTTTACATTACTCAGATTAAGACAGAATACATTCAGTAACAAGCAGTGGATAGGAACTGCATTACATTACACTAGTAAGAAGTGATTTACAGAACTAGACATTATATGAAAAGAAGCTGTACACTTCCAGGAACTTGTATAAAGTAACTAGTTACAAAATAATGGATTACCAATATGTTACTTTCAACTCATGCAGGAAATATGTACATTATGTGACACACATATACACAAATTTCAAAAAACATTTCAGAATTAAACTCTCCAAACATGTGAAGGAGAAACTTGATATAAATTCTGGTGGACAGATAATATGGGTGAAATCTGGCAAATGAAATAAAATTAAAACAGAGAGATATTTTTCTACATGCTTATCTTGATAGTATTTATTAATTAATTTATTTGCTCTATTTCTACCCCACCTTTCTCTACCCTGAAGGGGACTCAAGGCGGCTTACATGGAGGCAATAATTTAATGCCTTAAAGACATATAATACAGACATTAAAATTAAATTAGATTAAAAACATCCATATTAAACATTTAAAAGCATTACATTAAAATCACGCCATCCATAATCATAATCCAAGCCTTTCCATAGTCAATTCCATATTCCCAGATATGTTATTTCACTGCCCTGTTATTGCACTAAACCCCCTTTCTAGAACTATAGGGAGGAGGCTGCCTGTCAAGCCACTTAAAGGACTAAGGGAATTGGCCACATAGGTTGCAGTCAGCCCTGCTTATCCAGAACCAACCAACCAAGGATATTTTTAGACATCTATTTACCCATATTGATGGACCTACAGGCAGCACCTTTAAAGATATACAGAAGCCATTCAGAAGCAGTACAACAATAGAACATGTTGAACAACAGAATAGGTTGCTTCCATTTGCCAGCAAAATGGCTATTCAAATCCACTTCCATGGAGATCATATACAATACATTCAAGCTTACTGCTGACAAAGTTATTGATTAAAGCTTGTCAAGAGATGCTTTGGAATATCTGTAACAGCTGTCAAACAGTAAAGAGGAAAAAAAGTCTATCAAACCATTCCCAACAGAGCATTAAAATAGACTGAGGGTCAATCATTCTAGCAGTTTACAGCTAGACTCCATATTTTGAGTTGGGGGTCAGTGGATAACAGAATTCTGTTTCTTTCTGTTATCTTTTTGGCTAGTAGTAATACTTGTCCAGAAGAACACTTCAACGCATGCCTTCACTCAGTAGTCTGAATCACCATAATCATGCCTCACTTGCCAAGCCACTGGTCTATGCTAGAGTGATTGCTTACAATTTGCTCAGCAAAAAGGAAAAAAATGGAAAACTGGGTTTGCATAGAACTTGACAGGTTATTGATAAGGTTGCAAATATAGAAATAATGACAGTATATCCCACATATCCAATATATCCCTGGACATACCATCAAAATAAAATCTTCACTGAAATGAATGATTTCCAGTAGAAGAACATCATAGATTCACACTGGATGATCTAGAAAATTAAACAGAACTTTTCTTTTTCTGTTTCTTTTTGACATGGGTAAGTGAAACTGCAAGTGCCAGATATGGAGGTTGTCTTATGCTATTATTTAAATGGCATGGTATAATTTGTTGTACTGGAAATCTCTGTGATCATGGATATGCTGTCTGGGTGCTAATTATAGTTGGGCAACTTCAAGATTCCTGCTGTCACTTTCCATCCATGGTGCATTACACTGACCAACACACATGTTGGTGCCTAAAATGTTAGACTTGTTTCTGGGTATATATGACCTGTTGAATGCACCAGTTTTCAACTATCAGATGCCAGCTGCTCACCTATAGAAAAGCATGATAACCATATCTAAGAAACAAGAACTGATGAAATCTATTCAGTGTGATTTTCTGAATCTGCACCTCAAACACCCCAGGACCGGGTCTAAAAACCAAGACACCAAGAAAAAAAAAATCATGTTTCATCTATATACATTCAGTTGATATAAGAAAGGTCAAGACTAGCAAGTGGTTTATCTCCTAAAGAACCATTTAGAAAGACGCTTCTATCTTCCAGTGTGGATTTGATACATCTTCCATCACTGAATATGCCACATGATTTTTCAGTTTTGAATACTAACAGCCAAACAGAAGGCATGAATTACATGTCTTAAATACAGTAATTTTTAAAGCTTGTTTTCTCCGTTTTGTTCCCACAAGATTTCCAAGATCAACCAAAAATGTTTTCTTAATGGTATTGTAAAAATGAGTTGAGCAAAATTCTGTACAGTTCCCTCAAATATGAGCTGCTTTTTCATACACCTTCCTCTATATATGTTTTAATACACAATTTTCCTGACATACAAGGTTTCTTTTAATCTGCAATTTTTCATACTCCTAACTTTTTCATCATAGCAATATATTGCAGAATTGTTGTAGAAAAAAAGGACAATTGTATTCTAGTTCATACCATCTATTGTGTATGTGTGTGTGTGTGTGTATACAGTAGTCTCACTTATTCAACACTTGCTTATCCAACGTTCTGGATTATCCAATGCATTTTTATAGTCAATGTTTTCAATATATTATGATATTTTGGTGCTAAATTTGTAAATACAGTAATTACAACATAACATTACTGCGTATTGAACTACTTTTTCTGTCAAATTTGTTGTATAACATGATGTTTTGGTGCTTAATTTGTAAAATCATAAACTATTTTGATGTTTAATAGGCTTTTTCTTAATCCCTCCTTATTATCCAACATATTCGGTTATACAACGTTCTGCCGGCCCATTTATGTTGGATAAGTGAGACTCTACTGTATATATGTGTGTGTGTGTGTGTGTGTATGTATATATATGTGTGTGTATATATATATATGTGTGTGTATATATATATACACACACACACACACACACACATACTTTATTACGGTCCATGGACCCACAACTATTAAGTAAAAAGCATACAGGAGTCTACAGAACATGTGTGTGTGTGTGTGTGTATGTGTGTGTGTGTAAGTATACGCGCGCGCACACGCACACACACACACACACACATACATACTTTATTATGGTCCATGGACCTGCAACTATTAAGTAAAAAAGCATACAGGAGTCTACAGAACATGTGTGTGTGTGTATACACATACACACATACATACATACATACATACATACACACACACACACACACACACACACACACACTAATTTGGGAAATACAAACTAGATTGGTTCTTCTCAAACTGTGACCCATATGAATTTTACCTATACACCTTAAGTATCTCTGCTCTGCTTGCATTTCTGTCTCCATGGCTTCTTGCGTTGGACTGAGTTTTCAAGCATTATAACAACCTGCTGACTATACGGTTTCCTTTCCTCCACCCTGTATTTCTAAGGTATAAGCCTAAGCAGAACATTTTCTGCTCATTTTATTTCTTTGGAGGGCTGAGTAAACATAACGTAGGACACAAACACAAACCCTAATCATTCAAGTTCATTTCCAACTTTATTACTAATATGGGACACTGCTTCCGTCTCTTTAGCAATCTGCCCCCAAAGCTCATTTTTCTGAGCAAGGCCATCCGTGGTTAAAAGCCCACCCTGAGTGTAGCCCACCAGGGACCATTCATCCATGACCCCGGACAAAGTGAAGTGGCACAGGGAGTCGATTATCAGTCACTTCCTCTGCCAGCCTTTCTATCCTCCTCTCTAGGCTCTATACAATGTCAATGAGGTGGAAAATGAAAGGAATAATGCAGGTTTAAGCGACTAATAATCAGGTCACATCTGATCCCAGGCCAGATCAGCTGACAGCTGGTGCATCCAATTTCACGAGCCATCCCCTGCTATCCGCTAGGGGCCAAGGCTGGAAGACAGACTTCTTCCTCACTCTCCATCCCCCAACTGGTCCTATCTTGGCAAGGCACATGAAGAAGAGGAAATCTACAATGAACGCTGCAAATCCACCATGTTTCAGGCTGCTTTCCTAGGGTTCTGTTATGTGCCAGCAACTTTAATCTCAGATTGTTCTCTGTGTTTGTTTCCTCAAACATATTAAATCGCCTTCCTCCGCAGCTCCCCCGCCCCCATGCTATGCGAACACTGCACACTCGCAACTGCTTACATTTCATCCTCCACCTACTACACCCCAGCAGCCTACCCACCTCCCAAACCTAATCTCAGTGTTTGCTTGTTTTAGCTTTCCTAATCCTGTTGTCTCACAAATCTCTTCACCATAATCCTGCCTTTGTCTGTCAACACAATTTGTTTGCTGTGGGGATCTGGGAAGGGAAGAAAAACATGGCCGAGAAAAGCATGAAACCTCTCAAACTAGTCCTTGAGCCTTTGATGTAAAGTGCAGTTAACAGTAGAGCTCTACAACATTTAAGGCGCTGGGGAGAGTAACTACATTCACCTGAAGTTTCAGGCTTCCACACTTCATGTTGGATCCCAGAATCAGTTCCCTATTTCAGTAATTGATGGGCACTAAATCAGATCAGGTCTTTTTTCAGAATGCCTAGAATCATTTGAGGAAAAACTAGCATTGCCAGAATTTGTATATGTGTGTCAGGGGCAACTTGAGAAACTGCACGTCACTTCTGCTGTGAGAGAATTGGCCGTCTGCAAGGACATTGCCCAGGAGATGCTCAGATATTTGATGTTTTACATCTTTGTGGGAGGCTTCTCTCATGTTCCCACATGGGGAGCTGGAGCTGTCAGAGGGAACTCACTCGCTCTCCCCAGATTTGAACTGTCAACTTGTTGGTCAGCAATCCTGCCAGCACAAAGCTTAAGCCATTGCACCACTGTGACCTCCACAGTTGCCAGTGTGATGCATTCTCAAAATTGCCTGTGAATGGCATCTACTTCAATCACCTTAAGGCAACCAATTAGTACAGCATCCCTAATAGGTGTACTGTACACCTAAACCTTGTATTATAAAACCTCTAATAAATAAAATTGTGTAGGGTTTTCTGTCATGGAGAGTTAAGAGGACTGTAGGCCTGATAGCAAATTTCGTTGTGAGGTGATGTGGTAATATTTCTTCAAATGCAGACATTAGCAACAAGCTTCCCACAAAAGTGTATTACATAGACAAAGGTAGTAGATAGCCTTTATAATAAGAGAGAGTCTCTGGTTCAGCTCTGATCTAATTCAAATTTTATTCAGCTCAACCTCAGGGAGAAATACTAGCGTTCTGAGAATCATATAATTTGGATATGGTTAGGATAAACCCCCCAAGTCAGTAGGACTGGCTTTCTTTTTGCTGTAGCTTCAGTCTAAGATTCCAAAATATCTCAAAAATTACCCAGTTTCTAATCAAAGTCATAGAACTTCATAATCTCCATGTGAGATGGTTTCAGTACAATCAATCACTGAATTCTGGAAGAAGGGATACTTTGATTGTGCTTTTCCTGCATAGCAGGGGGTTGAACTAGATGGCCCATGTGGTCTCTTCCAACCCTATTATTCTATGATTCTAAGTATGTGGTATGTCAAATGATGCCTTGAGAAGCAGGGTCAAATTATGATGTTGAAGAAATTATGAAGCATCTGGATATAACAAAAAAGAAGGGAAGCAATTTTGAGCTTGATATCAGTATTAATTAGGCAATACATAGATTGTGTATAACAAAATCACTTCTTCAGAAAATATAACTGTTGGACAAAGTTCATCTGCTGCTCCCACCTCCTCTACCCCCTCCCCCCTTCTTGCTTGAGCATCAGTTGGTTCCTTTTTGTTCTACACAAACATAGCACAATGATTCCATTTTAACTGCCATGATTACATCCAATGATATCGTACAACTGGCAGTTTTGTGAGTGGTATTTAGAATTCTCAGAGAGCTGTACTATTTCACCGGACTATAACTCTTAGGATTCCAGAGGACACAATCATGATGGTTAAGTAGTAATATGGAGCTACAGTTGTGGGTCTCTTTTCCTGCCTCTCATGCACACAGTTGACAAAATTGGACTATATGAAAATGGACAAGTCCTTTCAGTTTTGTTTTCTCCTATATTCATTTTAGTAGGGAGTTGTTGGGGATTTTTTTTACTTCAATACGAGGCATATTATACCTGCTTGCAAGACAAATGATAAAGCTGAGAAACCAGGCAGAAAAAAGGTGGAAGCATTAATTTAGTCCTATAAACACATCTGAATACACAGGGATTCGGAGAGAGAGAATGAAGAGTGAAATATTCGAAGGCTAAACGGGTTAAGCATCCATTATCTGGAATCCTAGAACCCAAAATACTCTAAAATCCAACGTTGCCTAATGAGTGACTTAGAGAGTGACTTTCTGGTGGTTTAGTGTACACAAATTTGGATTCATGTACAAATTATTAAATATATTGTATAAACTTACCTTCACACTATGTGTACAAGATATATATGAAACATAAATAAATTTCCTGTTTAGACTTGGGTCCCATCTCCAAGACACCTTATTATGTACAGGTATTACAAAATTGGGGGAGGGGGTCAAATTACAAAACACTTCTTGTCCCATAAGGGATAGTCAACCTGTAAGGGATACTCAACCTGTACTTAGGTTAAAATAATATGGTGATCTGAGGATGCCTGCCACAGATGTAGGCAAAACATCCGGAGAGAATACTTCTGGAACATAGCCATACAGCCTGAAAAACTACAGCCACTCAAGAATCTGGTAATTTTGCTTTCTTGTACATTCCCAAAATTCTGTCCAGTTACTAAAAAGCAAAATGAACAAAATTCACCCTCTTGTTACTCAGAAAGAGAGATAATGAAGGATAGAAACTGGCAGGAAAGATTTGTGCAAAGCTGTGAAGTGCCAAGGTGATAACACGTAGAGCTGAGTGAACTCAATTCCTATAGTGGCTCAAGAATCTCTAAATGAAAGTGTTCATGTCATCTCTCAGTGATGACAGCCATCTCCATCCCTAGTGACATTTCTGTTTGTCACTAGAGATGGAGAATGTCAGGAACATAAAATGACATTGAAATGAACAGAAATCAGTTTCCTTCCACAGCTCCTGAGGTTCTACCGGGCAGTTCTCTGCAACGGTTTGTCCCATGCACCATGTACCTGCCAGAAATTGGAAATCTTCCAGAGGAGGCCCTGTTGTGTATCCCAAGACATAAAGTTAGCTTGGTGGGTACACAAAACAGGACTTTCTTGTAGCAATACCTGGACTGGTGAAGTCCCTTCCCAAGCAAGTTAGGTTGCTGATATTTCTTCTAGTAGGGAGCCAAAACGGTGCTTTTCCACATGGCATTCAGTGTTTGAAATTGTTTTAAACCTAAATTTTAAGGCTGTTTTTAGAATGTTCTAGGGGTTTAAAAATATTTAATATGTTTTTATTTCTGTATTGTTTAAATGTGTGTGTGTGTGGGGGGGGGGGGGTGTTCACTGATCCTTGTGGTCTGGCAGCCAATGCCAATATCTTTTAAATAAATAAAAATAGGTATGTTCTCCAATTCTATTAAAGACCACTTCTTCTTTAGAAGCTGTCCAAACAGACTTTACTAATAGAATTTGGTCTGCTGGTAACCTAGGGGCTAATACGATTTAGGGCATGATCCCTCCGTAACAAACGTGGCTGGTGGGAACGAGGGAGAGGGCCTTCTCCGCGGTGGACCCCAGCTCTGGAACCCACTCCCCAGGGAGATTAGGCAAGCACCCACCCTCTTAGTCTTTGGGAAAAGCTTAAAAACATAGCCCTTCCAGCAGGCCTTTAGAGAATGAATATTTGCCCCGACAGGTCTTGTTCCAGTGACCATTACTATATCCATTGCACTTTATCCTATTCCTTCAGCTGGAAATAACTCCATCCCAAGTCTCCTATCAATTGTAGCACTTTGGTCACCTACCTCATTCTCTAGTTTACAATATACACTCCACGCACTTTGGCCCAGTTTGCTTTTATGAACTTGTCCAGGTTTTTAAATTGTGTTTGCTATTTTGACATCATTGTTATTTTATTATGTTTAACATGTATAACTGTATTTTACTTGGATGTGTTTTATTTTCTGATGATGGTAATCACCTGGGCTTGGCCCCATGTAAGCCATCCTTCAGGGACATGGAGGCGGGGTATAAAAATAAAGTTGTTTTTGTTGTTGTTGTTGTTGTTGTTGTTATTATTATTATTATTATTATTATTATTATTATTATTATTATTATTATTATTGGATGCATCTACACTGTAGAATTAATGCAGTGTGACTCTTCTTTATCTCCATGACTCAGTGCTATGGAATCTGGAATTTGTAGTTTGGTATGCACCAGAACTTTTTGACAATGAAGGCTTAAGAACTTGTAAAATTACAGCTCCATAATATTGAGCCATGGAAGTTAAAATTGTGTCAAATTACATTAATTCTACATTGTAGATCAAGCATGGGCAAACTTCGGCCCTCCAAATGTTTTGGACATCAACTCCCAAAATTCCTAAGAGCCTATAGGCTGTTATGCTTATGTAGATGCTCCCTGAATCCTACTGTTATGAGTGCTAAGATGATGCTGTAAAATTTGGAATCAAATCATTATAGCTTTTTGTTTTTTATATTAAAACAAACATAAATGATATGAAACCTAGGGATAGGCTGTAGTTATAGCTTATTTCAGATTAGAGCCCATTAAATGTGGTTTCTTCAAGGCAATAAGTTTTATCTGGTGCCTTCTGCCAGGATTCAGTGTACGCCATTGGGACTCAAATGGCAATGACCATTCCATAACACAGACATTAATCCTCCTTAATTGGGATGAGATGCCTGTGTTAAGACAATTTAACTATGGCCCAGTGCTAAAGCATTTTCTCACAATGCCTCATCAATCTGTGTTAGCTGGAATATTGCTTAAGCAGAACCGCAAAGAAAGCCTGTTCATACAGTAAATAAGTCATTTAACATTGCAAATCCTGCCTTTTGCTGAGCATCTGTATGCCACACTGGAATAGAACTCACCAACCAATGTGTTTTGCTACCTGACACCGAACACAAAACAGTGATATCCTCTCACCCAAGACAAGGAGTGTGATAACTCCTAAACAGTCAAATTAATTTGACATACAAGAGCAAATCCCTTGAAAATAATATCATAGTAAGGAATAAATAGGAAAGTGTCAACTTTTCATGGTAGTCTCATCAAACTGCCTAAAAATAGAAATAGCTTTGCTTATCAGTAGAGTGAAGCTGCTCTTTACCTAACAGAACACTGCCAACTTACTAGGAGAATGTGATGCCAGTTGGACAAAGTCCCACCTGGAAGATTTCCTACTCGGGCTGTTTTAACATGTTGGAATGTATTATGTTTTAGCTCTTCTTTCTGCCCAGGAGTCCTGGGTTCCCTTCCTTGGAATATAAAAGGCATCTCCTAAAAGTGCTTGGAAAGTCTCCCATCTCAAGCACTAGAGAGTCAGTGAGGACCAGAGCTAGGCAACCTCACACCTTTTGACTGTTTTGCATAACTCTCATAAGCCACTACGGTCAATGGTGAAGGATAATGGGATTTTAATCCAAATGTTCTGCAAGGCACCAGGTTGCCTGTGGGGGATGATGATCCAAAGTATTCATAGAAAATGCATAGGAAGGATTGAATTAATTCATGATAATACAGAAAATCCTGTCCAAAGAATATCTTGCAGTTAACATTTCCACACTTTCTTCGCCAGTACTTCACTTTCCCTAAAGTGCCAGGACAGACTTCCACATGCTTCATTTATTGACATTAATGTTACATACAGATGCATGCCTGCATCTTATTTAAAAAGCAAGTTCTGGTAGCTAGGAAGGGGATTAAAAAGCATTCATTCCGTGCAAGAAAGAATACAACTTAGCTATTGGAATTTGGTTTGGTGGGGTATCATTTTTATTTTAAAGAAGAGTTAATTGGTAGGGCTGCTGGACCATGTCTGCCTGATTCTACCGTCTACATTTCATCTCTCATCCTTTTATAGTCCCGCACATAGGAACCTCATGTGGTCAGCTTCTGGCAAACTCTTCTTCCAGATGAGAAAGCAAGCACTTGGCTAGAGGAATGCCTGGAGTACCTATTATCTCCCTGTCCAAAAAAATGAATCCATTAACAGGACGGAGGAAGGAATAAATGCATTAAGAGGCTTAGGAGATAACACAGTGAAGCAGCACACAGCCTGTACCTGACAGCTCTCCACAGTTTAACCCAGGGCTACAGTACCAAGCAGGGATGGGGCAAAAGAGAAATATATTAGCTAATTGATCTCATTTCATGATTCCTTGTTTTATTTGAAAGAATGCTGTGCTTTTTTTCTCCTGTTGTCCATCACCTTTTTTTTTTTTACTAGAAGCAACTCCTATATCTGTTGTCCTATTCAGAGGGTCTTTAATTTAATAATAATCCATTTTTAACTGAGGGTCAATTTACACAGGCCACAAAATCAGGAGCTAATCCAAAACAGAAATGCTTTCAGCTAGCTCTAGATTCTGTCAATGTGCTTTCACTTTACGGCACCTAAATTACAGTAATAGTAGGACTGAGGTCCTGATTTTCCACTCTGATGAAACCAGATTTGACTCTGTAGGATGATCACCCTTACCTTTGACGCTGTTGCCACAGCAGCATCCATGGGGCTCCAGAAAGCTCCTGGATGTCAATTGGCACCTTTGCCAATTTCAATAAAGGTCCCTTCCCTCTCCAAGCTGCACAGGGTATTAATTCAATAAATAAATATGTAAAATGTAAAACTGTCAAAATTTGATATAAACATTGCTCTGGAGTGGGCCCAATATGGGGATCAAACAAGAATGGAATTCATTTCATCCTTAATAAATTTGTGCACCCACTGAGTCTGTCTCTTGGTCTAATTTCTAAAAGCAAAGTCCACAAGAACTCGTGAAAGACCCTCCCACCATCCCAACTACTGTGCCCTCAGAGAGTGACAAAAACATGCAGCATTGCTGGACTTAATCCCTGTCCCTTTTCATGTTTTAGGTTGTAAGCCTGAAGACAGGGCACTGTTGAATTTTCAAATTGTTAAGCAGCTCTGGGAGTATTTCTGGCCGAGGAGCAGGGAATAAATACTCTGAATAAATAAAATAAATAAAAATTGAAATACACTGAAGCATTGTAATATGACTATGTACCAACTGAATTAGACCCAAAGCCTTTACTAAAAGCCATGTGTGAACTTGACACTGAAAAGAAACCAATGTTAGTGCCAATCAGGATTCTACAGGGAGAGCTTTCCATAACCAAAGTGTAACAAATTAGAAAAGTCATCTCTTCTCTTTTCATGAATGCTCAATATATATATCTGTATCAGTCTCTTGACAATCACAGAAAGGCAATCACATTCCCAAATCCTGCATCTTGAATGCTAGCATGAATTTGAGGTCTCCATACTATATTCCATGCTCAGGTCCATTTCAGCTCACATGTGCAGAACTGAGAGAAAAAAGGAATACCTAGGATATGAATTCTTTATTCATTCTTTCTTACAGTTGGGCATGCCTCCAAAACACAGGATACGTGGTAAGGAAAATGACAGCAGCAAAACAATACATGATCAGACAGATCTCAAAAAAATTTAGTGGCTATCATGTACTTCGATTTGGAGGCTGTAACACAATTTGTTGCTTCTCTCTTACAGAGAAATGGCTTGGGGCTCTCATAATTGTGACCCAAATACTCCTCCCCTCAGTTTATTTGTAATAGCAATCGGCAAAATCTACCATTCCTTGGCTCTATTTGATTTTGTGTGCCTTCAAATTGTTTCCACCTTACAATGACTCTAAGGCAAGCATGGGCAAACTAAGTCCCAGGGCCCAATGCAGCCCCCTGGGTGTTTAGCTTACCTCAGGCCCTCCTAATTTTTCCTGTCATCTTGGCATAAGGATGCCCACCTCATCCTTATGCAGAAAAGATGGGGGAGGAAGGCACACAGCAATGGAGAGCCCTGTGGAGCACTCTCAGCCATCGCGTGTGTCGTCCTCTTCCCGGCATAAGGACTGTACTTATGCCAGGAGGATGGTTCAAGGAAGGCACACAGTGGCTGAGAACCTTCTTAAGTGCTCTTGGACGTCGCCTGTCTCTCCCTCCTCCTGGAATAATGCTGAGAGTACAGCCCGAAGATCAAGGGAGGAGTATTGGGGAGGAGGATCGGGGCCATCGCCCCATGTCTGGCTTTCCTCTGGCATAAGGATGGGGTGAGCATTCCTGTTCTTATGCCAGGAGGATAACCTGAGGATGACCCGGCCCTGCCCCACTCCCAGGCCCTCTCCCTCACAGGCCCTTCCCACTTAGCGAGTGCCTGGCCACCTTCCCTCCTGGCTGGGTCCACAATGGGGCCCCAAGGCAAAAAGGTTTGCCCATACCTGCTCTAAGGCAACCCTATCACAGGAATCTCTTGGTAAGATTTATTCAAAGGAGATCTTGCCTTTGCCACCCTATGAGGCTGAAAGATTGTGATGCAACAAAGATCACCCAGTAGATTCCTATAGCCAAGCAGGGATTTGAAACCTGGACTCCAGAATCTTAGTCCAAAACTCAAACTGGGTTTCTATTTGTCACAAAAAGGAGCATTGTTTGAAAAATGGAAAGTTAGGTCAAACCAAGTTAAACCCAGTCCAGATTACATCATCCAAAATTCTAACCGTAATACCATGCTGGGTCTCCCACAATTATAATCCCTGATTGTTCTGTTTAAATAGAAAGAAACAAAGAGGTGGAATGAAGTTCCCAGTCAGTGATTGTTCTCAATGGAAACAGCTGCTCTCTTTAACTTGCCATTTTAGAGAAGGGAAGTGCTAAATTCACTCTCATTCTTCCAAAGATAAGAAAACAGCCACATCACTGACATGACAGCAAAACCTTCCATTCTTTCGAGCTTGGCTGTTAACATACTGTTTTTCCTTTGTGAGATGAAGAGCCATCATATCCAGAGGGCTGAGCCTTTGGAAGTGCCATTGTGCTCTTTGCAGTACCAGATGAAAGCGCACAATGGCCTGCTAAAATATTCTGAGATATTCTGAGATGCTTGTGGCATGACTATACTTGGAATACCATGAACTTTGATACTGCACAGCTAAAAAAGGGGAACCCTGATGATCAAGTAGATGGAACAGCATGCCTATCAGGAAAGGTCAAAAGGATAGAGAGGAGGGGGGTAAACAAAGAAAGAATAAAAAGAGTTTTATGAATTTTCGAACCATTTGGGGTGACGCTTCCTGGTCAATGAAAATAATGGCCCAGATATTCAAAACTCGGAAAACACCAGAATAGAGAGATATGAGTATTTGTTTCATCTATCATCTGACAAGTGAAAAGGTACCTACGTACACTGAACACAGAGAGACTAAGAAATGTGTCACTAGAAAAGAGGACAGAAGAAGATGAAGGTTTGCATGTGCCAATTTGGAAATACCTCCTATAATTTAAATGGAAATATAATTTCCAATTCAATCAACTAAGTACAGAAGCAAAGCAAATATAGCCCTTGTTTGCCCTCCCAAAAGGAGAAACAAAGAAACAATGCTATCACCATTTGGCTTTGAGGGAAGAGGTAGGAGGGGGGCTAGAGCAAGGGAGGTCATAAATCACTGCTCCATCCCACTTCTGCTGTCTTTCAACAGTGAAAAATGGTCATGTAAAGGATACTTTTTACTATAAAGTTATAACAAGTAACCTTAATAATACGTTTAGAACAGGTTTCAAAACTTATTTAGCCTACTACCCCTTTTCAGAAAAACAATTACGCATCATCCCACTAGAAATCTATCTTCTTTAAGTGAACAAATAGAAAAATGCAGTGACAAATTTGCATTCTTTTATCTATCTGTATCTCTCTATATCCTATAACAGGGTAAATGAATATGTTGCTGTAAATAAGATGCCTTGAGGCTAAAAATTAAGCAATTATTTATTAAATTCAATGATAATTGCATTTTCATTAAGCACAGAAAATTAAGGTAACAAAGAATAATATTAAAATAAAAATTACAAATATCATTAAAAATAATTCTAAATTGAACCTGGTGCACTGCTAACAATATATTTATATTTTGCTCTATTTTTTCAGTAGTGTGAATTATTTTTAAATACTTATTGCACTTGCACTGTTATTAATATAAATTTAATACTATTATTTAATATTAATTTAACTTTGGAAAATATAACAATCACTACAATTTTAACTCTGTGAAATGCAACAGATGAAATGCTTACTAAAGGTTTCTCAAAAATGTCTTATCTCCATTTTTTATGTTTCTGCCACTCATTGTTATTTAGTACCATCCCACAATTGCACCCCAGACTACCATTGCCCACTGGATCATTGTAGTAGCCCCCCCCCCCCAAAAAAAAGGGGGCCAAGAAATTTTTTGGCCAAAATGGGATGGAGACAGCTAAGACATTAAACCAGGGGTAGGGAAAATGTTGTCCATGAGCTGTTTACAGCTGCTGCCCCTGAACCCTAACCCCCGCCCCCAAAAAAATCCCTAAATCAAGTCCCAAATGTATTGGTTGGATTCTCAGGTCTTTTTTAACCTGAATATGACACACAAAAATCCTGGATATATGAAATTGTGCTAAAAATCAAAACAAAACTTATCCCACCCAGTCAGAACACTCCTTACTCCCAATACCTCTGTTTTAATTAGAGCAGTGGTTCTCAATCTTCCTAATGCCACAACCCTTTAATGCAGTTCCTCATGTTGTGGTGACCCCCAACCATAAAATTATTTTTGTTGCTACTTCATAACTGTAATTTTGTTGCTGTTATGAATCATAATGTAAATATCTGATAAGCAGGATGTATTTTCATTCACTGGACCAAATTTGGCACAAATACCCGATATGCCCAAATTTGAATACTGGTGGAATTGGGGGGGGGGGAGAGAGAGAGAGAGAGAGGATTGATTTTGTCATTTGGAAGTTGTAGTTGCTGGGATTTACAGCTAACCTATAATCAAAGAGCATTCTGAACTCCACCAATGATGGAATTGAACCAAACCAGGCACACAGAATTCCCATGGCCAACAGAAAATACTGGAAGGGTTTGGTGGACACTGATCTTAAATTTTGGAGTTGTAGTTCACTTACATCCAGAGAGCACTGTGTACTCAAACAATGATGGATCTGGACCAAACTTGGCACGAATACTCAATATGCCCTAATTTGACTACTGGTGGAGTCTGGGGAAAATAGACCTTGACATTTGGGAATTGTAGTTGCTGCGATTTATAGTTCACCTTAAAAGGGGTTCCTAAGACCATCAGAAATAGGTGTTTTCTGAAGGATTTTGGAGACCCCTCTGACCCCCCCCCCCTTTCATGACTCCCTCAGGGGTCCTAACCCCCAGGTTGAGAAACACTGAATTAAAGTCTCTCTCAAATGGTGGTATGAAGTGATGAAATGACACTTCTGGTCATCATTTTGAGGGTTCAATCTAAAGAAAATGCAGGCATTTTACCCTGCTGGGCTGGCCTTTAGGGAGATTTGTGTGAAGGGGAGAATTGGCTCCATACAATTGTTCGCCCCTACTTTAAAACTTTGCTCTCTCTTGCATTTCCAATCTGGACTGGAAACAAAAAGGGACCAAAGTGTTAATGTCCAGTAAATGCTAAGTCCTAATCCTTACTGGCCTTTCTGGCCTTTTGAGTAAGAAAGAGGGGAAAACATAACTCTGAGAATGTCTTTAAAATAGCACATAGTTTGTAAGCCTTGATTCCAATATTCCCTTTTTGTTGTCCCTCTTTTGGCAAGCATAGGGGAAAAGCATCTGTGAATAATACAAGCAAGGTGCACTAATTTATGAAGTTGTTTATGAGATTATCTCCTTCTAATTTTAACTCCATAAGCGGCACAGCAGCACCAAGACATTCAGAATCTGCCGTTCTTCGGTTTTCATTTCTGGATTGTTTTAGCAATGGATCATTGCCTATGTGTAATTTCTTTTTATTTGTTCCTTTCCTGCCTACACAATTTTCCTCATTTTGCCATGTATACTACTTAAACATCTTTTAAAAGAATTGCTGTGCATTTCAAAACACAAACACAGAAAATTAGGAAATAATGGCTGTGAAATGCATGTGCCCACTACTCCCACCCCCACCACACCCCAGGGACAACATTGCCCACTTTGGGAAGCACTAATATGGGGGATCCACTTTGTGTTCTGTTGAGAGAAAAAGCATGATATTCTAAAAACAGAGAATGGGAACAGAGACATTTGTTCATACCAACTAATTTAATAAATTGGATTTTTATAATATGCTTGTCATATTATAAAGATTTCAGAGTCTGAAATATGATAATCATAGAGAAATTTTACTTCCTCCTTTGCTTCCACTATTGCAAAAGTCAAACCCGATACATTTCATTTTAAAAAAAGAATTATATAATCTGGATGATTCTGCTTCAATGAGTCCCCTCCCCCTGCTTGTTTCAGGTCAAATGAGATTATTCCCTATAGTTATTGTGAGGCACAAAAAGTAACAACTAATGCCCTTAAGGTACACTGCTTTGATGCAAGGTAATCTTGACTGTAGCTGTACTCAGGCTCTTGAATTTTGCACTCATAAAACCTCTTAGCTACACCTAATACCAAAACCTTAAATGGCACTCCTATATGAAGAATTTGTGTTCAGCTAGTAGAATTCTGGATTCTGTTTTGAAATAGAAGGCAGATACAGCTTGGAGGAAATAAAATCTCAAGACTCTCAGACTAGTTCTTTCCCATAGATTTTAACAACTATCAGCAATGCAATAAAATAATAAGGCATACTTATTCATACCAGTTCAATAACTGGTATGTTCAATACAGCAGTGGTTCTCAACCTGGGGTCCCCAGATGTTTTTGGCCTACAACTCCCAGAAATCCCAACCAGTTTACCAGCTTAGCTACTTGCTTGGTTGGTATAGTGGTTAGATTTGACATGTAGTGCATCAAAAGACAAATTTGCTGACTTTTTGGAGACTTTATTTTTTTGAGATGGATAATCCTCAATCAAGATGTTAAAGAAGGGCTTCCCTATTAACGACGTTCTCATATATTTGCTTTGGTATCTAGAAAGTGGCACCTGACGTTTAAATATAATCAGCCGATCAATCAGGGTATTGATTAAGCAATCACTAATTCTTTGATCAGTTGCATACTTTTGCATGTTTTCTTCCAAAGGATATAACCAGAATAGGACCTATGGAACTGGGAAACCTTTTTGAGAAGACAAAGCAAATGCTGTACAATGCTATTGAACAGGCATCCCTTTTGACGGTGTTTGTAGGTTGTGGGGAGGGTCTATTTCCTCTGATTTCAATTACCTTGCCTTTTCTGTCTCTTCACTTCCCCATTTGCTCATCTCTCTGTGTGTTTTCCCCTCCCATCTCGTGCCACCTCCATTGTACCTCCCCTTCTTTTGGAAAATGATTGCCCTTGTTTTCCTCCTTTATTCACTATACACTGAGAATACGCAGGCAGGTGCCTGACCTGTGCGCCATTTCTCATTCTCCTCACTCCATTTTCCTCCCAGCTCAGACATGGCAGTTCTGCTTCAGTGCTGCTCTGTGGAGAATCACACAGCAAGGAACAGCCTTGACTGTAGCCTCTTAAACTTTAGTCAGTTAAGAAAGAGCAGGGGGAAGCAGACATGTGGCTGCAGTCAGTCATTTTGAAGGTCACATCACTGGGGCCTTTTTGATTCTCCCCCAATCACCATGCTAGAGCCACCAACCAGATGTGCAGTGAAAGAGCAGATCATTTTCCATATGCCCTCCAGTGGTACTAATTTTCCCAGTTCAGTGACAGCACTGACATCTGGATTCCTTCACAAATGGCTTTGTGAAAGATACTGAGTAGGTACAAATTCGGGGGCACAACTGTTCAACCTGAGAATCCTCACAGCCACAGCCCCACCAAGAATCTCAAAATTCACAGGAACTTGAAATTTTCATCTCCACAAGGAAGAAATTATATAATAAAACCAGGGCCGGCCCCACTATTGAGGCCCCTGACGCCGCCGCCTCGGGCGCAGGCCCGGGGGGGGCGCCGTCAGGCTGGGCGGGAGGCGGGGCACCGCCCTGACGGTGCCCCGCCTCCCGCCCAGTGCGCCCTGGCCCGTCTGGTCTTTTCTAGCAGGCCAGACTTCAGCGGAGGTCCCTGCAGGCCTGCTAGAAAAGGCCAGACGGGCGAGCGGGAGTAGCGTGGGGGGCGGAGCCAGCTCTGACGCCGCCCCCCCCGCCCAGCGTGCCCTGGCCCCGCCTCCCACGCAGCGTGGGAGGCGGGGCCAGGGCACGCTTGGCAGGGGGGCGGGGCCAGAGCTGGCCCCGCCTCCCACGCTACTCCCGCTCGCCCGTCTGGCCTTTTCTAGCAGGCCAGACTTCAGCGGAGGTCCCTCCAGGCCGCAATCGCGGCCTGGAGGGACCTCCGCTGAAGTCTGGCCTGCTAGAAAAGGCCAGACGGGCGAGCGGGAGTAGCGTGGGGGGCGGAGCCAGCTCTGACGCCGCTCCCCCCCCCGCCCAGCGTGCCTTGGCCCCGCCTCCCATGTTGCGTGGGAGGCAGGGCCAAGGCACGCTGGGCGGGGGGGGAGCGGCGTCAGAGCTGGCTCCGCCCCCCACGCTACTCCCGCTCGCCCGTCTGGCCTTTTCTAGCAGGCCAGACTTCAGCGGAGGTCCCTCCAGGCCGCGATTGCGGCCTGGAGGGACCTCCGCTGAAGTCTGGCCTGCTAGAAAAGGCCAGACGGGCGAGCGGGAGTAGCGTGGGAGGCGGGGCCAGCTCTGGCCCCGCCCCCCTGCCAAGCGTGCCCTGGCCCCGCCTCCCACGCAGCGTGGGAGGCGGGGCCAGGGCACGCTGGGCGGGGCCAGGGCGCGGGAGGCGGGGCCGGTGGCGGGGGCGCTTTTCAGCACCCCCGCTTTACATCAAAAAATATCTCCGGCCGGCCCTGAATAAAACTAAAAGTTCATAACTAACAACTCCAGAATAAGCTGCCCTATATCTGAAGATCTCAGGGTGGCTTGCAACAAATTAGAAGGCGCTATAAAAGACTGCACTGCCGCTGTACTGATTTATGCAAGGAAACCACCTCCCTGTGTCTGACCTTTAAGGCAAAGTTGGGTCTTGAATATAAAGGCATATCTATATGGACAGTTTAACTTGGAACAGGTAAAAATCAGCCTGTGCTGTCCCCAGACAGCAAAGTGCTTGGTGCATTTATATTGCTAGCTTTCCTACTCATTCCCATGGCTCTGGAATCCAAAATTCCTTCCCCTACAACCCTCTCACCTGCTCCAATTTCATTCTCCTCCTTTCACATGCTGTTCCTGTCTTCCATTGAAACTTCCCACCATCCACATCTTTTAGCAATTTTAATTAGCAATTTTAATACCCAGTTCCAGGGAACCAAAACAAACTGACGGAATTACTCCAGTTGATAGGACAACTGCAGTGTTTTGTTGCCCTGATCCTAGTATAGCCCTTTATCCTCACAAAGCCATCAGTAGCAAGGAGGAAAATAATGGACACATCTACAGATACTTGGACTTTCATCTCATTCCTAGTCAATTTTTAACTGTGAATTTTAACCTACATTTTATCAATAGTAGCATCGGTTTCTGTTATGTTATTTTAATACAGTAGAGTCATAGAATCATAGAATCATAGAATAGTAGAGTTGGAAGAGACCACATGGGCCATCTAGTCCAACCCCCTGCTAAGAAGCAGGAATCGCATTCAAAGCACCCCCGACAGATGGCCATCCAGCCTCTGCTTAAAAGCCTCCAAGGAAGGAGCCTCCACCACGGACCCGGGGAGAGAGTTCCACTGTCGAACAGCTCTCACAGTGAGGAAGTTCTTCCTGATGTTCAGGTGGAATCTCCTTTCCTGTAGTTTGAAGCCATTGTTCCGTGTCCTAGTCTGCAGGGCAGCAGAAAACAAGCTTGCTCCCTCCTCCCTATGGCTTCCCCTCACATATTTGTACATGGCTATCATGTCTCCTCTCAGCCTTCTCTTCTGCAGGCTAAACATGCCCAGCTCTTTAAGCCGCTCCTCATAGGGCTTGTTCTCCAGACCCTTAATCATTTTAGTCGCCCTCCTCTGGACACTTTCCAGCTTGTCAACATCTCCCTTCGACTGTGGTGCCCAAAATTGGACACAGTATTCCAGGTGTGGTCTGACCAAGGCAGAATAGAGGGGGAGCATAACTTCCCTGGATCTAGACGCTATTCCCCTATTGATGCAGGCCAGAATCCCATTGGCTTTTTTAGCAGCCGCATCACATTGTTGGCTCATGTTTAACTTGTTGTCCACGAGGACTCCAAGGTCTTTTTCGCACACACTGCTGTCAAGCCAGGCGTCCCCCATTCTGTATCTTTGATTTCCATTTTTTCTGCCGAAGTGAAGTATCTTGCATTTGTCTCACTTATCCAACATAAATGGGCCGGCAGAACATTGGATAAGCGAATATGTTGGATAATAAGGAGGGATTAAGGAAAAGCCTATTACACATCAAATTAGGTTATGATTTTACAAATTAAGCACCAAAACATCATGTTTAACAACAAATTTGACAGAAAAAGTAGTTCAGTACGCAGTAATGCTATATAGTAATTACTGTATTTACGAATTTAGCACCAAAATATCACAATGTATTGAAAACATTGACTACAAAAATGCATTGGATAATCCAGAACGTTGGATAAGCGAGTCCAACACTCGCTTATCCAACGTTCTGGATTATCCAATGCATTTTGGATAAGTGAGACTCTACTGTATATGCATTTCAATAGTCTAGTTTATCTATCTGCTTTAACCATGTTATACTCCACCTCAGGCCAGGAGTAGAATTTGGTAACAAATAACATTTTATTTATTCATTATAAGATCTAATTCACATCAGCATCACTTGGAGCTTTACCTACTGACTGTACTGGTATCCTCGTGGAAAATATTGTGTTGAAGGTGACATAAAATGTCTGATCTAGGGTGGAGGCTATTCATCACATAATCACTTCCCATTGCACTCATTAACCTATGGAACAGGCATTTCTGAAGGGACACTAAGGCAGAACTGGTACTTGAGTAAAGGAACTATGCCTAATAAAAATGAACCTAGCAGCACTTTAATAGCCTCTGCTGGAAAAGGAAAATTTGGAACTATGGGTTTTTTTTTTAATAAATGCATTTAAGAGAAGGAATTACTCCTGACACGACTAGACCTATCATTGGTTTCTCTTTAATTTGCTAATGTCAAAAATGGGATGGAGTTAGAACTCTGATAACCATTTGTATTTATCTTTTTTAAAGGTACTTTTGGAAATTGATTTTTTTTATAAAGATAGTATTACTTTCATGTGTATCGGTATTGCTTTTCCCCAGGCAATCTTTTAATCCAGCTGGTTGCACCACCTTGTTCTGTCATGCCTGAAGGAAGGAACTGCCATTGCCAAGAACATACTGAAGAACAACATTAAAATTCAGATATCCAAACTTATGATCTGAAAAAGACAGTCCAGGTGACTGCACAGCAACTCACTGCTGTTTGTCGGGGTTGGAACTCACTGTTCCTCCTAGTTCATGCTGACTAGTATAATAGTCTTCTTGAGCTACAATGATAATAATTTATACCTTTCAATATACCCTGTCATCAGGAAGGTGGTTTTCAAAGCTATCATGCAAAAAAAGACTTGCTCCATCTCTTGATAATGTTGCTACTGAAATGCAGCTCTACAAAGGAGCAGTCAAGTGAAGGCACAAGGTCCAAACTGGAAGCAAACAATGGGATAGCCCCTCATCTTTTGTGGCTCAGCATTCAGTCTGAACCCAATTTCAGACTCTGGTTGTAGTTGAAGAAAAATCCTCTTTTTATTTGAGATCATAGACAGCCATTGCCAATCAGAGTCAGAACATGGGCAAGTTACTTTTTGTGGCTAGAGCTCCAAGATAGATATTGTTATTTGCAATCGATGGCTTCATCTTATAGTAAATACCACATCTATCTGAGAGCCCACCAGCTCTCAGTTACCTCAGTATAACCTGGCAGCTCTAGTCAGATAAGACAATTCTGCATTGAGAGTCAGCATGGTGTAATGCTTTGACTGTTGAACAAGGACTCTGAAGATCAAAGTTTAAATCCCTGCTTAGCCAAGAAATCCCACTGGGTGGCATTGGGCCAATCATACTCTCAGTCTCAGAGGAAGACAGAGTCGAACACTTTCTTGTCAAGAAAATCTGTGATAGGTTCAGGTTCATTTTAGAGTCATCACAGGTCAGAAAAAAACTTGTAGGCACACAACAATGTTATGGACTGACAAATAATGTAAACTAGTATAATGCAACTTCTTATGCTCTGTGGTAATGTGTGATTTCATGCATCAAGATATTTGCTGCTCGGGGCAAGGTAACAAAGCCCTCCTTGTGTCATGGTAAACTAACACCAAAGTCTGATCATGCTATTGTATTACTGGGAGCACAGCTCCTTTTCTTTGATAGTAAACATATTGTAATTAAATGTTTAAAATTCTGCTGTCCTTTCAAGGCATCATATAGCCACATAGTCTACTCAATGAAGGGGTGAGAAAATATTAACAAAAAGAGAGAGTGAGGTGGGAATGGGGAATGGGATGGAAGGAGGAGAAAAAAGACTCTGTGAAGTGATATCTGATGCAGCAGTGATGTGCACTATAATGATGTGCACTATTGCCAATTTTTGGCAATAAATCCCATTGGACAAAACACAATATTGAATTTTGGCAGTAGATATTTAAATTTGTTGTAGACCAAGGAAGATTTCTGGAGTTTAAAGGAGCATAAAAAAGAATTTGGGGCTACATATTGCCTATGGATCATATCATTCCCACTACAGGTCTTGTGGTAGTGCTGGATTTTACCATTATGAACCCCGAGTAGCTGAATTTAAACCTTGTTACAAAAGCAGAATTTCTTCATTGATACATATATTGCTGCTTAGCTGTAGGAAGATTCCAAGATCAGAGCCATCATTTAGACTTTTAAACTGTAGCAGATGCCTTTGATTTGACCAATGGGTTTGTTGTTCTTTTTGTTTTTTTCACTTAGCAAACATGCTGAATCACATCTGTCTAATAAAATGCAAAGAAAGAAAAGGGAAAGACCAAAGAAGAGAGAGCAAGACAAGATGAATAGAGTATAGGCCAAGCTTGCAAATTACCATATTCGAAGGATGATCTCAGACAAAGAGTAATTCAACCGTGTCGAACACCTTTCCCCCTAATCAGACAAGCACACCCAGCTAGCTAGGGAGAAGGCACACAGCCAGCAGCCAACCTAAAGACAGCACAAGGTTAAACACAGCCAGTCAAACCAGATAGCCATACTGTGGCTTCTGGCTAGAAGTAAAAAAGCTCAATGCATATACATGAGCATTATATTAAGACCTTATCCCATGTGTGTGTGTGGGGGGGGGGGGGGGGAGATGTAGTATCATGATGTTTAGTCCTCTAGTGTTGCAAATCACTATATACCATGATTCATTACTTATCACGTCATCTGAATTTGCTGGATTCTTCATTACTAACCATTTTCATCCTTATCCCATGAGCGAGTGGATTGTCCGCCCTCTCCCCTTTAAAAAAAGGAAGGGTCTTACTTTGACATCACAATGAATCAAACTCTTGCGGTATTGAGATTTGTGTTATTAAAGGCAAAGAAAAATAGCAGTCTATTAAAGTAAGTATATCTTAGTTTTAAATGTAAAAAAAAAAAATCAGACATGCTGGTTAAGAGACTACTCATAGAACAGCCCAATTGTCCATGTCATACATTCAATTCAATGCGGGCAATTCTGACAGCTCTTATCTCACATGTTTTTGTACTTTTGAAAATTAATATCCCAATTTCTAAGTCAAGAAGACAATCTCAGACCACCTTCTCCCCCCTCCTACCCTTTTTGGACAGTTTATGAAATTTGACTATCAAATTGTGACAAGCACTGCATCAATAACATAAGTGTGCTCAGCATAAAATTTTGCAGATTTGGATGTATGCTAGTTGCAGGCCAAAACCCTGTTTGTAATTTTTCTTGGTTTCCTAGTTCCACAGTATGTTCAGGAACATATCCCAACAGATATGGGGGTCATACTGTAATGTTTCCAACTATGTTTACAAATATGGAAACAAAATCACCAGTCAGTATGAGGTAGTAGCTAGATTTTGGATTTGTGTGAAAGAGGGTCAGATTTAAATCCTCACTCAGGCATGAAGTTCTTGGTTTAGTCATCTTATCTTTATAGCTAACCTGCAGTGTGAGGATAAAACAGGAAGAAATGCACGTATTTTATCAATAGTGCTTTAGAAGGTGGAACAGAATGCAAATGTTATTTATAATTAAATCTATATTCCTGGAAACAAGGGCTGAATTCTCTCTTTATACATGAATATACTATTAAAGCAGAGTCATGTAAAAATAAGAAAAAGAGAGTTGCTTTCTGAGGTTTGCTCTGTATCACATTGCTACCCCCACCACCACCACCAAAATTTGTGGTGGGGGAATGCAAGTTCAAACAGATAATTTGTTCTAAGCAAACAATTCCTGGTATATCACAATGGATACCAGTGAAATGTGTGTATCTTGGAATACAAAAGCAAGAAAACAAATTGAAAATTGATCTTGTTGTGGCTGCATAGACTGGAAGAGTGATTTCCTAGTGGTGCTGCTGGAACTCTTTTTCTCCCCATCTGCCTTTTCTTCCCTCAGATTTCCCTGTTCATTTTCACAGCTATTGTAAACCAAAAACAAAGACCTCTGCCAACTCCCTCCATATACACCCCTCCCCAAATCTTAACCAAAATTTTATAAGCAAATCAGACACTTTGCCCAAATGAATTAAGAGCAAAGGCAAAAAAAGAGAAAGCTTTATACCTCTGTAGTATATAAAGTAAAGGTTATGTTGATAAAAGTAATCCTAGGTATCAACCCATTCTTTGGTGTGTGCAAGAGCAAGGAAAGGCTACTCTTGGACCACATCTTCCAAAATTAGAGTAGTCCGTTTTTTTCAAAATAGGAACAAGGGACAGTTGAAGTACCCATGAATAAATTCCTGTCATTTCTCAATACAAAATTAAAGTATTGATTTCAGTTAACTAAGCCATGGATTTCCCTTTACAATTGTCTACATTCAGAAATTGCACGATGCATAGTTCTGCATTTTTGAAGGGCCGACACCCAATAATA
Source organism: Anolis carolinensis (assembly GCF_035594765.1). Lineage (NCBI taxonomy): Eukaryota > Metazoa > Chordata > Lepidosauria > Squamata > Anolidae > Anolis > Anolis carolinensis. Next base: position 332,664,386 of record NC_085841.1, on the reverse strand, counting down.
TGGGGATTTGGGGCATCTTGCTTTAATCTACACAAGAGGAAAAACTTCCCAAACGTCCAATGGAAGACATCTATATATATAAAAGAGTGATGGCATCACGGCAATTCACAAAACAACAAAAGTACAGGCCCCCCAACCTCAAAATTTGACAACACAACCCATCATCCACGCCTCAAGGTTGATACAACAAAAAGAAAAGAAAAATAAAGTCCTAATTAGAGGGAGAGCAATAATTTTTTTATCCAATTGCTGCCAGTTTAGAGGGCTAATCTCTGCCCACTTGGTTGCCTAGCAACCAAGGGACAGCCAGGTTTCAGTTAGGGGACAGGCAGATTTAGGCCTCACTTAGGCTTCTTCCACAGATTATCTAATTTGCACTGGATTATATGGCAGTGTAGACCCAAGGCCCTTCCACACAGCTATATAACCCATTTATAATCTTATATTATCTGCTTTGCACTGGATTATCTTGACTCCACACTACCATATAATCCACTTCAGTGTGCATTTTATACAGCTGTGAAGAAGGGGCCTCAGATAATCCAGTTCTGAGCAGATAATATAAGATTATAAATATAGAGTAGAGTCTCACTTTCCAACGTAAACAGGCCGGCAGGATAAGTGAATATGTTGGATAATAAGAAGGGATTCAGGAAAAGCCAATTAAACATCAAATTAGGTAATCGTTATACAAATTAAGCACCAAAACATCATATTATACAACAAATTTGACAGAAAAAGTAGTTCCATGAGCAGTAATGCTATGTAGTATTTACAGTAGAGTCTCACTTATCCAACACTCGCTTATCCAACGTTCTGGATTATCCAACGCATTTTTGTAGTCAATGCTTTCAATATATCATGATATTTTGGTGCTAAATTCATAAATACAGTAATTACTATATAGCATTACTGTGTACTGAACTACTTTTTCTGACAAATTTGTTGTCTAACATGATGTTTTGGTGCTTAATTTGTAAAATCATAACTTAATTTGATGTTTAATAGAGTTATCCTTAATTCCTCATTATCCAACATATTCGCTTATCCAACGTTCTGCCGGCCCGTTTATGTTGGATAAGTGAGACTCTACTGTACTGTATTTACAAATTTACCACTAAAATATCACAATGAATTTAAAACACTGACTACAAAAGCATTGATTATGAAAAGGCAGACTGTGTTGGATAATCCAGAACATTGTATAAGCGAATGTTGGATAAGTGAGATTCTTCTTTAATATGAAATAATTACTGGGATAGAATAATGCAGAACAATATAATCTCTAAAACCAGGACAGTAAATAAACAGGGGAATTCCACACAGGAAACAATCAGGGCCAGCTAACACCTCCCAACAAAGTATTCCCATCATCAAAGTCTGGCAAATCCTGTTTTCTCAGGGCCACAGACAGTAGAAGCACATAAAATATCGCAAACAACATCACTCTGAAAACAAGGGTATTCCAGACAGGAAACAATCAGGGCCAGCTAACACCTCCCAACAAAGTATTCCCATCATCAAAGTCTGGAAAATCCTCTGTTTTCTCAGGGCCACAGACAGTCGAAGCACATAAAATATCGCAAACAACACCACTCTGAAAACAAGGGAATTCCAGACAGGAAACAATCAGGGCCAGCTAACACCTCCCAACAAAAAATTCACTCAGGGAGGAAACAGCCAGGCTTTAAAGCTGCAAGGCCATTACATCCTAACCATTTTTCCTAATTGCAGCATTCATACTTGCCTCCAACAAACAAAAAAACCAATCAGAAATATTGTATATTCACAAATTTTAGGAAATTATATCCCCTGATGGCGCAGCGTGTTAAAGCACTGAGCTGCTGAACTTCTGGACCGAAAGGCCACAGGTTTGAATTGGGGGAGCAGAGAGAGCCCCCACTGTTAGCTCCAGCTTCTGCCAACCCAGAAGTTCGAAAACATGCAAATGTGAGTGCATCAATAGGTACTGCTCCGGCGGGAAGGTAACGCCGCTCCATGTAGTCATCCCACATGACCTTGGAGGAGTCTACAGACAACGCCGGCTCTTCGGCTTAGAAATGGAGATGAGCACCAACCTCCAGAGTAAGACACGACTGGACTTAATGTCTGGGGAAAACCTTTACCCTTGACCTTAACTACCACCAATTCCTCAATACTTTATTTCCCATACCACCATACTTCGCCACAGCAATGCGTGGCCAGGCACAGCTAGTTCCCTATAATATAGGACACCTGCCAGTCATATAATACAAAATCCTTCTAGCGCTGAAGTAAGGACCATCCCTTATAGAACTGTAGAATTGTAACAGACCCTAAAGGTCATCCAGTCCAATCTCCTGCCTTGCAGGAACATACATTCAAAACATTCTCAACAGATGGCCATTTTTTTAAAGCTTGCCCAAGTCCCTTCGGGGAGATGGAGGCGGGATATAAAAAAAAGTTATTATTATTTAACATTCTTTAGACTGCAATCGTATACACTAGGCCTGAACAACCTGTGGCTCTCCAGGTGTTTTGGATTTCAGTTCCCAGAATTCCTAGTGATTGAACAAGCTGGTTAGGACTTCTGGGAGTTGGAGTCCAAAATATCTGGAGGGCCGTGGGTTATGCAGACCTGGTATGCACTCATATCTCAGAATTAGTTATGTTGAATTTAGTGGAGTTTGTATCTCATCTCAGGAAGCTGGAAGCTGGAGAATGTTTAAATTGCCTCTGCATCTGTCTCTGTCCTATGTTATATGGCATTGAATGTTTGCCTTATATGTATACCTGAGTCCCCTTCGGGGTGAGAGGGGCGGAATATAAATACTGTAAATAAAAATAAATAAATACAGTTTGCCTATGGAAAGCTTCATGTAAACTTCCCCCATTTCATTCTGGATGATTCCTAGAGAAATGACTATTGCTATGTTCATGTGAATGCAGCCTGAGACACAAATGCTCCCCCTGAATACATGCAACATGTCCTTTCCCATAAGTCAGCATTTTTGGATTGCTCTCCTCAGTGGAAAAGGGTTTGGAGTCCCAGCCCAACCTGCTCATTTCTCAGTGCAATCCTGAAACATATGTCAGATGGGAGTCTGTCTTGACAAAGAGATCAAATGTCCATGGGAGGCATTTTAATTACAAGGTCGTTCTCATTAGAAAGGTCAACAACTTTCAGAACACTAGGGCAAGGGAAGATTAATTACACCCCTTCATGTATTCATTTCGTTAAGTTCATTTATATGACAATGAAAGTACAACAAGGGGGGGGGGGTTAAACTGCACATAATTTCTAAATTTTCATTACTGTTTGGGATTTAAAATGAATGAAATCAAGGTATCCAATGAAAGGATACATGAAATAGATTTATTTCTGGAGAAATTCAAAAGCTGGGATCTCAAACAAATTTATTAAGATATGCCCTAAAGCAGAGAGAGAGAGAGAGAGAGAGATTATAATTTATAAGAATACTGAAAACATCTTTAAATTTAAAGAAACACTAAAGCCAGAAGTTGGGACTTACAAATTCAACACTACCAAAACAAAGTCTGTTATGCTTTTTATACATGGTGACTGCAGCAAGGATTGTTTATGTTTACTACTGGAAACAAGAAGAAATTCCCAACCAAGATTTGTGGATTACAAAAAGTTTGGGCATGGCAGAGATTGTCAAACTGACTAGGCTGATACAATCTCCAGATCCTTCCAGATTTGAAGAAGAATGGCAGTCCTTTATTGACTATTTAAAAGAAGAAAAGAAAATGACAATATTGGGCTTTCTATAGCATTAAGGGAAAATTAGTAGTACAGAGATGTAGGAATAACAAGGAAAGAAAAATAGAGAAGTTAGTGACAAGAATAACAGGATCTTCAATGATATTCAAGGGATCCTGGGAAATTATACAGGAGATGTTTTATGACAAAAATAATAGATTTTTTTTCATTATGAAGAAAACAGCAGAGACAGGGTAGGAAGTGTTAGTTAGGGCTTTCTATTTTCCATTTCTCAATTTTTGTATATTCTTTGTTTTAAAACACTGTACATCCACTTTTCTATCATTCTATTTTAGATTAAAGAAATGCTCTTTTTTCTCTTTTCTTTTTTAACATCTTGGAAATCTTTTTTTGTACTAGATAAGAACGGAAGAAAACAAAGATGTAAGATATTTAAAATGCCCTTGTTCTATATTCACTCTTGTACCCCTTCCCCATTCCTCATATCTTGCAATAAAAATTATATGAAAAAAGCCATATTTGTATATATTATAGAATTATAAATAGCTGTTATGAATTTTTCACAAAGCAGGGGGCTTCAGGATGCCCTGTCCAAAAAGATATTTTTGCACATGGAAATCAATCTTTCTATTCCCCAGAGTGTGTGTGTGTGTGGGGGGGGGGGGGGGAGACAAAATTGTAGATATCCGCACATGTACTCTGGTTCAAGACACAATATTCAAATATGCCGTTATCTGCACATAAACTATGCATTGAACATTAACAAATGACAGCAATACAATTGTTGGATGTGGATTCCTAAGTAATACCCACCAACCTGTCTCATTCTCTGATCATGTCATTCCTGATTCCTCCTAAATCCAGGGCATAGACACATTTTTTTTAAAAAAAAATAGTTTTTCCTGGAAGCTCTAAGGCTTTTTAAAAAAATTGCATTAAAGCCTTCAGGCTTTAATTTTCAATACCACAGGAACCTCTTGTGTGTTCAAACAGGATTGGGATCAAGGCAAGAGCAAATTTTTGTGCATGTGTGAATTCAATGATGCTAATTATTAACTGTCCCACAGAGGTGTTATTTAGTAGGAATGGGAAATAAAGGTTACAATGTGCACAAAAAGTGCTGCATCAAGTAATCCATACTGTTAACACCTGCAAAAAGCAATGCATCCAAATTTCCGCAGTATACAGAAATCATGCACAGAGAGAATTGCGCATTTCTATTTTTTGCCGTGACAGGATTAACTGAGCTGTACATGTTTGGCTTTTCTATTTCATCAGGTCTCCCACAAGACAAATGAGTAGACGAAAAGACTTCAGACTTTAAATGCAAGACGGGTAAGATCCACAAGGGCAAAATCAGAATGTTGAATTTGGGCCCAGAGCTTCAAGAGACTCTCCAAAATCCCATCAGAGATCAAGAGGAAAAGAACTGGTAACCATGGGAAACCATTCTCATCTTAATCTCAGTTGAGTAAAGGGGAAAGCATCTCCAGATTAATAGCTAAAGTACTTGGGGATTAGGGATTAAGGGGAGAATCCTGTTTGCGAGGATTAAGAGGGCTGGGTTCACATGAAAACCTCAACCAGCAATTGCCTCCAAATAAATGGCGTTTTTCATTTGCTGAGGGGAGAAATGTGGGGGGATGTCAGAGGGAGGGCATCAAAATTCATCAAAGGTTTGGAAAAGGGAATCTAGTAGGAGAGGTTAAGAGACAGAATGAAGACACAAAATCAGAAATAAAATGAAAGATGCAAATACCAACATGATTAGTAGCACAGTAGGCAATGTTTTATTTTACATTTTTTCCCCAGCATGGGTCGCTAAAACCAGATTGCTGTTTTATGGTTGATTTTTTTTTTAGGCATGATGCTCTGTGTCACGTAAACATGATGCACAGAAAGGCTTAGTGCCTAGTTACACATGCTGGCATATTCATCCCTAAAAATGTTAATTTTCTTTTTTTCCCCAGCATATTATTCTACTGAAGCTTTAGCACTAACATCATCATCATATCCAGCTTTTAACACTTTGGTTGCAATGCAAAACACCTCACAGCATTAAAAACAATAATGTTTAAATCTACAACATATAAATATTAAAATAGAATTAAACATATACATCAGTTAAAATCACTTAAAATACTTAAAAACAGTTAAATATACTGAAACCTCTATGGCTCACTTAAAAACTTTCTTTTTTTAAATCCTGCCTGAATAGAAAGATTTTAATCTTCCATCAGAAGGACAGCAGAGAGGTGGCCATTCTGGCTTCCCTAGGCAGGGAGTTCCAGAGTTACGGGACAGCCACCAAGAAGGTCCTCTCTTGAGTCCCCACTAACTGTGCTTGCAGTAGAGATGAAACTGAAAGGCTTTTCTGGATGATCTCAGAGCTATGGCAGATTCATACTAAGAGATATGATCTGCCAGGTAACCTAGACCTGAGTCATTTGGGCTTTATAGGTTGTGCCTAACAGTTTGAATTGTACTCAGAAACAAACTGGTAGCCAGTGGAGCTGTTGTGCCACTGGAATTGTGCAGTTGTAGCCAGTCTGGCCACTGAAGTTTCTGAGTGCTCTTCAAAGGCAGCACAAAGTAGAACACATTGCAGCAATTCAAAGAGGATGTAGTTAAATTATGTACCACCATGGGGAGATCTGGCATTTTAAAGAATGGGCACAGATGGAGAACAAGTTTTAGATATGCAAAGCTTTCTGCAGAAATCCCGGTCTTCAGGTTCAATGTTGAGACCAGGAATACACCTAAACTGTGGACCTGTGTCTTCAGGTGGTTGTAACCCCGTCTAGCACATGCTGATCTGCCTTTTCAACTGATTCTCTATGTGGAAAACAAACCATAAATTGTTCATGATTAAACTTCAGGACATTGTCTACATTAAAAAAAACTACCATATACTCAGAATGGGGGACTCATGTGATCAGCATGATCTTTGCTGATAGAGTGGGCACCCTATTATGAACTCAGCAGATGTGACTGTAATGGTGATGCTCATGCAGATAAGCTCATAGCTGACAAGGAGCAGTGACATGGGTGACAAGGGGATGACTCTATGAGGCAAGGGCAGTTTTGGTCCAGCTGGAACAATTAGACACCAGTGTAGTGTATCACTATAGAAGGTTTGGACTAGTGCATGTGGCCACCATCACAACAAATCTGGGGCCAATCTGGCACATAATGCTCTAGACTACCCTTGAATTAAGTACAAACAAGGCTACAGAAAGGAACATAGGACTGAGACCTAAATGCATATTCTCTACTACTCTGACAAAGCACCTCTCACATAACGGATGCCGAAAAACAAAAAGCAGCACAATTAGAAAAACAATAACCTTTTTTATTGGGAGAATAAGAATGAGCAACTGTGTGAGGGCACATTTGTGGTCTTTCGTGCAAAGCTCACCAGGGACAACACTGGCATGTTGGTGGCACACTGATAGTAACACAAATAGAAAAAGGTAGGACCACAACCACAGGTGCATAAAACATAAAAAGCCATCACAAAAACACAAAGAATGTAAATAAAATGAAAAAAATAAATGAGGATAATGAAGGAGGTTTAGTTTTACTGAGTTTTTAGTTTTATTTGCCAAAGAGTGCTGGTGCCTCTCCAAACTATAACAGCTATGAGCCATGCCAGTTAAAGTGGTGATGAACTGCATTGATTCTATAGTGCAGAATTACTTTATGAGCAAGGCAGTACTTCCATTATGGAAGATATTGGTGGTTTCAAACATTTACACTAAAATACCTTCACTTCCTTTACTTTAACATACTTTAACATATAATTGGGACTCTTTAAAAAGCCATACTTTCAACATACACGGAAGGCCTTTTCTACATAATAAAGGTAGAGATCAGATAAATCCTGAAAGAACTATATTTTTAGCCAACTTCTTCTAATTTACCACAATACTTCACACGTTTAGTCTTCACACGTTTAGTCTTGCTTTAAATAAACATAAAGATTTAATTGATATAAATAATTGTTGAATTAAAACTGGTACCAATTATTTTCATTAATCAGAAATGGTATAAAAAGCAGCAGGAGGAGAGTTAATTTAAAATATTTATCAAAAATTAAATGCTGTCTTTTAGGAACTGAAGAAACCAACCAAGTAATTTCTCTGAAAATGTACTGCTGCCAAGTGAATTCTTCACCCACAAGGTAAACTGATCTAGATCAGTTTATCTCATATTCTGCAGAGATGCCAGAGGGCATACAATGCTGATGTGCCCAGGACATTTCTCAATATCATCACTTTAAAGAGGTGCATCCTATGGCCATGCAAAAACCCCTGCCTCTTTATATTGTTCATGCTTTTACTGGTCAAAAAATAGCAGGGACCTGAATAATAAGGAGAAAAACACTAGATGGTACAGGCACACAGACAAAAATAGTTAGCCTTTTGCTTCCCCACCACCCTCTTCTGAAAGAATTTGACTCAGTATCAGAAAACTTAGGGCCTTTCCAGACTGGCCCAAAATGTGGGACCTGCCTTGCTTTTACCTGAGGTATCCTAACAACACCTCAGGTAAAAGTGAATTAATTCGGACAGAACTGAAGTTTTCCCAGTTTACTCTGCATTAATTAAACACCTGGAAAGATCCTCACCTTCAGCTAAGGTCCAGATCTTTCCAGGTATATATCTCATTGGGATTGACTCTCAGGACTGCTTCTCCACCCTGGGGGTCAATCCCCATAGCCATCCCAGTTCTTCTGGTTCCTGGAGGCCAAAGGAGTGGAAGGCACCCATGCCCTCCCCCCAGCCCCTATTTCCCCCCAAAAAAACTTACTGGAAAGGCCTGCCAGCAGGACAGCCCCTTCCATAGAATACTCCACTCCTCAACAAATTCAAACAATGGTCTGCAGGACTGAACATCTGAAATGCCTTTGGGTGTTTGATACATTAATAACAATGTTCAGTCTGTCCAAAAGAAAATTTCAAATTGTTAGTCTTGTGGTCACAATAGTCCAACTTGTTCTCTTCCTGAAGGAAGTATCTGTATTCCTCCTTCTAAGAAGGATACCTCAAAATTTCTTTCAGATACAATAGACACTTCTAAGTATTTCTCATGGGGTGAAAGCTTCTCCATTCTGTCTTTTTATATTAATGTATAGAATGGGTACAAGGAGTATGGATGGCCTTAGAGCTTCTAAGAGCTCACTCATGTGACTCGGCTAATTGGTTTATTCTCACATTAGGTGATTTAAAGTTCTACATTCTAATCTCATTAAAATAAGGCATCATTTTTTCTGGTTAGCAAAACAAAACATGCAAAACACATCAGACTCACCTCCAATAGGACACAATCTCAGAAATGGCCACCATTAAGCAAACTACAGATAGGCACCAATTTTGATTTGATTTGAGTTTAGTTTAGTTTACAGATTAGTTTAGAACTAATCGGAATATTCTGAACAGGGAACAGAAACATACAGAGCAGTTATGCCTCATCCATGAGCAGTACCCATGTAAGTTCCCCCAAACAATAAGAAATTCAAATTGTATACAGTATGCAAGGAGATCTTGTAAAACTTTCAAGACTAACTGTGATTTGAAGTTGGCAGCGTAAGTTTTTCCTTGCTGAAGTGGAATTACAGCCTTATCACATGAGGTGGAAGAAGTGATGTTTCTGCCCCAGGTCACCCATGGAGCCCCACATCATCCATCATATGACACAACTTCCGGTGGGGCTCTGTGGGCAAACTGGGGATGCAGCGTGGTGGGAGGCTGCCACCAACACAGAAGCCACTCCGTATTCCGTTAGGAACAATGAGGCTTCAACAGAGTGGGAAAGTGTCAGCTGATGGTGGGGACATTGGGATTGCCCCGCTGCCACCCCAATGCCACCCAGATTCAACATGGAGTCTGGCAAACCATGACACTGGACCTCATCAATGTGATGAGGTCCATAGTCTACAAAAGCTTATGCTCTCAGCCTCTAAGGTGAAACAAGGTCCCTTTCATACTGATATTCTAGATTGTCAAGGCTGTGTCTTTGAATTCCAATTGCTTAAAAGTCATTTATATGTTCAGTGTATGTGTGACCAAAGTTGTTAAACGTAGTTTTGGGAAAGCCTGTGGCTATAAAGCTGCTATTCCACAGCAGTTGTGTGATCACTAATACCAGAAACATACCAGGATGAGCAGCTTCAACAATGTTTCCTTTGTGAAACTGTACCAGTTTGCCAATTTGTGATCCCATGATCATACTTTCATGTGCCCTCATAACTTTTCCTTCCTGCACTTCTGCTGAGCCTTAATTTATTTTTATTTTTTGAAAGTAATTTTGCAGTTCTAGTAATGGAAATAAAAAGGACAAATATTACCAAAGAAAAATATTAAATAAATTGCTTGGGAATAGTGAAAAGGAAGAGACAGTAGAGAAAAGGAGATTCCCACCCTTTAGCATCACTTCACTTTTGGAAGGCTGGCACAAGAAGCAGAACAGATCAGTTGCACAATGTACATGATGGGAATATTGCAGGATTGGCAACTATTGAAAAATTGTGTCCATCGATAGTAGGGGACAGGTTAATTGTGGGAAGGGGGCAGGCCAGAAGGAAGCTATTAATGGTACCATGCAGTAGGGATCACAGTCCTACTTCAATGTCAGTTTGCCTCACCAATGCAATAAAGCCCTATATTTTTGCATTCTTCCAGACAAAGGAAAGGAGGATAGATGTCTCCTATAGAATCTAAATCCTGATCACAATTTATCGATATATCCAAAAATTTTACTCCTAGATGCCAGATATGCATCCATGACAGGAACTTGGAAGGAACCTCAGGATATGATTGTTTTAGAAAGTCATCCTTCCCATATTAAGATACTCATAAGGGAATGAAGCAACTGCTATCACTGCCCCATCCCAACTATGATAGCCGGCATTCCCAGCCATACAATTTCTACAATCATCTGCTGGTGGGTGGAACCAGCAGATGCTATCTTTTAAGCAATTGTCTGCTTTTGAAAAAAAAAAAAAAACACGAATCTTCTGGTTGCCTTAATAAACCACAGCATTTTTCTGAAATATACCCAAACTAAGCCTGATCAAGAAAGTAAAATGGCATTGGTATATATTATTTCTAATGATTCCTATTCCACCCTTCCACCACTATCGGTGTAACAAAATGTGTAATGTTGAGACATCAATCCCAGCTTGTCAGCTAACAGTTCTCAAATAATCTGGACAGTATAAATGCTTCCAGAATCTATTGTAAACCCCAGATAAAACAAGCCAGCCATATGATGGGATTAACCTCCTGTTTCACATTGTAGTGTGATAATAACAGCTCATGAACGATGGCAATTTTGCTTAAAACCAGCACGTATCAGATAGCATTTCCCAGTTGCAAATAAAACTATACAATATTATTTCAGAACTCTTAGATACATACTAAGAATTTCAGCATACAAACTGAAACCATACTGCAATATAGCTGTGTTTAAAATCTGTCTTTAATCATAAACACAATGGACTGGCTTGAACGGTCTATGCTCATGCCATCTAGTTCCAGTTTTCTTTTTATGGTAAATGGCTATGTCTTTTCTGAGGATCGTGAGGATAAATGAAATAAAGATTGTGAAGCACTTCCTTTGTTTCAAAATTCTACATAAATATTAACTGACAAGTATGACAGTTATAAACCTCCATCACATTTTGACACAACAAGGTGATGAATAGTTACACCATCCTTCTGAGTCAGAAATACCAGATTTGTATGGAGTGGAGTTGTTAAAAGCTACTGCACACTATTAAAATATCATTTTACATGATATTAAGTACAATATTGCAAATTGTCTCACACCATTAAGGCACCCAGAATAGCCCAAATTTAGATTTTGGGTACATTTTCTTTCCCACAGCAAACTGCATGTTAAGAGATGCACTTGGAATGAAAGTTTCTTTATTAACATGCAATATGTACAAATACATTTATATTTAGAACAACAAAGGTGTATTTTGTACCAATTATACAAACTAGACATCTTTGAAGGTACACTTTACCAACTTGCATCCTGGGTGAATTGATCCCCCACAAAGAATAATCTCCCTCCCTGCTTTCTTTGAGTAATATATGGTTCATTGATTGCTTTTATGATGCAGGAAAAATTATGTGGCATCTAGTGAATTTCTGCCTGCCTACTGTGTCTGGCAGACAGACTATTTGTTCCACTTGGATTTAGCATTTTCTAATTTTATGGAAAACTAGCAAGTCAAAAAGGCTGTAGCAAATGAAGCATTTTTGGTGAAAATAACAGTGATAATTATACACTTCCATTAAGATTTTGTAAAACAACAAGTGTGGACCTCATTGCTTTTATATTTGAGTTCTGACTTGATATGCATAAGTGATTTCACATTTGTAATGATAGTCAACAATTTACCAAATCATATTTAATTTGTCTTTTACATCTTAAAGGATGATTTTGAGCCTGAGAATTTACTGTGTGGATTTCAAACCACACATCCCAAACATTTTTCAGAAAGCATAACCTGGCTTGGAGATTCTGGGGCTTTTATTGCATCACAGTAATGTTTTCCACACTCTCTGAAATGGTAATAGTATTTGCTAAACCTGTTCTCTGTAAGTTTATATTCAAAATTTGTACTTCTCAAAGGAACTGTTTCTTGTGTAGCCTCCTAAGTAGCACCATAGACTTTATATAACTCCATCCTGATGCAGAGCAATGCATGTGGGCAAGGGGCCAGACTGATAATATTACAGCGATGAAAAAACTCTTCACAACTGTTAAATATGCTCTGTTTGTTTTGGGGTGGGCAAAGTTTAGGCCTCCCAGGTGCTGTCAGACTACAACTCCCATAATTCCTTACCATTGGCTATGCTGGGTAGGGTTGGTAGAAGTTGGAGTTCAGTAACATTTGCAGTAAAACAAGTTACCTAGCCTTGTCTTTTGAAGTACGTAAGAATGTGCTGCACATCAACAAGTTTAGGGAGTAAGCATGAGCACAGGTAAGACAAACAGACAGATATGTATTTGCAGGTTTAATTTTGGTAGATTTAATTATTCATGGATTGGATTAATATGTTCTCTTTCTGGGAATTTCTTGTCCCTTCAGGTCAACTTTTGCCAGAAGTTTATCCTAGAGTAACCTTGGAAGGCATAGAGATTCCTTGAGAAAACACCTCTCTAGAAAACTCTAGGTCCTCCAGGGTGGTTCTCTGATCAAGACACTGACTATGCAATCACCCTAGAGGATCTAGAGATTCTAAGACAGGCATTCTCATAGAAAAAAGTGTTTTTAATTTGTTTTTTCCACTTTCATGAGGATTTTATACCAGCCCTTGCGAAAGAGGAAAACCAATTGTATTGACTGAATGAAGTGCAGGATGTAGAAGATGAAGTCATTTGAAAGAGCAAACTAGCAACAAAAATTTCAGAGTCTTAAACAGTAGACACCCAGCACTGCCTGAAGAACTTTTATGTTCTCCAGCACATCTCTAAATATCCATCCCAACCTCTGTGTGTTCATTATATGGCAGTGTAGATGGGGCCTACAGACTTCATCACATAGGCAAAAAGGCCCATCCAAGGATGCTGCTGAGATGCAGCTAGGACAAAGCCCATCACATGCAGGGCTGCTTTCAGCGGCCTGGCTCTGTTCATGCTACTTCTCAGCAGCATGCTAAGAGGCATCCCTGAAAAACACAGGTGAATACCCATGTTCTCATAGAGTAAGCCAGGGACAGACTGGTTTCCACATGTGATGATAAGGGGGCTATGTGGGGTGCTGCCCGACAGTTTACCCCACTGTCTGATAGCTTTGCCCCCTGCCCCACAGATGTTCCCACGGTCCCCCGGTGTAAGGACCATCATGTGATGAGGTCCTAAGTGACTAAGATCTGTGGACAAATCTATGAAGCATTCTATACATTTTACTGATTTGGAATAAGACTGTGACATGGTTGTAGCTGAATTATTAAAATACCTACTTCCCTAGTCACACCTTAATTTACAGGAAAACAGCTTTTAAATGCACAGCTCATCCTAACTGCTGCTTATGCTGAGAAAGTCCTAACATTTCCCTATAAGACAATGGGTGGCTATACACCCCTATATGTTAAATAAGTCAAAGAAGGGTAGGAAGAATATAATCTACAAAGAAAAATCCTATCTCTGGAAAAAAATTACAATATTATTTCTTACAAAAGGAAGATGGTTAAACACACCCAGATACACAAGCAAAATCAAACATGGAGAAACTAAACCATTAAAAAAGAACCACTGGATTTCTGCTCTGCATTTCTTTTCTTGATTCACTGTTTTGATTTCTAATGTTACTTTAAAAACATTTTAAACAAAATTAACTGCATATTTTAAAAATAAGCAGTGGAGATGCAATGCTGCTCAATGTATTTGGGAGGGTTGGCTTCTCACTGCCACCATGTAATTACAACCAATTGAACTTTGAAATATATCTTTTGGAGAGAAAAAAGGAATAGTGCCTTGGCTTTCAATCTACTAGAAAATGAAGTTCTGTTAACCTATTACATAAACTCAGAAAAGGAGGATTTTCAAACAAATATATGGTTAACAGAATGAGATCATCGTTGATCTACTAAACTAGTCCCCTTTCCCTCTTCCCATTTCATACATCCCATACATCCATTTATCCTTCCCCTTTCAGTGTGCATCTTACTTCTTTTATTTAACCATCCTGTCATCAAAACTGGACTAGAAATTAACCACCTAACAAGTGTAATAGCACCTACAAGGAGCAATGGCCAAGGTATTTCTTCCTACCTTCTCTTACAGTGAGTTCTCAGTTTATCTCAAATGTACACAAGAAAATAAACCTCCACAGTTAGAGACATTTTCAAAAGACAGGTTTAACAGCAGGTTTAAGTGGTCCTGAGAACAAAAGAGGTTATGTATTAATTTAAGTACTTTTTCTAGTTAATAGCTGCCTTGGCACCCATGTCATGAGAAATACAGAAAAACAATAAAATAAATACATATTTGGACCTACTATTTCAAATTCTGGAGCCAAACTTTATTTAGATCATTAAAATTTTCTTTCTTCCAGTCTCTAATGTTAACAGGAAAAGAAGGAGGAGATATCCAAATATCATATTTTCTTTCTTCACTTCTGAAATAGTGGCCAGTTTTTACTTTTTTATCTCATTGCACATTAGGCCTAGAAAAAATAAATGCTCTGATATTTTATTAAGTTTCTAATTGCATAAATGGATTAACTTTTTTGCTGTCTGTTCCTTTTTATTTTTGTAGCATTATTTCCTAGTCTGTGACTGTAATAAACAACACTCAGATTTCATGCTAGCCTTACACGCATAATTCATCCTATTAATTTTTCTCTCTCGCAAAAATAAATCAGTGGACTGGGAAAAGGAAGAGTGAGAGGTGTCAAAAGGATCAGCACACACTATATTTAGAATTAGGGTTGCAGAGATCTTTCTTATTTATTTATTACAGTATTTTATATCTAGATGCCTCAAGCCAGGTGCAAACAATAAAATAATTAAACAAGCAATTTAAATTTATCACAATTAAAACAGGATCATGCCAGTTTCTTTGTCACACTTTTCAACTAATCCTCCTTTTTGTTCCTCGTATATTTGGGAACAGTGTACCCTTCCTTTCAAAGAACACATGCGATACAGTGGAAGGGCTCGAAGTTACCATGTTGAATGGAGAGAACTGAAAAAGATGAAGAGCAAAAACCCTGGGCATCTCCTGGGAATAGCCTGGACCTTTATCTTCCAAGCCACATGACCTCCTTCTGAATCTCTGGACAAGTGAGATAACACACATGCATGTTTAGGTTCCCTGGAGGCATCTTGTGTAATCCCATGACAAAGCATCTTTGAAAGAAGGGCCAGTGGTGTTAATATAACAAAGAAGGGGCTTGATTTAAAATATATGATTTTAAAAACATATTTTAAGCTCTTTGAGTGGGTTGCCACCATGCAGTGCTACTTGATTTTGCAACAAATGATGGCTCACAACCTCCTGCGTCTGCATATCTGCTGACAGGAAAGTATACAGCCATGTTTCTATTCATAAACAAAGGGGAAAACAACAAAGTATGCCATGAGACCGTAGGGAAAACATTAGGAATTGCCATCCCAGGGTGTGTAAAACCTTATAACTGTTACTCACATGGCATCAGTGAACAAAGTGGCATGCATGCCAATGTGTTCACAATGAGAACGGAAAATAGGTCTTTTGTTTTTTATACACTAGACTTGCAGTGACGTCATCTACTGCCCGAACAAATCCAAATCGCCAAAGCAATTCTATCCTCCCCAAGAATAAATGATTTTGTCATTTATTACGTTTTAAGCAGTGCCAGGATCCAAGTCCTGGATAATCACAGTACTTAGTGTCTTGGGAGAGTGCTCTAAGCTCTAAAGGCCTGAATCATTACTGTATTATTCTGTTTTTAACACTCATGCAATTCCACTGATTTCAATATAGCTTCATGGTATAAAACCAGGAAACAACAGTGATAGACCAAATCCAATGACCTGAAAGTGCCTTATAATAGCAGCCAGATATTTCCCCCCTCCCCTTTTCCCCCTAACAGGGAAAGTGGAACATAAGCTTTGATTTGTCCTGAGTCACATTGCATGTCAGTGACAAAAGCCATGAACAGAATCTAGGATTTGGAACCAAACATACAACTAGACATTGTTCAAATACTTAGCATCTTCCAGTTTGCTTACAAGTTGGCTAAACAGACATTTTTTCTCTGTTTAGCTTTTCAAATGAAATGTGCTGAATTTTCATTTTAAAATATGTTCACTGATTGACAAAACCTCATTCTCAATGGTTACAGCACAGCTTAGAAGAAACACAGATAACAATAAAAGGGTTACCACTAACACATTATATTATATTGTCATGAGAGCATAACAGTACTGTCTTCACAAAATCTTGTATTAATACTAATGCATGATAGAATACTTTTTCAAAAAAAATTACTATCATCATTAAAAGGGCATTCATGGCCACTTCAAAATATTTTTCTACTTTACAATTTTCCCGACTTTGCATATAAGTATGTTTCAGAGTCAGTTTGGCAGAGAAAAAGAAAATGAGAATTTTGCTTAAGCAAATGGAAACATTATCAAACAAGGAATGAATTGGTCTGTTATAAAATTTGCTTTCTTCTTTCCAAACTGATGCATTCATCTCATGGTTCTTTCTTCTTGCCATAATTTCTTTCAAGTTGGGAATGAAAAAATCCCCTTTTCAATTTTCTATGCATATTAGTAGGGACAAGGAAAGATTCATGTAGTTTTACCTTAATAAATTCCTAAAAATCTGAGGAATATTGACATGGTCAGCACAGTATGCATCCTTATAGCATGTGTAAACCAAAAATATTACTGGAGACAGGCAAAGGAAATCAGCAACAGCTTTACTGTCTAAGAAGCACCAGCCTATTATGCCCTGTTGCCCATTTACTACTTCTTTGTCAAGACAAATTCTAAACGTAACAAGTGATGGGGATTCCACCATTTCTCTTATGAGATTAATCTACAATCTAACAGTTTTTATTGTCAAGACGTTTTTTCAGGAGAAATTTTACCCTTCTTGATTTTACCTAGGAGATGTATTATAAAGGATGAATATAAATCTCTTCCTTGTAGAAAAAGACTGACATCTAAGAGTCAGGGTAATCCATATCCTCACACATTTAGAAAAGAAAGACCTATGAAATTAGGTTAAGTATTACTCACTAAGTAAGGCACAAGATGCAGATGATATGATCAAAATGACCACAGAGCTACCGCAATGCCCCCCAAGCTATCACCTATAGATATAAATCAGTGACAGTTTTGTCCTCACATTCAAAGGCTGATAATTTTTGAAGTTTTCTTCCCATCATGGACAAAAACCAAAAAAAAAATAACAGCACTTGCTCCTTATTCACACATGCCTAAATGTTCTCATGAATTTTTCTGTGCAGAAACACAGTCAGCCCTCCCAATTTTCAAATTTAGGGTTTGATTATTCATATGGTGTCTCTAGTACCATAGAGTTTCACTAAAGGACCTAGAGATCTCTAAAGAGGTGTTTTCTCAGCTGAAAATAGTGGCTTTTTATTTATGGTTTTTACCAGTTTCAAATGCCCTGCCTCATACACAGAGGAAGAACTGTTTAAAGCTACAGACAATGCAGTTGCTCGTTTTTGGTCAAAAACTATTTAGCAGCTTGTGATATCTTATCAGTTTTAAACTTATCTATTTATGCAATGCTTTTCACACAAAATAAATAAACCAGTTTTGAAGAAATTCTGCATCCCTAATCACAGCGAACGTGATAGGCCTACTGTACAGTTATTATTGTGCACAAAAAGTGCTTTTCTACAGAAAAAAAGTTTCTTTGTGTGCAAAATAATCACCTGAACCATTTTGGAGTGTGCAAATCCTGGAGTAAAACTATATGGAAAAAACTTACTGAAATATTGGAAAACTCTCTGAAAGACAATCTTGAAGGGACAGGATCTTTAAGACAATTGAGGTAGCTGGCCAAAGTCATTTTTCACTACTTTACATTTAATTCAAGGTTGCAATATTTGGGGCTGTTTAAGTTTTGATAATGAATTAAGGGGGATGTTGAAGAGCTATACAAAATAATTCATGTTGTGCAGAATGGACACTGAAATAGATTTCTCCATAATAGCACTAGAGCTGAAATAAATCAAATGAAATGAGAGTTTCAGAACAGGCAAAAGCCCATCATACTGCAATATATGGAACTGTAAGATTTGCTGTGAGAAGATTTGATGATGGCCACCAACAAGGGATTTGATTCCTCTAAAATACTGGATGTTGTTGTTTATGCCTTTAAGTGATTTTCAATTTACAGTGTCTTTAAGCTTATTGTAAGGTTTTCCGGCAAGATTTCTTCAAAGTGGGCTTGCCTTTGTTTTCATCTGAAGCAAGGAGAGTGCCAATGACTACCCTGTGAATTACCATGACTGAGCATAGTTTCAAACCAAAGTTTTCAGAGACATAATCCTACACTCAAACCACTACACCATGCTGGGTCTCAGATCTCTGGAATGCTAGACTTCAATTTCCCAGACAATCTTGATCTAATTACATTATTTTAGCTCTTGGGAGGAGAGTAATGGCCAACCTCGATAAAATAGTGAAAAGCAGAGACATCACACTGGCAACGAAGGTCCGCATAGTTAAAGCAATGATATTTCCCATAGTAACCTATAGATGCGAGAGCTGTACCATAAGGAAGGCTGAGCGAAGCAAGATAGGTGCTTTTGAACTTTGGTGCTGGAGGTAAATCCTGAGAGTGCCTTGGACCGCAAGAAGATCCAACCAGTCCATCCTCCAGGAAATAATGCTTGGCTGCTCACTGGAGTGAAGGATATTAGAGGCAAAGATGAAGTATTTTGGCCACATCATGAGAAGACAGGAAAGCTTGGAAAAGATCATGATGCTGGGGAAAATGGAAGGAAAAAGGAAAGAGGCCGACCAAGGGCAAGATGGATAGATGGTATCCTTGAAGTGACTGGCTTGACCTTGAAGGAGCTGGGGGCAGCGACGGCCGACAGGAAGCTCTGGTGTGGACTGGTCCATGAGGTCACGAAGAGTCAGAAACAACTGAGTGAATGTTGAAGAAGCATTATTATTGTGCTTCCTGTACAGAGAATGCTTTTTTTCTGATCAACTGCCTGTCTCCAAAATACATGTAAATTTTGAATGGAGTAAGTGTAGAATAATAATAATAATAATAACAACAACAACAACAACAACACTTTATTTCTTCCGTGTAAAAATTTGTGACTTTTGCACAGAATAGATCATCTGGATAGTCTTCAAAACTTTTAGCTTTCAAAGATTTTCTCAAAGCAGGTGGAAAATTGCTAAAATTACTGATTACTTCTTTCAAGAACAAAACTTGTGAAGATTTACATGGTCTACATTTTCAAAGCCCCAAAAAATGGTGCATTGTATAATCTCCTCACATATAAAAAGTGCTGGTTCAAGACATTTTCCTACCTGTGAAAATGGGCAAGGGAGTGTACTATCTCCATTCCATGAATAAAATCATGCTGGGCTGTCTGCTGAATTTTAATACTGACAGTGGTGGCAGCATACTCCCTCACATTATAAGCAGCAGTTTGTTTTAAAATGTCTAGGGTATGTTATGTGGTAGGATATGGTAAGTACCGCAGGAAGAAATATCAAGGAGGGTGATGCTTTCCATCATCCACTGCCACAAACAAATATTTCACTCTGTCCAATAGTAGAAGTCATAGGGAGGAGGGAGAAAGCTTGTTTAGGGTGCGGAACAATGGCTTCAAACTACAGGAAAGGAGATTCCACCTGAACATCAGGAAGAACTTCCTCACTGTGAGGGCTGTTCGGCAGTGGAACTCTCTCCCCCGGACTGTGGTGGAGGCTCCTTCTTTGGAGGCTTTTAAGCAGAGGCCGGATGGCTATCTGTCGGGGGTACTTTGAATGCGATATCCTGCTTCTTGGCAGGGGGTTGGACTGGATGGCCCATGAGGTCTCTTCCAATTCTACTATTCTATGATTCTGTGAGAGGTAGCACAGCATATGACGGTTGCATTTAAGACACAACACCTCAAGTCTCCCATGGCAATACATCTTAAGAGGCTAAATATACAGTGTTTGTGTACAACTATAGGTTGAATATCCCTTTTCCAAAATGCTTGAGACCAGTAGATTTTGGATTTTATTTAATGAGATCTCAAATCTAAAACCTAAATCTAAACCTAAAATTCATTTATGTTTCAGATACACCTTTTATACAATTTTATGCACAAAATTTTAATAAGGTTGTGCATAAAATAATGTTTGTAGATACTGAGTCATCAGAAAACAAAAGTCCCAGCCTTCCACATGGAAGCTTTTGAGCATTTCACATTTCTAAATAACGGATACGCAACCTGTATAATACTGGCAAGTCCTTTGGATATCCTCTAGTTCTTACTGTAATATTGGCAGGTTCCTAATCACTTGCTACAGATAGTTAACAGTTTTCTATAATTCTCTGTGAATTATATGCTCTATTGCAGCATAACATTTTCCACTCCCAGACTTTTTTTTTACTGTAGGTACCTGTCAAGTCCCTGATCACTAGAACATAGCAAGAAAAGCCTAAAGGCCTTGAGTCTGAAGTTGCTAGTCCTTTTCCTCTGAACAAAGATTTGCTTCATCAATGGAAGGCAGATCTGAAATGTAAGATCAGAGTTCTCGATAAAACAAACAAGCACGCAAAGAACAAGGGAAATTAATACAAACCAGGAAATGCTAATTACATCAAGATTGCAATCTGGTATAAGTGAATTATTCCAAATTTATATTTTCCAGGGCTTATACACATGTTGGCCTCATTGCATAGAGTTAAATAGGGAATAAAGAAGGGCCATAAATCACTGATTACATGCATTTGTTTATTTATTTATTCTTTGAATTTATGTCCCAATTTTATCTTGGGATGGGATCCAAGACAGAATGCCCCACTATCAGGTAAAACCCCTTGGGAAACCCCTTAAAATAATGAGTGAACAACACAAAAAAAAAATCTGTTAGCATTAGCTAATGCTTTTGAACAAATAATAGCCTACCTCTTACTTCATATGAATAGTACAAATAAAATTAGACCAATGCACTGAAAATACATACAAATGGCCAGAAATGCCAATATATTCATCAAATGGGCCTCTCAACTATTTTTGAAATAACAAGAAAGCATTATTTAAAAAACAAAAATTTGTAAAGATGTTGCTAAAATTTCTTTGATATGTGGCACTGCCATTAGACAAAAAACCCTGTTACACTAAAGATGTCATTAGCTGTGATATTTTATTTCCAAGCTCTGGACATACGAGTAAGACAGTTTTCTGTTTTCCTTAAATTGAGAATAAATGTTGCATATATGAGGCAGAGTTCCAAAATCGATGCTTAGTTTCTTCCATTTCCTTATGAAATGGAATAATAGTAATAATAATAATAATAATAATAATAATAATAATAATAATAACAACAACAACAACAACAACTTTATTTTTGTACCCAGCCTCCATCTCCCCAAAGGGACTCAGGGAAGCTAACATGGGGCCAAGCCCAGGCTATTACAATGAAACAAAATAAAATACACACAAGATACACAACATCATCAAGTAAAAATGCTTACATAGTAACATAGTAAAACAATAAAATAGTAACAATTACACAATAAAACAAAATATAAAAACAGTACAAGAATTAAACGATGACGAATTGGACAAAAGTACAAGGAGTGAAAATTATAAAACCCATGGGTGAGGTAGATAGATAAGGTATTGCATTTAGTGAGAGACTGGGGGTGGGATAAACAATGAGATTATTCTCAACTGAGGGATGAAATGAAGTGCATCAGAAAAACAATTGACACTGAGACAGGACCTGTCACACCCCAAGGCTGCTTAGGCACCTTGAAAACCACACTGGAGCCCAGAATATAAGCAATCCAGCTGTTTATTGTTGAATATAATAACCACAAGCAAATAGAGATCAAAGTCAATAGAGTGGATGAAAGTATAGTTCAAAGTCAATAGAGTGGGTGAAGCACCCAGCAATATACTTATCTGTCCTTAAACAGAAGTCCAAGGAAGTCTATCGCAGATGTAATCCAAACTGGAACTGTGCATAGTGCCACAAGAAGTATCAAAGGTAATCCACACAGAGTTCCCTTTCCAAACAGGAAACAGCAGAAAGCCACAAGAAGCAAGAACCAAACTCAAGGTAATTCATGAAACTATAATCCACAAGGCAAGGAATCAGGAAGGTCCTACTGGAAACAAGGTTGACAAGACAGAAGATACTTGAAATCCACAAGGCAGAATCTTGGCTTGAAATTCATGAATGCAAGAGCACAAAGAGAGATCTTTCTCACTTGAATTGCAAAGTTGACACCTCTGCAGTGCAAAGGAAGCAAGGAATATTTAAGGAGATTTCAAGGCTATGGGACCTAGGGAGTGCTGTTCGTCTCATGAGAAAATTGCTCATTAACGCGTCTGTGAACCAAATGCTGGCTTCGTCTCCGAACCTCCCTTTTGCTTCGCCCTTCCATAAACATCCCTCTTCTTTCAAAACCATCCATCTTCTCCTCCAGGCTACCATCTGGCTGAACTGGCCTTGACTGTTCATCGGAATGTTCACCCCTGGTTTCAGAGTCCTCTGTAGAAACCAATTCAGGTGCCTGCAGCTGGATTGCAGGCCTGTAATAATAGTTTTGGATGGGCCCAATGTCCGATTCTGAATCCAGCTCAGGCTGAGCTACAACAGGACCTGGCGTGAGATTAATTATTCATTCTTCAAAAACACACCGGAAAAGCCAAGTTTTTAAACTTTTCCTAAAGGCTGACAGAGTGAGTGCTTGCCTAATCTCCTTGGGGAGTGAGTTCCAGAGCCAAGGGGCCACCACGGAGAAGGCCCTCTCCTTCGTCCCCACACGTCACAGCGAGAGGAGGGCCTCCCCCAAAGATCGAAGAGATTGCACAGGTTCATAGGGGGAGATGCAATAACTAAGATAGGTGGGTCCTGACCTGTTCCGGGCTTTGTAGGTGATAACCTGCACCTTGAATTGGGACTGGAAAATGAACAGCAGCCAATGGAGTTCCTTAAACAGGAGGGTTGACCGCTCCCTGTAATTCACTCCAGTTAGTAGTCTGACTGCCGATTGCTGGACCAATTGAAGTTTCCAGAAGAGACTTCAATGATCTCCTCCAGCACCACACTGTTTTACAGAAACATTACATCTGTGTTATATATTGCGCAATCTCATAAAAAGCTACTCAGAAGAAGTCACACTAAACAGAAACCTACTGGATGAACTTGGGCAAAGCACATCTGCAAAATTAAGCCTCTTTCTAAGATTAAAAATTGGATTCAGACATTATCCATCCTAAAATTGTGTTGTTGTGTGCTTTTCATCTCTGACTTCTGACGAACCTAAGGCACACCTTTCATTGTATTTTCTTAGCAAGATTTCTTCAGAGTGTGTTTGATAGACTGTAACCTGGCCAGGTTCATCCAGTAGGTTTCCTTGGTTAAGCAGGAATATGAACCATAGTCTTCCAGTGTCCTAGTCCAGTGCTTAAAGCACTATGTCATACTGTCTCTCATTCTTAGAAAAGGGCAAAGGAAATCAACATAATACATTAGACTTGATAACTTAAGTCTCAGTTATTCCACATACCCATGGGGGATATGTGTATGTAAGTTTGCAAGACAGCATATGGATATATATTAGGGCTGTGCAGAAAGTCATGTCAGCACAGTATGTCAGGTCTATTTCATAAAAGTCAAACATATAACTCAATATTTAAAAATGCAGGCAGCACCCACACCAAAAACTTAAGAAATTAAACTCTGATCCAGTACTTTTTCATAAGTTGCATAAATGTTGTAACTCTCTCCATGACACAGTTTTAATTTCCAGAGCAATCAAACTGTACCAGGAGACAAAGCCAAACTTGGTGGGATGGGGGGGATGTGGAGCCACAGCCATTCCCCTTTAAATTAAGGAGCACCATGAGGCTGCCTCCATTACAAGCAGGGAGGAAGGGAGGGAGGGAGAGAGAGAGAGAACGAGATTGCAAGCAGAGCAGCAGGCTAGGCAAAAGCTAGGCACACATTGGGCTACATTGAGAGAAACTAGGAGGACTGAGTGACTGACTGCTATTAGGAGGAATCTAGACTGCTGGGAGTCTTCTATATTTATTTTATTTTACTTCTATAATTTAATTTATTATTGATTCTTCTAAGGAGTGACTGCTGGGAGGAAAAAGATTTTTTCCCAAAACCATTCTGTGGGTAGGAAACTTTTCTCAGTTATTGCATCTGATACTGCATCTGTTGGGGTGACTGGGGAAATAGTCCCAAAGCTTTAGTAGCTTCCCAAACTATTCTGTGTTTGGGAAACCTAGATGAATTAAAGTAAAGCAGTTTAAAGAAAAAATCTCTTTGCAGTTATTGCATCTGATACTGCATCTGCTGGAGTGACTGGGAAACAGTCCCAAAGCTATAGTAGTTTTCCAAAATCATTCTGTGTTTACTTGAATTGCACGCCCCTAGTGACTACCTCATTTGGGGTGGGGTGGCCACCAACCAACCACTCCACCCCATCCCACCTCACTCCAGCTAGCCATAGCAGCTAAGATACATTATAGCTGTTGTGGCTTTTTAAAAAATGACAAATATTTTAAAATTCCCCAAAAATCACTAGATGTACACATCTTTCTGAAACCTGGTGGGAATTATGCCCTGGTTATGTTGTGTTATTGTAAATAAATTCAAAGAGATAGTTCTTGTAGTTTTTTTTAATGTTGTTTGTCAAAGCTTGGGAAATCCCCTCTCCCCAAAGAAGTGGAAGAGTGAAACGTTATGAAATTTGGGGGGGTAACAGTAGTAAACGTGTTCTACAATTGTAGCAAGTTTCATTCCAATAATTCTAAAAAATTGAGGAGAAATGAGTACCGGAATCATCCCCACATGCACAATTACATAATGAAATAATAAAGAAAATTTCATTACTTCCTAATAGTTATGACACAGACCCCTTACAATATTTAGAAGCACTTTAGAAATGAATCTCCACCACCACCACCACCCAATTTAGTAATGAGTATTGAAACTTTTTTTCATTGATCGCATACCCCTCATATATATGTATGCATGCATGTAGTATCCATACACTTAGGTCACACGTTGTGACCTAATTCCTTCAAACCTCCCACTTTTAAAATTTTAACCCTGTACCACGAGATTTGAAAATAAAGTCCAGACATCCTGAAGACTTTTTTGCCACTAGCTTTTGGAGTTCTGTGTTGTAAAAAAGTTCAGACATTTTCTGTAGAATGGCTGTTAAATTCTATTTCGGATAACTTCCTTCTGACACATTTCTTTTCCTTATGAAATTGCGAGCTGAGAACTTTAACAATTTTTTAAAAACTCAAGGTCTGTTTAGCACTGCTTACTTCAGAGAAGGCTGAATTTCATGGCAAGATGAATCAGTTCCTATATCTGGTCTACATAGTCTATCAAGTGCTTTTGAATAGCTGTATGGCGGAAGCTATGAAAATGTCAGTTATCTATTAGTCATTAATAAAAGTGTGATTTAACAGCATCACTTCCCTTGCTTTTCTCCAGACTGCCTTTAAAAATAGAAGTACATTTTTTTAAAAAATGCCTTCCACATATTTTCATAAAATGCGAGCAAAAGCAAATCCACTTGAACTGAAAGAAACCAAACTAAAATTATGGAAAGGTTTAAAATGAATTTTGCTAACTCTCTCCCTCTGACTGTAAGTGTGTGTATATAAACAAAAACCTACAATGAAAACTGGCAGAAAAACAAAGCTTCATATTACTACCTGATGCTTTGAATAATCAAACAGAAAGAAACATGCAACAGATCAAAAGCTGGGGATTTTAAATGTTTCTTGGCATAGAATAACATTAGTTGTAAAGAATGTTTGAGGTCACATTAGCCAAACCTTCTGCTCAACACAGAGTCTATAATGCAGGCTGTGACTGAGGCTTGTTTAGATTCATCTTAAATACCCACAGTGAAAGAAAGCCCAACATCTCCCAAGATAATCTGTTCAATATCTAAAGTTCTTCTACATTAGGGCATTTCTCCTTAAGGCTTATACCACTCCATACAATTTGTTAAAATGTTTCCCATTAATTTCCAGCCATTGCTTCTAGTTCTGCCTGTTGGAGCAAGAAAAAACAAGTTCACTCTATTTTCCATTTGACAGACCTTCAGATATTTGAAGACCACTATCATATCTCCTTTCATTCCTCATCTAAAATGAGAGCAGTTTTCAGTTTGCAATTATTAATAATTCAGTACAACTGGCTGCATGTGCCAAGTGCTTTGCATTGTCTGTCTGTCCTCACTACTGCCCTGTGAGGTGAGTTATAACTTCAATAGTGTATTGCATATCCATGTTTCAGATGTAGAGCTGAGATGGAGAAAACATGAGATGCACAAGAAAACTACTAAGCAGCACAAGTATGAAATCCAAACTCAGAGCATTCAGCTGCACATGCATGCTTTAATCAGCTTTTGCAGAAAACAGATTGTATCGACAGGGCATAAGTGCAGAGGTATTAGTGTGCACAAAACAATTTATTGTGGACTATTAATATATGGTGTAATCTGGCTGCAAATATTATACTTTTTCCAAATATAATTTCATGAAGATATAGATACTGATTCAGATGTAAAGAACTTCATCCTCTATCCCATTTATGCAGATAAATTTCACTAAGCAGTCTGCCACGAAATATTACAAATCAGGAGTGGAGAATATGTGGCCTTCCATATGGCATTCCCAGCAACCTTAGCCATCATAGCCAGCAATGAGAGATGATAGGAGCTGTAGACCAACAACATCTGGAGGGCCACACAATACTATCCCTCTGGTAAGCCCAAACCGAATCTCCGAGCTGAAATTACCTAGGTCAACTGAGACACTCTCTTTCATGGTTGCAGCTTTTCCTGTAATGTGGCTGATACAACCACTAAGGATTCATAACACAATCATAATCTCTAATTCACAGCATTATCACAGTAAAACGTTGCAGCGTCTGGTCTGACCAAGCTAGTGGGTGAGATGGATCTTTAAGAAAAACTCAAAACCAATGGTATATCTCCTACATTGTTTCTCATGTGGAACTTTTATTTCAGCTTAAGTATTTGACTATTACAGAAGCTACATTTGGCAACAATATTTCATGGTAGCTACGTGACATTTTTTTCCAGCACCCCAAGTAGGGCTAATGCTTTCAAGAAGGATTGCAAAACCAAGAGATGTTGCTATGTGAAATAGTGACTGGGCTCTCAGACATCTTAATCGGGGCTTGGTCCTCCTTCCAAGGGTCTAAAAGTGAAGCAAAATCTCTGGCTGAAAGCATTGCCTTAAAATAATATTCATGGGTGTGTCTGTTTTAAAAAGTGCCTGATTTTTTCAAGGTAGATTCTATCTTAGAAGTCAATAGACAGACAAACAAAATAGATAGATCTAGCTCTAGAAGGTTGCTTCTAACAAGCTTCTATAGCTTTGAGCAGAGATCCAGTTGGCACCTCATGCATTCACTCCTCCTTCTTGGAAAGCTTCTTCAACCATCTTGTTAATTAAAAGCTAAAAGCTAAAACAACAGCTTAATAGTCACCAATGCTAAGTTAAGGTGCTGCTTGTGCTGTGAACTCAAATGTCTACTTTTCTGAACATAGTAATGGTACATACTTAATGTATCATGATTACTGTATTATCATGAAAGACCATGAGATCTTTCATGGCACTGAGATTTCCGAGATACAAGAATGCTCCTAGTCTGATTGGTATACTAGATCTGTGACAGCTGTTTTACTTTATATGCTAAATGGGAGTTGAGTACTTGCTTTCCAAAGTAAGAAACACAAACTGTGAACAACAGAAACCTTCTCTTCTATTTTATCAATAAAATATTTCTTCAATTGACTATGTCATAAGAGTGCATTAAAGCAAACAAACTAAACCAAACTCAGATTAGAAAGCTACATACTCTTTGAACTGTGTCCACAATCATAATACTGGCAGCACTGCTGTGTATTTAATGCCAGCCAACTTGAGTAGGTGCCTGTTCTTTTTTTTTAATACACTTCTTATTCCATTATTAATATTTAATGTTGACATTACTGCTCTTACTTCCCACAGAGCCACTTTTAGCCCATAGGTATTCAATGATAGTACAATGAGAAATCTTCAGAGAAAAGGCAGACAGCTTAAGATAATAATCTATGTAGTCAAAAAAGAGGAGCTGAATAATCAAAGTGCTAGCACACGGCATATTGACAATTTGCATCTACTAGGAATGAATAAAATCTGTCAATTTCTCTTTCACTCTTTTTTTGTTTTATTTTAGTCTCTCAATGGAGGTTCCTTCCATTCTGCTTATGAATGTGTGAAATCTTCCAGGCTGTCATTAAAAGTGGACTACATTCAAATTTGAACCAGGTATTTTTTGCATTTTCACCTGTCTGCACATAAATAGCTGCTTACTAAAGCTCTTGTACACTCTGTTCATCTGATGAAGTGGACTGCAGTCTATGAAAATTGAGCATGTTTTGTTTGACATTTAAGACTCTTGTTGCTTTTGCTGTAAGAGACCAGCACAGCTACCTCCATGGAACTAATGGTAAAAAAATCATCCAGGATAAATGATACCATATGGTATCTGTACATTTTTTTAAAAGTTGACTCTGCTACTATGCAATGACATGATAGCATTTCCTGAAAGGAAGGGTTAAAAGAGCCAAATGTTCCCTGCAGCTGGCTGATTAGCCAGTCTCTTTTGAAATAACAGAGGAGATATGGGACTACTCTTGAAGCCCTCAACTGAGAACCAATTTCTGAGATTCTTTGAAGGAACAAGGAAATAAGGAGGGTTTTTTTTTTAAGAATCAAAGTTTAATCTCAGTTCTTTTGTTCTCATGGTTATCATCCATCACTACCATCTAAGAAAAATGTATTATCAGCTCTACCTTATTTCCATATATAAAATTACCCAGAAACATAAGGGAGTTCAAATACAGAAGTGGGAAGATTTATTTTCTTCAGTTAGCAGGTATGATCCTCTCTCACACGTACTATGTGAACACAGTTTCACCTTGTCAGTATTTCCAAGAACTTTTTCCTAGTTTTTTAAACTCTCCATAAATGTCACCTTCAGAATATGCAGCTTCAAATCTAAGCTAGATGGTAAAAGTGCTTGTACACCCAACACACTGTATTCATAGAATAATGTAGTACCCACAAAAACTTCTTGATAAAACAATCAAAGACAGAAGAGAAAGAGTGTAATTCAGGTACCAAACCTCAAACCAAAAAAACCCTTCTCCATTGTTTCATCTTCATTAATATTCATCATTAATCCAACCGATAATGGTAAGCCAATGTGATAAATGTGATAAATGCTCTCAGTTCTTATGAGGAAAAGCAGAGTATAAAACAAATCATCATCTTGAACTACTTAGACTAACACAGAATGAATTTGGTAGCACAAGCTTTTGTAAATTAAGTCTGCTTCGTCAGATGCATGGAATAAAGTACCTAGGAACAGACTTTTATATGCAGACTCTGTGTGTGAATTGACATAGAAATTAAAAAAAACTTGAGATATCATGTTGGTGACAAGTTCCAATTTTAGGGTGGTAGTTGGAGAACAAAGGAAGGAGAGAAAATGTTGACTAAAGTCAAGATGAGTAGTTTATGTTGGAGGGAACTGATGGAATGTAGTGATAACCTGACTGGGAACCAGAAAGGAGATGTGATGAACTGACGAAGAGAGCTCTCATGAGTCTAATGCTAACTGGTGCTATAATATGTGTTGTGTGCCAGAAGAACAAGCAATGTATCCTCCAGGTATTCACCTCCACATTGACTGGGAAATTGTGTGAATTCTATAGAATCTTAAATGTAACAAAGCAAAAAAGGATCTTGAAGGCTTCTAGGTATGCAGTGTTATATGAGTTTTGGGTGTATGATGAGGTCAAGTGTCCTACTTTACAGATAGCAGTCTTCTATCTGATGGATTGTTTCTCCCACACAAACCTGCTATGTTTTGAGGCCTTCTGGGAAGGTCACTATCTTGTTCCACCATTCTCACAGGTTTATCAGGTGTGAACACAGGAGAGGGCCTTTACACTTGTTCCCAGGCTGCAGAACTCTCTTCCTAGACAGGCTAGATTTACACACTTCTATTTTTCTGCAGACATTTTAAAAAAATTGCTTCAGCAGGAAAACTAATTTTAATGAATTCTTATCCTTATATTGGACTTAGGCTTTCCAGTCCTCCTACTGAACAAAACACCAATCCTAGTTTCTGAAAGAACTATATAAACACATGGATAATCTAATTAAGTAATATACACTTTCTATGTGTGTTGCACTTTGCTTGTCTCCTTTAGCATATTTTTGTGGCTTGCAGTTGCCTTTTTGTTTACCTATTACCTCCAACACATTAAATTTTTAAGGCAATTTTTCTATTCTGGTATGTGGTTGCTATTTTTCAGCATTTGGGATTTGCCTGTTTGTTTATATTCTCACTGTAATTTTTTCAGTGATTTGTATTTGATTTTATAATGCTGTTTAGCTATAAAGAGTCCAGGTGGCAAATGAGTTCAATATAACCAAGTATAATAAAGAAACAGTCCCCCATTTTATTTCTCAACACATTACTTTCTTGTGGCAGCAATTTACAACCATGATTAAGAACAAACTAAAGATCCAAGCAGCTTTTTCAAGGAGAAAGACGGACTTGTATTAGGACTCAAAATGTCATGACAATGTGAATTACCAAGGGGACAGCATCACATGGTGCTTTGAGAAGAGAGAGCTTCTGTGAGCAACAAAAAGAAGAGGAGTATATGAGTAAGAAAAAGGATGCCACAGGAACCAAAACTGTAGCTTATGACATGTGTTAGTTATTACTGGAGGACAGCAATTCAACAATAAAATATAGTGTTGTCACTTTCAATACGTACTAAAAATGATTTAAAAGAGCTTGCTGGAAACAACTTACACTGCTATCTGATTACAATACACAGGGTAAATCAAACTCATTGGGGATTACATTATTCCCTCTGACAGCCCCAAATCAATGCTTCCATTCAACGAGGCTCAGATGAATCTCATCTTTACAATCCTAAAGGCTTCATTTCAGAGTGTCCTAGGTGTGAGGAAAGTTATTGAGTTGACCAGATAGGAGCAAGGCAAACGTACTCAACTCAACTGTATACTGATAAACCCAGTAAGGAAGGAGAAAGTGGAAACATTAAAAATACAAGTTGAGATTCCTTCTCCAAAATGCTTGGGATCAGAAGTGTTTGGAATACTAATATGCATATAAGTACATAATGTATGGAGATTGAACCCAATTCAGATAAGAAATTTATTTGTTTCATATGCACTTTAAACACATAGCCTGAAGGTAATTTTATGCAAGAGTTTTAAGAATTCATTTATATCTGTTCTTCCCTTTTTCCTGCTACCTTCCATTTTACAGAGTCCAATGTGTTACATTATCTCATGATATATCTATAGCATGAAAGCTTCGGTCAATCAGGTTACAGTGAGAATTCAGGCTCGATTTGCTTTCAGGCTCATTTATTGATCTTTTTCGAAGTTCATGGTATCTACAGAATACTTCTTTAGTACCACATTTCTAATGGGTTAATTCCCTGTTAGCTGTCTCCACAGTACCCTTTCACAACCACACAGAACAGCCAGAAATACCATAGCATGGATGATCCTGATGGTCTTCCTTAGCTCCTACATAGCTCTTCTTCCAACCTTTAAGTCTTCTGATTTCTTGACTAAAGACTCAATTTTGATTTATGAGTAAACCAAGTTATATATGAGTCTTTATCTTGATATCTTCAGTATTTATGTAAATAATCTGTAGTCATTAAATTTATTCTCCTAAAACACAACTGTGTTGGTCATCCCTAGGAAACCTTGTTTTAGTCAAACAATAGGGATCTCATAACTGTGGTTCCCACAGAGGATTGTGACTGCAAAGTAGTTACAGAAAATCAGTCCATAAAAGAAAATAAATGCTGTCATCTTCTTGTACTCGTATGTGTCTTCATTTTGGAGAAATCCTTTTCTCCAACCACCACCTCTTTTTTTCTTCCTACCTCCATCAAATACAAGAAGTTAAGCATCACAACCAATAAGCAGTCAATGCTATTGGAAAAGTAGAAGTGCATTCACAGGTACCTAACTACTAAAACAGGAAACACAGCAAAATAGACATGATTTTGCATTTCACTGAACCATTGATCCATCACCACCATCCCAGATTGGTATAAAAACTAGAAATTATGTAGAAACTACCAAGAGAAAACACAATTTAAAGAAGAAGAAAAATGTTTTGACAGTTTTGATAAACATAATAATTAAGCACCTCTTAGACCTAGTTGTGGAAAGAAACATATCTAAATTTGTGAATTTAAACATTTTCAAGGCTTACAGGCATTTTTGGAAAATAAAACATGTATCAAAATGCACACATTTCGAAATGAGAAAAAATTTAAAATATACACTTGAAGCAATGTGGGGAAATTCATAAGGTAGGGAAATGTATGAATTATCGTGCACATTAGGAAAATTCAATAAAACATAGAGGTAACTGATATCAGTGGAGAAAAAGAACCTCAAATCATACAAACTGATACAAAAAAGGCTTTAAAATATGCCGTTGGGACATGGAGCAGCACAATGAAATTAAGACTGAGAGATTTTCTCACCCCTGCTCTCAATCCTGTTTCCCTAGTTGTAGCAACTGCCACTTTACATTAACTCTAGCAAGTGTTGTCCCCCGAAGGCATAAAGTTTCTTCCCTCCCCAGTGGGAGGATTAACACTATACACTCTACAACCAACAGCTTGTATCGTAACTCTAGCACAAGTTCCTTTGAGACAACTACAGGATGCACATGGCCTCCATTTCCCCAAACTCCCATCAGCTGTCGGACGCATGATGATGAACTGGAGGGAAAAGGAGGAATGCTTTCAGCAGAAGTAACTGATGTGAACCAAGACTAACAGGAGATATCCATGGGGAGAGCAGAAGATAAGTGTATTTGTATATCTAATAGCTTACTTCTGTCTGGTCTCTTCTATGAAAGCTGACCGACCTCCTGGAATATTAGCAATTTCCTCTGTTACTTCCTTTGGTCTGACATCTGTTTGAGAGAACGGGTGAATAAGCAGATGATCCAATTGGACAGCAGCAAGGTGGCAAGGAAATGAATCTCCCATGCAGCTCTGTTAGCCAAGGGTTCTGTGGCAGCCCCAGGTGCTTAAAAACCCAGTGCAACAGGACTGAGATCAAGAACATAGGGACCCATGCCAAAAGTTTTTCTCTTTCTGCCAAAACAACCATCTAGTTTAATGGTTGAGGTATGCAATGCAAATGTGAAACACTTGTTTGTTTTTGTCATGCTATTCTTATGGTTAAACAGTTCTGGTTTGGACTACTGCATTAGGCATTGATCTTTTATATTTACTGGTTATATTTTATTGCAGCTTTATGTCTTTTTGTCTACCAGCTGTTAGTATTTTGTTTCTTGCCTCTCCCCTTCAACCTCTAGCTTTTCTAGAGACACCCCATAAGAACTTGATAAGCAGAAGTGAAAACACAGAGCAAGCAAGCATACAAGAGAAAGTTATAAGGATGAATTCCGGAATAAACATCTTCATTCTAACCAAGTACAAGAAGTCCCTGGCTTATAAACATCTAACTTAGAAATGACTCATAGTTAAGAATGGGGCTAAGACAATAGAAAGTGAGAGAAACCTACCCCTCAGAAGGAAAATTCACTCCTGAAAGAATTATCACAGAGAAAAGGTGTCTCCACTGAAGCTTTATCACCCATGTTTGTTTCCACAACAAGCCAAATCTTTCAAACTCCAATTGTCACAGAAACAGAAAGTGAGGTGAAATCCTCTGAACACAGGTACAGACAGCAAAACAACACCGCAGGGGTGTTAAACCTTCCCCATGCTATCCAAAGCTAAGAATTAGCTTGGATTCTCACTAAACATAAAGGAAACCAAAGTGCTCTACTAGGTACCAACCAATCCCTCTGCAATGCCAGAAATACAGCTTAATGGTGTACCATTAGAAAATGTTGACCATTTCCACTACCTTAGCAGCCTTAGTTTTTGAACAAATAACTTCTAGCAAATGGCTTAGCTTTAACTAAGCAGAGTGAACATAAGGCTGCCCTTTAGTATTTTGAACTGCTCATGGAATCCACCAAATGATCTCAGATCCAATATACAGTAATCTCTCTTCCACTCTTGCTACAATGTATTATGCTACACTACACGCAGAATCACATCTCCCTAGATACAGTAGAGTCTCACTTATCCAACATTCGCTTATCCAACGTTCTGGATTATCCAACGCATTTTTGTAGTCAATGTTTTCAATACATCGTGATATTTTGGTGCTAAATTCGTAAATACAGTAATTACTACATAGCATTACTGTATATTGAACTACTTTTTCTGCCAAATTGGTTGTATAACATGATGTTTTGGTGCTTAATTTGTAAAATCATAACCTAATTTGATGTTTAACAGGCTTCTCCTTAATCTCTCCTTATTATCCAACATATTCGCTTATCCAACGTTCTGCCGGCCCGTTTATGTTGGATAAGTGAGACTCTACTGTATATAAAAAAAGCCTGTTTTGAATCTTGAAGTCATGTTCTTTCCTGGGTTTCTTTTCCATGAGAGCGTTTTAACATAAGTTCAAAGGAAAAGACCTTCTCACAAGTGCTGTTCTATCTATGGCATTCATTCCGCCTCAGTCAGTGGAGTGTTACAGTGCCAGCCTATTTATTTGCTCAGATAATTTAAAGCCTTCACACAAAGCCTTCATGCATCATTTTTATTTCTTTTGTTTTTATTATGTTTTACTGCTTCATCAACTTATTTTTGTGGTTTTTTTAGTGTTTCCCACCTTTTTACATTAATTCATAAAAGTCTATTGAATCATCCATTTAGCATGCTTCCAGCAAGATTCCAAGAAATTATCCTTATCATTTGCTTTATGCTAACCCCAACTATTGCAACTTGTAAGCCACATAAAAGTGATAATTCCTTCATTATTTCAAATTTGCTAACTTCTAGGACGGTGTTCCCAAGATTTCTGGATGTCCCTAAAGCAATAAACTGTTCCCATCTCTCTTTGGAAAAAGAGCTCCTGTGATTTCATTTCCCTTTCTTTAATTCCTATAACACAATGTTTGTGTGTGAACAAACACATACACACATATACCCAAAACTCATGTTTTTCATGAGGGGGGGTAAGAACAAGGTCATATAATTTGCTAGGGGAATGTGCTCATCTCTAGCTAGGTCAAGATAATATCTGACAAAAATAAAACATACACGTTCTGAAAAACTCACAAAAAATAAGCTCAGAAATCTATAGTTGCCTCCTTCTATTTCACTACTTGTCTAGGTGCTTATTGACTTGTACTGCGTGTATTGACAAATCGCAGTCAAATGTTGGTCTGCTTCTCCAAGAAAATGGGATGGAGAGAAGGGAAAAGGGTGATGAGGTAATGACAGTAATAGTGAGAGTACTCAAATGTTGGGGGAAAGCAAGCCACTAATTACAATAATTGGTGTCTTGCTATATTTGGTACCAAAGGCAGGAAGCAAAAGATATATATTGTCAAAAGTCTGGACTGATCAGAAAGTAATGAAATTGATGAAAATTCCTTTCCCATGTATCTCAAATTATGAAAAGATGCACAGAAGTTGGGTGGATCTGGACAAGCCCAGTTTTTATTAGAATCAAAGTTTTAATTATAAAATGTTCAGCACTATGTATTTGCAGTATTCAATGACATAGCTGTATTAGTCTGGAATATCAGTATCCAAGATACAGTATCCAGTGTCTTGAAGCACCTGAGAGAATGAAATTGGTAGCATAAGCTTTTGTAGACTTGTCAACCTAGATTGAATAGCTCACACTGCCAGCTGTCTTCATCATGTTCAGGGACTTCCCATCCTTATTGTAGGTTAATCCAGTTTAGTCCCATGCTAAGGAAAGTTGGGAGATGTTCTGGGGTTTGGCTAAAACTCTGGAGCAGCTCCACAGTTAAGGCACAGTGTGGACAACATGACTAGGTCCAGATGGGGTACTGCTAACATCCTATTTTACTTATGCTCATTGACACGGGCGGGGGGGGGGGGGAGGATGAATTCAGCCAATTTTGCCATCTCTGCTACCAGATGACCAGAGCTCCAGGAGAGTTGCTGTTGCAAGACCCCCATGCTGCCACCAGTAGAGTCACCTATGTAACCAGTGAGAGGAAAAAGGGATTACCCACAGAGAAATCTGCAACAGCCATGTGCCATCACATGGTAGCAGTGACTGGGCTGAAACTGCTTGGCTCAACTGCACTATGTAGATTCCCCCTTGCCGCCACTGTGGGTTGGGGGTGGATTGTGTGGCACCTCTGAGGCCAGTCTGGAGCATTTAAGTTCTGGACTGGCCCTGCAAAAGAGTGAGTCCTTTCTAAATAAATCTTCCTAAAAATGCTTTGATAGGTTCACCTCAGGATCACCATGAATTAGAAACAAGGCATACCACAGCAACAACATTATCATGGCCCATGAGTGCAGAATCAGACAAAAAAAGCATTCTCATCTTCCTACAATATTCCTCACAATGTATTTCTCTATTTAAATCTTAGCAATTTAAAAACAACCCATTCAAAAGCATGTTTAAGGCTTCAATGCATTGAAATACATGTTTATAGGAGATAAGATTCTTCTTAGTATTGTTCTCTATTGATGTAAGAACAACAATAACAATAAGAAGTTTTCAACAAAACATTGCTGAATGCTTTTGTTAAAACGCTGTGTAAATGTGTGTTTTTAATAAAACTAATTGTTTTTGAAAGGATCTACTTTAAAACAGCCAACATTCAAATGTTAACATTCTCTATCAGCAATTATGGTAATCTTGATAACCATATATCATGACAAACATCTATAAATTTGGCTTGCTGAAATGAGGTGCAAATAATTTCTAGAACTGAATGAAGAGGTTCTGAACTGATTCATCTGATAGGTACTGTGCAAGGGTTTTCTGGTAGCCCAACAAGACAATTTCAGGAGGTGGCACTGCACATACGGAAACACAATCAAACACCACCCTTCCCCCATAAAATACAGAGACAGTAAAGGCCAAAATCAAATGGAAATGTAATGTAACAAAAATAGCACCAGTCTGAAAAACTTCCTAAACAGTCCTGTGAAATTTATATCAAAACTGCAAATAGGGAAACCTCTTACATTAAATTAAATGATTGCATTTGATCCACATTTTCAGTTGTTTAATCTAAGGGCTTATGGAACCCTGATGTCAAAGGAATTTCTCTGGGTAAAAGACAGCCTTCTGTGAAACAATTAACAACATCTACTCTCATTTTCTTCGTTCTTAAAGCAAAATACCCAGACTTGCCATGTAATCAACTGTCTTGATACATGGCAAAATCTGTACATGTTGGAAATCTTGTGGATTCAGAACCCGATAAGAAGAAAACATTGATCTCTTACATATTGGTTCTTTTCTTCCTTCATTCATTCTCCAGGGTAAAATCTCCCTTATTTGAGCATTACATTTAGAGAGTAAGTAAAAATAACACTCCGTGCTCTAAAACCACCATCCAGCTCCAGTTCATAGCCTACTCACATGTCTAGGCTGGGCAAAATGTGAGCCTACAATCACATGCTGTCCCAATATCCACCTGGATTCCTCTGGACTGCCATCTGGTCAAAAAAGTAAACATCTCCTAGAAGCTTCCAGGAGCAGTCATCATTTGACTAGGCCGCCAAACCCCAGATACGGAATTCTTGATACTTCCAGTTTTGCTTTACTTTCATTCTATATTGTTTCTGATGCTGTTTCAGCAGCAGCTCCTGGATGGTCCCATGGCAGAAAATGAACATTTGGGCAAACAAAAGTTGCCCTCTCCTGTCATAGCCTGTCTCCAAAACATCACTTCCATTCTTCCATGTAAGCCCACTTTTTGAGAACAATACACCTTGACATAACCAGAGGTTATATAAAATTCAAATGAAACTCAACACCAGGATAAATACCTTAATGCAGAAGGCCTATATGTATGACTGAAGGTGAACCGGGAAAGCCCATGCTTAACAGAATGCTAGAATTACTAAAATAAATTAAGAAACCTGAGTGGCACTAGGCTCTTCCATTATTAACATGGCTGAGGCAGTATTATTGCTGCTTTTCTTCACAAAGTGTGGGAGACGGAAGTGTCACATCAATCCAGTCAATCTAGTCAACTGAATCACACATTCATGCAAAGTGAAATCATACAA
Organism: Anolis carolinensis; assembly: GCF_035594765.1. Classification (NCBI taxonomy): domain Eukaryota; kingdom Metazoa; phylum Chordata; class Lepidosauria; order Squamata; family Anolidae; genus Anolis; species Anolis carolinensis. The sequence continues at coordinate 332,625,679 of NC_085841.1, read as the reverse complement.
CCCACTTTCCTAACACAACCTTGGTTCCATTCAGGCTTGGAACAAATACAACCAAGGGAAAGCTGAAAATGATTAAGCAAGGAGAGTGGCTATTGAGCCATGCTTCTCTCCCATAGGAACTCACCCACACCAACCACATATTTCAATTAGTCAGTTTTAAAAGTGACCCCTGCTGTCTCCTTATTCTCCTTCAATGTTCCTGTAACTCTATCATTCAGATGTTGAACAGCATCCCTAGCTAAAGTGAACAAATTAAAAGAGAATGGGGCTATCAGTAGCTAGCACCATAACAGATATACCCTGTTTCCCCGAAAATAAGACATCCCCAAAAAATAAGACCTAGCAGAGGTTTTGCTGAATTGCTAAATATAAGGCCTCCCCCGAAAGTAAGACCTAGCAAAGTTTTTGTTTGGAAGCAGGCCCGGCGCCCGCCAAACAAAACACCAGAACTTGCAGGATCGGTAAATGTACACGCCAGTTGTACATGGAAATAATGGTAATAATATATTAAAATGTTATATTATTTATATTTAGACAGTAGTAACAAGACATTCTTGACAGAAGTCATAGTTTGTCTGGTTTGGTTATGCTGGTTTGTGATGACAACTACTGTACAGTATATAATAAATGTTCAATTTTTTTGTTCAACAATAAATGTGAATTCTTCTTCATGGAAAAATAAGACATCCCCTGAAAATAAGACCTAGTGCATCTTTGGGAGCAAAAATTAATATAAGACACTGTCTTATATTCGGGGAAACACGGTATGTTCCCTACAGCACTAAAAACAGTATATCACTATATAGAGGGAAATATCTTAGTATGGACAACATATCAGTATATACAGAGGGCCTTTTGTACCACTATACCAATTACTCGGGTGCATGAATGGCCTACTCACCGGTGACCATATTCTGGCTAGATAAGATTCCAATCACAAGTCTTCTTGTATTCTGACAAAATATGTGCATTTGCAGGTTCACAGTGGAGAAATCACTCAGTATAAATGCTACTTCCACAGATCATATACAATTTATGTAGAACTTCAGATTTGAAGATTCCATTTTAGATTTATTTAAAAAAAAACTCCTGAAAACTACCAACTACTGACTGAAGCAAAGTGCACTCATTAGAACTATTCATACCATTTTTACAAATGTGGATGGCCAGCAAAGTAGCATTTCACATAAATACAAGATTGGCCAAAGACATTTGGCTGTCAGAGGAAAACAGAGTGCATTATCTCACATTCTAAATACAGAAGCTGGGTGGAATGCCCAATGAATTTTAATTTTATATGGGCAATAGAATATAATTTTTCTACATACCTGAGAGAAGCCTGGGAATGAGGATAAGGTCTGTGGCATACACACTGTGTTCTCCAAAGGAAGGAAATGTCTGGGAGATTCAGGAACAACAGTCAAGGAATTCTAACTGTACCTCTTCCCAGAATCTGCATATTGACTTGATCGCCTCTGCCTAATGGTACATCTGACCCTGCATAATAAACTCAATATATCCTCCCTTTCTCTGTTCAGTCCATCCAAGTCCTTTCAACTTCCTTATTTAACATACACAGTATGGATGCACCGCAGTTTAAAATTTAGTTTTCTCCCTTGACAGTGGGTCTCAGTCTTGCTTCATATATACTGAACTGTACATATATTCCTTTCACAGTCATACACGTACAGTCTAATTTTAGCAGAGTTTATTCTGAATAACCTCGGAGCATGACCCCTGCCTTTTTGCTTCATCACATTCATTTTTGATGCAATATTAAGCCACTGAAGTGACATTTGCCCTTTGTTTGTGTGTGACAAGCAATTCTTCTGAATGTGTTACCACCTGGCCAGAACCAAGATTTGCCATATCTAAAACAAAAAAAATAACAGATGGTGCTCACCATAAACAAGACATGCAAGTTTCATTCTTACATATAACATCAGGAGAGCAGAAATAAAAATTGAACTATCCTTCAGAAGTGCATTCTTCAATTTGGAATATGAATGCAGCTCATTAGAAGCTGCAATATTGCTACAGTAATTGTTACTATATACAAGGTACTCAACTAAATATGACAGTTATTTCAAATATAGTCAAAGCATTTTTATTTCCATGAAATATTCTATGAGAAAAATTCAGCAGGGTTACTCTTACTGACTCTTAATTTATTTGGGTTAGCCAGATTTCCATTTAAGGAGCAGATTTTGAATGATCTCCAATAAGCAGAAGGCTTAATATGCTGTGATTATTAAAACTTAAATTAACCAGTTTCTAATGCTCACACTGCCTTCAGAAGACAATAGAGACATTTGTGCTTGCAATACAAAGAATCCAATCATAGAGTTGGAAGGGGTCTCACAGGCCACTGAGTCTAGCCCCCTGTTCAGTGCAGGATTTCCAGCAACTCAACAGGTAGCTGTCCAACCTCATTTTGAAGACATCCAGAGAAAGCGATACCAATATCTCTCTAGACCAGAGTTTCTCAAACTGTGCTCCTCCAGATGCATTGAACTTCAACTCCCATAATTTCTAACAGTTATTAAGCTGGCTGGGATTTCTGAGAGCTGAATTCCAAAACACCTATAGGTGCACAGCTTAAGAATCACTGCTTTAGACGGTTACCAAATCAGTCTCAGAAGTTGTGGGCAACCTCACTGCTGGTGCTCTCACTACCATAAGCAGACATTAAAAGGAAGAGTGTAAGTGGGTTATCAGGATAGGCTAACTAAATCATGCTGCACACTGAAACAATTATCCTATCTCTACTAACTTAAGACCCATACACATATCAACATATATACGCAGAGTTCCACCATGACCTGACCCAAGATACATCCCCCCCGCTCCCCACACGGCAGATAAATCTGTATGCATTAATGCCCATTAAAAGTAAGTCAAACACAGAGAGTGCAAGGAGCTTATCTGTAGCATGAGATAGTGGTGGGCCTAGTCCACACACCTTTATGGCCTCCCCTCAAGCATTCTTTTAACACATGAGAATATTCTAGAATGGGGGCGGGGACTCTACGATGCAAGTCTAATTTGGCTTACTGTATTCCCAAACTGATCCCAGGAAATTTCCCTGGTCATTTCACCCCTTTCCTGAAGCCTCACCCCTCAGAATGAGATGGAATGAGAGACCAGAAATAAGAAATCAGAGCCAAAACTGCATCCTCCTACATAGGACCCCAAATCTGCTACCCCTTACTTTTTCCACATCATGAAGTGAAGGGCAAAGTATATTCAGTGCATTGAGAAATGGCTTGAGGTTGAAACTAAATGAAACCCCAGAGTGGTATGGGAGATGCTGTATGTCTGGCTGAAGAGAAGGGAAGAGCAAATCACACTCAGCAGGGAGTTTGCAAGTATGTACTCCCTCACCTTCCCAGTGTCTAGCCTCCCTTTATGTGAGATAGAACTCAATAGTAAAACTTTTTCCTTCTTATTTGTTCTTTTTTTCTAGATAAGTAAGCAAAATAATTACTCTCATTTCACTTACAAATAATCATTACAGAAAATCTATGCATGTCTCATTTCTTTAAAAAATAAAAGGGATAAAAAGATTGAGAAAGAGTAGTCACAGATAATACATGGGTATCATGTTAAAGGAAGGTACAAATAGTTTGACAAATCCATAACCAAAATATAAATGTTTGATTTCCACCCACCCGCCAGAGGACAGTACTTTGTCTGAAAATTACTTTTCTTTCTCCTTACGGTCCTTAAATTCCTGGTAATTTTAAACAGGTTTAGAAAGGCTATAAAATCAATTGGAATGTGTTTTCTGAAAGTTACTTTGAACTATTGATCTAACACTGGTTTACCTTTAGTTCCCTTACTCTGCCAATAGCTGGATCAATGTACATGATAAACAATGATGTACAGATCATAATTGTAGCATTCATTCTGCACTGGTCTACTTGCTGTGAAATATTTTAAATTGTTTTGTAAAATTTAAGGGTATGATACAATTTTCTGTGAGCACTAGACATATGGATTGAGCATGCCTATAAAGTCTCAATAGAAACCAGTGTCTCCCACTCCACTTAGCTTGTATACAGGACACAGCATTGGGTAACTGGGGAGATGGATGCATGTGCCTTCCTTATACTTATCCAGCCTTCCTTTCACCTCATTACAAATTACTGTGCTCCATATCATAGATATGGGAATGGGGACCATCTTCTCAAATGATTAGAACAGAACCCAATATTATGTTCATCCTAACTTCTACACGGTTTCCCCAAAAGGTGAAATTTAATGTATTTTCCTACCAACACAAGCCTCATAAAAATTTGTCCATCCACATTTGTAGTTTAAGCATTCATGGATTTAATTATTCGTGGATTGCTATATTTACTGCCATCTCCACTGCTGCTCTACATGTGACCCAAAAATATCTAGACATGTGTAGGTGTCCAGCATGATTCTATGGTCAGCTATCAGCAGGGGTTGACCACAGAATCAAGCTGGAGGAATTACAAATGCCTAGATAAAAGAATAACCTTTTAAGATGCAGGGCTGCTAAGCAAACTTCGTGTTTTGAAAGATCAGTTCAACAATGATTGTATCATTTTAGAATTTAAACAAGAGTCATTTGTCCCATAAGGAGAACATTTTCTTAGGAAGGGACACAAACAAAAATTCAATTGGGGCCTTTCACTGATTGTGGGTGGATTCAGCTTTGCTCAACATCAGGCCAAGGGCTACACAGATACATATACAAAACCACAAGTTCTAGATCCTATTCCCACATGCAGAGGAAATGAATTCTAGGCAAGTCTCCACTTTGAACATATAATTTTCTATATACATATTTTAAAACATGAGGTAACAGTTCAAAATGCAATTGTTCAATGATATACCATAATTCATGCATATATATTTATACATTGTAGTTCTCACACAGACACAACCAGGCAACTTTAACAGGCTCAGGGCACAAACAAACTAAAAACAAAAACAAAACCACAAACAATGAACAACAATATCAGAAGAGGAGAGGAAAACTGCAATGCTTCAAAAGAGGAATTCACACAAAAGTAAAATATGTGTGTGCACACACATATAAACTATACACATATACAATCTCACAAAGAAGAGCAAGTATAATATAACCCCTATTTCCACTGAGTATATATTCCAAGACCTCCATGGATGGATAATGGTGAATCCTATATTTTAAAATATACTTGGGCAGAAGCATACCATAGAACTGGAAGACCTAAAGAGGTCCACAAACACTTTTTGTGAGGGATAATTTAGGGAGCATGAGTAATAAAATCCATGGATATCACAGCTGCAGATAAGGGGTGGGGGTTATACCTATGTTTAATTTGGCTTGAATCATTTTTGGAGATGCCTAGGACATACAATTAGCAAAACCAAACATGTGAATAGAGAAATTATTGAGTCAGATGAAATGGAAAAGAAAAAAAACCCTCAAAGTAAAGTGTGAACTAGGGAGATTAGAAAGCTTAGGAATCTGTGTTGAAAATATGAGGTGCCTTCAGGGTCACCGCATATAAACAAAGTCAGTATGGAGACAAAAACTATTTTCTGATGCAAAAACCAAGAGAAATAACAAATTATAACCAATTAGAATCTGAGATTCTTGAAGCATCCAAATTCAGTATTAAATTCTGAGAGAAGGGATACATATGAAGGTGTCCATTACATTTTGTGTGGTTTTCTCCTGCCAGGAAACTCCATTGCATGCAGACTCCTGCAATGTAAATCTCACCTGTTTTATAGCTGTTGTTAACATACAATGCTATCTTCTTTTTACTCTGAATTAATGCTGTTACAACATATAGTTAAATGAGTTATTATTAACAATTGTGTTGTTTAATTCATTGGAAATCTGATCAGGGGGATTCAGCAATTAATTCTCTCACACCAGAAGTGACATGCAGTTTCTCAAGTCATTCCTGACCAGGAAAAAAAACAATGAATTGTAAGCTGTGTGTGGTGGTGGGGGGAGAGAGATCAGGAAGTTATCCTTGAAAGGATGCTGAAAGTATGTAGTGATGTTTTAAACACAAGATTCCCGCCTCCTCCTGTTTTACTCCTTATTTGTTTAAAAATTGACAGGATTACTAATTGCCTTTCTATTATTTATGGCTGAGACATCTTTTATATTTCAGTAGGGAAACTCCCCCATAGCCTAGCCACCCTTATAAAGAGACTGCAGTAGTAGAAGAAATCAGTTGCATTCTAATAAGGAAAAAAAACCCTCAAATGTTTAAAAAACGTGTAATTGAGAGAAAAGCCCCTCAATTTTTTGCACTGACAGTAATGTTTTCATTCATGCACATGCACGTCCACCATTAACGAAGTACTTACGAATATTTGGAAGTTTCAGAAAGTTTTGAACTTTTTGCTTTCAAAATTCAGAAATGACTTTAGAAACGAAGCACCAGCGCCCCCTACTTTAGAACAGAGTTTAGAACCATTTTTTTCCTGGATCGCACATGCCTATTGGTCAATACACATAACACATCAAATGCCTATCCAAGCAAGTTAGACTGGCCCCAACTCATCTAAGCTTCTAATGGGCAACGTTGTTCTGCATGGTGTTTAGTATTTGAAATTGCTGTAACTATTTCAAAATTGGATTCTAGCATTTGTAGAGTGCTTTTAGAGATTTTCAAAGAGTATTTTAATGTGTTTTAAAAACATTTTTATCACTGTGTTCTTTTAGTTTTTTAATTTGTTCCTTGCCTTGGAAGCCCTTGCAGGCTGGCAGGCAAAACAGAAATCCTTTTAATAAATAAGTTCCCCACTGTTACAAGCTGCTAATAGTTCTCCAGTGGTTGTATGTTCAGTTAATTCAATGTTAACTTGTCTATTGTGCCCTTGCTTCTAGTGTAAGGTAGATCAATAATCTATCTGTAATAGTTTCCACGTTTCAAAAAGCATTTATATAAGATGACTCCCCATATCCACAACACAAATACCCATGGCTTCATCTACTCACATGCAACAAAATAAGTCCTCTGGGAGAAAATACACCCTCTCCAGGCAGTGCTGGCTTTACCATTGTGCTTAGGAGTGTTTAAACACTGGGGCCTGTTGGCCAGGAAGGCACCATCTTCCAGCTCAAAAAAAAAATTATGATGACTTTTGCTTATGTGATGCAATTCTATCCTTCAGGGGAACTCTATGGCCACTTCCAATTGAATTATTATTATGTTTATTATTATGCTTATATTATGTTTATTATTATGTTTATTTATACCCTGCTTTTTCTCTCCACAAGGAATCAATTTCAATTGAATTCAATATTATTCATAGTATTCTCACACTGGAAATATTAGTACTTATCAACAAATTTCAGTCCTAATGCAAGCAGTAAAAATTACAGTGTGGGTAGTAGACCATTTAAAAAGAAATTGAAAGCGTATGCTGGAATTGCATGTTCATATGCATGTATTTACATCTATATACACTCTAGAATAAGATGCAGCCATCCTACAGACACCCCAGCCTTTGAAACTCCATCAAATATATAATATTAATAATAATTTTAATATTAATGAAGTCTAATACTGTTTTAATATTTGTATATTTTAAGTTGCACTGTAATGCTTTTTAATTGTGAGCCGCTTTGAGTCTCTGTATGGAGAGAAAAACTGAGATGCTGTGTCATACTATGTCATTGTGTCAATAATAATAATAATAATAATAATAATAATAATAATAATAATAATAATAATAATAATAGACCAAAACAAAAACCAAGCGGGATGGAAATTATGTGACCTCTATATCTTGTTAGACTGCAATTTCTAGTAGCCCTAACCATCACATATAATAGTAAGAAAAGCTGAAAGCTGCAATTCATCAACATCTGGAAGGCTGCACAACAGCCATCCCTGTTTTAGACAGTGCTGATAGAGGAGAGGTGATTTTGAATCCTACATATTTAGAAATTGAATAATTTGCTATGTTTATCTGACAAACAAGAATGCTAAGGCACACCATCTTGATCCAAGAGCCTCAAAGTTTGGGCACTTAGGCTGTATGCTAGAGAGATAATTTGAAAAGGGGTTATTGATTTCCTTTAATTTTTGCAGTTTGTGGAAATGAAAAGGCATTGGTGTGTCTATTAAATGCAGGTACAGTAGAGTCTCGCTTATCCAACATAAACGGGCTGGCAGAACGTTGGATAAGGGAATATATTGGATAATAAGGAGAGATTAAGGAAAAGCCTATTAAACATCAAATTAGGATATGACTTTACAAATTAAGCACCAACACATCACGGTAAACAACAAAATTGACAGAAAAAGTAGTTCAATACACAGTAATGCTATATAGTAATTACTGTATTTACGAATTTAGCACCAAAATATCACGATGTATTGAAAACATTGACTACAAAAGTGCGTTGGATAATCCAGAACGTTGGATAAGCGAGTGTTGGATAAGTGAGATTCTACTGTAATATGAAACAGCAACCAAAAAAAAAGAATGTCCCTCAATCTCAGTTCATTATTCCCTTTGTTTAGAAGATTTTTTTTATTCCTGGTCTGGTGCAGTCTAGTGTGGTATCATAACATAAAACCAAGACCTACTTATTGTATAATGTGTTATATGTTCTGTGCATATTTGAAAATATCTATTAATAAATATATTTCCTGTTATCTCCCATCGATGTCTGTCTTCTGCCAACCCATGTTCTTTCCTCTTTCAGGTCCATCTTTCCCCTGGCTTTCTCCTGCTTTGTGCCTCCTCCAAAGGCACGTTGGACTCCATTTCTCTCTACACTGCTGAAACACAGCCCCACAGAGTCCTGACGGAAGTTACCCTGCATCATGTGATGGACTCTGTGGGACTCCATTTCGGGAGCATACAGAAACAAGACTGCATCTGATGAGGTTGTAAAATGCAGTCACAGGAGAAACAACAGAGGAGTGAAAAGAAAGCTAATGCAAGGGTGAACAGGGGGACAACGTGTGATTGTTTCAATTCCATATGCTTAAGACTAGTTATCAGCTTTCTGATAATAATCAGAAAGTGTCACCAAAGCTTTTACCAGGATTGAGGGAGTGGGTTTGCGATATATTCTGCAAAATAGAGTGATGGGGCCAAAAGGGCCAGAAGTCACTCAAAGCAAAAGATGAACGATCATAGTCATGAAGGCTTCAATAGCACTAAAAAATAAGCACTCTCACTTCCCATGCCAACATGAGTTAAATTACGCTATCACCACATTCTATTTTATTTAAGAAATGCATCAAAAACCAATTTTTCCCTCTAAATCCTATAAACATTGTCCCAGCTCTGCAAGCTGCCAGGCTTGATCTTATCATCGGCAGCAAGCTTGTTTTCTTTAGTTTTCCACGTAAGTAATTCAATGGAAGCAGGTGGCCTATTCCTTTTCCTTATCATTTGTTATTTATACAGCACCACTGGCAGCCAGGGCTCCTATCTCATATAAGACTCCCTTATAGTTCCTTCCCGCACCTTTCTGCTGTGCTACTTTTTAAAGAAAGAAGATGCATCTGAAAAGAAAAGAACTGGATTGCCATGAAATGATGTTAATCTATAGAAATCTCCTGAGCCGCCATGAAACACACAATGGAAGCTTAGCCCCCCATGCTGTTGGATTCAACATACAAAGATGTAACCAATCATCTTGTACCCATCTGGAAAGATTTCCATTGACTGTTGCTTCATTTCAAAATGAGCCAAAAATGAGCATGTCGTTTCCAAGCAAGCAAAAGTGGTGCTCATTACTCTTAGGTGGTAAAAGCTTCGTAATGATTTTTTAAAGTGCATAGAAACTACATTTCCTTTGCTGCTATTGCTCAATTTCTATATTCAAGATTCTTTTCTATGTCGTAACTTAATATTTTGGTTGACTCCACATTCCCCACAAGGGCTTCTCAGAGGATATGGCTATTTCTTTCCACTCTGCAAAGATTCTGGGATCTGATTTCTATGTGTTGTGTAGCTTGAACACCTTTTATAACTTTGCCACTGCCATTTTATACTCTCTCCCCATTTAGCATCTCCCTCAGGACAATGTGATCACTCTCCATTCCAAGCAAGACCTAGCATATTCCCTGCTGCTGCTTTCAAAGATACACAGAGCCAGGAATAAGGTGTAGAAACCAAGTCATAGGAAGAATAATTGTGGGGACAACAAAAAAGAAGACTGAGCAATGAAATGAAAGTAACATTTTACAAACAACACCCAAAGAGTTTGCTTTAGTTTGGTTTTATCCTCTGGCCTATCCAATAAATATTACTTAATAGCAATATAATTAGTAGTGTTATTAAGACACTGATAGGAATGGTCTTCTAAATTTCACTTTGATATTGGTTTACAAAATGATAATCATATGACAGTCTGCCCTATAATTTCAGTGCAGCAACATACTACCTTTTCTAACAAGACTTTCAATTCTATTGGAATTATCTTTCTTCTAGAGTTACTAAGAAAATCTAACTGTTGGTAATTTGTCATTTGTTTTATTTTCTCCTTACGCTCAACTATTCTGGGAACCACCTTCCACGGAGTTGGAAGCTGGCTCCTTCTAGCTTTTCTCCCAGACCAGCACGTCTGGACTTGGGGGAACAACCATGAAAAACCAACTACTGTAGACACTCCCGCCCAGGAGTCATCTTTACATTTTCTAAGAGAGCAGTGTAGGATATAATAAATTAGGGCCAATGGAATCACACCTCTAAAGGAAAGGGAAAAAAAAACCCTGCCCAAAGAGTGATATAAATATAGATCTCTCATTCATTGTAACTCAGACTTTACCCACTTTGAATTTAAACTTAGGCAGATAGATAAGCTATCTAGTTTCTCTTTATTAATATTGCTATCAATTTATCCCAGACACTACTTTAAGACAACTCTGTATATACAGTATATTCCTATGCCCAGTTTTGTCACATTTTATCTATACATTTCTACCTGTATCATCTTTCTTGTAAGGATAAGTAAATAGACACACAAAACAGTTCTATAGACAGATATCCCAAGTCGGCATTTTAAAGTAGTAAACAATATATTTCTATTTATTTATCCTCCAGGAAAAACTGTGGACATGTCCACTATTTCCACCAGATGGTTAAAATAAAGTTCGAGCAAATAATTGTCTTGTTAAGCTGATGACTTTGTACATGATGGTTTTTTTCTTTTATGATCTTTTTTTTAATCTACTGAGCTCGTCTTCAATTTTAATGCTGTCATTTTATATGCATTTTATTGTTATTCCTTTACATTGTGCCCAGCCTCCCTTAATTATGTTAATCATTGAAATAAATGTGATTTAAAAAAAATAAGAAGGAAACATTCCCTTGTTTATATAGAAGCTAAAGTTGAATTAGGAAAGTTGCAGGAAGAGGGGGACATTAACAGGTTGGATCCAAACTTGGTTATATATAAATAAGGGCCAGTGGAATCAGACTATCTGAAAAATATATCTTCCCATAAGAACACTTCTGAATTCTCAGATCTTTGGAATGGGCATGTCTCTCAATTCCACCACCTTCACAGTGTTACAGGCCAGACAAATTTCAGTTCGCACCTTCTTGACCTATCTATATCATTAAATGGCATGTAACATGGTAAAACCTATAAACTGTAGAATAGAATATAGAACATATATATATGCAATTGTGTCTGATTTTCTAAACTGTAACAAAAGGGAACAAATTTTGTTTAGGTTTTTGGTCTAGAAAGATTGCCAGATGTTCCCTTAAAATATGTAAACATAAACCACAAAAACTAACCAGAGGCAACCTGGCAAGTTGGTGCTTTAAATCACTGCTTCTTAAATATTGGGTCCCAATACTAAATGAGGTCCCCTTAGCCCTATATTGAGGTCTGAAATTTGGCAACATTAAAGGCTTTCTGAACATCACCATTTATACAAATCTCTTAGTAACATCATGCAGTGTTTACTGTAAACTCTGCAGTGAATGCTTCAGCTGTACTCCACAAAAAAGGAAAATCAACCTATTTAGCAAGCCATGTGTCAGGACCCTGGCTGCAGAGCACCAATAACCTTACACAGAGGCCAGTCTCTATCTAATATCTTTATTAAAGAAATATATAAAATCAATAAAAACAAGTGAAGAATATAGTTCATAAGCAGACCTTTCAGATAAGGTCAAATATAGTCCAGAAATGTATTGTCCAATATAAGATATTAGAGTTCAAAGTTTTAATCCACTTGACCGAAACACACACTTTGCCAAGCAATAGTGTGGGGAAATAACAGAGTCTTTAAAGTCCAATGAAGCTTGACAACAAGGCTGGAAATAAACTTGATTCTTGACTAGATCCGTGACTGGAGGCAAGACGAACATGAAGCATGAAACAGAGTCCGTGGTAAAACCGTGAGACAAGGCAAGGCTTGAAGCTTGATCCGGGAAGCAAGGAACTGGGATTACGAAGTCCACACACGATCTCTCTCCTCAAGCTGACCAATTGACTCCGCAAAGTATCCCTTGCGCCAAACACCTATATTGGGTCTCGTTTTCCCGCCAACAGAACTCTTTCCCTAGAGAACGAGAAGCAAAACCCAACTCTGTCCAGATGCATGACTCCTTAGAATTTCCCAATGGAAGCAGACCTAATCATCCATTTGTTTGGCAGCGATTCTCAGGCTTCTGTGATTAGCCTCCCTGGCTCCCCTATCTTTAGAATAATTTTCCCTCCTGGAAAACGGGGGGGAGTTCTGCCCAAGGCCTGTTTGGCTGAATTCTTGTGGGCAAACATCAACATCCTGCAGGTGAAGAGGCTCCGGCTCTTGCTGAACCGGAGAAAATCCCATGTTTTCCTCTTCGTCTGCCACAATAGTACTAGGAACAGGACTACAAGGCCCATGAGTCATCACACCATGCAAATATGGATTTATTTTCAGAAAAAGTCTGATTTATATACTTATTGTATATACCTATATACCTGGGGTCACATAAAAATTTCTTATGCAGAAAGAGGTCACAAATGGGAAAGGTTTAAGAAGCCTGCTTAGGGACTTCATCGCACAGGATAAGTAAAATGAAGTAAATTGTTGGTTTTCTCTTAAGCTTAATCATGCCCCATTTTGAAATTAAATGGAAGATTTTCCTATCCCAATCACACCTAATCCTTCTCTCCACTTTCTGTAAAATTTATCCGTTTGATTTACCATCACACAGGGAGAAATATGTCTCCTTCCACTATCTCCTCCCCTGTTGTTTGTCCTCATACCCAGACCTGAGTTAAGGCATCCATCTTTAAAAAACACTTTTTCTGCAATCATTTCCCCTAATATCCTTCAACTAGACTTGAGTTAAGGTATTAAACTTAAGAAACCACTTTTTTGGGGGGGGGGGGTCTTTTTCCCTAATAAACTTTAACTAGACCTGAGTTCAGGCATCAAAATTAAGAAACCACTTTTTCTGGGATCATTTCCTCTAATATCCTTCAACTAGACCTGAGTTAAGGCATCAGACCTAAGAAACCAGTTTTTCTGGGGTCGTTTGTCTTCAACACTCTTTCAGTGAAGCTGAGTTATGGCACCATAACACTTATTTCAGCGGGAGCCACATCACCTGACGGAACATTAGCCATTGTTTTAAAAAGATATAAATTACTTCCTTTGTTCTAAAAATTATCATGGAAGAAAGTATTTTATACTGTCCATCTCGGCTCTTCCCCCCATGAAGCCATCATTTTATTTACAAACAGGCAAGGGGAGACTCCCATTGCATGTTAAATTGGGTATTTTTACATGTCTCTATGCAAAGAATTGAAAAATAAGTCACTTGCCAATCAACTCAGGAATCACTTTAGAAATAGCCAGATACCGATACCTTACATTTGAAGCTTGTGCTGTGTGAAGGTGGCCATTTCTTAAGTGTGTAGAAATGCTTATTTAATTGTGTGTGATGAACTAGAACTTCTGCTTGGATAATCAGCTCATTGCAAAGGTAGCAGGAGAGAATAAAAAGCTAAGTCAAAACAATAAAAATCAGGCTTCTTTTTAGGATGCCTCTAATGCTACTGGAGACACTCTTTTGCTGACTTTCCTTCATTAAAAACAAGTCATCCTCTAAATATAAAACCACGTTTCTTACTCTTTTAGATCATAAGATCAAAATGAACCAGAATTTTGAAATATTGTTTCTCTGGACTCCAACTCTAGAATTCCACAATCAGCATGGTGATGAAATCACACAAAAATATGCAAAAAGTCTGGTGAGAACCATAAAAACCAAAAAGGAAGTGTATTCTTCAAAAAAAAAATGACCAGTCAAAAAGATTGTGTCAAGAAGTACATTCACAATTAATTAAATGCAAAACAAAGAAAAAGCAATAATTCCCCCTAAATATTCTCCCCCACATAAAAATGTGACCAGGAGGACAGGAAAAGGGAAAAGAAATTCAGGATGGCAGAGAAAGATATAGTCAAAACCACTCTTTGAGCCTCCGAAATTAAGTCTTCTTTTGTTACTGCAAAAGCTACATGACAGAAGCCACAGACAATAAGTGCAGCAAAAAGAGGCAAACCTGTATCTAATCAAACAGTCCCCACCAACCTCCTTTCCCCTGACAACAGTTGGTCAAGAGGAAAATGAGCAAAGTTCAGAGGTGGGTTCTTCTCAAGTTCTTCTGCTCTGCTAAGCAGAGCCACTCAGTCATGAGTGTGCATAATCAGGCAACAAGAAATGGGCCATAAGCTTTTTGCGTCTGTATATTGACAACATGGCAAAGGCCAGCAATGCGTTTGAAGGGCTTTCACTTTTGGCAACAGTAAATTTGATTTTCCCCAAGGATTCCCTGGAGAACTATTTGTCTGCACATGAAACATATACCGTTTATCCCTACCAGTATTACTCAAGGCAAATGTCTGCCAATTCTTCCACAGATGAAGCTGGGGAAAGGATGGTCCCTGTCTGAGAGACAGATTGATTGACTTACTGCACTTAATCTCTATCAGCGTATACACATGATTATGTTCCACTACCTTCCATGAGAAGCTGACCAAAGAATTTCACTGAAGAGGCTAGAGTTTTCTACAGAGGTGTTTTCCCTAGGAATCTCTAGGTCTTCCAGCATGACTTTATAGTCAACTTCTGAATCACACTGGAGTGGTTAAGAGATTCCGAGAAATAACATTTTAATCAAATTTATGAATACTCAAATCTGCAAAACTCAAACTGCAAATGTGGACAGCCAACTGTACATCTAATTGTCATGAATACTTTTTAAACAAAGGTTCTTTTTATTACAATTTCAGTGTGTCAGAACATTTACAGAACATTTAAACATACAGATTATATATAACTACACTGAATCCACAAACAATCCACAGTTACATTGGCTAACAAATAGAGCGGAATTACATTTTTACTCAGCGTTGCCCATACACATTCATTCATCCTCTTGCATACAAATATTACCATTTCCTTTCTCCCTCCTTGGAGAAGCACCTGCTTAGGCCAGACCCTACTTCCTTGCAAACGTATCATGACTCCAAAATTACACTCTTTTCTCTTCCCTTGAAAAAAGGAGGCAAGTGTCCAGAATCCTGCTTTCCCCTAGCAGATCTGACACTCCAAGGTACACCATGTTTTTCTACAGAGCGTGGTGGGTGAACAGTACAGTTGACTGTCAAAATTCTGGAATATTAGAAGGCCTCTTATATAGCAATATTTCTGTTGATGTTTTTCCAAAGTTGTAAATTAATCATACAGTAGATGTTTTTTCAGCCTGAAACATGTTGATTCTATCTCATTTCCTGGACAGATGTTGACTCTTCTTAATTGGTGTTGGTAAATGTAAGGATCCTTGTGTTGACTTCCTTCTTAACATAAGGAACCTTGTAAACATTTCATTAACTTAAAGAGCCATTGTCTTTGGCAATGTAAACAAGGTGTTTCCACCAAGAGTTAATTGAGTCTGCAATGTCAACAGTTAATCATTTGTCATAGGTCATCAATGTCAACAGTTCAACAACTTTTAATTAAAGTCTTCACCTCCTTCTTGTAGTTTTCCAGGCCTCATTCTTTTTAGAATTGTGTGTTCAGCCCAATTAGGCCCCATTCATACACCTTTCATACAATTCCATTCAAACCATACATCCTATTTATCAATGACATATTTCTCACTGAAGCTTCTTTGTCAAGTCCACAGAGTAGGGCCTTCTGATTGTTGTTCTTTTTACTCAAAACACTGAACTTTAGAGCATCTTCCTGTCAGTACAAGCCACAGATAAACACACACAGCCTGCCAAAATCACCCACCATGGCCCCGCAAATAGGGTTTACAGTGCAAAGAGAAATATACAGAAAAGGATGTTGCAAAGACTACTATGTCTACAAATGCTTTATTCACACAAAGGAGTAAATTCTCTCATCGGTGGATTAACAAAGTGATGTGATGAGCTGTAGGTTCAGCATTTCAGAAAGAATAATTGTATTAGAATTCATCTAACTTTGTACCAACATAGAACTGCTACCTTCAAATATTTACTTAAGCTTCTTTTAAAAATTAAAATATATAACAATATCACAGATTACTGCACACACTTCTTCAGACCCCCACCCCTTGATACGACAGAACATTTTAAACAGAGGTTTCATGGAATCCTGAAAATTCTAGCAATCCCATATCCATCTCATGCCTCATAGAAAGAATTCCCAGTGAAGGGACTAGACTATAAGTACTATGCATGAGGAAAAGAGATTAACATATTTATTGGTATCTCCATCCAACCGAGTCTTTCCCATAAAGCGATATGGTCCCTTGGCATCACTTCTCCCAACCCCTTTTTTCTGCTGAGTATGTCAAAATACCTCTATTTATCAAACTAGTACCCAGAATGGAAGCCAGAAATATTGAAATGATGCAAGCTCCCTTTGAGCATTCTGGTCAGGCCTTCTAGTGGCTGAGCTGTCCATGCCAAGACCATTTGCCCTCAGACATGCCCGGTCATCTCTGATGCATCTCAATGAGGTCCTGGCCTGCTGGTTGCATAGGTTTCCCTGGTAACAGTGTTCCAGCTGAGCAAGATATTGATTACCCCAAGGAATGAGTTTGGAAGAAGATTTAAGGAATGTAAAAAATGGAAGCAGGAACTAAAGAGGAGGTTAAGAGGAAGAAAGGGAACAATTCATGTCTGAACCAATGGACAGGGGTATAAAGAGGATATGTACTCTTAGATTTAGTTCATGTGAAGAATAATTACTTCAAACCAGAAACCTGAAACTGAAATCTGTGTACTCCTCCAGAAAAATATGGGAAATATATTGCACTGATATTAGAAAATGTGGAAAATGTTTTGCATTAATATTTGGAAAAGATAAATCTGTTTTTCATCTCTATTTTTACACAAAACTGTTGCTTATTACAGATTCGTATGAAACAGGATCTTACTCAAGACAGTCCTTGGTTTAATGCAGTTTTATACAAAACCCAAGAACAAATCAAAATAACTCCTTCAATTCGGAGCCAGCCCTGGCCAAAGAGAGTCGCTATCTATCTATCTATCTATCTGCCCATTTTATAATAGCCCCATTCTTGAGGTGTTGCCAATGTTATACTGCATTTTATTGTCCATTTCAACTGTGAAATTACCTTCCCCATTTCGGCACATTCTGCACTTTGCCCGGGTTCTATGAATTAATCTCCTGTTTTTTAATATTGTAAGTTTGATGTCGATTTTAATGATTGTTTTTACTGATATTGATGTTTTTATTGGGATAATTGTTTTATTGCTGTGTTATTGATATTTGATTGTTTTATCGGGCAAGGCCCCATGTAAGCCGCCCCGAGTCCCTTCAGGGAGATGGGGCGGGGTATAAAAATAAAATTATATTATTATTATTATTATTATTATTATTATTATTATTATTATATGATCCACACATTTCTTAAATTTTGCTGCCCTGAGTCCCCCCACTCCCCCATGGGTGAGAAGGGTGGGGTAGAAATGTAATAAAATAAAAATCTGTCATATTCATGCATTATATTTTTAGGCATACCCTTAAAACGCAGAGTAAGAAGGCCAAGAGGGCCTTGATTCTAGGTCTCTTGGGTCCAGATTCCACATCAGAAGATTCCAGATAACACCATTAGCATAGGAAGAACATTACTTTTGACATCTAACATCCTAAAGGCAATGAAGTTTTTCTCATATTGTTAACCAATTCCTCCAAAAATGATATGGCGATTCTCCTGAAATTCAATTACTAATCATTTTGAGTGGAATCTTCCAGCATTTAGATATGGACTTCATATTCAGATTGCTTGGCAAACAGAATATTACCACAGGTAATGTGAACAGTGATGCTAAGTCTGGCATCGGGCCTAACAGAATTGTTGCTGGAGTTACAGTATCAGGGCACAGCTTGGATCTGAACATTCTTTTGCTTCACTGGCACTGCCAGATCAGGGTTCCTAGTGTGGTTTGATATCTTACTTAACTGGGCTTTTTTTCATTATTAAACCCACACCTGAGCCTCAAGGCTCCCATCTCAAAAGGAGTTCAGCTTGGAGGGAAATGGAGTTCATAACTGAAAAATGCCAAGGAAATCAAAATTATACTCTCTCATTTGTTCAGGATACATTTAACATTTAGTTTATTACTATTACTTTTCAAGTGCTTTTACTGTTAAAAAGACAAAGCAATCAATTAAAGATTGTCTTATTAAAAGATATAAGCCAAACACCTCAATCTTATCTTCTAAGGAAACCTAGGTATTTTGAATACAGTCAAGATTCTTCATTGGTTGAGTATGTTATAAGAAGGCAATGACTTGTGATCAAGCTGTTTTGCATCTGTTCTGCTCTGTAAAGTCCCACTTTGATAAGGTTCAATGAACTCAGTTGGGTTCTAATGCAATCTCTGCTCACACTGAGTAATGCTCAGCTTCAACATGCCAGGTGTGAACTTAAACATGTACCCAACAACCTGCCAGTACCAATTATCTCCAATGCACAAAAATTCCTTGGCCAGTATATGTCACTGTGAACAATATGCTGGGATAGCAGGGCTTCTGAGATAGTAATAATGTGGTACTGCCAACAACAACATTAATAAATGGCACAACATGTCAAGTAATCAAAACAAGCAGTATATCAGCAGATGCAACTGTTAAAGCCAAATGTCACAAGGAGTCAGAAACAGATATCCAAAATTTAGAAAATATTTCAGAACCAATGGACTGTCTGCATTTTCAACAGATAATTCTGCAGGGATATTTTGGAGCATAATTGTTTCAGCTCTACCAGATCCTCTGGCCCATTTTCTAACCCCAGTTTAATCATTTAGTAACAAGGATGCAGAATCTTTGCCAACAAGCTCTCAGCAGTCATATAAGGCAGATTTGGTTGTTCAAGTCGATATTTGTTAGCAGCCAGAATGAGCTCATTTCATGCTTGTTCTAATTAGACAATAGAGATTATTACAAAACACATGCAATCTTTGTAATCATTTAAAAATAATGAGAATCAATATTAGTTTTCAAAAGTTCCATACAGTAAACCCATTCCTGATATGTGGTCTCCTATTAGCTTTTAGTACATCAATATTTATTTATTTATTTATTTATTTAGATTTAACTTGCCATCACTTAATAAACTAACTACTCTAGTCAGTGGCACATTTAAAAATTGTTCTGAACATCACTGACATGCCCAAGTAGAACATCTTAAGTAGTTAACTCTTGACAACAAGGCAAAGATTTATTGATGTTTGTTTCCTTCTGTACAGAGAGTTTCAAGTAATTTTGCACATTATATAAATTCACATTATAAACCATAATTTAACATACGGTATTTATAACTGCTGAAAAGTAATATCTCTTTCAGTATGCTCATTAAGGACCAGTTTATATAACCAGATTGTAAAGTGTGAG
Source organism: Anolis carolinensis (assembly GCF_035594765.1). Classification (NCBI taxonomy): domain Eukaryota; kingdom Metazoa; phylum Chordata; class Lepidosauria; order Squamata; family Anolidae; genus Anolis; species Anolis carolinensis. The sequence continues at coordinate 332,605,804 of NC_085841.1, read as the reverse complement.
AAAACATTTTTGTATACTCTCCAGTACTAATTGTTTTTTTTTAATTATATATATCTGCATCTACATAAGAATACTCAAATGTGGAAGAAATGTAGACTGAAAACTTCATCTGCAATGTATCATGTCTTCCTATTGGAGCTCTTTTAGTGAACAGAACTGGGGGGGGAAATGAGATCAACTGCCTGCAAAGGTAAAAATGAAGAAATTTCTTCTTTCTTGTTCCACAGATCAATGACAAACCATGCATGTTCCGCATGCACAATGCCTCAGGGTCAATCTCCAGGTGCCTCTAATACAAACATTCAAAAGTGGCAGTATTATTAAAGGTCTTAGTATTCTCAAGTGCACATATGACCTAATGTAACATAAAATCAGATACCAGTGATCTGATACAAAAATAGGCTTTCACCTTATTTCTAGTACAAGGGAATGTCTGGTGAACTGCTGGGGCCAAAAGAAATTCTCTGGTTTGACCCTTGCATCTCTCAAGAACACACTAAACACCTTTTTTAGTATGCCACATCCCACAGCCTCATTCTCTACTTTTGAAACTTACCATTTGGAAAGGTTCAATAAATTCGGATCTCAAGTATTCTTTGGAGATAACGATGGGAATTTAGGGGCTAAAAATGAACGCTCTCATAAAAATGATTTTAATAATTTACATACATTTTGATAGTACTAAATTTTCTTAAGAGCCACCATGATGTAGTGATTTGAGTATTGGACAGGGACTCTGCAAGACCAGGATTCTAAACCTTGCTTAGGTGTGTAAACCCAACCTTGGACAAGGCCCATTCTTTCAGATTCAGTGGAAGACAATAGCAAACCTGCTCTGAATAAATCCAGCCAAGAAAACCTTATGACAGGGTAATCTATAATTGGAGTTAAGTTAGTTTGATTTTTAATGTTTATTTAAATTATTCTACATATTTCCAGGATGGAGCTATCTTACTTTTTTAAAAATAAAATAAAATATATAATTAACATTATCTGCAGAGTCCAACCAAAGAGGAATCTGCATTTCATGAAATAATGGTCTCTGGCAACTTTTTTGAAAAAGAAAAGTTTACTTGTATTGTTAGCAATGAAAAGCTAATATAAATGGACCATGCTGCATTGAGTCTACAGAGAGAATGTGAGAAGACAGGTTATGTGAAGTGGCAGAGATGTTAGCAACAATTAGTTGCTTCTGTTTTCTTGAAAATGCGTGATGATCTTCTTGAGTTCTTACTATGTTAATTTTGTTTACCCTCAATCTTTACTTCTACTTTTTGAGTCTAGTTTGCTCACTGGTTGAAACAGTGTTGTCCTCTTCGGACATGGAAATATCAATCACCAACACTCTGCTTTTGGAAGTCCATAGACTTACACCAGGTTCTTTGGTTCAAGATGTTTTATTGCTTGGTTCAATCAGGGTTTTCTTCCTCAAGTCTCATAATACCAAGTCCTGTCAAATAGGGCCTCTCCAAAGGGACCGCTACATCACAGCCTTTTGCAAGCTTTCTAGTGTTTCTTCATCTAAGTAAACCTTTCTTTGACTCTAAAATTCCAAACTTCTTCTTAATGGTTGACCAAGACTGTTACCTCTAAATTTTCTGGGCACAAAGAGGATGCCTAGGTCCCCACAATTAGCTGCCTACAGTTGCTTCTTCCATGATAATCACAGGAAGCATTGCTGGGCCTGGCCAGTTTGCTTAAAAAAATTGCCCTTCCTTTTAGGTCATTCACCTGGCTAGCTCTTCTACAGCCACCCCCTTTCCCACCTGTTTCAGATTACCATGCTGAAGTAAGTGAGTTGTTTTATCTCTTCTTTAGCATTGCTGGTTCTATTGGTTCCTCCTAACTGACATAGCTGGGGTTTTTTTTGGATACATCAGCAAACCTTGCCCTAATGAGTCTTACTAGCTTCTTACACAAATGAAGCCACTGCCCGACCCCATAAACCAGAGTTACCTTTACTATGTGTAAACTCAAGAGTAGTGTAGTGTTCTGTTAGAGTGTAAGACAACAACAGAGGAAAACATGGTTCACATCTGAGAATACCACTATCACTTTTTATCAGAGGCTGCTCCAGTGAAGCACATGCATTATTTCCCCAGTCAATTCTTTCATGTTATCCAAAAAAATAGCTCTAAATAGCTATTACACAATTCACTACAACTGACCACACGCATAAAGGACTTCCTTCCATTACAACACATAGCACAATGGCTATTATCTAGAACTATGGTAGTTACCTCTTATAACAAGGAAAATTGTTTTAGCTCATATAAAGTGTAAGAAGGCCTTGAAAAGTTGTGGAAATGTTTAAATTGCAGGATTAGAACAACCTCTCATGTTTGATTACAATTGTGCTCCTAGAATGAACTGCAGGCTAGGGGAGGGGAAATAAAACAAATATGAACAAATAAAAACAGCAAATATATCATGGAATGAAAGGGTCATACCTTTATTGGTTACACAGCTCCAGTGAAAATGTTAACATTGCACAGGAATTGAATCCTGAAAATGGGTTGACCCTGTTACAACCCCATTGAAATAGCTAATCTTCACCACTCATCTCTTTAGACTGGGAGATTGAGGGTCCATTATCACCTTCTGGTCATCATGTGATGGTGGCCAAAACTTTCATCGTATTACATTGCATGTAAGCCATCACATATTAATTACCTTAAAGGATATGGCAAATAAAATTGTACACTTTCGTAATACTAAACCTCCCTCTCCATCATTTTAATAGGTTTCTTTACCAATTTATTTACCATCTTAAAAATCTAAATTAGCCTTTTATCCATTGAGAATACTATCTCTTCTGTTGAGATTGAGCTCTACATCTCTCAACAGACATTGACAGATATCCAAGGGTTACTCCTCTTGAATGCTGTTAAATAAAACAGCTATTGTATCCATAAGCCTCTTAGTGGGCCTCCATCACAATAATAATGTGATTTATATCTATATTTGCAAAGCCTATATGAAAGTAGTTTTTCTCTCTCTGTCATGGGCTATCTTTATCAGAATGTCGGTCTCTTTGGTTCCAATAACACAGTGACATATACACACATTCTAATACTCAGAGGTTTCTACATTATACCTTATACTCTATCTGTTATTTTCTATAGTTCTATATGAGGGTAAGGACTATATAACACAAGGCTGATAAAGCATAGTTATAACAATATAAAAGTTTCTTTGGTTGGGATTTATTATACAACACCATATGTGTCCTGAATCACGATCAGACAGTCTCTTTTCATTGGGGAGGGGGAAGTCAATGACTCTAACATTGCTGTTTCCTCCATTATATTTTTGTGTGGTTGTTTCCTTCTGTTGCAGTATAGCAGAGGAGGGTCTTGCAAGAACACTGAAAATATGTGACTGTGCAGCTACAGAAAAGTGCATTCTAGGTAAGGCAAACATGGGTAGAAAACAAGGCTGTGCAGAATACTGATTGTGGGAATTTGTATCACCAAAACATCAGAGCAGTGCAAGTGCAGCGAGGTGAGAAAGTGATTGTTCTAACAATGATAAGTTTTCATTTGCTTAAACAATGTGATTGCCATGAGACTGAAGATCAGAACTTTCCAAACACTTAATGTTGGTGACACACTTTCTATACATATATCACTTTGTGACACAGTAATTCAGTTTTACTAGCAAACTGTGTGTTCAACCAATCCCTTATAAGAGGTATGGACACATGCATAAATTGTAATAACAAAATATATGACAACACAACATATCTCATGAAAACATTTCATTTATATATTTAAAAACATGATTAATGCTTATTTCAACTAGGCCCATAAGTTTCTCATTACATTCATGCAGCACACCTACATAGTGAAGCCAACACACTTATGTGTCACAACAAAGTTTGGAAAGCTCTGCTATAAGGGATAGCGTGATAAAGTCCAACGATGCCTTATTGCCTAAATATCCAGTTATCCAGCGACCATGTAGTATTCTGATAATGCAGTCCTGTATAACCAATATGATACTGAATGTGATGATAAAAAAGTGAAATCAGAGTAGCGGCAATACCATGCATGGGCTTTCCCTCCATTACATGCAGCTCCCTTCCATTTCAGTACAGCAAGGAATCTATTAAGAGCAGCAGAGCATAAATACTTCTCCCACTATACCACTGCCAGTATAATTTTTTCTTGGTACCTCTTTGTATTTAACTGGCTCAGATTTAGATTCTTGTCAAATGGAAAGTGCTGACCATGACATAATACATTCAAAATGTTTCTAGGCTCCATCTTGATTCTTCCTTCACATTTGGAAAATACATAGATTGTAACTTCAAACTGTCTGATAAAATATTGTTATGAGCAGAAATCCTCAGGACACAAGCATTTGTCACCATGATCATAATTCACATGAATTTATAAACTTTCCCCCAAGTGCTACGATTATAACATCAGGGCATTAATAAAACAGCTTTTAGTCCTCTCCTTCCTTTAACCGATAACCTATAATGTGTGCCCTGTATCATATTACTACTTATGCTACATGCAGTCTCCCAGGTCATTAATCACCTCAGATATCAGAAAAGACCTTGTTCATGCCCTACCAGAATGTACCCAAGGCATTGGGATTGCTTGAGGTATCACAACTAAAAAAAATGACCACTCCAACTTTTTTACCATTTAGGATTTTGCCTGCCCCACATCCACAAGGAGCTTTCTCCTACAGCAGATCAATTTCACAACATGCAATCCTAAGAAACCAATGAACAAAGTCCAAAATATTTGTTTGTTATTTCACAACACATTTCCTGTGTGCATCCCACAAGAAACCAAAGGGCTGTCTGCTTACTCTAATCATAGGTGATTAAATGCCTTGCTTTTTTAACCAATTAATCAATTAGTTCACCAATTAAAATAAATATGACAGAAGTTCAATACAGGTGTTATTTTGAGAATGTTTAATCAAGGCAGTACTTCCTGTTGTCTAACCACTAACACTATATGGATTGTTTGGAAAATGCTCTTGAACATGAAAAGAGCAATGGAGAGAAACTGAAGTGTACCTAAATCTCAAATAAATCAAGACAGCTTTATAGATTAATTGTGTCCCAATGCAAGCAATATTTAAAACCTACAACCTTTTCTTTAAATTCAGTGTCCTCCCCATCTCTAAATTAAGATTCATACATTAATTGAAAACAATAATAGCACAGGCACTGACAGTACTATTGTCAGCATCTAATGGATTTGCCATGGAAATCACATAGGACAAAACACATACAAATTAATAATATGAATATATAATTTAGATAATTATTGCTTTCAGCCATCAAAAGCCTAAAACCTCACTTGCATTCAGCCTTCAGGAGTGTACATGCAGATTCACACAAACCTTTTAAACCTGGTAATGTGGGTTTGATTTTCTTTGTGAGGCTTCCTTCATCATGCATAGAAGTGCACACATGAAGGAGTGATCATTTCCCATAGCTTCTCAACAGGGTACAACAATCAGCTCAATCCACGCCAATCTATTTTTCCCATAATCTTAGTATTTGTATTAAATTGCATTTAAACTGGTGTTAGTTGTTTAATTGAACTATTTAACTGATGTGGTCCCACACCTGATATTTTCCCACGTCTCTTCCATCCAACATTAAAATTCTTTCATGTGGAACATTTTGGTACCAAAAGCTCTCATCAGTAAATAAATTGACTTAAACAAGAAACACAGAATGAATGTCAAGGTTCTTCTTCCCCAATCAGATTAAGCAGAATGATTAGAGTGGGCTTTTAAAAAAGCATTAAGCACCCACAATGGAATTCAGCAGAGTCATAAGTACTTGTCAAAATGAGTCCAAAGAAACCACAAAAGATCCAGCATTTGCTGTCTGTTGGGAGAGGCAATGGCTGAAATTAGAGCTCCGTTGCCTCCTGTCACTTAAGACAAATGATTTATCTTCTTAGCAGACATAAAGTGTTGTTGTTTTTTCAGACATCCTCTTCTGAAAAGAAGACTTAACATTCCCAGGAAGGACTTCTTCAAAATGAGATTGCTTTTCTTTTGCAATTTACATTACCAGAGAGTCCGTTATTAGCCTGATATTTTATCTCTGACACTGTGAGAAATATTGCTGCCATAAACCCAACTGCCCTTAGTAAAAGCTAAACTACTTGGTGAAAGCTAATAAAGTGGGGAACAATGAAGGCAATTGCCAATGAATACTTAAGCACCAAACAAGGCAGCTGCCCACACAAATGCACACACACACTTTCCTTTGCTTTCAAGAGTAGTGAGATGTAATTGCAGAGCATTCCCCCCAACCCAAACCTATAGTTCTATACTGCGGAATTTATGCCACAATGAAAGGGAAACTGACTGCATGCCATCTTTAGCTTTTATTTCTTGCCCCTTAAAATTTACCAGTGTGAGAAATAGATTTTTAAAATAACCTGACCTCTGTAGTCAGGCTTGAAAAAGAGGGTAGACTTGTAGTCCTCACCACAGCTATAATAATATCAGTCTTACCTTGCTGTGCACCAGGGGAATACTTTTACACAGATTTTATTCTTGAAGGAAGCAAGGAGTAATTTTAGCATTTTCTCCTGACTATAAGAAAGTTTTCAAAACCTACACAGTGTTGTAAAATTATCTGAAGTTTCAGACTTATTCTGTACAAAATTTGCATATGATTATTTTGTGCAGAAAACAAGAAATGTGCTGAAGACGTGCCCAAGTTTTCTGCATAAGTACTCAACTGCCATCTTTCTGTGCATTCTGTTCAGATATATTGATTTCTATGCTGCTAGTGCTTTCTTTGGCACAGAAAATGCATTTTCAGCACACAAAAAATATTATGTGCAAATTTGCACACAATAAATCCTAAACAGGATTCCCCTCATCAGGGCTTGCAAAAAACATGTGGCTTTGGGACCAAGCTTATGGGCAGTATCCTGCAGTGCAAATAAAGAAATATGAATAGTGCAACGACAAATTGTAACGACAACTGATTACAACTTTGGATTATGTAATTTTAATTAGTTGGCTTTTTTGGTTTTAATGCATAGATGTTTTTAACTTGTTTTAATGTATTTGTGAATTTATTGTATGTATGTTGTGGCATCGAATGTGTGCCTTTTGTATGGTCGCTCTAATTCCCTGCAGGGTGAGAAGGGCGGGATATAAGTGTGGTAAACAAATAAATAAATAAACCACCATAGCTGCCATATAAAAACAGTATCCATGCAATGAACTGTGCAAGCCATGATACATAAAACTGTTGCATGGAAACAGTAATTTCTGATTCAATTGCCATAGGTAAGCAGAAAGGCAAACCAAAATTTGAAAAAGTTAAATTTACACTACAAATTTCAAAATCCTCAGTTTTAGTCAAAGGAATTTTTTTCAAAGTTTGGGACAAAGAATTACAAGTTACCCACAATAGCTTGGGAAATCTGTAACATAGTGCAATTGGGGAACACAGATAATATGTAGAAGTGAAGAAGTTTCTATTGCAACTAGGAATATTGTGAAAAATCAAGTAGGGCTATGGTTAAATCAAAACAGTTTAATTTCAACAAGTCTTTCTTTATGCTCACAACATGTCACTGGTAACACTGAAAGACCAGAAAACACACTACTTCTTCTCTGCCAATGTGTGCTGCCCATGTGAGACAATGAGGTAAGCTACAGGCTCCCTTCATTCCTCGGTAAGTAAGTATTTTCTAGGATGAAAGAGAAGATGGAAACTGAAACCCCTTGTTTGTTGACAACCCACACAAGTCTGGTCTTTGGTGCCCAACAACTTATTTTGTTTTATTGCTCATCCACTCCCATTAAAACATAGATTAAAACAAAAATATCATGAATAGGGAGAAAGCCCCTTTTGGCTTTCTGTGAGACTGGCATTCGATTCCAAAGTGGATTTTATCCATTGCTAGCACCAATCTTTGTCTGGAAGCTCTGTTTAATGCTAGCCATAGCCAGCCACTAGTCTTCCAGGCTAGCTAGTGTAAACACAATTAGTTCTCATTAACACACAGCATGGAGGTTCAAGATGGAAACTAAAGTCACTCTTTTGTTTTTCCAGATCAAACAGCCTGAATGCTTGCTTTCATATGGTAAAATAAACCAACCACTTGATGCACACATGTATCTTTGAAGGTATACCTTGAAGTAGTAAATATGTAATGATGTATAGCATATCCTAGACCCTGGTGTCTGTAGTACAGTCCCACTAAAACTTATTGTTGTTATCAGTGTTTCACTGTGGATGTTATCAAATGAAGCTATCATACCATAGCATTTTCACAATCACAGATACTGGCAACTTAACAGGACCAGCACCTGTAGTATCTTACCTCTCTGTGGCTGTACAACAGCAACAATTGGCTGATCTGTGATCCTGCAGCCATATTTCCCATTAGGAACATGACTTTGTCTTCCTGAAGTTCTATTGCTTCCTAAGTTTTTTAAAAAAATGGCAATTCCAGCAAAATTAAGTAATAAACCCCAGAAATATTTTCTAAACTTTCAGTCTTTAATTGCTGTGGGTGGAGATTGGGAGAGGACAACAGTCCCACCCCCAGACACAACTTTGATGCCAGAATAGAACCACATCAGCCATATCACATGAGGTAAATGCTAGGTCGATGGCTTCCATTGGCTTGGTCTGGGGCTATTGATGGGTTTTTCCATTTCATAGCAGAGGATGTTTTTGTCGTGGGAGTTGGAGGACCAGCAATGCCATCACCAAAGGGCATGGTCCTGCTTCTATGCAGTTTTGCCAGCTTTGTGTGATAAAGTCCTATCGATCTATTCTGCAGCAAATGTAAACAATGATGTGGTAAAATGATTTTGATAAGATCAATTTGAATTTCAAGTTTTGATTTAATACTGATTTTAGGATACCAATCTGTATACATCCAAAATACAAACAGAGGTCGATGTGAACAAAAGAGAGCGAACAAAATTAAAAGAGGCAAAATACATAAAAATGCAGAAAGTACATTTGAGATGGCACAGTCTGAGAGGAATGCTTTTCACAGCTGACCCTTGTGTCAAACCTGTGAGTACTGAAAAGCAACTTATTACAATTGAAAACAACTCTGAAGTTTAGATTTCCACAATTTTAGTCATGATTCTCTGATAAAGCAACCAAAACAAACAAAAGGTGCAAATGAAAACTAGCACTAAAATCAGATATTTGTAATTTAAACCTAATTCAAGTGAACACAGTTAAGTAAAGGTACTATGTAATTAGTGAGCATCTCTCCATACAAAATTAAGGAAAATCAATAGCCCATGCTAACATTATAAATAGGCAGATCTAACAATTCAGTTACACAAATTCATCTCCCATGTACTGGCTTGATATTTTATTCATTCAGTTTGAATGTGCAGTGCTGTAACTTTTCCAGCTGTATATATAATAGAGAGATGGTATCTGTAATGCCAAACTTTTAATACAGGCTGTACTCCAAGACATCTTATAATAAGATATAAGGGATTTTATAGCTCTCCAGATGTAACAGTTTCCATGGCTGTAGTGAGGACTGCCTTTACACAACTTAGGTTATTGGGCCAATTGTGTCCAGCCAGATGAGATCAAATCTGGCCACTGGGACATATACTTTATTTATGTATGAACTTTATTGCTTATCAGCATTTAGACAGAATTACACTATATACACAGAGACAGATGCCTACTTTCCGACTGGTGACTAACACAGAACCTCCACCCAAGCATGGACTGTTGTGGAAAAATATTTTGGCAGACTTAGGAAACCTGACTGACTCCTTTCAAACATGTATTATTGTAATTAAGCACATTATGGATGGCTTGATGCTTCATGTTATTAGTACTGCACAAACAAAAATAAATATTTTTAAAGCACTAGAAATCATTGGAATACAATAGAATGCCAAGCAAATGCTATCTTTAAGCATAAATATTCAGTGGAGCTGTAAGAGATGCTGACTAATAAATGAGCAAATGCAAATTATTGCAGAACAAGATGATGCTTCCACAGTTTAGCCTTTTAGCTTTTTAACTCTAGCAAAGCCATCTCACAAGGGGACAAGATAAGACTGCTCCTTAAAGAGAGTTCCCTGTTCACTTTTACCACATAAAGTGATCTTTCACCCCTATGTTCTTATCTCTTTGTTTCCTGGACAGCATTCTTTGGCACTCATGCACACCCGGGGCCTTAACACTCTGGAGAGCAAATCCTCACTTCGCCTTTTTTGAATGGCAATTTGACAGTATTTTTCATTTGACTGATTTCTATCTTTTCTTTTTCTCTCAGCAGCTCTGAAATGCTTGCTGATTATCAGCCTCATTATGCATGCGGCTTTGCTAGTATCTCAACCATACATGGCTTGAAGGTATTTATATAGCTCAAAACTCTTTCCATAGGTCCCAGTGTTTAAATAATTCCCTGCTGAACTTGCTTCTTAAGCCCAAGAGAAACACAAACCCTATCATTTTTCAAAGAATCCCAGCACACTGGCCCTTGAGGACCCGATGGATGTATATATTGAAACTAAAGAAATATGAAAACCAAGAGACACTTTCTTTAACACTAAACCAATGGTCATTAGCAGAGCAAAAGTTAGGTTGCTCAGTTAACGGTTGTGGGTGTCAGCCTTCACAACCTAGTGCCTTCTAAATGTTTTGGATTTCACCTCCTAGTGTTCCAGACCACTAGCAGTTGTAGGCGGAGATCAATGGGAAATGTGGTCTCAGATATCTATAAGGCAAAAGATAGGAATAGTGGTCCTAAGCCAATATTAGGTAAGTCTAATAGGTAACTCTACTCGTGTCTGCTTCATTTCTCCCATGCATTCATTTTCACAGTGGCTTTTGGCAAGCTGGTCCCATCCATGTCAAGACAAATACTGAATAATTATACTCTGTATATGTTTATGAAGTGAGTTTTGATGCACCTCAGTTTTTAGTTTGACCTATATGGATGATGATCACTCACAGAGGCAAAGCTAAGAGGGGGTTGATGACCTGGGAAAAATTGTGTGCAGGAGTGAAGATGGAAAATACAATTGGTCAGTTGTAAGCTGCCTTGAGTCCAATGACTGGGAAATAAGATGGGAAATAAAATAAATACTTTTTCCCTCTTTACGCACCTTATAGTTACAGTGCGTAAAGAAAAAAGAAAGAAGGATTGACTGCTTCGGAAACACCCCAATGCATCCAAGAACTAGCCCCTCTCGCCACTGTTGTCTTGTTGTTGCTGCTGCTAGTGTTGCTGTCATTGCAACGAGAACCCTTTGAACACAAGTAAAGGTCTGAATCCTATCCTGACAGAATATGGAAGATTATCAGGATTTAAAATTACAATGTTGACCAAGAGTCTGACCAAAAATAGAACGGAAATCTTATCTGAGAAATTTGGTTTTCGAATTGTATAAAATGTTAAGAATTTAGGTACAAACATTTCTACTAAAAACACAAAGTTATTTAAGGATAGTTATGATTTATGATTTATCATGGAAGAAGTTTAAAAAGATTTACATAGGTGGCAAGGTTTACAGCTATCTCTTATGGGTAGAATTTCAGCTATAAAGATGAATGTACTATCAAGGCTGCTGTTTCTATTTCAAGCCTTGCAAATTATACTGAATGGCATTCCATTTAACCAATGGCAAAAAGACCTATCAACAGTTATTTGGCAAGGAAAAGAGGCCAGATCTAAAGTACTACAAGATGATAAGAAAAGAGGACTAGGTCTTCCTAGTCTCAAAACCTACTATAATGCATGCTGCTTGACTTGATTCTTGAGAAATGAACATTCACTACAACTTGAAGGAGAAGGTCTAAAGTTTGATAAGTATGATAAAGGAAGACTCTAATTTTAATAACTGCTACATAAGGAGATCATTATTAAATGTGTAGAATAAGTATAAGAAAAGATATTGCAGCAGAAAGTCATTGTTATGCTCTCCACATGAAACTCTGTTTAGAAGGGAATTGTCTTGAAAAAGAAATGGTTGACTTATAAATACTTGTTGGTGTTGGATAGTGTTCAGTATTGAGTAAAGACGAAAGAGGAACTACTGTCCGAAAACTTCCCAATACAATGGCTTCCGAACAGGCAATTAGTAGGTTGATTTAAAATAGATAAAATCTTTTTTGGAATTTGTTATGGATAAACCTAAACTGGAAACTGTTTTGGACTCTGGAGATGGCCATGTAATTGCTAAGTTGTGTAAATTGTTCTAGAAATATAAAATGGGAGGTTCAAGTGAAAGACTGTATGGTCAAGTGGGCACAAAATTTGGTAAACAAATACAAATGGAACAATGGGAAAGGGTTTTTGTACAAAGAGTTTGACATTTACACTGAGTAATGACTTGAAAGAATATTTTAAGAAAATGACGTATAGATGGTACCTGACACCAGAAAGGTTTGCTAGGATGTATAAAAATAGTTCTAGTGATTGTGGGAAATTTGGGGAAAAGGTGAGCACTAGATAGAAAATATGGAAGGTTATTGCTATACATGATAATAACAGCAAGAATTACCTACCCTCAAAGATGGAAAGACTTATTGATTTTGTCACAAGATGATTGACTTATGAAGATAAGCAAAGTCACTGAAATGGATAAACTTACTATATTAAAAAAACTCTCATTTATTGTATTACTCCAGCAAAGATGGGGCCAAATCTCTATCACTATTTTTTGAACTAAAAGTGTGTGAAAAAGGCTGTACCAATGGTTCCTTTTCACTAAATTGGTGTAGAAAACTGATAGAATATAACCACCAGACAGATAATGTAAAGCCCTTATATTAGATAACATAGACTGTTTGTAGTTTGAAGTTATTGGATTTTTTATGTTTAGGTTGTAGTAGTATTATTCTAGAAAACGTATTTTTAATCTTTTGTTGTTGATGATGTTGTTTTGTTTTTTGTTGGGGTTTCTGTGTATGTCTGTATGTAGATTTTGTCTTAATCTGTCAAAATAAAAAAATTAATTTAAAAAGGAATGGAAGAAAGCCGTTGGAATAAATGGCTACAGCTTCTCAAGACAAACCTACCAGCTGCTAATCACACTAATAGATCCTTATAAAAGCAGTCATAATGTGGCAAAAAACAAAACAAAACATAGAACTGTCTGAAAAGCATGTGGAAAATGTCAGCTAAAGGGAACTGGAGAGCAAGAACTCAATCCTTCTTGAATGCTGAAAAACACATCCAAACTGACCAGGGCATGACAAGGGACTTTATCAGATGCAGTCTTCTCTATGTCTTCTCCCTATTTCTCCATGCTGCTGAAACAGAGTCCCGCGGAACCCATCACATGATGTAGGGCAACTTCCAGTGGGACTCCATTGGGCTCCATTTTGGCAGTGTGGAGAAAAGGATCCCAGAGTGCCTTTGGAGGAGTCAAGTGTTACTCGACTCCTAATGGCACAAAGTGGAGAAATGCAGGGAAACGATGGACCTGAAGGGGGGAAGGACATGTAATGCAGCAGATGGACCTGCATGGGAGGGAACAGAGTAAGATGATTCCCCCCGCTGTCCCACACTTTCCCCCTGCCCATCTGATGGGGTCCAAGGTATACATCTTCCCCAATGACAAAGGAGCAAGTGTGCATTTATACACTAGTATGATGCTAGGCTTTTCCTCAAGGAACCTTGAAGGTATACTATCAGAGCCTGGCACAGGACTATTTTTCTGCTGGCGCTTTTTTCTTTTTGAAAAGGGGAAAAGGCTGTCATCTTTTGTCAAATATAGAACACTGGTTGCTAGATGTTGGAAAGACAATGCTGAGCTGGGTAGCATCATTATCTTTCTCCAACTGGTGATTTAGTTGTCATTACCAGGATATGACTAAGGTCTTCCTTTCTGAAGGAATAAATCATTCCCGGGAGAGTAAATGCCGCATACAGATAGGCCAGTGACTCCTATAAGTGCTGCCCTTTAATACATTCCTGGTAACATCTTCCTCACAGTGCTTGGATAAAATGCAGTGACAAAATAAAGGGAGCATCCCTGACCCTCCTCTGCCCTTTATGTCATGGCCTGACACATTTGCCTTGGAGCCACTGTATCTGAAAAAGGGTGACTCAGATCCCTGTCGAAGAAGATAATGCCAGTCCTGAAAGGGGGGGGGGGTGGCGGATTAAGCATTCAATCGATTCCAGCAACAAAGTGCTCAGAGGCCCCATAAAAATCAGTATCTTCTTATACTGTGAGCATGCTACAAGATCATGTATGAATCAAGGTGAACAAATTGAAACTTAATTCAGACAAAACACATGTTTTCCTGATGAGTCGAAAGGCAGATCAGACAATAGACATTCAGCCTGTTTTATGTTTTCAGGAGGATTAGATTATAGTCCCCCTGAAAACATAAATTCACAGCTTGGGTATCCTCCGAGATATAGCCCTGAGCCTGAAAGCACCAGCTGTCCAAATTCTTTGAGGCATCGGATCTGGCCATTGTGACACATGCCATTCGACCTCATCAGACGGTTCGTATAGGGGCATGGGGAATCCAACATCCCACACCCCGCGTCACCCAGATCCAAGTGAGAGCGATCACATGAGGGGAAGCATGAGTGTGAGTGGTGTGTGTGGCTTCTCCCCATAGATTGTATGGCAACACAGGAGCTCTGCTATGTTGTCCTGCCGGTGGAATGTGCTGGCTCCATTCTCCTTCACCCACGGAGTCAGCAGGGTATCACGTGATGGGAGCCAGCCAGTTCCATGGGTGATTACAGGAAGCACACAACTTCCTTGTTGCAACCTTTCTGTTGGCTATCAGTCTGTTTCCAAGCTCAGTTCAAAATGCCAGTTTTGACCTATAAAGTTCTATATGGCTCAGGTTCAGATTATTTGAATTGTCAGAGATTAGACTGGAACTCTCCCTTCTCTCTTTCTGTAAACAGCTGAAGACCTCTCCACTTGAACTGATTGTTTAGGTGGGATGGGCCTTGTATAATGTGATGGATTTGTTTTACGGTTCAGTTTGATGGTTTTGTAAAATAACATTTTGGCAGTTTAATCACTTTTTAACTTTTGTATTTTGCGACTTTTAACTATCTTTTTCTTCTGTGAAAGTAGCTTTGAACTGGGAGAATATGACACATAAATAAATACCACCACCACCATCAACAACAACAACTCCAATTACTGACATATGATACCACCACAGTGATGCCATTAGAGCAATACATTAAGGTCCAGTGAAGCCTATAGAGAAGGGGAGGTGGAATGCTGACATATGAATGTGTTCAGTAATGCTGGTAGAGAAGAGGGAGGTTAAATGCCAACCTATTAACATGTACACACAAGCAATATAATAACATAGCCAGAAAAGCCTTTTACTCTGTTTTTATTATTTAGCCAGATTAAGATCTTAAGGTGATCTACATGATTAGATCAAACCATTTTCAAAGGACCTCATTTTAATTAAAAGCTGAGTGCTTGCTGTAGGTCATTTGCATTCTATGGGGCAGGAAACAATCTTCTCAAATTTTATTTATATTACCATTACTGATTTTGGTGAAGTTGGTTCTTGATCCAGCAGTTATTGTAACAGAAATGTTGTGGCACAGTAGCATTTCCCTGTAATACACTTTTTCTACTATCATATCATCTCTGCAATCTCTACTTCTTTTTTGTAGTGTAATTTCATTTGTCTCCCTAGTGTTGTTTATACATGATAGGCCACTTAGACTATTTTAAATTTCCTGCATATATACACCTGACATAATAGTATGTAAATACACACTTCAATAATATACAAACTCTGGAGCTTGGACTTAAAATACATCAAAGAACCCTACGAATCATTTTCATTTGCCTGTACAGGAGTTAGTTTCTCAGTGACTTGTATGAGAATACACACATTTATACTACTTAAAAATAGTGTACCTTGGGAGATATCAATAACTATTTATATTATGCCTGTAATATTTCATCTCTTTTGGGTGATTCATACATAGCTAATCATCAGATGATGTCATCCCCGACTTTAGACTGTCCAGCTCTATCAATAGCCTTTCTCTGGCTCCTTGCCTACAATGAATTTTTAGATTTGGAAAAACAACATTAGAAGAAGCTTAGAGTGTTTTTTTAAAGAAAGGTCATCCAGTATTTATTGTGAATTTTGCCAATAAATAATTTTATAAAGTGGGCTTCTAAAACAGTCACAACAGAAACACAGAGACCTCCTTATCCAGGGCCTGAACCATTTAGACTTCATTAAATCCAGGGTATGAGTCCCTGCCCATTATGTTTTAAGTCCCTTTCAACAGTCAAGGTTATTTGGATCAGTGACTTTCCATTTGGGATCTATTATCTCCACATTATCCCTGGGGAGTTGATTTGGCAGCATTTGCAACTGGAACAGATGCGACAATTATGGAGCACTTCTCCAGGGGATGGGTTTCATGCCATTGTCCTCTTAAAGTTTAAAGACTCAAGAGACTGGACTAACTAAAATGAACAAGGGCTACAATCATCACTGGCCTTCTCCAAGCCAAACCTACAAATATGTTATTTGCAGTACATAGGCTCTTTTTGAAGCCAAGCTGTTCACTTCACTGCACAAAATCATCATCATTGCCATCATCATTGCCACTCACAACATCATTGTGAGTGTTGTCAAGCAGCATCTGAGAGACATTTTGCATTTTATCATGATCCACTAATATACTAATCTTAATGAAAATGGAAGTGGTTGACAAAGCCAAGAGCAAGTATCTGCCTCTAGCTTAAGAAAAGCAAATAAGCTCAAAAAGTGGAGGAAGGAAGAACAATATTAACTTTTGTGCACTAATATTTGGACAGTTTAGTTTCCCGGAGTCACACTGGTTGCAGAGGTGTTGGCATATTTTATTTGAATTTATTTATGTTCATTGTACATTTATTCCAACTACTGTTCTCTGACTCTGGATATATGGGCAGCTAAAACATTAGATTCTACATGTACAATCATATATTTAATCAGTGAAAATCTCCATACCCCATAATATAATGTCCCCGTAATAATTAGATTTTGAAAAAAATGGTTTGTTGTAGAAATAAGGATCAATGATAAAGCTTCAGTTGAGTCATCTTTTCCCTATTACTCTTTCAGGGTGAATCTCCCTTCCTAGAGGTAAATGTCTCTCACTTCCTGTTGTCTCACCTCTGTACTTAACTATGAATTGTTTGTGAGTTGGATGTTTTTAACTCTTGAGAATGCCTGCATATATCTTTACATTTCAGGATCCTGTCTAGTTCCTTCATAGATGCTCTTCCAAATCCTAGTCTTCTGACCTCCATTTTCATTAACAATTGAAGAAAGGTATGAAAAATTTAGAACAATTACAATTCTGTTGGAAAGGAGGTCTACTATACTAACAAGCATTAGCTATGGGATCACTGCCATGGTCTCTGAAAAATCCTCCACCAGTGTCTCCTTCCACTTCTGCTACTGCCCAGTAGCTGTTTGGCACATTATGTCTGGTTCTTCAGCAATAGCTTGTCTCACATGGGAGACCCTATCAGCAGCACTGCTGAAATCAGCAAAGCTTCTTCTTGCATTATAGAAGCAAGAAATCCCACAACCAGGGAAAAGTAGCTATGACTAAAAAAAATCCAGCTTCCTTTCTGGAAAAAAACATGTTCAGCAATAACTGGCTTTGTTGTCTTACATTGATTGGTGGTGCAATGGGTTAAACTCTTCTGCTGGCAGGACTGCTAACTTGAAGGTTGGGATGCTGACCTGAAAGTTGCTGGTTCGAATCTGGGGAAAGTGCGGATAAGCTCCCTTTGTCAGCTCCAGCTCTCCATGTGGGCATATGGGAGAAGCCTCTCACAAGGATGGTAAAACATTGAAACATCTGGGCATCCCCTGGGCTAGGCCCCTGCAGACAGCCAGTTATTTCACACCAGAAGCTACTTGCAGTTTCTCAAGTTACTCCAGACACATTTTTTTAAAAAAAAGAAAAACGAAGATGTCGAATATAACAATCAAATAACCTAAATGCAGAGCCGGTCCAACAATGAGGTGAATTAAGCAGTCGCTTCAGGCGCCAAACATACGGGGGCGCAGTCGAGACTGCTTTTTCTGTTGATTTGTTGTAAAACATGATGTTTTGGTGCTTAATTTGTAAAATCTTAATGTAATTTGATGTTTAACAGGCTTTTCCTTAATCCCTCCTTATTATCCAACATTTTCGCTTATCCAACACTTTTATTTTTCAGAGATTGTTTTGGGGGGGGGGGCGCAAAAATTCTGTTCGCCTACACTTGAAAAATACCTAGCGCTGGCTCTGCCTAAATGTATATGCCAAGAAAATTCAGCCCACTTAAAAATTCAGCTCACTAGAGCATGGCATATTAGGGTAATTATAAATCAAAGACCCAGTGAAATACCCCACCACCAACAACAACCCTTGAGTCCATTAATATATTTAGCACGTGATTGCTTCTAGCTGGAGATACATTGTTTCCAACTACCACTGGTCAAGCTATATAGGTTTGATTTAAAAAAAAATGACACCATACTAGTAATGGAATCAAATCATTACCCTTACTGGGTTCCAGAGAATGCAACTAATATAAATGTAAATAATCATCCCCATATGATTTGAGAAGTCATCTGGATCAATGTGACTAGTGTAACTGAAAACTTGGGCCAGTGTGACTACTGTACCTTAATTCTTTTCAAAAAAAAAAAAGGGGGGGGGGGTAGAGCAGTGAAAGGCAAAAGCTTAGTCCATCCCAGAAGAACACAGAAGAAGCACCTATCCCCTCTACTGCTGTGGCTGTATCCTGAGGCGGCTAACCCTCTAAGGTAGCATTGGTGTTTTTACTTCTCTGAAAAATGGCTCACAACGTATCCATGGTCATATCAAAATTCTAATTTTGGCCCCAAAACCTCTCCTTTACTTATACATGAGGTTGATATATACATGAGTATATACAGCAAGTTTTCCTAGAAGATATAAAACAGCCAACATCCTTCCATATGGGTACAGTGCAACAGGTGGTGCCATGGACTCATACTCCCACCACTTAATATCATTTTCCATTTAATAATAATAATAATAATAATAATAATAATAATAATAATAATAATAATAATAAATTGGACACAGGTGGAACTGGACAATTTGGACAGAAAAACAAGAAAACTCATGACCATTCATCATTCACTGCACTCTCGCAGTGATGTTGACCGGCTATATCTGCCTAGAAGATCAGGGGGCAGAGGACTCTTACAAGTAAAACAAGCAGTCAAAGAAGAAGAACATGTCCTGGCAGAATATGTAAAGCAAAGTGAAGAACCTGCTTTGATTGAAGTCAAAAATCAGAAACTTCTCAAAGCACAGCAGACAAAAAACCAGTACAAGAAAACCACACTACAAACTAGAGCTGGCAGCTGGCACAACAAAACATTGCATGGAAAGTTCCTTGACAAAATTGAAGGAAAAACTGATAAGGAGAAGACCTGGCTATGGCTCACGAATGGGACCCTGAAGAAGGAGACAGAAGGCCTGATCCTTGCAGCCCAGGAGCAAGCCATCAGAACAACTGCAATTAGCGTCAAGATCGAAAAATCAGCTGAATGCAGACTGTGCAAGGAAACCGACAAAACCATTGATCATATCCTCAGCTGCTGTAAGAAAATCTCACAGACTACAAACAGAGGCACAACTATGTGGCCCAAATGATTAATTGGAACTTATGCCTCAAGTACCACCTCCCAACAGCAAAGAACTGGTGGGATCACAAACCTGCAAAAGTATTGGAAAATGAGCACGCAAAGATACTGTGGGACTTCTGAATCCAAACTGACAAAGTTCTGGAACACAACACACCAGACATCACAGTTGTGGAAAAGAAAAAGGTTTGGATCATTGATGTTGCCATCCCAGGTGACAGTCACATTGACGAAAAACAACAGGAAAAACTCAGCCGCTATCAGGACCTCAAGATTGAACTTCAAAGACTCTGGCAAAAACCAGTGCAGGTGGTTCCGGTGGTGATCGGCACATTGGGTGCCATGCCAAAAGATCTCAGGTGGCATTTGGAAACAATAGACATTGACAAAATTACGATCTGCCAACTGCAAAAGGCCACCCTACTGGGATCTGCGCGCATCATCCAAAAATACATCACACAGTCCTAAACACTTGGGAAGTGTTCGACTAGTGATTTTGTGATATGAAATCGAGCATATCTATCATGTTTGCTGTGTCATACAATAATAATAACTTCATTTTTCCATCCCGCCTCCATCTCCCCGTAGGGACTCGGGGTGGCTAACACAGGGCAAAGCTCAAGAACAATAAAACTAAGTAAAACAGATAAAACAGCGAATTCAAATAAGCAAGACACACTAAAATCAGGCATAAATACATATGCAATACAATAACAGTAAAAACCAATTTCAAACATGAAATAATGAGATAAAAGACCACCAGTTTAGAGAAGGGAGTAACATGGGAAGGCTACTAAAGCTAAAGTGCTTGATGTGTTAAAAGGTACTTTGGGGCGAAAAAGACAAAGTGTGAGCATTCTCAACATTGGAGTGAGGTAGGACGTCTAGTTAAATCTAGGAGAGGGTGGAATAAAGTGCGAAATATGATGCATTTGATTAGGTGGAATTTGGATCATGGGGACTAGGTTATTCAAAAGTGCACTGGAAGAGTCAAGTGTTTAGTTCCTTTTTAAAAGATGTTAGGGTGGGTGCTTGTCTGATCTCCCTAGGAAGGGAGTTCCAGTTCCAGGGGGCCACTACCAAGAAGGCCCGCTCCTTCGTTCCAACAAGAAGAGCTTGTGATGGGGGTGGGAGTGAGAGAAGGACCTCCCCAGCTGATCGAAGGGATCGTGCAGGTTCATAGGGGAAAACACGGTCACGAAGGTAGGTGGGTCCCGAACCATTTAGAGCTTAATAGGTTTCCATTTCTAATCATTCTGGACAGCGGAAACAATAATGGAAAGCTCTGTTGACTGGCAAAATGGCCTGTTGTGCACTCTCACATATATTGTTCCATGATAAGTACCCCTGGGAAGCCTGTAAACCTACAATTTAACCTTCAATTGAATGGATTGATTAACTAGCTCTATTACAACTATTTATGGTGTATTCCCCAAAAGGCAGTAGGCAAATACCTGAATGCTGGCTGTAACCAGAGCCTTACCCCATAATAAATATGCAGCCAAGTCAAGAGCCAGGTAGATAATCTAGTAATAAGAGACGCTTGATTTCATTTTGTTCTTCTGCTGTCCCCTTTTCTTTTCTTTCCTCAATGCTATTTATGGGAGCAATGCACAATCACAATTTACAATGAAAGTTAATCATCCAATTTCCTGGCAAAACTCAAATTTTCCAATAAAGATTTGTTTAGCTTTTATTTGTAACTTGATTCTTCTCCACTTGTTGTCAACTTGGTAAACAAATCCCACAAAAAGAAGCACTTTGGCACAGAATGTAGCATGCTACTTAGGCACATTTCTAAGCATTTGTTTGATATATCTACAAGTGGACCTATACAGCTAATGACAAATACATTTTAAAATAATAAGTGAAAACTGACTCCTATGTTCTATTCCAGCCATTAGCTCTTTGTATACACCTTATGGAGTCAGCTAGTGGTGGCCAGACTGGAGTGGAAAAACCCACAGAAATGGATAGTGTCTTATTTTGATGATGCAAAAAACTTAACTTTATTCCAGTTTCTATTTTTTCCATTATTTCAGCCTTCTTTCCATCTCTTAGCTATCAGTTTTTTACTGGATCGCCTGAACTACAAATCTACCGAAATACTGTTCAATAGCTTCAAAGTGGGGGTTTCTAGGTCTGCTATTGCTATCCACTCTTCCAAAGAAAAAGTCCTGTACCAAACATCTTTCTACCCATCACAAGACATGTCAATTCAATAATTTCTCAACATCCTCATCCTTAGAATATGTACCAGGAACAATATGAGGTATTTTCTATAACACAGAATTAGTTTTCCATCATCTGTTTTGCAATAAACAAGTTTTTACAGATCATTATATATAGTCAGAACTTATATATTCCTTAGGTTTGGAACACCAGAAAAAGTGATACCCTTTAACTATTATAGTGAAGTATTTTGTTAAAATACCATTTTTTAAAAATAGAAAAAGTGTTATGATCTGTCAAATGCAGAAGAGCACCACCAAAAAGAGAACCAAATTTCAGCATTAGATTCAGCAGTGCCTGCTTTTGACTCACATCAGGCCCAAGCATAGCTCTTCCCACAACTTTCCTCCCACACCTCCATTATCTGAAGCTATGAAAAAGCTTATTTTAATATTGCAACTATAGTTAAACAGTCTATACTTTGCTTTAATAACATCACCCAGCCTGAGAGCCCTGTAGCATTTGCTATTCTGTACCTTCTAAATAATTAATAAGGCGATTGTCCTACCAATATCTGGATTTCATTATTCTAATGGATCGTTGTGGCTGTAAACACTGGGCCAGGAAACTTTAAAGCTTTAACTTTCTGACCCTTTCTCTTACAAAGTCATGAATTAAGTCCATTCCTCTTCCAAGTTCACACTCAGTAGGCAAGATGAGTTTGTAGCTTGAATCATTATTATATTGTTACAGAATGCCCACAGTTGAGTACTTACTTCCTGAAGCATCTTGTTGCTTCTGCCAGTCACCGCAATGTGCAAAAAATCCCAGGGGTTAGGAACACTTTACTAAAAATTAATTGCAATGATTCCTTCTAAAACTCATTTAATAATATGATACAATGTAAGATAAGATAAGTGAAGGTATTTCATATTTTCCCCCAAAGAAGACTTAAAGATTTCCCCCAGATGCAACATGTTACAGGAAAGTTCTCAGAAAGATCCTCAGAAGTAAGTACATAGAATCTTCCTTGAATTCCCAGACATCCAGATATCTACCTACCTAACTATAGTAATCATGAACTACTGACACAAAGAAACAGTGGAGTCAAAAAAATTAAGGAAACAGTACAAAACAGAAAAAACTGCATTGAATATATTTCTAAATTATGGGCTAAAACTAAGCCAATATCTTTCATAATGGATTTGAAAAAGGAAATTAAAATCACGATGAAAGAGGAGAAAGAAAACATACTACGGAAGTGATTTTTCTATGTCAAGAAATTATGACTTGACCTTCTCCTGAATAAATAGTGAGGCAATGCCACATAAAGTTAAATTAAGCTAAATTGCCTTTGTAAATACTTAATGTCTATAAATGCAACTGGGACAAAAACACAAGAATATATGTTTACATGCTGATCAGTTTAAGTACTAGACCACGGAGAGCAACTGCAGAGAGGCTAGGGGCATTATTCACTCCCGCACTTCACTTTGATTCTGTTTTCTGCATTTTTCCAATGTCTTTTCAGGCTTTAAGTTATGTTGGGAGTCATTGGAGGTTGTGGGGGCAACTCTACAGCACTTTGCAGTGATTTGAGCCATTAGCCTACCAAAATACACTGCATTGTAATGGTATTTATTGTGTTTTGTGTGTATTTTAACCTAACTCACATAGTACTGTTTAACTGTTTTTAAAAGTTTTTTGCATTTGGTTTGTTTTAAATTGATCACAGTGTGTGACTGACTGTTAGCCTCTTGAATCCCCACAGGATGAAAAGTGGAATATATATAAAGTTAATAATAACGATATTCCATTTTAACTTGAATGTTATTATTGTGGTCTTGTGTGTATGTTGTTATATGTATTTTAATAGTGTTGTATTTTATCTATCTGTTTTAACCCTGTTGTACTCTGCCTCGAGCTGCAAGGAGAAGTAGGTAATAAATTTGTTGTTGCTACTATTGCTGTTGGAGGGTGTTGGACTGAAAAAGTAACCCCAAATGACAAAAAGCACTGGTAAGTCATAGCAGGAGGCTGACCACAAATTGGAGTCCCACAGGTTACACAGGGTGTTTGAAAAAGAACTCCCTATTCACCATTTAATTTAAATGGTGAATAGGGAGTTCTTTTTCAAACACTCTGTATATGGCCTCCATCCCATTTACAAAACCAACTGTAAGTTTGTTGAAGTTGAAAACCACTGTCCTTGCAGGATCTTAAATTTCCCTATAAGTGCTCACATTATCTCTTAATATGTCTTTGCTATCATAATAGGATTAATATTTCATGTGACTATAGGCTCATATTTTACACTGGGATTTCCAATTACCATTCCAGAACTATAACTGAACTTGAAGCCATAACTAATTAACTGTCACTATCTGAGGGCACACATATAAAATATTTGACACTGATGAAGGAAAATCATCTCAGGATCACTATAACACATCAGAAGCTGACCAGGCCTTGGCAATAAAGGGAACTAGACCTGTAAACTACCCCAGCAAGCAGCTACAAATTTACTGTGAAAGATGTGTCCTTCCTCCAGACCTAAACCTCCCAAAACATATTTAATGTGTATAGTTTAATATGCAAATAAAGTGATCACTGGAGAATCCTCTCAGCTTTAAACTGAAGTTTGCGAAATCTCCACTTGTGACACCCACCAATGCAACTATAACAGCCTCATCTCTTCTACAACAAACCTTTTTTAAGTGCAAGAAAATATGAAACTTGCAAAACTCTTTCTAGCTCTGAGATCGCTCAGTGGGGAAAGAAAAAACGAGTCACAGAGTCCTAAACTGTATTCACTTAAGTTTGAAAAGGCAACAAAAAGGGAAGAAGCGGATTGCAATGAAAATCTGAGAAAAATCATTACTTTCTATAAAATTGCTTCAACATTGTTTAGCCAGTGACCTTCACAGAACTAACAATTTGATGGGATTTCCTTCAACAGTAGCTGATTTCACTATTGAACAGGGACATACAACACAAGATTACACAACTAAATCACTCTTGTAAATATTTAATATCATTGCTTTTCTCTTCTACTCTACACCCATCATTTTTTTTAACAAATCACTATCAAAGGAAAAGTACACAGTTGAAAACATATTTATTTATTCTATCCTGGAAAAAGCTCAGTGCTCATGCATTTTATCTATCTAGTTCTCCAAATGACTTTGACACTTGAAAGCCCTTGTGATCAAAACAGTCTGAAGGCAGGCAATTTTGCAGCCATTTAAGAACTGATTTCATGCACTGATCAACATCCACCAAACTTGCTTGATAGAACAGCAAAACTTTACGCTAGTGACTGGATAGCAAAAATACCTGAAGGAGAAAATTAGTAAGAAAGTCATACTAGTTTAAATAAAAATCTTAAGCGAGAGAAGAGAACAAGATACCATTCTTCACTTCTCTAGAACATTGAAGAATAATGTGGAAAAGGATAATTATTTAGGAGTGAATGAAATGTTCTTAGGTTTAAAAGAAATCTCAAGCTGCAATTACTTTTCACTACTGTAACCACAGTTCACTACCCTGCCCTAAGAAGAAGAGGCACAGCTCCATCATGCCTAAACCCAGAAGCAGATAAAAAGCCCCCCCCTCCCCTCCATCCTGACTGCCACTTTCCTGGCTGCAGTGGGAGAAAAGGTGAGGGCAGGGAACTACTGCCAAATTAAGAATCAGAGTATAAATACTAGTGGTGTGCATTTGTATGGAATCGCTGTTCACTTTGTTTAGTTTCATTCATTTTGTATCAGTTTTGTATTTGTCCCAATTTCTGAAAACCGAGTGCCTATACAAATAAGAGTTTTTGTCCCGCTTATGAAAAAAATGAAAATTTTCAGACCATTGGCAGCAATGGGAGGGCTTTTAAGCCTCATCCCCCCCCAGCTCGGTTTTTGGGTTAGAGAGGTGAAAATCGCCACACATGGAGGGCATGTTGACCCCTTTTAGCCCACCAACTTTTAAAACGTTTGGGTCTTCCCCAGAGTACTATTGTTATTAATATTAATATTATTATTAACACCCATTGATACACATCAGCTGTCATGGGGAAGCAGACCTCTCTCAGACTCAGCTTAGGGTCCCAGAATAACTATTGTTATTAATAGTAATATTATTACCAACGCCCATTGGTACACATCAGCTGTAATGGGAAAGCAGCCCTCTGTCAGTACCTGCTTATTGTTATGCAGCCCGAAACAAAAGGAAAATGAAAGCAAGCACAGTGACCATGCAGCTTTCTTTTTTGTGTTGCCTTTTGTTTCATCTGAAAATGGCATATTTCGTTTCATGCATCCAAATGGACGATACTAAAAGAATAAATGAATGGAACAGATGAAACAAATACTGTGCACATCTCTAATAAATACTCTATATCAGTAGTTCCCAAACTTTGGTCCTTCATGTGTTTTGGTCATTAGCTTCCAGAAGCTTCAGACAACATGGGCAAGAGACAGAAATTCCAGGAACTCCAGTCCAAAACATCTAGAAACTAAAATTTGGGAACTACTACTCTAAATGAATAAACATACAAATAAATACTAGAATCCAAGAAAAGGGAGAACACTGCATTTCCCACTTCAACCTCGTATGGCTATTTTGGAGTTATTTCTCTTAAAGTACCCCTAAGAGGCATCTGCATTTTATTAATCAGACCTTTACTGGGGATACAACACAAGAAATATTAATCCATTCCATTCCATAGCCTAGTTAGAACTAGGTGAAGATATTTGTTCCTAAGTTTTGTACAAAATGCAAATAGTTATCACCACAGCTAGTCACATGGTAGAATGCGTCCCTCACTAAGCACATGGACAATCACGCAGGCTATAAAAAAGTGGCTCAGCTGTTCTAAGAAGTAGTTGAGGTTTCTTGTTGAGAAGCAAAAGGGAGATGCTGAGAGTAGTGTGTACATTGACAGTGGTTGCATCATGAAAGATAAAAGTATCATTGTGCTAAAGACCATGCTGAAGAACATTGTAGTATATTAGTCATCTAGCACCCAGAAGTCCCTCAAAGAACTCTGCTTCAGAAACAGGGAGGTCTACCTGAGCCAGGGCCTATAGTAGAACAATGGGTGTAACTGGGAAAGAGATCTCAAGTAATAGCATTGGGACAACACGAGATTTTAGGCAACACTAGATTGCTCCTCAGAAGGTAGTGATGTGGCAGAAACCTATTCATGAATCAGGAAGAGATTTGCAGAGCAGATATCTGGAAGGTGCTGGCTATGAAACAGCTAGACTAGTGTTTCATCAAGGTCAAAGAAGTATGACAGTATTGGGACTTGGCAGGTATCCATGGTGGTTTTGCCGTGGAATGAGCTCACTCTTTTCACGCAACAGCATTGAGATAGATCAATAGCTTATAATTTGTACCATAAATGCTTTCAACCCGATTAAAAGATTTCTAATTGAGAATGGAATACCAATAAACTCATGGTTCTTGCCTACACATTAATTTCATCATTAATTGTTACACCTGACACTTCTACCAGTCAGAGAGATAGAGTTGTTTACAAATGGATCTCAGACAGTCTTTCTTCCAAGCATCCCTTTAGCCCAAGCAATAGAAATGTTTCAAAAGAAGAAGTGGATCCATTAAACGGCTGAGGTCTCTTCTTTCTCACTGGAATAATTAGGGCAGCCAAGTGCCACACAACTTCATGCGAACATTGAGGCACTGCCTTCTCTCTTAATTACAGAATAGATTTCGGCACCTAAAGTTGTGTAGACTAAACTGGGCCTGGTCTGCAGTTGCCTGCAAATCCATTGAAGTAACATTTAACATATTTCATGCTTTCTCTTATCACTGCTTTCTTTTGAGGGACTATTTATTTTGTGTTCCTTTTGTAACAAAACAGAATTCTGGAAGAGAAAGAGGTCCTATCCAAGTGCATGAAGGTTATATTAACTCTCATGCTACGGTTTTTCTTTATTGGTGTCATATTTATTCTCATATGGTCATCATCATGTCCAAGAAAAATAGAGATTTCATTCACTATAAACCCACATTTTCAGGCATTCTACTCATGGCATTGCCCATGGCCCTGACTGCAATAATAATATATAATGCTACAACTAGGAGAGATTGCAGTTCAGTATTAAAGCATGTTTTTTATATGCAGAAGGTCTCAGGCTGTGTTCTCAGTATTTATGATTAAAAGAAACTGGTGATATAAATGACCTCCAGAAACCCACTACCAGTCAGAAGAGCTATGTCCTCCATGTTCATTGGTAAAGAAACAAAAAGACATGGCACAAGGGATCTTGTGTTGTTCTGCACCAAATATTAGATATTTATCTTATCTTTTCTTCTTCTTTATGAGCCCAAAGAAACTGATTGGTTTATATGAGCATGCAAAGCTTTGGATCTTCCAAACCAAAGCTAGACATGTTAGACATATATAGTGACCCATAAGGATTTCAGGAAACTTTATACTTATGCTTTTTGTCTGGAACTGCGAAAAGCAAAGGACCGTAAAACCCCTGACAAATCATAATGCATGTCTGGTAAGCTGTGCTTGTCTTCACAAGTTGTGTAGTCTCAATCCATGTTGTGGCTTTTCTTTTCTTTGTTATTTCTATATCTTTCTAAATAACATTTTTGATCACTTAATCAGACAACAGCAAAACCTGCTGTTTAACTTTCCCATTGTTTCACATCAATTCTTCAGATGGCTGGTCAGTTCTCTGATGTATTAAGATCATGCCAAATGTTACCTCCTCCAAAGTGTTCACCACCCACCCATAAATGATACAAGAATTTTCAACTATTATTCTTGCAAATTAATAAAAATAGTGGGTCAGTTCATATCCAACCTGTAAACTGTAAACTGTCGATTTAACCATCTATTAATGGACTTCATTAACTCTGAAGTATGCACACACCAAAGTTCATATCCTTGCTGAACCTATGCTAGACATCTGTTATGATTACATGGGCTTTTCTATCACAACCCTAGGTTCCCTTCCATCACACAAATGTGCATACTAAAAGACAACCTGTGGGGTTTGTAGTTAACTCCCATATAACTTAACCTTCTCAAATTCCCTTCATGGCAAATATCTGTTAGTTACATGCTGCTACAAGTCACTAATTCACAATGTTTAGGCTTCATCCCAACTGTGAAAGAAATATACTCCAAATACAAAACATTCCTGTTTTGTTTGAAACTTATCAGAAGTAAAATCTAAAGCACTGCTTCATAAACTGTAGGTCCTGACCCCAAATGAAGTCCCCTTAGCTCAACGTTGGGGATCACAAAAAACTTGGCAACAGTAAAAGGACACATCCCTGCTGGCCTTCTGCACGCAGGTCAAGACCTTCCTGTGCCAACAGGCTTTTAGGGAAGGGTAAGGGGAGGCTCTGGGGTGGGTGGATTTGAGGGGGAAATGAGATTTAGAGGCAATTTTAATGTATTTGCTTTATTTTAATTCTGTTTTTACCACAGTTATTATCTAATTGTTTTGTAATATTTGTATTGCTGTTTTTAAACTGTTTAGTGTGGATAGATGTTAGTTGCCTTGAGTCCCCATGGGGAGAAAGGCGGGATATACATAATAAATAACAACAACAACAACACAACCTAGACATTTACACACATCTGTTATCAACAACATGCAGCGTTTACAGTGGACTCTACAGAAAATGCTTCAGCTGTATTCCACAAAAATGAAATCTGGTCTTATTATTATTATTATTATTCCACCATATGTCCCCAGGGGACTTGGAGTGGCTTACAACATAAATAAAACAATAATATACAGAAAATGTAATATACATTAATAACACATCAATAAATATAAAATACAAAATACAGCACAATCAAATACAAAATTTAACAATAAAACAAAAAGCCTTGCAAATGCTAAATTATTATCAATAAATGTTTGAATTTTATCCCTATTTCATATACCTATATACCTGGTACCATGTAAAAAAATTATCAGGTGGAAACTGGCTGTGAGTGGGAAAAACTTTAAGAATCCCTGGTCTAAATTATGCAAAACCACACTCCAGAACAAAACTGCATTATCTCTAAGGAAATTAAAAATAACATACTTCCCCATTCTTCCTGCAGCTTTGCTATAATTAACCACCCATTTATATACAACTTTGAAATCTCAAAAAAAAGTTGTGTTTTGACTATGAAACCCACATGTAGTGGGATAATATGGATTATATGGCAGTGCAGAAGGGGCCAGAACTTTCAGTTTCACAGGAACAGTTACAATGGGAGAAGCGCCAACTCAGTCTGTTAAATTTTGTTTCTACTTCTATTCTTGCTCTTTTTGAAAGAACATCTCAGTTTCTTTTCATTGTACTGTCCACTCCTCCTGTTAAATTTCATCTTTTTGTCTGTTTTACCAAGAACTGTATTCTAATGATTGCTCAGACAGAACTGTATAGAAGCTTCAAAGTCTGAATTTGAAGGCTCCGGGGAGCTGTACAGTTCTTCAAGTAGCACACAGGGCAAAAGCGCAGGGAACAAGGGAGCTCTACAGTCCCTGAGCTTGTGCGGTGATCTAAGCTTGAGGAAACCCCTTGACCTACTGGGTGGTCAGATACAAAAGAGGGCAGGATTCCTTTACACTGAGCAGTTGCACAAAAGAGGTTAACTTCCCAGAGCTTGAAAATGTTTTTAATTGAGACTGCATCTCCCAAAATCAGTCACCATGATGATAAGACATACTTGCCCCAATTCCTTTTTTAAAACATCTCATTAAAGGTGTAGGACCTCTGCCTATTTCACCCAATTGTTGGAATCATAGACAGGGCTGAGAGAGGAGCAGGAGCAGAACTGTTATGGGTTGAGGAAGGGCTTCAAAGAATCTTATAAAAAGACTCCAACTTACCTTTAGTACAGTTGGATTGTATGGGGGCTTCCCAGATGTTTGGGGCAGACTCAGATATTGTATGATGTCTTTGCTTCCAAGGCCCGGGTTTAGACTTCTGTGAGCTATGTCTTCAACTTGAGTTCAAGAGTTCAAAAGTTCCACAGACTTTTAAGGAACAAAAGTGGGCTTTGGGGACTTTTATACATTTCCCAGCTTTAATTGGTGTTTAGGAATTGAAGATAAGACCTTTCAGTTTTGTGCAAGGTACTTGGCTGATTGATGAAAGATTCTCACCCAGGGAACATGGAGATTTTTGACATGTATATCAAAGCACTCTGAAATGTACCTCATCTCTATGTATAAGGTCTGGATTGATTTCATGCACTATTTGTAGTGCAAATGTTCTCTGTGTATATATTCAGAAGAAGGAATCCCCATAAAGTGTACTATGTTACTACAAACCCTCTAGTCTCAGATCCCTTCCAAATCTGTGTTTAACATCCATGATACTTATGGGTTAACAAAAGCTTCAACCCTCAAGTTCTGTGCCACCATACAAATGTGTGTACTAAAACACTGCACATGGAACTTGAGCATCCATGCATTTTGGTATCCACAGGGTGGAGGGAGAAAGCTGAAACTAAACTTCAGTGGATACAAAGGGCCCAATGTATTAACATACAACCCATTTTCCAAGCAAGGATCATAGCACCAAAAGAGACACAGGCATGTGAAAATATGAAGGTTTTTTTTTTATCAAAAGCTAGAAAATCCCACAAAAACCTAAAACTTCAACAACTCAGTATCAGTGAAAGTACCCCAAGAGCTCCTCAATGAGAACTAGATATGTTCAGTGGTCACATGATGCTGGATAATAGTTTGAATAGAAGAGGAGGGAATGGAAAAGGGTGAAAGGGGAGAGAAATGGATATCATATCCTGCTGCAACTGGAATACTCCAGACTGCAACTTTTTATTGAAGGCTCACTTAGTTACCATTGTTAGCTCAGGAGAAAGAGCCAACTCCAAAACTCTTAACCCACCACAACACCCCAAAGGTGCAAAGAAATGTTCATCTCTGTAAGCTGAATCTTTTCTGAATTCTAGGTTAGGAGTTGATTAACCTTGATTTGTAAACATTCTAAAAAGTTAGTGGGGCATCTCTGAAAATACATATCCTGGACCTGGGAGGGTAACTTTGCAATCATTCTCTATTAAAACAAAAAAGCACATTTTTAGTGAGCAGTCTGTCTTCTTTTTCTCACTGTCTTTGGTCTCACACTACAGATTTAAATGATCCTAGGTCACAACCTATTGATGCAACTCATATCCTGTTTCCCCAAAAATAAGACCTACCTCAAAAATAAGACCTATCATGATTTTTCAGCATTTCTGAGGATGCTTGAAATATAAGTCCTATTTCAAAAATAAGCCCTAGATATAGTTCATTTTAAAAGTCAACTTGGAAAAATAAGACTACTCCTGAAAACAAGCCCTAACCCATCTTTTGGAGCAAAAATTAATATAAGACCCTGTCTTATTTTGAGGAGAACAGAGTAGCATTTGTCTGTACTCCTGTACCTTTGCTCTTAAAAAGTTTCAGGCAGACCGAGCCAAGGTTTTGTAATCTCTATTTCATAATCTTACAATGCACCGTCAAGGTGTTTTTTAATTCCCAGACTCATGGGGCAAGCCAAGAGCTATGCAACATTCTTTTATATGCATTTACAGGTCTGGAAAATAACTGTTCACAGTTTGAGACACAACATCACAGAATGAATCAAAAACTTCACAGGCCTGGCTTCTCAAGACACATTAAAAAGGCAAAACCTTTTGAGTGACATTTAATCTAAGTAAGCTTTACTCTAAGCTGTTTGTTACTTAAAATGGTACAGAATACGACAGAGTGTAACTGAGTGCATTCATCTATACACACATTCAGATCATTTGCTCCAAACCTGTTCATTTCCAAATCATTTGGGGAAAATATGTTTAGTAATGACATAAGACATAAAACATAGTCACATTTTGAAAGAATGAAACAGTTGATTGTCCTGTTTTTTATGTGAAACAATGCAATCCTTATCACAATCTCATGTAAAATTCCCATTCAGTATTTGCAAAATGGAAATCATATCATATCCTGAAACACATCACCAGCTTGAATTCCCCCACCTATATTATCGGATTTCAGAAGCTAATCATGGAATCATAGAGTTGGAAGAGACTACATGGGCCATCTAATCCAAGCCCTTGTCATGCAGGAAAGGCACAATCAAAGTACCCCTGACAGATGGCAAAGTTTGGAAGACCACCAGGGATCTCAAGATTGGAAAAAACACCCTTATTTAAAACCTTGCCATTGCCAATCAAATCTAAAAATACTGAACTAGTGGGTCTAGTAGTCACTCAGTAAAAGGCAGATTCCTATGTCCTTAGGTGGCAAGTAACCCCTTTCCAGAACAGAAATTATTTGCAAGCCAGGACCATAGGGCAACACTTAGAAACAGCTGAGAGGTGGCTAATTAAACATTTGTTTAATCATGTTTAATATTTATGGGGGCTACATAAAAGTATTTTCCATATGGATCTCTCCCATACCAATGAGCAACCCCAGATGTCAAGCATTCTAGGTGTGTAGAGGAATGGTTTTGGCTCTATTGAAACTAAAGAAGTTTCTTCTTTCCATGTCCTGAACATCTTATAAGAATTGCAGTACCCATATGACTGCACTTAGGTAAAGAAATATAGATCCACGGCTCTTTATCAGGTAAATGTCTACTCTGATCCTACATTGCTATTTCAGTGTAACAATAGCAGACTTGGGAAGGGGATTGAACTAAGATATAGTTCTTTGTGTCTGCTGCTGGACTTAAGATTTATTTCATGTTTTTCATTATTCTTATACCTCTTGATAGAAAAAACTGCTGGGGAAAAATAAAAAATAGAAGGACATTTGGGTGAAATTCTTATGAGAGGGATGCAACGCTCTTGTGTTTACTTTAGTTAAGCCCGGGTTCCCTATAACATCCAAGTTGGGGAACTCCAAGATCATTTTAGTTAACAAACTAGGAAAATAATATAGACAAACATGCTGTCTTATTTTCTTGGTTTGCTAACTGACATTAGACCAGAGTTTCTTGGCTGGCATGTAATGGGAAGAAGAGAAAAGGGGTGGGGGGGGGATGGCTCTTGAATCTCATCCATGATATGGTTTATGAAAACTCAAATAAGTGTCCAAACTGGGACAACCTATAATTTATTAAGAACCAGGTTTCTGTAGCATTGCCATGCTCCTCTCTAGATTAAACAATTAAAGGAAAACTGTGTTCCTATTCACTACTATGTGATTCATTTGAAACCTTATTACTTTACCAAACTTCAAATGCACATCTTTTAACTCAAAAATACCATTATGCAGTATGGAATCACACTGTAGGTAATGTACTATTCCTTGCTTAATAAATGCTTCAACTTCCATATTAAACAAAAAAACCTGCATCATTTGTAAAGGTTTTACACCTCAAGGAGGCTCCATAAACTCGTATGAAATATATTCAAAAGTCAGAAATGGTATGAAAGGGGTGAAAAGAGAGCATTATTCATCCTCTCCCAAAATAGAGGAACTCAGGGTCACCCAACTGAATGGATCAGCACAAGATTTAAGGCCAACTAAAAGAGGCACTAATTCATGCAATGCATCATTAACCTCAGGAATTCACTGCTGTGAGATTTCATGATGATCTCTAACATGAATGGATTTTGTCCAGAGAAATACAACCGCTCTGGCAGATTGAGGGTGGCAGCTTGGAACTGTGTACTGGAACTGCACAAATTAGCATCCCATCCTGGAAGTGTGGCATGTTTTTGGAAGATGAGTTAATGAAGGCAAATTTTAGCCTAGGCCCTGGTGTATTTTCCTCCACACATCAGCAAACATTGGGTTTACAAATGATGCCTAGGGTGGTGCATGTGCGTTATAAAACAAAGAAGCAGACGGTAGAAATGCACAAGTTTATTGCAACTACTTTGTTTTAAATTTAACAGTTCTCACGTCTCCTCATCCCTTGCCACATGCAAGGATGCCGAGGTAGTCACACAATGAAACGTCTGCTCATTTTTCATTTGGGCAATGCAAATACCTCTTAGGAAGGAGAAGGCATATCAGAAATGAAGCCCTTCTTCCAATGAACATCGACAGTCATTGCTGTCCTGAAGACCTGGACAAGGTCCGTCCTCAGAGCAATCTGTACAATTCTAGCCACTTAGCCAAAACAATCAAACAAAATTATCAAGGGACTTTTCAAGTGGCCTCTTCTATCTGTCTTTAATTCCAGCTTCTGTCTTCTTATCCATTCATTCCTCAGAACCTGCAACATACATGCCTCATTCCCAGACCACACATGTCTCCCATTGTTTGTTTCCTACACCAAGACATTTGTATCCTGATAATTTACATCCAGGACTACTCAGCAAACCACGATGCGGGTATGGGAGCTCCATGAATGCGAGGCGAGAGTTTAAAAAGTGTCTAGTATGCACATCGGGATGCATTACTTGCAGGAGGCAGAGTTCAATGTCTATTTAAGTCAGGCCTGCTCCTCTCATATCTTTTTCTCCCTTCTGGATTTTCACTCACCCTCCAGCTTTCAGTGCAGTCTTGAGTCTAGCATTTTGGCTAAGGGAGACTCAGGCCCCTTCTACACTACATATAAAATCTGGATTCTCTGCTTTGAACTGGATTGTATGGAAGTGTAGACTCACATAATCTAGTTCAAAGCAGATAATGTAGATCATCTGATTTGATCATCTGAATTATATGGAGCCCCAAGTGGAATAGTGGGTTAAAGCCTTGTGACTTGAAGGTTGGGTTGCTGACCTGAAGGCTGTCAGATTTGAATCCAACCTGGGGAGAACGTGGATGAGCTCCCTCTATCAGCACCAGCTTCATGCAGGGACATGAGAGAAGTCTCACACAAGGATGGTAATAACATCAAAACATCTGGGCGTCCTCTGGGCAACGTCCTTGCAGATGACCAATTCTCTCACACCAGAAGCAACTTGCAGTTTCTCAAGTAGCTCCTGACATGAAAAAAAAATCTGGATTATACAGCAGTGTAGAAGGGGCCTCAGTTTGTACCAATCTTTCATCTTAAAATAGATCTTGCCTAGGAGAACATCCTGCAGCTTACCCCAGGTATTATATGACCAGAAATACAAAATTTGATCAAACACTAGATCTAAAATCTGAATCACAGCAGAAGTATTTATAAACCAATATTTCACCCCATACCACACAGAAAAAACAAGGTAGCACAGGGACTACCTTTAAATCTGGAGTGATTGAATATCTCAGTGGTAAAGGTTGTTCTGGAGTAGAAAGAATTTTCATGAAATTGAAGCCCTGGCTAAGATCTGAAACTTAAGGGTTAGGCTTATAACCTCATAGTTATAATACCAGTGCCATTCTAAAAAGTAAATTCTAAATACCTTAGATACAGTTTATCTGACAACATGGTATTGCTTAATTTGTATCTGTCTAAATAGCACTGAAAGCAATTAACAGCAGTAAAATTCAAATGTAAAAAAACACAATTAAACCATAAAAAGAGGTTTGAAACACCATTGAAACACATTAATAAAAAGAAATCAGAGTCTTCTTCAACTATAAGACATTTTAGGTCCCTTCTACACAGCCATATAAAATCCAGATTATTTTCTTTGAACTGGATTATATGGCAGTGTAGACACCAAAGGCTTTTTCTGCTGGTGGAAGCACAGAAGAAGAGAACTTAGATTGTATCAGACTGTAAAAATCAGTGCTATGGGATCCTGGGAGTTGTAGTTTTAGAAAGTCTTTAGCTTTCTCTGCCAAAGAGTGCTAGTGCCTTACCAAACTATAAACCCCAGGATTGCACAGCATTGAGCCATGGCAGTTAAAGTGGTGTCAAACTGCATTAATTCTATGGTATAGATGCACGCTTAGCTTCTTTTGGCAGGAAGTTCAAAAAATGGACAGTAATATTTCTCTGTTCTCATCAAATAGGCCTCACGAGATTAGTAAAATGAAGACTTGGACCTCCTTCAAAAATCTTAAAACCTGGGCAATTTCATAAGAAATAATGCAATGATTTATAAGATGCCCATTGCTTTCACATTATCTGTCTCTTCTATGAAAGGCTACCAAATGCCTCAAAGCATCTTTCTTTCATTGAGCTTCGTGTTTGTTCAGGGCTGTCTGATGTGTGTGACAAGGGGTCTATTTCAGCGCTTGATGACATTATTATAATCACTCCACTGCATTACCATAAAGCCCAGGAAATAAGCTATTTACCCACCATCAGTCCTCCCAAACATTCGCAGAGCTCCATGCATTCACAAAACAGCATAAACTCTCAAAATTAAGAGTCCATTTAAAACAGCAGCTGTTCCTTCATTTCCAAACAAGCTCTCAATGCAAAACCTCACTCTGCACTGGCCTCCCTTTGATTGCAGCTTTTTTCAACAATTAAACAGAAACAACCAGTGTGTCTTTAAAAAAAATGACACACTTTAAATGTAAATGTTCCCTTCCTGTATTGCGTGCATTTAATAACATCGAAGTAGAAAGAAGCATTCCAATCAAACTAGTTTTACATTATAGAAGGCATTTTATCCATCCAACATTTAAGAAAGATAATTAATATAAACTATTGGCAATTGCTCATAGCCTGCAGCCGCTTTAATGTTCAGCTGCTTTCACAATATGCCATGTCTCTGTTGATTGTAAACACAACACCTTTTCTGTTTACAATGTAGTTCTGTTGTAACATACTATAACTGGTGCTGGACCTAAGAGTTTGGCACAGATCTTTTCATTGCTTTAGAGCAGTGGTTCTCAACCTTCCTAATGCTGTAGTCCCTTAATACAGTTCCTCATGTTGACCCCTAACCATAAAATTATTTCCATTGCTACTTCATAACTTCAATTTTGCTACTGTTATGATTTGTAATGTACGTAAATATCTGATATGCAGGATGTATTTTCATTCACTGGACCAAATTTGGCACAAATACCCAACACACCCAAATTTGAATACTGGTGGGGTTGGGGTGGGTGTCATTTGGGAGTATAGTTGCTGGGATTTATAGTT
The DNA here is from genome assembly GCF_035594765.1 of Anolis carolinensis. Taxonomy (NCBI): domain Eukaryota; kingdom Metazoa; phylum Chordata; class Lepidosauria; order Squamata; family Anolidae; genus Anolis; species Anolis carolinensis. Next base: position 332,567,985 of record NC_085841.1, on the reverse strand, counting down.
CACCTACAATCAAAGAGCATTCTAAACTCCACCAACAATGGAACTGAACTAAACTTGCAGAAGGAAGGCTTTTGGTGGGAGGATTCGTCATCTGTTTCCAAAAAGGAAGAGAAGAAGCAGAGAGATCTTCAGCCTTCTCTGCCGAAGGGGTTCCTAAGACCATTAGAAAATGTGTTTTCTGATGGTCTTTGGTGACCTCTCTGAAACCCCACTCGTGACCCCCAGGTTCAGAAACGCTGCTTTAGAGGGTGGCATACGTATGCTTATTTGAGATTTTACAAAATAATCAGAGGTAGATGCTTCAAATGTTTAGATTTTCTGATACATTGTATTTCTTCTATGCTTATCAGAAGAAAAACGAAAGACATATTTAATGTAGCCTTTCTAGGTATATCATTCATTTATCTAGAATGCTGAAAATACTTTACTGTTTTCCCACCTAAAAACTACTACAGGGTGTATGAATTGTTGTTGTTGTTGTTGTTGTTGTTGTTGTTGTTGTTGTTGTTATTTCTTACCCGTCTCTCCTCATAGTTTGAAGCAGGTTACAACATGGCTAAAAACACATAAGGACAGGTTGCTCACCTGTAACCATGTTTCTTCGAGTGTACTCTGTGAATTCACACTAATGGAGAAGCTGCGCCTGCGCAGGTTCCGACGGAAACTCTTCCAAGCTGAAGTTCAAATTTTGGCGGTAACCACGCCCCCCTTCCCAAGGGGCATATAAGGCAGCCCCAGGCGCGCGCTCCCCAGTTCCTACGCCGCCAAGGCAACGAGAAAGGGAGAGGTTTGCCAGAGGGGAAGGAAGGGCGGGTTTGTGTGAATTCACAGAGTACACTCGAAGAAACATGGTTACAGGTGAGCAACCTGTCCTTTTTCTTCGTGTACTCTGTGAATGCACACTAATGGAGACTGACACGCTAAGGTCCCGGATGGTGGGACAAGGCAAAACTCAACAATTTAGTGAATGTCCAAACACATATTTATTAGGACATAATGAGATAACAGTCTCAAGAGACCAGTGCAATCAAATGTCCGAAAGGACCAGTGCAATGCAAACATGAGCATAGTAGAAGAGGAAACATAACATAGAAAATTTTTTCAATAAACATGGTAGAAAAAAACCATTCAATTGCATAGTGCATATAAACGCTCTCCCAGGGGGGAGAGGGACAAACACATCATATCCGCCTGGATAAATAAGGCGGTACCAGGTAATAGAGCGACTGCTCAACACAATCAGGGAAAAAACACATCCCTAGAGGTAAGTATGGGGAAAAAATGACCGGCCGAAAACTTGAAGGAGAGGTATAGAGAGTCACCTGCGGGTGAATATAAGGAGAAAAACGTTCGAGAGTCAGGAGAGGCAAGATGAGAGTACTGATCTTGCAAAGGCCGAGTCCTTTAAGGCTTTATTGTCCAGCCTGTAGTGAGAAACAAACGTAAGAGGGTTTGACCAGATGGCCGCTTTACATATGGAGTCAAGCGGAATACCCCTAAGGAAGGCGGTCGAAGCCGAGAGGCCCCTAGTCGACCTCGGGCGGATGGATGGAGGAGGAGGTCGCTTGGCTAGTTCGTAGGCCAACTCAATGGCCTGAGCAATCCAGTGGGACAGTCTTTGGGAAGAAATGGGATTACCCAACTTGTCCTGGGCATAAGCGACAAAGAGTCTTTGTGTCTTACGGATGTCTTTGGTACGGTCCCTGTAGAAGAGAAGTGCCCTTCGAACGTCGAGAAGGTGCAGTTTTTGCTCTAGAGGAGAGGAGGGGTTAGAGAAGAAAGCTGGTAGGACAATGTCTTGATTGAGGTGGAAAGCTGACACCACCTTAGGAAGAAAGGTAATGTCCGGGCGAAGAACAGCGCGGTCATGGTGAAAGCGTAGATAAGGCTCGTCGACCCTGAGAGCAGCAAGCTCGGATGGCCGTCGTGCCGACGTGATCGCCACTAGAAAGGCCAACTTCCAGGAGAGCAGACGGAGATCGGTCGAGGCAAGCGGTTCGAAGGGAGCAGAAGTGAGTTGAGAAAGTACAAGTTCGAGATTCCAGCCCGGCGTAGGTGGTAGCGACGGCGGGCAGATGTTATTGTAGCCTCGGAGAAAGGTTTTGATCAAGTGATGAGAAAAGAGAGATGGCTGACCGTGGCGTTGAAAAGACCAGGAAAGAGCTGCGAGATAAGCTTTAATAGAGGAGAGAGAGAGTTTCTTCTCGACGAGAGTCATGAGGAAGTCGAGGACCACCGATACCGAGGTCGGAAAGGTGTCGACGTCACGGGATCGAAGAAAAGCGTGAAAGCGAGAGAGTTTATATGAATAAGCCTTGGTAGTAGACGGCTTATGGGCTGCCCGAAGGACGTCTTGCAGGCTCTGCGGAAGGGAGGCTAGGTAAGAATCCTCCATGCAGTGAGATGAAGGGAAGGGAGGTCCGGGTGAAGAATTTTGCCGTCCTCCCTTGAGAGAAAGTGCGGCGAGGGAGGCAGAGGGCGAAACGTTCCTCTGGAGAGACGAAGAAGGGCCGGATACCACGGTTGGCGGGGCCAGGCCAGAGCTATGAGAATCGCTGTGACCGAGATCGAGAGAAGTCTTTCGAGGACTTTCGGTATGAGAGGAATCGGTGGAAAAAGATAAAGCATCTCCGCTGACCAGTCCAGTAGAAAGGCATCCCCTAGACAGCCGGGGAAGGAGTTCGGGGGAAGTCTCGCCCCGTAGCGGGGTAGCTGAGCGTTGTGGGGAGACGCGAAGAGATCCAGAGTAGGGCGTCCCCAGTGGAGGAACAGACCGTCGAGGATCTCGGGATCGAGCTTCCACTCGTGGGAGGAAGATGTCATCCTGCTGAGGGCATCTGCTAGGCCGTTTTGGGCGCCCGGCAGGTGGATTGCCGAGACCTGTACGTCGTGGGCTATGCACCAAACCCAGAGACGGGAGGAGAGGAGCATCAGTTTCCTCGAACCCGTACCGCCCTGTTTGTTGATGTAGAATACTGCTACGAGGTTGTCCGATTGAATGAGAATGGACTTGTGACGGATGAGGCGGGAGAATGCTTTCAGGGCTTTGAGAATGGCGAGAAGCTCGAGAAAGTTTATGTGGTTGGCCCTCTCTGATGGGGACCAAAGATCTTGAACCGTTAGACCGTTCATGTGGGCTCCCCAAGCGTAAGTGGAGGAGTCCGTGGTTATGGTTAGCGACGGCGGGGCTGGATGAAATGGGAGGCCCCTGCACACGTTTTGGTGAGACGTCCACCAGGAGAGGGACTGGCGGACGAACATCGGTATCGACAGGTATCTGGAGTTGTGGTGGTAGGACGGCTTGAAAGTGTCTATAAACCACCTTTGTAGGACCCGAAGGCGCAGCCTGGCAAACGGGGTCGTGAGAACCGTGGAGGCCATGTGGCCCAGAAGGACTTGGATGGCACGGGCTCTGACTCTCCGGGCAGATCGACAAAGGGCGATGTGGTGGCGGAGAGCTAGGAATCTGTCGAACGGAAGTGAAACAGTCTCTGTGACGGAGTCGAAGAGGGCCCCGATGAACCGGATTCGGGTTGACGGGGAGAGATTTGACTTCTCGGAGTTGAGTTGGAGGCCGAGAGACTTTAGAAGACGCAGCGTGAAGGAGACGTGGTTTTCGAGAAGAACCGGATCGGGCCCGACGAGAAGCCAGTCGTCCAGATAAGGAAAGACCGTGATGCCATGTAGCCATAGGTGGGCCGCTACGGTGGCAACGACCTTGGTAAAGACCCTCGGGGCCGTAACGAGCCCGAAGGGTAAAACGGTAAATTGGTAGGTTTGGTCGAGCACTTTGAAACAGAGGAAGCGTCTGTGCGCCTCCCGTATCGCCACGTGGAAGTAGGCGTCTCGTAAGTCTATGGAGGCAAAGTAGTCTCCCCGCTGCAGCATCGGGAGGATAGAGGCAATAGAGACCATCCTGAATTTGGAAGGGCGAATGAATATATTGAGGGCCCTTAAGTCCAGAATGGGGCGTAGCCCACCTCCTCTCTTCGGGACTGTAAAGTATCTGGAGAAGAAACTTAAAGGGTCCAGTTCGGGAGGGGAGGGACGGATGGCGCCCTTGGCCAGTAACGCCTCGACTTCGGCCAGTATCTCTGGGGAAGGAGTTGAGTGGAGAATGCGACCTGTAGGTGGAAGGTCCGCGAACTCTAAGGCGTAGCCGTCTTGGACAATGCGAAGAACCCATGCATCTGAAGTAATAGAGTCCCAGTGATTGTAGAAGGGGGCTAGGCGGTCTGCAAAGGCGCCGGAGGGTCGAGGCAGCGTGGGCTCTGCATCGGTAGCGGGCGAGGAGCTTTGGCAGGGGTTGGCGTCAGGTACGCCGGTTAGCCTGCGGAGGAGCGGGGGTGGTTCGACCACGTTGCTTTTGCGGATGAGGTCCCCGACGAGGTTGGTGATGGGTTTGATTATTCGAGCCCGAAGGCCGCCTGAAAGAGTGGTGTCTGAAAGATTGCGGCGGGAAGCGGCGGGAGCGGTGCGGGAACCAGCGGGTGCGCTGAGGTTGCGGTTGGTCGCCACATTTAGACGCAAGAATTTTGAAGTCATGATTGGACTTGAGTTTGTCATCGGTACCGGAGTTAAATAGTCCGAGCGCGTCAAAGGGAAGGTCTTCAATGACCTGTCTGGAAGATGAGGAGAGGCCCGAAGACCTGAGCCAGGCGTGGCGGCGGATGGATATCGCGTGGGCAATCATCTTGCCCGCAGTATCACCTGTATGTTTCGCCATTTGTATTTGGTGGTGAGCAAGCGAGTCTGCTTCCTGTTGGAGGGTAGTGAGGATGGAGCGGTCTTCGTCCGACATCTTAGCGAAGAAGGGCTGTGCCTTCTCCCAGATAATCTGCTGGTAGGCACCCATGCAGGCTCCATAGTTCGCCATGCGGCAAAGCAAAAGGGCTCCGGAGTAAAGTTTTCGACCCACGGCGTCGAAGCGCTTCCCTTCTCTGTCGGCCGGAGTGTTCGACTGACGACCTGAGGATTGAGAGGCCTTAACGACCAGGGAGTTGGGGTCGGGGTGGTGTTTGAGCCATTCCAAGGTATCATCGTCGGTACGGTACCAAGTCTCGATCCTCTTCGAGGTCGGAGGAATGGAGGAAGGGGTTTTCCAGGAGGCCTGGATAACGTCCAACAGATAAGGCAGGAAAGGGAGTAGCGTGGCCGGCGGAGCTTGGGCCTGTACCCTTTTGAAAACTGGATCAGACACTGCTTTGGAAGTCTGCTTGATCTCCAAACCCAGGGCGTCGGCCATTCTGACCATTTGATCAGAGAAAGCACGAATATTGTCAGTAGGAGAAGGCGGGTCCGCCTCATACGCGTCGTGGGGAGGAGAGAGGTCGAGACCGAGAGAGACCACCGAGGCCGAGAGGACAGAGTCTGGGCGGTCAACATCAACATCTTCCTCCTCAGCCCCTTGGGGGGACTGAGGGGGAGAAGAAAGCACAGTCTCGGGAGGAGGCATGGCCTCGCGGGAAGAGAGGGTCGGGATCCGAGGATCCTTGGAGGCTGAGGCCTGAGCTGCTCGAGCCAGGCGAGCCGTTTGTCTGCCACGCCCCGGTGTCGAGGTGGGAGGGAAAAGCTGTTGGCGCGACGAGTGAGGCGGCGCAAGGGGCTCCGGCAGCGGCACCCTGACCACCGTTTGGGTAGAGTGGTGGGGTGAGTCCTGCAGCTCCCCGTCAGACAGGGGGTGCAATGGAGATTGAGAAACATCTCTAGGCCTCTGTGCTGGTACAATTGGAGAGGATCTTCTCGAGGAGGTTGCCGAGGAAGATGGCTGGCCTCTCCTTGAGGAGGCCGAGGAAGAGGAGCGCTGAGTCAGCCGTTTCTTTGTCGGCGGTTGTTTGGATGCAACCCTCAAGGACTTGCCAGGTGTGGGAGGAACCACAGCTGAGTCAGATTGCGCTCGACGAGACTCCTCGTGAGCCCTCTTAAAGGCTATCTTGATAGCAGAGGAGGACGGAGGGGAGCCGATACGCGAACGGATCGAGGTCACCGAAGCCAAAGAGCTCGACGTCGAGGAAGGCCCCACCTTTCCGGAGCGGGTCGACACGGTAGCCGTCGTCACCGTACACGGTGGCTTGACCGGCTTAGCGGCCCTGGAGGTCTTGGACGCCCTGGACGAGACCGAGGAGGCTTTAGCTGACGGAGGCTTAGCTGGTGGCGCCGACATGGCTCTTAAAGCTGAAGACGACGACGCACCCGACGTCGACGGAGTCGGTTCTGGCGCGAGAGATTTTTCGTAAAGTGCCGCTCTAAGCCTAGCGGCTCTGTTCTTTCTGGCCTGAGCTGTGAGAGCTAGGCAGAAACGGCAGGTACTGACCACATGAGCCTCGCCAAGACAGAAGAGGCACTTGGCGTGGCCGTCCGAGTCAGGAATCTTAGCAGCACACTGCGTGCAACGCTTGAAGCGAGTAGTAGACATACGAAGAGTCCGAAGTGAACCTTGCGGCGGAAAAAAAGGAACTGGGGAGCGCGCGCCTGGGGCTGCCTTATATGCCCCTTGGGAAGGGGGGCGTGGTTACCGCCAAAATTTGAACTTCAGCTTGGAAGAGTTTCCGTCGGAACCTGCGCAGGCGCAGCTTCTCCATTAGTGTGCATTCACAGAGTACACGAAGAAAAATCATTATATAAAATACACATTTTGAAATGTGTTTCTACAAAATACATATATAAAATACACATAATAAATATTAAAATATGGTGAACACAATGGCAGTCTAGATTTTTAAAAAGTAAACTGAATGCCTCATGTCTGGAAAACAATGTTTGTCTACTAGCCACCTATATAATCAAATAATATTATTTCTGAAAAATATTTATTTTAATTACATTTTAAAATACCTAATATAAATTCTCTGTGTGGTGTATCTATTTTAAAAAATAAGAAGAACGTCCATTCAAGGGGAAAACAACTACTATAAAACTATAAAATCAGCAATAATAAAAGTGAATAACTGAAATAAATCAGTACAAAGATCTAAAACTGCCATTAAATTCTTTTTAAAATGCATGTTCAGGCCTCTGAGCTGAAAACAACCAGTAAGTACAAACCTAGTGAGTTAATCGATTTCAATTTGAATTTGAAATTTGGCTCATGTCAGTTCATACTGAAATTTGCAAAAGCTAAGTTCTTCAAGCTTCCCAACTGGACAGACTGGAATGTGCAAAAACAAATTCTTCAAGCTTCCCAACTTGATAGACAACTTCCAAGGACAAGTAAAAAGTGCACAATTGCAAAGGCAGTATTTATCAGCTAAGCTTCTTTTCCTATTTGAAACACTGCATCCTTTCTGTTGCCCCCTGGAAGGCTTCCAACATCAGAAAAGAAAACACACTCAGGCACACACACATAAAAGTCTTTCATGGAATAGCTTTGACAGGAAAAGGAGCAATGTCCCTTTAAGGATCTTTAAATTAACTTGCCCAAAAGAGTGCAATAATTAGCAGTTAGTAGCTTATTAAAAGGATGGCAAAGGCCAAGCTGCCATCTGGGATCTCCAGTTTCTTCTGATTGTTATTATGTCAAGATCGGCGAGTTGCATTAGCTTTCATGTCACCGGGCTTGCCCTTACTTTACATGTAAATTTTAATGAAAGATACGGCACTTTAAAAATCAGGCATCCATCAGAAAGGCTATTACCCTGGCTTTTATAAAACATATGGCCTGATTCTCTACTTCTACATCTCGAAACACCACTCAATACTTCAAATTAAAAACAGGAGGAAAAAGGAGAGCAAAGAGTGCTTTTCCATCATATCAATTAAATATTCACTTTGTGTGGAGTGAAACCTGAGCCCCATCAAAAACAGTACACTACAATAATACATCAGAGAACAATATTTCTGCTTCTGTTTGCACACAATGCAGCCATAATGCCTACGACTCCCAAAGGAATCATTCTTCTTAATGAAAATTAAAACCAAGCCAGAGTCAGATGCTTACTCACATATAAAGAAGAACAGTTTTAACATAAAGGAGAGACATTAGCACTGTGCTCACTCAAATTACTTGTCAGTGTAATCCCTAATACACTGTTATGTGCTCTTCACTCACATATTATATATAGAAAATAAGCATCTTTAACCACACACAAAAAACATTTTTACTGTGTAGTTTACAAGTATGCCATTGTACTTACAACCTCATTGAATATCATGTGCAGAGACTTTGGGGAGAATAAACTTAGCCATTTCTGCCTGCAAAAGTATGTCACCATTGTTTTACACTTTTGTGGTTGCGCTCCAATAATTCATAATAATATAAGATTGGGTTAAGATCCCTCTTGCTTCAATGAAATTGCTATTAATTATTTATGGCAAAGGAGAAGGATTCAGGTTTAGGCTTTTTCATGGAAGTCCTTAAACCACCAGAGTCTCTGGCTTCTCTGTTTGAACATATCCAAAGTTCCCGGCTTTGGAAATCCGTCCCACGGGAAATTAGACAAGCCCCTATACTGTCCACCTTTCATAGGTACTTGAAAACTTGGTTGTTTCAGCTTGCTTTCAACAACTCCTAGTCCCTAGTCACAAATGCCCAGTCCCCAGGTTTCACAAGAATATGCTGCTCTCTTCACTTTATCCAATACCCGGCCCCATCTATGCTGCTTGTACTACCCCATGCCCAGCCCTTGTATGTCCTGATCATGCCCATTGTACTATGGCAACTGGTTTTGCTGAGTATTGTTTATACAGCTGTTAATATTCTTATGTTTTATTGAATTTGTGTTTTTAACTGCTTTGTTATTTTTTATTATGTTTTTATTTTGACCATTTCTTTTTTTGCTTTGATGGATTGTTTACATTTGTGTCTATGGGCATTTTGTCTCATATGTAAGCTGCCCCGAGTCCCATTAGGCAGATGGTGGTGGAGTATAAGAATAAAGTTGTTGTTGTTGTTGTTGTTGTTGTTATTTATTATTATTATTATTATTATTATTATTATTATTATTATTATTATTATTATTATATCAATTGGGGACAGCAATTTCCTCATATTTCTTATCCCCTGCTGCATTCAACTCTGCTCACCCTCCAAACCTGCTTCGGTGCACTGGGAAATACTCTAGAATGGAGGCTGGAAACCAGCACATAATATTTCTCAGCCTCCTATATTTTTTATAAACCGATCTTGATTAGTCTTAGGCATATTGTACATCTTGTTTTTGTTAACTGTTCTCAAGTCGAGTTCAATGAATGGTGACCATATGAATGAGAGACCTTCAAATTACTCTATTCTCAACAGCTCTTTTCAAGTCTTGCAGACTCAGGGCTATGGCTTCCTTAACTGAGCCTATCCACCTGGAGTGTAGTCTTCCTCTTTTCCTATTGACTTCTACCTTACCAGGCATTATTGCCATTTTTAGTGATTCATGTCTTCTTATGATATGGCCAAAGTCTCAGCGTAGTCATCTTGGTTTATAGGGAGTGTTCAGGCTTGTTTTTAATCTATGCAGACATAATCTAAGGATTTCCCGTTATTTTGAATACTTGTATCTATGTAAACCAATAAGATTCCTCAAGGATCATAGCATGTTACATTTGTACCATTAACTGTGTCTAACTATGAGTGGACAGATCACTCTTTTTTCAATACATAAAAGTTCATTCATAACACTAGTTAATCTCATTTTCATGATAATCTATGTTTTTAAAAATGCGCGTGGAAATATATACATGAATGCATTTTAAATGTATTTTCTAAGAAAAACCACATTTCATATCACTTGAGAATATAATAATAGTAAAAGATATAATAATAATAATAATAATGCTTTATTTGGATCCCGCCACCATCTCCCCAAAGGGACTCAGGGCAGTTCACAGAAAGTATATGTTTCTTGATTTATTTTATCCTAAAATAATTTTGAGTACATCATAACTACATCATAACATTCAGGTAAGTGTGAAATCCAAAAGACAGCTACATTCTAATTTGCACATTTGTCTTGACAAGTGTGGTTCGGGACAATTTATAACAAAGTGTTATGTACTATCTATGTAACAACTGCAACTAAGGTCCTATTCCACAAATGTGTTTTTTAACATACTTGAATGCAAGGATAGCAAATGGGGCTGCTTTTACCATTGATGTCAAATACATTTTCCAGCCTGCTCTGTTGCATGCCTGTACTTTTAACACATAATTGAAAAACATATTGTACTCACATAGAGCTTTGGATGCATAAGCCTTCAAGCCATCTCAAATCTTGCACTATACCCTCCAACAATTCAAAGATGAAAACTGGGACACGTGTTGCAAAGCTACATCAAAAAGTGGTCAGGATGGCAGTGATTATGGATGAAGAACCAGGCTGTGGCGGAGCTGGTTAGTAGCCAGCTGCAATAAATCATTACTAACCAAGAGGTCATGAGTTCGAAGCCAGTCTGGGTTGGAGTGAACTCCCGACCATTAATAGTCTAGCTTGCTATTAACCTATGCAGCCTGAAAGACAGCTGCATCTGTCGAGTAGGAAATTTAAGTACCGCTTTATGCAGGGAGGCTAATTTAACTAATTTATGACATCATAAAACCTTCCAGCGGTATGCGGAAGAATGAGGAAGTACTCCATCAAGAACTTGATGTCACAAGTGAACGGTGAAAGCAGCAGCTCCCCCTGTGGCTGGAATCGAGCATACCCTCATGTTAAATTGCCTCTGTGTCTGTCTATAGATGTCATATGTCTAATGGCATTGAATGTTTGCCATGTATATGTGCATTGTGATCTGCCTTGAGTCCCTTTCGGGGTGAGAAGGGCAGAATATAAATACTGTAAATAAATAAAATAAAAAACACACTTTCTCCTGAGTCTAAAGGGCAAGTTTCCACATCCGCCTCTTCCCTACTGAGGTTGGAACAATACTGCCAAATAATGTAGTTTGAATGGGATTATATGGTCAATGTAGACCCATATATTGCAGTTCAATGCAGTTCAAACTGCATTATATGAGTCTACTACAATGACCATATAATCCATTCAAACTGCATTATTTGGAAGTCTAGATTCAGCTTGAGTTGAAGGAATGAAAATTACTTTTGGACTTTCATTTCAGTTTTCATCAATTTAAATATGCTGACAATGTAGGAGAAAAGATGTAGAGAGAAACTAGAACATTTTTAAAGCATCTGAAAAAGTGAGATGCTTTTTCAGCATGATTAATCAGAATTGTCACTGTCAAATCAGGACAGCTGCAGGCTACTGTTGGAGTTCCATACTACATTATGGCCCCTAGGCGCACAAAGCTCCACCTTTCACAGACATTTGTTGTATACAAATTCAAATGTTGGATAGGTGTTAAAGAGCTGATTTGAAAGCTTACTTTTAAAAATCACAATTCCAAAGACCTCCCAGCCAACACAGCTACAAGTTGAACCCAAAGAAATAACTATCATGTATTTTGTATACTCATTCATAAGCAGACCTCATGAGGGCAAGCTTTGGGGCCAAAATTGATGTTTTTAAGATGTTTTTAAAGATGTTTTTAAGATGTTCTTTAAATTATTGATTTTAGCCGGTTCTTGTAAGCCGCTCCGAGCCCTAGGGGAATGGCGGCATATAAGTTTGAAAAAATAAATAAATAAATAAATAAATAAATAAAATGATGGATTTGGATATGACCCCATGAATAAGTTAAGGTATCATTAAACAGAGAGGGGAAAGCACCAATGCTACCTCAGGGCCATCTGCCTTTGGCTGTTGCCATCATTTCCCTGTCCTGGCTTTCCAACATGCCAGAAGTGGCACTACAGTTGAGAATGTAGAGCGGGTTGGTGCTGCTTTCAAAATCTCTTATGATCTAAACTCTTGCCTTTCACCACTGTACTTAAGAGAAGAAAACAACTTCCCTTTTTTAAAATAAGAGTTAAGGTAAGGTATTCACATTGATCTGTGGGCAGGTCAACTCAGGTTTTTTTGGTTGATTTTTTGACTAAATGTTCTAGGCTTACACATGTGTATATAGGTTATACCTTGCTCTGGTACATATCGCATATGATAGCACAGAGTAAGGCTACATGCCATGGGCAGAATGACAAATCCCTGAATAGGGCCTTAGGAGCTGACTTCAGCCTTCAGGTTTCAAAGATTAGTTGTCTCTCAAAAGTAAAACAGAATACATTTGTTTTCAGAAAGACACAATGTAAAAATAATTCAACTGAAAACCCATCTGTTCACAAATCAAAAATGTGATGCCTTTTTATATATAGTGGGCAAGGAATCAAAAGCAAGGATGGAAATGCCAAAGTTTTTCAAAATGGATTTTCAAGAAACAAAAGCCCACACTATATCCATTTTATATGACAAATCAACATCACAAGACTGCTAGCCAAAGCTGGTAGTGCAGATGTAATTGTGTCTTCCCCTTTATAATTAGTTGGTATTAGGGCACATTTTTAAATGATTAGTCACTGATAGTTTGCTTAAATATTTGCATAAAACCCTTGGCTACTAAGCTGATTTTATTCACAAGACTTTTAAATCCTAGTGGTGTTGCTGGCAAAGAGAAGTGGAAAATTATTTTGCACATAACTTACTTAAATGCCACTAATTATTTAAGTATGCAAAAGGAGGTCAGTAAATCCCCCCTCCCTCACCCCTTGTCACCTGCCATTCAGCACTTTTCACCTTGCCTCCCTATTTGGACATGAGGAAATTATTTAAATAGAACTCACTTCCAAGAAATTGCACTGAAGGTCAGTGAAAGCACAAAACCCTATATGAAAACACCCATTATGCCAAACTGAGCACAGTGATACAAGCCTATGTTTTGTTTGAACACTTCAGTACTTCTGTTATCATACATCAACATTTTTATACATTTTAGGGATCTTAGCACACTGAAATTTTACATTATTTGTAGGGACACTAGCATGTGCAGCAAGAAGCTGCAACCTAAAGACTCACAAAACTGTGTACCTTTTCACACATCAATTTGCAGGTGGTTTTTTGTGACCGACAATGTTTTAAAATTCACTAATAAACTGGAATTAAAAATAGCTTTACACCAGGTTTGCATTTTTTAAAAACAATCCTGGTTTACTTGTGAGAACTAATCCATAGTCAAATCAATTCATGCATGCTTAGAGTTGGGAGGGGAGCTCTGACCAATTTGTGGGAAGGGAGAGATTTTAAGCAATTCAGCCCTAAGAGACTATACATATTTTTTGCAAATATTTTTGTTCTAAATGAACAGCTCTCTTACTGCCACCTAGAAATCAATTCTAGATAGAGGCATGCCATCTTATAAAGTAATCATTTGTCTGAAGGAGTGAAGGCATTCTCTCTTGCTGTTCATTGCCACAATTGTACATTGACATAATTCATATTATTAGACAGTTTTGCTATTTGTGTTGTGATGCTAAATGTTGAATAGATTGAAATTATGCTTCATAAAGCCTACAAAATACTATTACTATTGTTTTTTATGGATGGAAATATGTACTGTTAATTAGCTCATATTATACTATTGACACAGATTTCATTTCTATATGAAATAGACCAGCTAGCTCAACTGTAAGGCAAACATTCAGCTGCAGGTCAAGTTTCTAAAGGAGATAAATTCCAAGATTTTTTTTGCAAACCTAGATATCATAACAACTGAAAAAGAGACGCATTACAAAAGGCAGGTGAACAAGTTGTTGTAGGATCTGGTACCAATTCACTTTTACCACTTTGCTCTACCTTATTATATCTGACAACCAAAATTAAAGCTATAATGGCCTAAAGCATGACATAGCATTGATCAGCATTGATTATTTATACCATGATGCCAATGAGAATATAAGGAACACCATATGCAATTGTTAAAAGAAAAACTGTAATTCATTGGATTCAAAGAATTCAAAATAAGTTTTAAAATGATGTGATCTTTCAGGTGATTCACAGAAGCAAGGGGGCATTTTACAACTGAGGAGGAGATACATCTCCTTTCCACACTTACACACGTAATAGTGTATTGGAAGTCCATATTCTTCTGCCCAAACGCAAATATTACATGTAGCATGGATATTGCATATGGGTGACCAGTTAACTTGACCCTCTATGTGCGTTATGATCCTTTCCTCTTTTAAAAGTAGACAATTCTTCCCCCTGAAGAAATGAGGGGTTAATCTTTCTTCCACATGGATGTTTTTCCATACATCAGTGGTTCTCAACCTGCGGGTCCCCAGATGTTTTGGCCTTCAACTCCCAGAAATCCTAACAGCTGGTAAACTGGTGGGATTTCTGAGAGTTGTAGGCCAAAATACCTGGGGACCCACAGGTTGAGAACCACTGCCATACATCATACTTTGCATAATGTAGTTATGGGGGATAATATAGGTTAAACACCTCTTATCCAGAAATCTTAAATTCAAAGTAATCCACGGAGATGGCTAAGGTAGTGACACTTTTGCTTTCTGAGGGTTCAATGTACACAAACTTTTTTTTCAAGTGTAAAATTATTTGAAAATATTGTATAAAATTGTATTCTGGCTGGCGTTTTAGTTGTATATGAACTTAAATGAGCTTCTTGTTGAGACTTGGGTCCCATCTTCAAGATATCTCATTATGCATGTATATTCAAATAGAGATACATACAAGGTATCCCAAAATATGGAAAAACAAATCAAAACACTTCCATCCCCAAGCATTTCAGATAAGAGATACTGCACCAATACCAAAAATGTGCTCCTCCACCAGACAAATATAGTTCCCATTCAGTCTGAACTGGTCTACACAGTCCTTGTCTATATACCATACTGGCAAACCACATCATGTTTCCAAGCCATCTATTTATTAAGCAATTAAAATAACAACAACCCTCCAGTCATCTCCTTGTAGTTTAAAAGAAGTTGATAATTTCATAGTTTATTCATGCTTTTCCCTTTTCTTTCCCAAAACGTCCAATATGAAGTACATAGCAGATGTGCTTTTGCCTTTTTGACAGCTATGATTAAGGATGGATGACTCCGTTTGCTGCATGTAGCCAAGAGGTATAAGCTGCTGAAAGAAGCACACCTCAGTTGATTTGCTTGAATGAAATGTGGAAATGAAAAAAAAAACCTCTACATTTTGCAGTGTCAATTTTCCTTCTTCCCCCAGATTCCCAGAATATAGTGTTCTTCCTTACATTTCCAATAACAATTGCTCAAATTACATTTTCTCCCTTTGAAGTTTCAATATCATTTCTATATATGCAGAAAATGCAATTCAATTCATTTGTTAAAAAGTTTGTATAAAGTGTATCATAGTCCTCCCAACATTCAACTGCACCAATAAGTCAGTACACTCAATACGAGAGGCTCCCGCTGCTCCATTAAAAACTTACTGAGTACGTCATCTGGCTACCTGTCTTCAGTTTAATTTATTGCTGCTGTTCTGTAAATGGGAAGCTCAAATGTTCATAGGATATATCAAGCGGTTGGAAAGAGTGGCAAATAGCTGATTCACCCCTGTCCCCAATATGAACCAAATCCGCAGAACATCCAAAACATTTTTGACAATGACATATGCCACATGGTAAACATCAGCACAATATAAAAGTAATACTTCTTTCTTTAAGGAAAATACGAACAATTGTTTTTGAACCAACAGAAAAAACAATAGATAGATCACACACTCATAATTAAATGCATTTTGAAGTGACACTTATAAATTTTACAAACATGTCAATAATCAGAGCCATTATTTTGAAAAGAAAATGATCTATACCTTTACTTCTACCTATAGGATATGAAGTTGTATGTCCATATATGCACAGGTACGGAGAAGTATCCAGGGAGAAGGCAAGAAAAAAAGAGCAAAAGGAAGAATAAAAAATAAAAAGTAAAAATTAGATCACTATGCACATCACCAAAAAACTTGAAATTAAGCACATGAACATAGCACTAAAGAAAGACAATCAAAAGCACACATTTTTAAAAGGAAGGTACCACAAACCACATAACATATACTTGATATGTTCTTTAGCTCCACTTTTACATGGAGAAAGGCAAACTTTTCATGCACTAACAGTGTGTTAGACATACACAGCACAACACATCAAATTCAAATGCACAAAGAAAACAAAAGGGAAAAACATAAGGGAAAGGAAGGCTACTACCCTGTGGAAATATATTTGCTTAATATTTTCCACCTACTCATAGTAGTGTAAGAAGAATAAGATTGTGTAAGTGTTCTGGATACATAAATGCACACACTGTAGTTCTATATTATATCACTGCTGTATATAATATGTATGTATAGGCACTTCTATTCACACATGTAGATTAGCATTTTACATACACTATATAAATATTTATCAGGAAGGAAGGAATTATGGGGAAAGTAGCTGGAAAGAAAAATATATCCACAATTATTTGTCATGATGAGATGGATAAAGGGTAGTGAAGAGCAATGTCAGAGGTCAGTGGCTCCCTTAATCTAGTCACCAGATAAATGGAAGCAAGATGAATAAACCACTGTAATTGGTTAAAGGTCACAGAACCATCTATAGACTGTATGGACTTACAATCAGTGCATATTGAATGGTACAAAATAGCCATTTCATAACTTCCTTCAGTAGAGGCACACTCCATAACATAATGCTTTCCCATTAATATAGCTTTTTACAGTTCCTTAAGAACACCCTATATTTGTTCCTATCTGATCCATTCATCAGCTTGAGTGGTAAATCTGACAATAGGCAGTTGCAACCAGCCAAATGCAATGTTTTCTTTAGTATTCCTGACTGTCTAAGCAACAGGAAAAGCCAGAAAGCAAGTGAAGAGATCCTTGGAAGCTTGCAAAGTACTTTGAACTGAGAAGAGGGCCTCTCAGCAGAATGATAGCAATGATCGTTCAGAAATGGAAATAAACTGCTTGACTGAGCTTTCAGATATTGCTGAGCTTCCTACTCAACACTCAAGATGCTGAAACATCTTAAAACTTAGATAATGGTTGTGGTCTCCAATATATATGTTCAGTGACTTCACTTCTCAGTGGTCAATGCTACTGACCAGTATCCTAAATTAATGTATTATCTTGGCCTCAAGAAAATACCAATGACTCATCAGAGTAGCAATTATGGTATTTGGTTTGCAGAATGCAAAGCAGAGCATAGGCAACGCTGGTAGTTTTTTTTTTTTTCCTCCTCCTTTTAAAAAATGCTAGATCCAATCTACACTCAATACATTTCGAGAAATTATCTGACAACAAAACATGATTGTTGTGTGCTACCTGCCAGGACAAGGTTGTAGTGCTAGGTACATCAGAACATGATTCTATTTACTTAAAAGCAGCTAAAAAGAACCAGGCTTCCAAGCAAATATGTGTGCGTGTGTAAGCGCATGCTCTCCAGTATAGCCTGATAGCTCTGACTGGCTTCCTAATGCTAATATAGACTGGCTTGAAGCAGAGCTCTTAGATCTTTAAGATGAAGGTTGTCTGAATTATCCTGGAGTTATATTGGCTCCATTATATTTGGAACCAAAAAGGTAATAGTATCACACTCCTGCCCAAGGCACTCCTCCATTCATCTGACTTGTCAAATATGACCTTGCTGTTTAATGAAATGGAGGTATGCATCCAACATCTCTCTATACGTGCTGTATCCAGAGGGAACAATAAGGATACCAAGGGAACAAGGTGCCTGCAGATCATGTTGCAACAATGCCAAATTCTGTTTGCAATGCACATTGTCTGTAAACTTACACTTTTATCCAGACTCTACATATTTACTTTGTGCTTGGCATCACACCAAGCAGTCAAACCTGCATAATCTGTGCCTCTGATTTATATCTAACTCATTTTCCTGGCCAGCCCCAGGTAATACTAAAGTTCACCTGATGAAGCCGGGCATAATACATCTATATATCCTTTACAATGCATGTTGAAAACTGAAAAATGATCTGCTGCACATTTTGTCTTCAAGGATCATGCCATGAAAATGGCAACATATTGTTGCAGACTATTTGTCCAAATGTGGAAAACAGATTTCTGAAAGCCACATATATCTGAGCAGGTAATGTCACTGTGCCAGATATCAAAATAAAAGTAGAAAGCCAGGTGGGTAGAAAGAGAAAGAGCATGCCAGCCTTCTCTTTCACTTTTGTTACAACAACTCATTGTCAGCATATCTGCCTTTGGGGGGAGTATTTGCAAGACAAGATGAGAACTAAGCAAAGTAGTTGAAGTGCTTTGTGCTGTGTGTTTGTGGAACCCAGACTGGAATTAAGAGGAAGCACGGGTCACTGTGGCCACATTCAACTACTGGTGAAAGTTGGAAAGAAAAAGCTTACCTTGCTCGCCCATCATCAGGTGTGAAAGGCCTTTGAGAAACAGAAAGGAAGGAAGTGAGAAAAAGTAAATATAGTAGAAAAGAAGAAAAGTAAATATAGGAAAACTCATTTATATATTACAATAATACTGGAGACCACCACACAGGCATATGTGGTCAAAATGGTATGTATGCAAATGCACACATACCATATATACACACGAATGCATGCACACACACCACAACTTCCCATATTAAAGGAGGAAGCTTGGGCTGCAGGTAGAGAAAGACATGAACTGATTTCCATTGATGTCAGCGAGGAAAACCATACTGAATTTAATGAAGCAAGTACAGCCATAGTTAGATGTGTGTGCCAGACATATATCTTGTAAAGACAAGCAATTGGGTACTCTAATATAAAGGTTTGGCAGGCAATCACCCACATTACATCAAATATAACTTAATGGATAATCTGCCAAAAGGCTAATCTATATTCTTGATTAAGGACTTATTACCCACAGCAAACCTCTAAAAATCACTCCATTTGTATAACTTCTCTTTTCATATTTAATAGTACTAGCACATTTTACATTTTGCCTACAGACAGATGCTTGTTCTATTGCTCTCACACATAAGCAGACAAACACACTCATGCAGAGCAACATTCATGTTGACTGTAGAGCTTCTTAAACCAACCAGAATGCATATGGTCAGTATTTAGATTTGAGGATGTCAAATTTATCCTACAGATTTTTCAATCAACTGTAATTTTGAGGTTTAGTTATTTTTTTCATCTTTTTCCATTCCTTCACCCTTAGAAATCTAAAATCCAGATCATCCTAAGTAAATATTCATCCAAAGGACTCTCCACCAGAGAAGAAGATTAATCTTTATAATAACTGTGTGTATTTATGTGGAAGAAGCACACACACATGCACAGGAATAAGAATATTTAATGTCCAAGATTATTGAAGATTTGGGGGAAGGGGAAATAATCAGAAACTACAGGTTTAGCAATCACACACACCCATAAATGCATAAGATTTGTTTTGATTACGGTATGTCCACAGAGTCTTTTAAAAATGTATTTTAATAAATGGCCATTGAAACATTGAATGCTGTTTTTTACTTCATTTGTGGATATTGGAGCACAGAACAGTTAATAGATGTAGCTGCCACAAATGCCAGAAAGAAATCATATATTGGTTTAGATCCAATGAATCCAGTGAAAATAATTCAAGTCTAGGAATATGTTAAACTGTTATAATACAAAAGTCAAATGATTCAAAAAAAATACTCTGAAGCATTGATAAAGTAGCATGTCATGTTTAGTTCTTTCAAAAAAAAAAATGATCATAGTTTTGTAGTAGAATACTTGCTTCCTCCCAGAAGATGCTAGTTTCAATCCCTATCATCTCCAGTACAGCTGAGAATGGTTTCTGTCTGAAACCCTAGAGACCTGAAACCCTGGCTATGCGCCCAAGCGTTTAAAGAATAAACTCTGATGGCTTTGACTCGGTCTGGACCAAGGTTTATGTGCAAGGTTTTTTGGATGAGTGGTTTTAAGCATGTTATATGTTTTAAATTTGTATATTGTTTTATTGTTATTGCTTAATTGTTTTTAATTGCTTTATGTTTTATTCTACTGTATTGTTGTTTGCCATTGAATTTTGCCAGATTTGTAAGCCACCTTGAGTCCCCTTGGGTGAGAAAGGCGGGATAGAAGTGTAAATAAATAAATAAAGAGCTTCTGCCAATCAACTCTCAACAAAAGCCAGCAGTCTGAGAGTAGACCTCAGCTTCTAGCTGCTAATCGTTGCTATTTAGATTCTATTAGACTCTTCAAGGGACCACTAAAATCTACAATGGTACTGAAAGATCTCTTGTGCCTAAGCAAATTCATTATATTACCTAGGATAGTGTATTTCCTAAAGGATTCTTAGGAAGGGATGGGAGGAGAAGCAGAAATACAGCAGTAAATAAAAAAGGCTTTTCATTTCTCAGCTTACCTCCCATTCTTAAGACATTACCAAAGCCTAAGGGGGGGAGGGTTCTACATTAGCTCATCTACGATTGCAGTTGCTCTATTAAGCAACCTTCTCATCACACCAATCATATTTCTCATGCATTCTGTATTTGGATATCTCACACTAACCATCTCATCAGATGGCTGGTGGCCAAAGGAGGTGGCCATTCGCTTAACTGCGAGGTGTGGGGAATCCAGCGACCCATGCCTCACATCGCTTCCTCGCTGGGAGGGCAATTACGTCTTGTCTCTGTCTCTGTTCAGAGTCATGGCATTGAATGTTTGCCTTTATGTGTGCAATGTGATCCACCCTGAGTCCCCTTCGGGGTGAGAAGGGCAGAATATAAATGCTGTAAATAAATAAATAAATAAATAAATAACATGGGGGCAGTGTGGAGCGCGCAAATTCCCCCATAGGTTTGGGGGAAGTTGTGTGCTCCATGCTTCCTCCCATAGGTTGGGCAATACGGGAAGCCTCCCATGTGGCCACAGAGCAGGCATGACGTTTTATGGTAGCCAGCCAGCTCCATGGGTGACCGGGGCTAAATCGGCATTTGCCACTGAATCTAGCCCTATATGATGAGGTCTTAAGAATGCATTGGATAAAGAGCTAATATATTTGTGCCATTAACAGCACCAATAAGCCTAAGTCAATCATATGATAGGGCAGAACTTCAGTCTATTTAAGACTGCCCCCACCCTGTGTTACTAATATATATAGATTGGTAACATTTCTGTGCAGCTTCATAGAACTTTTCAATTCTTCTAGATCAGTTTGCAGGCAAATGGCACTCAGACGATCATATTCTATGGGTGTGTATGGACATCTGCAAAAAAGCTGCACAGAAATGTTACCAATATATATAAAGTAACGTGGAACAGGAGGGGGACCAGCCTTATATAGCCTGCAGTTCCACCCCGTCATGTGATTGAGGCCAGTGAAGCCAACCGGCCCTACCAATTCTGGCCTCTTTCATGGGGGCCTTCAAATCCCCCCCCCCCCAGTCACACCTTAGGCTTTGCCTACCAGTGGGTCAACATAGAAGTGTTTCCCAACTCCATAAGACAATTATGCTTTGGGCTATTTAGCACTTGTTTTCCAGAAAGAAAATAAAATAGCTTCAAGATAATTGTAGAACCCACAGCCTCACACGTTCCTTATTTCATGAATTCTTAGTTTGATGGGGGTGTTCTTTCTGAACAAGTAACTGTAAAAAGGCATGCTTTATAAGATGTTTTCTGAACTCTGTCCCCACGTGTGCAATAATCCTTAACTCAGTGCATCATTGTACACTGTGAATGATGAAAACAAAGTAGCAACAAGAATTGCTGGTTAATTTGTGATCCTCAACTAGCAGTTGATGTCCTAACCACTTTATTTTACTTTGTTTATTGATTCATAATGCATCCACACCATGCTCCATACAATGCTTATTCAATGATTCTCCAAGTGCTATCTTTGGGGAATGGGTACATGGGGAGGATTGACGCCTCCAAAAATTCACAGCTTTCGGCACAGCATAATTGCCTCTTATTTAAATATTAAAAGGCTCATTTTGATAGCACTGAATCTCAAAGTACCATATGCAAGAGTTAAAGTTGTCTCTTCTTTTTTTTAAAAAGTGTACAGTTCCACTTTCCATATGAAAGTAAGGAATTAAGTGTCCCTAATTGCGCAAAATGCTTAAGGGCCAACCTTTGGATCTGCACGAAGCTGGAAGGACATTTGGAAAAGTAGCTTCAGAGCACAATTACATGAAAGAGTAATGTAATTAAACAGTGACCCTCATGTTGGAGGAGTTATTAGGGGGCACTTTGGGGAGGGGGAGGCACAATAGAAACCTTGGAACTACAGCCTTTTTGTCATCCCTAATTATGCTCAGACTCTTAGTCTTAGTAGGAAAATTAAAGCCACTAGAATCATGTTTTTAAAATTAAAAAAACAGCTTAAAATGGCAAGTGATTGAGGCTGTGAAGGACGATAGGGTCTTTTTGTTCTTCTTAATTATAGCCTGTCCTGTTGCACTCAGTCAATGCTACATTGGGTGGAGTGTTTTTGTGTATCAGCTCTAAGAAAAGGACTATGTCAGCATGATGGAAGAAAAGGGGATCAATTTCTGCCTGGAAACTAATGCTTCTACCTTCAGATAGCAGAAGAAGACAAAACAGAGCACCTTGCTAGCAAGCACAATAAGAAATGGACCTTATTCATCAGAGCATTGCCACTTCCTATTGGTATTTATTCTGCAATGAGACATGTTTCAATTGAAAATTGGGGTGAGGGTTAAATTCTGAATTGCCTGTGTGGAAAGCTGAGACCAAATATTCTAAAAACCAGATGTTCAAAGAACTAATCCAGATCTCTAAATTTTCAGAGGTACTGAAGGAAGGAAGAAGCACCTCACACCTCAGAGTTTCATTAAGGATAACAGTGAGAGAATAAAATAATGAGAAAGATGTCCTCAAAAGATTTGGACTTTTCTTGGGCAGATCTGAACAACACAGATGAGATGAGTTCCTAGCGTACATAGTACCCATCTTTATCACAGGGCAAACGTGCAGTAAACAATTTTGTTTGATTCCTATATTACATATTGTAGTCAAGGGGTCCTTTGAAGCCCAAAAAATGAGGTCAGCTAGAAACTATGGACCATTTTACATACAGCACACTACAGTGGTGCTATGCTGTCTTTCCCATCCCTAATAAAATGCTCTTAAGATGGGCATGCCTCCATCAATGTAAGAAGGAAAGAGATTTCAGGTATCCAAATATGGGTTAAACAAAACCATATCTTATGCCTTCTTGGAGAGATGCAAGAGATATGCCTACCAGAATAATTCAAATAGAACTTCTTATGGAATAAATTGTATCAGGACTAGATTGGCTAGACACATGTCAGTAAAAAGCCTTACATAAGTAGAAAATGTGTGATCTAAGGCTCATTGGACCAGATTTCAATCATCCAATCTTGTTATACCACCTGCCTTCAAAACCAGACAGTTTATATGGAAGTCACTTCTGGTGTGAGAGAATTAGCCATCTACAGAGACATTGCCCAGGGGACACCCTGATGTTTGATGTTTTACTATCCTTATGGGGGGCTTTCTCATGTCCCTGTATGGGGAGCTGGAGCTGACAGAGGGGGCTCATCCGTGCTCTCCCCAGGTTGGATTTGAACTGGCAACCTTCAGGTCAGCAACCCAACCTTCAGGTCAGCAGTCCTGCCGGCACAAGGGTTTAACCCACTGTGCTACCGGGGACTCCTCCTCATGCTTGGAATAACTGATATCAGATGAGATCACATGTTTATAAAGTGCTGGATCATGTTATCTTAGAATATGAGATTGCCTCATCAGGAAGCAGGCAAGCGCAATTGAACTTTAAGGTAGAGTTCACACTGCCCAGAGAAACTATGAAAAACATTGACATAATGCTTTCAGTTTGCCAAAATAATTTAATTCTCTTCCATGAGGGAGGTGAGAAAAAGGAGTATCACTTGAACTAGTGAGCATGTCTATGTGTAATGAGTAATAGCAATTGAGCTATCAGACGAGACCTCCTCTGCACAGCCTGTGCTATGTGAGTAGACACAAGTTATCACTGCACAGTAAAAGAAAAAAAACAGAGGACCATCAGAGCTTGGAAGCAAGCAGACAAGAATAAATATCTAGTACTGTGGTGTAGGACTTTATCACATGACAGAGGAAAACCGCTGGGAGAAAGCATGCTATTACCAGTCTGTCTCCTCCCAGTGATTAACCCATCCCATCTCCATTGATGGGAAAAACCCATCAATAGCTGCCAATCCTGCAACATTCCCAACACCTACCTGGTGCAATGGGGCAGTTCTGCTTCTGTGCCGACATGCTGACACTGAAATGAAATCAGGGGCAGGTTTCTTCTCCTCTCCCCTTTCCCCTCACAGGGCTGATTATTATCATTATCATTATCATTATTATTATTATTATTTTAGGGCAGTATTTTAGATTGATCACTGGTGTAATTGTTAATTGTTTTAAATTACTATTATTATAAATCATGAAGCAGCAGACTTGTGGGAAGGCAGGGTTGCAATGTTATGCGTAACTATGACCATAGGACTATGGATCAATGAATCAGCACTATTATGTGAATGAAGAAAGGTGCGATAATGAGGGTGTTCATGCTGGTACATCTACCACCACTGTTCATGTTATTCCCATGGAATAACAGCTTCATGCAATAAAGTCTGTAGCATTGAAGTGATTAAGGGGACACAGAACGAGTGCATTTTTACTAAGTTTTGTATTGTATTGTTTTTGTTGCCCTGTGCTGTGTCAGTATTTTCAAAAAATTGTTTTTAATACATAATTGTAACTACAATGTTTCAACAAAGTTCAATATTAAAGAAAACTAAATAATATACAATGTGAAATTGATGAAGTAACATGTTTAAATGTATAGTTTAGGTCAAAAGTTTCCAATATATAAACTTTAAGGAAGGGAAATCAGAAATTTACTTTTTTTAAAAGGGAAAAGAAAAGGAATCTTCATGGTGATAGGGTGCCAAAGTAATAACTCTCTCATACATGCTGCCCCTGGATTTCTGGAACATTATTTCTAACCAATTTTAAGTACACAACAACAGTAAGTGAAATGTGCATGTTGTCTATCTGCTCTTTTTAGAAAGAAGACTGGATTTTAATTGCTTTGTTTCTAGTAGTTTAATGTTCTGTAAGCTGTCTTGAGTACTAATATTGGCATAAATATGGGATAAATTGACTTGGTTTTAAATGTTCAAATGCTCAGAATAATTTCAGCTCAGAAAGCAAGATGAATGCATGAATGCAAACATTCACCTGGAGGTGACATGAATGAATGAGAGGTTGTTTTTATGTATTAGGCAGAACCTCTAAAGCAGAGAAGATTTAAGGGTACTGGGTGAACTCTATTAAGCAGAACTACTGTGCAACTTTCATCCATTTGAGAAACATTAATAAAGTCATCCCAATTAATTCCCCTGAAATGTTACACAGCAAACATGTGCCAAGTTGTGTATTACTTGTTCACAGCTGTTATCCTCTGCTATGAACAGGTGAGTTCCAGTACTTTGAAGGCCAATTTGGACCCAATGATGACAGCTCTTCAGTTCCTATGAAGCAGGACACAGAATGCTGGCACCACTGAACTGGCAAATATAACCATGAGACTGGAAACATCATGAACGTATCTATCCTAAGGGAAATATGTGGAAAAGTGTTGCTGGAAAATCACTTCTCCTCACGCATCTAGACATAGCCCCAAAGCAGATGAAAGGCCCTCCCTCCATCCAGGAATGTAGCTGGGGGGGGGGGGTGTGAGGGGCTTCGCCCCCCCCCCCCAATTCTCAGGGTGGTCCACGAGAAGGACTTACATTTATTATTTAAACTGTAATGTTTATTCATATCATGATCTGATCACCATGCTCAATATATCCCATATGCATGGGGGTATTGGGAAAATCCTGGTTACGGGTCTGCCTCCATCCCAACTGCCACTGCTCTGGCTGAGGCGGGAGAGATGTAAAGGCATCATGCTTAGTTCCAGAAGAACATGAAAGGCCATCCTCTATTCCAACTGCCACTACCATGAAGAAGAGGCAATTTCTGCTGGATTTAATCCCCTCCTACACAACCATTCCCTTTCTTTGTGTGTCGTGTCTTTAGATCAGGCATGGGTAAACTAAGGCCTGGAAGTTGGATGCAGCCCCCTGGGTGCTTAACTCAGGCCCTACTCATTCTTCCTGTCCTCTTGGCCCACCATGTCCTTATGTCAAAAAGACGGGGGAGGAATGCAAGCAACAGCTGAGAGCCCTCTGAAGCACTCTCAGCCATTGCGTGCCTCACCCTCCTATGCAAGGAGGACAACTCGAGGAAGGCATGCAGCAGCTGGGAGCCCTCTGGAGCAATCTCAGCTGCCACCTGTCTCACCCTCCTCTTGGCATAATGCCAAGACAACAGCCTGAGGATCGGGAGGAAGATCGAGGCAGTCGCCACGTGTCTTGCCTTCCTCCCGGGATAAGGATGAGGGTGAGCAACATATGCCCAGCCATCCTCTCTCCAAGCCCGGCCCTTCTGGCTGGGCCCATAATACGGCCCCAAAGCAAAAAAAAGTTTGCCATACCTGCTTTAGATTGTAAGGCAGGGAGCAATTTTTCTTGTTATTTTTCTTGTAATGCAGCATGTACAGCCAGCCCTTTAAATTTGTGGTTTTGACTTTTTCAGATTTGATTGTTCATTAATTTGATTAAAATAATCTTTGTATGAATCTCTAGGTCCTCCAGCTTGATTCTAAGGTTAGATTCTATGGTGAAAAGGTAAACAACTGTCACTAGACTGAGATCTAAAACATACTTGTATATGGAAACTGAAGCAAAGAAAATATTCAGTTGCTCTTTAAAAGAAAGAGGGACAACAGAACACACCTTTTTACCTTTAAGCTCCCTGATAATAAGAAAGCAAAAATGAAAAATGTGATGGCTAGCATAAACATTATTAATTATTTCAAGTGAATGCCCATGGAAAGGCAATTTATTGGACTCACAGCAGCTGTGGGAATTTTTAATCAAGTTCTGATAAAAAGTGACAACTGTTTTCTAGATGTAGAAATAATGATTATTGTAAATTATTATATAAAAATATCAAGAATATGTTTGTATAATCAATTATTTATGTAGCCTCTTTATGACTAACACATTTATTATTATATAAATTTCTGTGAACAAATGTCTACTTCACTGGGTGCAGCATGCCTCAGTACAAAGATGAGATGGATGTCATGGTAGATAGGACCTCTCTTTTGGGCCAAGAAGACGTATAAGTTTCAAACTATTCCTATTATCTGAACTAGTCTCGTGAGCATCTACTCCCTTTTTCATGGCCATAAAGCACAAACCTGTGAGTAAAAGAGCAGACATAAAAAGAGGCTGAACAGATGAGAAAATGGAAGATAAACCAACTCTCCTGATTTAATTGATTTAGGGAGGATGGAAAAATGTGTTTACACATAATGATTTAAGAGCATATTATTCCAAATATGAATAAGTAGAATGCTTGTAAGTAATTTATTTCTAACCTGTAGCATAAAGGAACATGTGAAGACAATGCAGAAAGAGAGTAAAGTATGGGATATTCTTAGAGACCAACTTTCCATTATGTAGAATGTGTAGTCATGCATCTTTTATTAGAAACAAAGCTTGGAAAACTCTAGCCATATTCAATCAGAGCTACTACAAACTGTATTATAAAAATGTAACTTTTCTTATTTCTGATCATACCCACATGCAAGACCAGCTGACAGCCTCTCCCCCTCTAGTTACCAGTGAAGCCATCAGAGCCAGAGAAAGCATCCCTATTAATCTTCCCTTTCATGGTGTATAGTGCCAATATTGAGTAATTCCCCCCTCTATCCTCTCCATTCCTTTTGGGTTGCACCTTTTGCAACTTTGAGAGGAAAGGCATTGATTATTTTATTCCTGATGCCTCTAACTTGAATGGAAAAGTGAAAAATGATAGCGACAGAAAGGCAGGCAGATGATCCCCTTCCCCCATAAAAACCATCCTTGAAGTGCTTGTCAAAACCTTAAGTCTTGCCATGTTTGTTTGAAGTATATTATATTGTATTTGTGTTCCCATGACAGAATGGTACAGGGGCTAGACTAGGGGGTGTTAAGTTTACTAGGCCAATGAAAGGAAAGCCCATGAAAGACATACTGAATGTCACACCTCAATAAATACAGTAGAGACTCACTTATCCAACCTTCGCTTAGCCAACGTTCTGTATTATCCAACACAGTTTGCCTCCCACGGGGATCCACAGCTGTTTCTATAGGCAGCAACACACAGCGGGCCAACATGGCAAACAACAGCACAAGTGCAACCACGCTCCCAAATAAGTGGCAGATTTGTTGTAAAACATGATGTTTTGGTGCTTAATTTGTAAAATCATAATGTAATTTGACATTTAACAGGCTTTTCCTTATTATCCAACATTTTCGCTTATCTGACGTTCTGCCGGCCTGTTTATGTTGGATGAGCGGGACTCTACTGTATTTGAATTCTTCTGTGTATGTGTATGTGTGTGTGTTACAGGTAATACGAATCAGGTCTAACAACATCTGTGGTATAATTTGCTTCTTAGTTATCTTGAATAAAGTTTTACAAACTCTTATGAACTTTGTTTCCTGAAACTAAGTAAGCTAGACCTGACAGTACTGAATTTTTGAATGAAGAATAAGCAGTATCATGGTCTAAAATATGAGAACT
Organism: Anolis carolinensis; assembly: GCF_035594765.1. Classification (NCBI taxonomy): domain Eukaryota; kingdom Metazoa; phylum Chordata; class Lepidosauria; order Squamata; family Anolidae; genus Anolis; species Anolis carolinensis. The sequence goes on along the minus strand of NC_085841.1, from coordinate 332,539,451 downwards.
GAATTGAACTCGGACTCAGATGAAGATGGGCCACCAAAGAAACGACATCGATTGGTGTGGATTGCCACACAGGCACTGAGTCTGGGCCCATGACATTAAACTTCAATTAAGCATCTCAGGCCCTTCTAAATCAGGAAAACCATCAACTCAGGCCTGTCAAGCCAAGAACTTTAGTGATTATTCAGAGAACTAGATCCCCCCCCCCCCAAAAAAAAAGGTGAATTCTTACCCCAGGGAAGAGATAATGGAGTGAATATCTTGATCCAAACTAGATAGGTGTTCCTTAAAGGATCTCCATTCTACAACACCGGGCAGCACTACAGGACTCAGTAGCCAAACTTTAGTAGAACTGCTCAATGCTTCCTGGGATCTGTCCAGAGTTCTGAAGCAGCTGTGACTGCTCTTGCTCTCTTATCCTGTTAATGTCCTGTTACTACCTTGCTTTGCCTATCCACCCCAGACTACTGCCTACCTTGCTTCATCTACACAACAACAGAGTAGATAGTGAGTGTTTAACCCTTTCCTTGCCAGCCATTTTTCTGACTGTGAAGTATGCAGGGACATGGGAAGTAGCTGGAAGGGCACACCTTTAATAAGGAAAATGATCAAGCACTGTCAACTAGTCCTTGCTCAACCCTATAAGTTCAGAAAGTAATTTTCCATTTAAGATAAAGCATAAATTAGCCACATCTGCACAAAACATTTAGTTTGAGCACCACAGTTTCCTGCAATTACTACATGGGAAAGCTACCAATGACATAGGAAAGATCCAATAAGCAGGCTACAAACTCATAATCAAAATAATGATTTCAGAGACAAATAACTAGGACCTTGAATGTATTGATTTTTGTCAAACTAGCATGCCCAGAAGTAAAAACTACCCAGCAGAATTGAAGATATTGAATTGAGAAATTGGAAGTGAAGTCATTATATGGATGAATATTTTCTTGGGAGAGAGGAAACTTTAAAAAATATTGTGAAGAGCAAAATTGAATGTAATCTTTACCCACATTCATTCATACATTTTGTAAACAGCTCAAAATAGATTTCTAAGGATTATTTCAGAACTCTAATAAGTTTTTTTCAACATAAAAAGGAATACCGAGAACTTTCAGCAAATTCTCATTAAGTATTAGCTAAGCCCAAATTCCTTGGGTGACTGCAGCTTTTTACTATTGTGGACAAAGCATAGTAGTTGTTCACTGTTGGGTAATATCTGATGTGCAATAGGTTAAAAATGGCAATGCCAAAACTCTTTTAATTCTTATTATTCTTAATCTGTAGTTCAATGAGGGTAGCAAAGTGCTTTGCAGTTTATTGAACTATTAATTAATTCAGTGTTAGATTACTTGGTATATCAGAACTGATATCTCAAATCAGTGTGTGTAAAAAGAACCAGCATAGTCATTAACATATAAATATTAATCTCAGCATGTAAAACACTTATCACATGAATCTTGATAGAACACACTATGCTGCACTGGTACAGCTCAAAACGGAACGGAATAGACTATCTTTCTGAGTGTGTAATCAAAATAGTTTCTTTTTCCTAGAGTTGTTCTAGAACCTGGGGTTCTTACTCATTTTCACCTCGGTCCTCAAAAGGCAACTCTTCACTCTACAAGCACAACACTCACCTGGAACACGACTGGCATCTGATGAAGCAATTTCATAGGAAGCAAGAAAGGGGGTGGGAGAGGGGAAAAGAGAGAAAAAGAGAAAGTATATTAGACACACTCATGCACACACACAAGCAGCTTAGCTTCTTTGCATGGAAATCAATTTCATGCAAAACTGAAAGTTTGCTTTGAAAGTCACCTATCTACAACCATCAGCCCACCCATGCAAGGGAAAAGGGCTTGGCTTCCCCCTCCTCTGTGCATGTAGGAATAAATCAGATCTTGCATCTGTCTGGAGAGAAAGAGAAATTCCGGAATCAGATAGATCCAACTCAGGCTAACTCCTGAAAGAATATTTGTTAGAATATTCCATGTCATTTTATTTCACACTCAGTTTCAAGCCAAGAAAAAAAACACATTGTGCAGCAGCAGAATAGTTTCACACACATACGTTCAAATAAGTTCTAGTTCTATTGGGAAAAGAGAGAAGTTGATTTCAGTTTCTCAGAGGGTTCACATGAAGGCATGAGCAGTTGCTGGGTTCCCAAGTTGTCTCCAAAGGGCTAAGAAAAAGAGTCAGTCCTTTTCAAGTCCACTGTTCCTTATGACCATCCTTTATTGCAGATAGTGGAGAAAATATGCATCATTTTTGTCATAATTCAGTGGCAGAACACATGCTTCATACACAGAGGATCTCTTGTTCAGTCTATATCAGCCCCTCTGAAAAGAATATCAGTTCACAGAGCTGTTGTGTGGGACAGTAGCTTTTTCTTACATTTAAGGAATCTGTATCCTTTGTTTTTATATAAGTTCCCATCACACCAACAACCACTAAATCATAAATGCCAGTTAAATGCTAAATGCAAAATAATTAAAAGATGGTATTCAAACAAAAACTGGAACAAAATACAATTCTTATAAACACCAGAAAACATAATTCTGAACAGGTACATGGCAAGTAGGTTAGAGAACTATCTTATCACTGTTCAGTTGTCACCCTTTTTGCCTAAAGATGTGGGATAATCTCTTTAGGTTGATGTGATTGCTATGTTTTCAACCTCATAGCTGCTTATATAAACAATGACAAATTCTAAAGATATGTTTTAAAAAACATGTGGCTTTATTTTTTTAGATTAAAAAAACCCAGCCCTGCATATTATGAGTTGAGAAGCTGTGGCTCTCTAGGTGTTGTAGGCTTCCAACTCCCAAAAGCCCTACATATCATGACCAATAATCAGAAATGCTGGGAGTTTTGCAGGTCAACTCCTGCTGCATTTGCCTGTAACTCATGAAAGTAATAACTGCACACAGACCTAGTGGTCTTCTGTAAATAAAAATCACAATCTTTCCTTAATGAGGATTCTAGATGACATCCATCTCATAATAGGCCATAGAATTGACAGAAACCTCTATTAAAGTAATGGTTCTACACATAATAAAGGTAAGTTTTCCCCTGACATTAAGTCTAGTCGTGTCCAACTCTGGGGGTTTGTGCTCATCTCCATTTCTAAGCCGAAGAGCCAGCGATGTCCGTAGACACCTCCAAGGTCATGTGGCCGGCATAACTGCATGGACCACCATTACCTTCCTGTCGGAGTGGTACCTATTGATCTACTCACATTTGCATGTTTTCGAAGTGGCAGAAGTTGGGACTAACAGCGGGAGCTCACCCCACTTCCTATATTCAAACTGCTGATCTTTCGGTCAGCAAGTTCAGTAGCAAAGTGGTTTACCCTGCTGTTCCACCTGGGGCTCTGCTCATAAATGGAGGATACTCCAATACTATTTAATCATTTGTTCATTTGTTTGTCTAGTATCCTGCCTTTCTCTCAACACAGGAATCAAGTTCACATAGAACGTTTTAAAAGCACAATATATTTTTAAGTTCAAAATCATTTAAACTAAATGTCTGTTTTAAAAAATGCAAATAAAAAACAGTTCAATCCAAATTAAAACTAGTTCAAAACAGCATTAAAAGACACCTTAAAACAATAAAATAATAAAATACGCTATACCCCATCCCTATTAAAAGTTATAGCTACTATGTACACTAAAAGCCAAGTGCTTCCATAAATAAAAAGGTAAAATAAAAAGAAGAGCAGATAAGCTTGGGAAAGAGAGACAGAATAAATGTCTAGGAAAACAGGATGATACAAGTGTCATTGGTATGTATACAATTGAGTGTGGACTACAATAGAAAGTAAGAAGTAACCAATGCAGAACCCACAATGGAATCAAATAAACAGCTAAGTCCGCAAATCCACAATAGAATGAAGATCGGTGGTGACCCTTATTTAGTATGAATGTCAAAACAACAAAGGAGATGGAAACTTATGATTTCATGTCACCACATATTTTAGTGATATTCAAGAAAATGGTGAAACACCATTTCAGCAGCCAGTGGTATATCAAGCAGTTAGGAGCAGGTCAATTTTATTTCTGTCATTTTTGTCATATTTTGATAGATGTTCAAGGGGAATGACCTAAATGAAAATGGGAGTTTCCAAGATAGAACTAGTAACTGTTTTTCTTAGAAGTAGGAAAAGTGGTACTGTCATTGATACACACACATACAGACAGACAGACATGGACAGGGAGAGATGGATTCTTTCTATAGTCCGGCCCTTGAAGTTCTAGTATTCACCTACCAGAAGTGGTAAGGCTAATGTATGAAAACAACATAGTTAAGGTAATCAGTGCACAGCTGGACATTCACATTTGCAAGTTTGACATTTGTGCTTTTGATTATTCATGGATTTGATTAATATGGTCCTCTTGGATTCTCCAAGTACTACAGTGCAATCTTTGTAGTCAGCTTCTGGAAGAAGTTGACAATGGAGAACATAGAGATTCCTAGAAAGATGCTTTCTCAAGTTAAAAAAAAAAGTCTATTTGAGTTTTTTTCAATTTTTGCAGGGGCCTGGCAACTTATTCAATACTGAGCAATATTGTTTCTGAAACAACAGAAGTTTTACTTACAATATTTAGTCATAACATGCTAGGAAAAAATCCAGACAATTTGTAATGCTAGGTTCTGTGCTTCTACAAATTCTGGGAAATACTGTGGTTCCCTATCTGCAAATGCCACATGTAGAGATAGGTTTAAATGAGGACTTTGTTTAAATGAGTCTCTTATGTCTCATTGTCTTACTCATATATTTGTGTTATCTTGGTCTTGGATCCTGTTCTAAACACCCCTACATGTGATGCATACAAGAGGGATTTAGGTAAGCGGTTCTCTTTTTCTTTGCATAACAATAAATCTACCTCCTTTGAAATACTGTGTGAGCTGGTTATTCCAAATAGCCTTAATCTATCTGAAAAGCTGTATCTGGGATGGTTTCATGTGCTATAGTGCCTTCCTGCCCCGTAAAGCCTTGTGAAATAGACGCACCAAACATCTCACATTTTCCTCTAATGAAAAATAGTGATTTTCCAGTCTGAAATGAGGAAAGAACAAAGGTTTAGAGGATGGAAGGAGAAATTGAACTAAGTCTTTGATACATTTTTTTAGTCCAAAAAGGGGCAGGCATTATTCTGATGTCAGTGGAAGCATCACAAATTTTCAACAGTAGGTTCTGGTGACACAGTAAGAGTCCAAAAAAGCCGCTTGAGGGGACCACACAAACATGTCATTCCATTATGAGTTAAAAGTAAGGCTGCTTATGTATTGAAAATGTTTGCTAGTACTTTTAAGAAGGAAAAACAAATTAAATAAGTAAACAGCTTGCAATATGTGACTAATTAACTTTTTGGACTACTGCTCATTAAACTGTACTTAAACAAACATACTATAGTGCTGAAGGGAAGGGGAATTGCTATACAAACAGATATGCCTTCTTTAAATGATATTTCCATTTTCTTCTCTTATGGACTTTATATTATATTAAAGCACTTTTATATTTATGTCTTCATATTAAGGAAAGGATCTCAGAAATAATTTTTGCCTCAATGAAAAAAGACATACTTCTGACTCTCCTCAGGTTTACATGTTTCCTAGAAACAGCAGCATTTTTAGCAGATAACTGAACAATGAGGTTGACCCATAATCCCAGTGAAATGCAGTGAGAGGTGATTCTTCTCCAATAAATGGATACGATCAAGCACTACTACCCTGCTCAGTCCATGGGCCTCCTGCGCATTTGGAGCTCTTTGTCTATATAGACGTCCCTTCACATTTGCAGTTTTGACAATTCCAGATTTGATTCACAGATTTGATTTTAAATGTTCTCTCTTGAAATCTCTAGGACCTCCACTATGATTTGATGATCAACTTCCTCCAATCATGCTGAAGGATCTAGAGCAGTAGTTCTCAACCTGGGGTCCCCAGATGTTTTTGGCCTTCAACTCCCAGAAATCCTAACAGCTGGTAAACTGGCTGGGATTTCTGGGAGTTGTAGGTTAAAAACATCTAGGGATCCCAGGTTGAGAATCACTGATCTAGAGGGAGATTTCTAGAGAGAATACCTCTCTAGGAATTCCTAGGTCCTCCAATATGATCCTATGTTCAGTTTCCATCAGAAATTGACCATAGAGCCATTCTGGAAGACTAAGAAATTCTTAGTGAAATGTTGTCTCAGGTAAAAAATAACAATTTTTCATTTGCAGTTTTCTATTTTCGTGGTAGTCCTGTACCCCTAAACCCAATGAATATGAAGAACTGGTTGTACATTCATGGGAGTTCATTTTTCACCTTCCTTTCCCCTGCCAGCTGTTGTTAGCCCCTTCTGCTGGTCTTTCAAATATGATGGAGGAATGGGAGGGGACCTCCTGAAAAAGGCACAGTTGGGGGACCTCTGATGCTCTTATTCACTCTCTCAGACAAACAGACATACACAGACTTTTCCCAGCATCCACAATTTGAAGAAGAATACTGAGGGGACAGGTGAAATGACATTCCTCCACTCCTTCCCATTTCACCTAAATCCCTATATCCTGAAGCATCTTCTCCTTAAAAACAACATGGCAGCCCTCTTAATGTAATCCATAACAAAGAAAAACACTTAATTGTATATGTAGGTGTAAATACTAAAAATGCTAACTGTTGTATGCAGAGTTACAAAATGCAAATAAATGTATTCAGAAGGATGGCATAAGCTTCTACTGTAATAGAAAATGTACTACCTGAGACAGAAGTAGACTTAGCCATTATGGAAAGGCCTATGAAATCTAGAACGTAGTATACATCCTACTCTCTTCTAAAACCCAGGTGATCACAGGCCTTTATTTGAGACATAGGTTTTCCCTTCCTGTAAGGCTGAAACTCTTTAGTAACAGTGAGGTAAGTCTCCCGACAAAAGGGAATTTCCTTTGTCCTAAACAAAAGGAACCATTTACACAGGCTTTGTAGAGTTCTATGCCATAAGCCAAGGCTGTTTGCTTTTGGTCTTTGATGCTAATAGCTGCACTGAAAGAGGGATCAGCAAGGTGACTGCCTTTCTCAGGTGCAACGCTAACCACCTGGTAAAGCAGAACAAGGAAACAAGGAAGATCAAGAGAGATTAAAAGAAACAGATGATGCTATATGCTTAGATCATGGCAATGCCTATACTACAAAATATTTTATTTTAAATATTTCATTTGAGTTTTTGTCAGTGATGAAAGGGATTTGGGTGAGAAAGGAAAACAAGGGGGGGAGGGAGCATAGACTAAGCAGTATTGGGGATAGAAAGCCCATCTTGGACAGTAACCTGCTTGCTATAAATTGAAGATGAATTCCTCTCCTCCCACATATACACAAACTTGTATTTGCAAAAGATTGACATGTGGTTTCCATTGTATATCTATGTTTCAGCCTTTGGGGTTCCTACGGACACCTGTCTACATGTAAACAGACAATGAATCCTCCGGTCTAGGTTTCTGAACAGCTGTGAGATGGGAACAATCCAGGATGAAAGGGAGCTGTTGACCTAGTATTGAAAAAGCTTCCTCTCCGATTACTGGGCCACTTGATCCTTTTAGCTACACCTACCTAGATGAGCCTCGGGTTACTTTCTCCCTTTGTGGATTTCAATGGGAAATATTTTCAGTAAGAAGTATGGATCAGGAGGAAAAGCAAGATGAAAGGTTGTGAAATAAAGACAAAAGACTGTTTCATGCAGTATGCCTAGTTGTCCTGTTGTCTCTGGCACGCTTCCTTTTGAATGAATTATAAACTTGCCCTTCCTCTTTTGCTAGATTGCAATTATTGAATATACACATGCAAAAGTTGGCCTTAGGTATTAGTTGAGGGCTGGTTTTGGAACTAAAATTGAGGATATTGATGTGACCAGTGCACAGGACAAGGGTCATTCTGCAGAGGGGGAAAAGGCCAATTAATGCTGGCTCAGGGTATCAGTTGCCCCTAGCCACTGCCACCATTTTTCACCAAGGCATCTAAAAAGGCCAGAAGTGGCATTGTGGGATAAACTAGAGTGGGTCAATGTTTCTTTTGTGTTCTCCTGGGATGGAGAACACTTGCCTTCCACCACACTACTCAGAACGATATGGTTTCTTTTTAATATCAATTAAGGTGCAGTACTCATATTGACCCATGGATAAGTCATATAGAGGTCAATTTTTGACCACAAATTTGAGACTTATATATGAGTCTATACAGTAATTGGGGCTACTACCAAGGGTGAGGCTACATGCTATGACTATCTATGACTATGTGGAATGGGCTGAAATTTGAATACAATTGTATGCAAAGAAGAGGTTTCGGTCTCCATTTGTGTTCAAACTAAACGTGTTCAATTCCTTTCCATAAAACTTGGGGTTTGTGGGAGAAAATTCCCCTTGATACCAACATGAACCTTCCCCACATAATGTCCAAGCTGTAACCTGACAAGGTGGAGCAATTTTCAATTGGACTTTGAACTGAACCAAATAAAATATATTTACCCATGTTCAAAAAAATAATTCTCTACACATCCTAATTTGTCTTAAAAGCCATAGCAACATAGTTTGCAATACACAAGATATTTAATTTGGTTCCAAAGTCAGTGAAGGGCCCATTTTTGGAAACATTTAATTAACAGATGGGAATGACTTAATCAGAGTAGTGTTGTGTGATTTCTGGGTTGTATGGCCATGTTCTAGCAGCATTTTCTCCTGACATACCTCCTGCATCTGTGGCTTGCATCTTCAAAGGATCTGAAGATGCCAGCCACAAATGCAGGTGTATCATCAGGAGAAAATGCTGTTAGAACAGCCATACAGCCCGGAAACCACACAACACTCCAGTGATTCGGCCATGAAAGCCTTCAGTACAACCAGAATTTGGAAGTATAAGTGCTGGAGCCAACTCATTCATATCAATATAAATCCAAAAATTAATTCCTGTATGTTCATTATTTTAATGAATGTTATATATTAATACATTACACATTACTATTATTTGTATAATAGTGGAATGCTGCTTTTTAAATTTAAAAAATAAATAAAAGTAAAACTAAAATTACTAAAATCAGCCCCAAAGTAGACAGATCTCCCTGTTAGTACTGAATTAAAGTACTGTGAACCATATTGTTGTCGCTGACAAGATTAATGGTTTTTAAATAAGTGTTAAAATCTTAACAAATCATTCATAACAATGTAATATTTAGCAAATTCATTTCAAACACTCAATCACATCTTTTTCTGTCCATGCCATGATCTGTATTCAAATGATTAATGGTTTTTAAATAAGTGTTAAAATCTTAACAAATCATTCATAACAATGTAATATTTAGCAAATTCATTTCAAACACTCAATCACATCTTTTTCTGTCCATGCCATGATCTGTATTCAAATGCCCTCTCTACAAACTGCAATAAAAAAGTTTCTTTCATATTCATATTTAACAGCACCCAGAGATGCAGTTTTGGATTCAAGGGATGGAGCAGAGAGAAATAGTATACCTATCTCCGTGCACTTGATTCGAACTTGAGAGTCTCATACTGCATTCAGAAGAGAAGAAAATGATTTTGAGAGATCCAATTACAGATTGCCCACAAGATGCCTAGTTAGTTCTTAATGCAAATTATTCATACATCTACTAGGTGAAACGTTTGTTGGATTCTCTGGAGAAATATCCTTTGTTTTTTAATACCACATATTAGGAGCATAAGTAGTGAAAAGACATAGGACTCAAAGTAGAGATTATGAAAGACAGCCCTCTAGGGGTTAGACCAGATGCTTAAAGGTACATATCTGGATTCCCCCCCCCCCCTTGTTCTTTGTTTAATTTAAAGCAGCTGGAGTAGCCCTAAATCAGACAGTAAGGGAGAGGCTATTTTTAAAATGTCTGTCCTCCATGCCATTTTAACAATCTCAAATATTTACCAAAGCTCTCTTTTCTGCAACAATCTAGTTTAAAAATATGAATTTGATGACATTTCAGAAATGGTTTTTTAAAGGGATAAGTAAGTCTGAAAAACGGTATTCATTTTATTAGTTACATTTCATATCTCATCATTCCTCTAGGGAACTCAAGGCGATGAATATGGATTTCCTCTACACTATTTTATCTTGAAAATGACCAGTTGAGGTAGGTCTAGCTGAAAGCAAGCAGCTGGCACAGGATTATCCAGTAAGGGCCCTTCCACTCAGGCCTAAAACTCAGGACCTATCTTGCTTTTACCTGAGGTATCCAAATGATGCCTCAGGTAAAAGCAAATTAATATGTAGAAAATTGGATTTCCCCAGTTTGCTCTGGATGAATTAAACACCTGGAAAGATATGCTAAGATCCTGACCTTTCCAGGTAAAGAACCTGCGGGGATTGGGTCAATCCCAATAGCCATCCTGGTTTTCGGACTCCTAGAGCCCGAAGAAGCACAAGGGCGCCCAACCCTCTCGCCTCAAGCCACCAATTCTCCCCCAAAAAAACTTACTGGAGGGGCCTGGTGACACATCAGGAACACTCTGCAGAAGGACAGGCCTCTCCAGTATTTGGGGGGGGGGGGGTTATGAGGGGTTGGAGGGGCCCTGGATGGCATCTAGCCACCCCTCAAGACAGGCATTGACAAACATTTTTGCCTTGGGGCCACATTGTGGGCCTGGCCGGGAGGGTCTGGCCGGGAGTTAGCGCTGCCAGGCACATGCTGGGTGGGATGGACCCAGGAGGGGGAGGGCCTGGGAGAGGGCAGTGCCAAGAAAGGGCAGGGAAGGGTCTGGGTTATCCTCAGGTTGTCCTCCTAGCATAAGGATGGCGCTGCTCACCCCATCCTTATGCCAGGAGGAAAATGAAACATGTGGTAGCTGTGCCGATCTTCCTCTTCAATACTCCTTTCTTGATCTTCAGGCTGTCCTCTTAGCATTATGCCAGGAGGAGGGCAAGACAGGCAATGTCCGAGAGCACTCCAGAGGGCTCTCAGCTGCTGCATGCCTTCCTTGAGCTGTCCTCGTGGCATAAGGACAGGGCTGTTCACGCCATCCTTATGTCTGGAGGAGGGTGAGAAACACAGTTTCTTAGAGCCTTCCAAGGGACTTTCAGCTGCTGCGTGCCTCCCCCCCCCCCCCATCTTTCTGCAGAAGGATGTAGAGGACCACCGCGTCTTTATGCCAAGAGAACAGGGAAAATGAGGATGACCTGAGGTAAGCACCCAGGGGGCCACATCCGGGCCCCGGGCTTTAGTTTGCCCATGCCTGCATCAAGGGAAAGCCCGGGGTTTGGATTCAGGGTGAGAACATAAACCAGGGAGTAAAAGATAAAGGTAAAGGTTTCCTCTGACGTTAATTCCAGTCATGTCTGACTCTGGGGGTTGGTGATCATCTCCATTTCTAAGCCAAAGAGCCGGCGTTGTCCGTAGACACCTCCAAGGTCATGTGGCCAGCATGACTGCATGGAGCGCCGTTACCTTCCTGCTGGAGCAGTACCTATTGATCTACTCACATTTGCATGTTTTCGAACTGCTAGGTTGGCAGAAGCTGGAGCTAATAGTGGGCGCTCACTCTGCTCCCCTGATTTGAACCTGTGACCTTTCGGTCTGCAAGTTCAGCAGCTCAACGCTTTAACACACTTCGCCACCGGGGTTCCCACTTCATCCTGGGTTTCTGCCCTGTCTGGAAAGGCCCTAAGTTTCATGGCTCCATAGGGTCTAGAATCTGAATTTCACTTGTACCAATCCACCTTGCCATTCCATCTTTAAATCGTAATATCAGGCACATTAAAAACCCTTAAACATATTGCTTTGATCATAAATCTATGGTTACATTTGGGGAGAAGGAGTCTGAAATTTAGTATAGTATCTGAAGGCATAGATGTTCTATGTGAATTCACACATACAACGTAGAGTGAGGAATAAACAGAATATCTGACAGCAGTCTATGTCAGTGAAAACATTCATTTAAACATATGGTGCAGGTTCTGTGATGAGGATTTCCCATTTAAAAAAAATGGTTGGCTGCCGGGGAAGGGAAAGATTGAACCTCCTTATGAAACCCAAGGTTATTCCTATGGACTGTATATTATCAGGACACTGTTTTAGAGGAAATTATATTCAAAGTGCTGTGTTTGTTACTTCAAAGCTCTTTGCTAATTTCAAACTCATTTCCAGGGTAGGTAAATTGACAACTTTTTGTCTTCCTTTTTTTCTTCCTTTTTCTTGTTTTATTTTCTTTCTTTCTTTCTTTCTTTTTGTTTTTCTTTTTTTGCATTTTGGAACTTTTTGTTGAAAACTTCACTTTACACACAGTTGCTTTCTATGTAAAGAAAGTATGTGTGAGGTTGTATAATTTTTGTTATTACAGTAACTGAATTTTTGCCCCAAAGTCTCAAAATGTGAAAAAATAACTTGGTGGTTGACAGTTTTTTTGACATGCTGTCTCAAAATGTCAAAAGCTTTTTTCTTTTGAGGATGAAAAAATCTGCAAGTATTCCTTCCTTATCTCCTTTTTTAAAAAACCTTTAAAAAGCCATCATATTCATACTTTTAGAACCAGATACTGCAGCTAGTTAAAATGTGTGCATAATCACCTTCAAACTCCTTACAGAGACCAATATATATAGATCTTCTGGTTAAATTGTGGCTCTTGATGCTATAACAAACATTTTCCTCCAATTATAATTTTAATGGACATTTCGACTTACCAATGAGAGGCACATGACTGTGAATATTATTATTTCTACAGTAGGGAACCACTTGTTTTGTTGGATCAGTTATCATATCTCTGGAAACCTTCCTTGGCATGGTTAATTCTGTCAAAATTTCTCCTCAGTGTTCTCTTTACCCAGTGAAAACACTACTATGTGTCATGGATTTCAGAAAGGGGTAGGGAAAGTAAAGAGAGAGAGAGAAGAGAGCCGTTCTCAGAAATGCCTGAGGGCTCATCTACATTGGGCAGTTTAGTCTTTTAAAGCTAACCATGCTCTCCTTAATACACATTGCATGAATACAAATAAAGATTGTCTTCCAAACCTTTTAGATTGCTTGTGCAATGCAATCAATCCTCCATCCCCAGAAACATGACACCAAACACATAAGCTTGGGATAACAAAGGCCACAACTTATTTATTGGCTACAGCTGAAAATAGAATTGGCAAACACGCATGGGTCCTGGATCATCACATTGGCCAACCTGAATGCTGACCAATGACACCACAGAGGAGTCTCAGAGTGGACTCCAGAGGGCACGACTGAGCTGCCAATGCATAGGACAAATAGCCATTCAACACCACTCTGGGCTACTCACACTGCTATGCCCCCTTTTTCTATAGGCAGATCTCTCCACTGAGGGAGAACAAGCCAATATAGGATCCAGGGCCCATGTCAACCCCCACAAGTTGTGATGAAGAACACTGCATGACTTTGCAACAAAAGAGCACAATGGTGGGAGGGTGGGAAGCACTGGAAAACAACTGAGAAACTGGGCTGCTGGGCTTAAACAGCCCAATGGTGGGTCTGAGAGAAGAGGTCTTCACAAAATGCTAATTTGGTTGAAAGCCACAGAAAGCCACTGGGTGACCTGGGAAAAGTCATAGTCTTTCAATCTCAGAGGAAGCCAAAGACAAGCCTCCTCTGATATGTTGCTATAGGTTAGAAATGACTTGAAGGAACATAACAACAACAACAAGCTGATACCTGTTAGTTCACAGTGAAATAGTTTCAAATTCTAATTTTCGGGGGAGGGGGGGAGAGTAGGTTACCTCAGCTAGCACTGTAATCTTGCTCTATTCCCTTCATTCTTCAAGGCAGCCATTTAAAAAATTTAAAACATGAGAAATTCTAACCACAGATCACACATCTTACATAGAGTTATGCCTCCAAAGTTTCTGAGTGAGCCTGCAAACTCTCAGCTTTGGATTGTAAAATGTGGGAAACCCATACCATTCCACTTAAAATTTAACCACAATGGAACACATTCAGATCTTTAAGCTGACATATTGCATTATGCAGTGTGTTGCTCATTCCTTGCTCTCTCTGTTTGAAAAAGAATGCAGGTGTTGCATTGGGGTTAACAGCTCATCCAAGTTGGGAATGCGCAGCAAAATATTAAGTGACTCTTAGCTCAGCTCCCAGGGGAGAGAGTACTCTACACCTTTACTATGCTTCACTTAGCACTGAACACTTGGGAGGTAAATAGATATAGAAGCAAGCAGAAAATGAAAACTGGGCAAGTTGGAGAAGAGAGGGAAGTGATGATTAAGCAAAGAAAGATTGGATAAAGTCTGTGAATTGGCTGGGGCCAACCTATTTGCTGTACCAAGCCTTCAAATTAATAAAATAAATCCCTTGGTTAAGTCTGCTGGAGTTATTAAAGGATGCTAATATTCCCCTAGAGTAATCCGGGGAAGCACAGCTGGAGCTTGCGAGAACTACCGTAGCTCAGGAAGGGTGATGGCAAAGAGGGAAGACCCTTCATCTCCACCAGATGACTGTCAATGCTGTCTGCTTCCATCCAGTCTTACCCAGAAGCTACAGGAAACTAAGCCTCTGAAGCCAATGTAGTTTTGCATGAGAAAAAAAGTTAATTCAACTGCTTTCTAAATTATGCTGCCTAGGCATTTTCCGTTTTGGCACGCAGTCATGGCAAAGTGATGATGAAGATCAAGTTCTGAGTATGGGGATGAAGACTGAGTTCTGAGACATGCAGCAAAAAAAACTAGTGATCCCGGCAGGTCTTTAGAATGGAGTGTCCATTGCCTTCTCGGGGAAGGATAGCTTTCCCCTGTAATGGAGGTAGCTATCACTAAACTACATTTCCTTTTATAGGAGATCACAACAACTGGAGAAAGAGAGACAGCAGTCTGAATTCTTGAACAGAAAAAAAAAGTTCTAGAGAAAATACTACCTGTATTGCAAGAATATATCAATAGAGACTCTTAGCATAGGAATTTGTACAATACCCTTTTTCCTATGCCAGTACTATTGACTACCTGGACATGGTACATTCAACTAATTTAATTCATTTCATTGCTAGCCCACAGCATCTGTACTGAATGAAGTGGATGGAAGCCATAACCTCAAGAAAGTAGGAACAAAGCTGTCACTGCCTGACTGTAATCCCAAATACATAAAAACAAACCCATAGACACACATTATAACCATTTGCTTAGAGGAAATCAAAACTAGGCAGTTTGTTTCCTGGGGATTCAGCCAAGATGATTTCATAATTTATCTTTACAGAAAAAAGACTCATCAAAAGGTGCCCTGAAGGGTGATGAGTGCCAACTCTGCAACCTGGACTTGGATGTAAGAAGAATACCATTTCTCCACAGATATACTTCCCATATTTCCATTTTAAATGGTTTCTTATATGTCTGAACATTTCCAATCATAGAAGAAGAGAGTAATAAGTATTTGAGACATTTGAAATAAGACTTTGGTGACAGGTGAGCTCTAGGCAAAGTGGCCTTATAGAAATCAAAGCTAGGATCTCTATAAGATCTATTAAGGTCTTCCAGACACTTGTACCTCTAGTACAATAAATGTTACTCAATAGTGATCACAGCAAACCCGTTTCCTCTTTTCTCTTTTCTCTTCTTATCAATAATATGCTACTAAAACAAAATGTCTGGTGCTTGCTTGTCATTTGTCTCATGATTTAATTGCTTCACTTCCTTCTCTGTGCTGGTCATAGACCGTAATAAATTTTTGTTGTTGTTGTAACTGCTTCATTTTTTGTTTTGCTTTCTGTCCACACACTTGATCATGGAGTCACTAGACCTGGTGTACTATCTGTGCTATATGCTCTCGTTCCTTGAGAAGCCGGATCTGTCCACAGTGGTACATGCCTTAGTAGGCTTATACACCCGTTACTGCTTGCCAGATGCCAGAAGCCTCCCATACGCATTTTCCAGCACCTCTCGAAAACAGGTGTGCTGCCAAATTGATGTTTTTGTTCCGCATCCAAAAAAAAATGTTCTTTTCGGCCCACTGGTGGCAAGGAGAAACTTATGTGGCTCCCCTTTCCCTGCAAGCCTTTCCTTTCTTCCCTTCAAGAGAGCCTGGGTGTCAGCAAGAAAGCACCCTATCAAGCCCATTATAGGGGGGGCCTTCCCACAGGCTCCCCTTCCATATCCTTCATTAAGACCTGGATTTTAAAAAGCATCAGAGTTACCACTCTCTGGATCCTTTATCTTCTGTTTGTAGAGGAGGAGATGGGGTTTGATGCTACTTAAAGCTGTTCTACTCTAGAGGGCAGGCAGGCGTGCACCTTTCTCTCCCAGGGCCAGCACCAGCAGCACAACACACAGCTTTCCAACTTAGGCATTTTAAGGAAGCCCAGGAAACTAAGAGCGATGACCTGTAGCTCAGTGGACTACCTTAAAAATCCCCTATCTTGCCTGCAAGGCTACAATCTCCTTTCTGCTTGGGATTTTGCTTCCTTAATAAATAAATACATAAATAAGCTGTTTCTGCTTTCTACTCTAGAGGAGAGATAATGTTCAGGTCCAATTGCCTGACTTTGGGCTTGTTTTTTGTTTTCAGAAAATTGCTGTGCTTAGTTCATGTTCCATAGAACACAGTGTGGAATGAATTTTAAGAATTTTAAGTGCTACTACTTCAAATCTTTGTTTCAGTGACATCATAAATGAAAGGAATCACTGGATATGATTAAAGAAATTGCCCAGGCCTCATTTTAAATGCTGTTTCTGTCAATAGAGAACCCAGTTGCTCAGGGCCAAGAAGAGGATAAGCAAAGGCCCAGGAAAGGTGAGTCTGTTACTAGAGATCAACAGTGTTGAAGAAGCAAGGGCCTGTGTTAAGAACAGTCCAGGGTCAGGAGCCAGGTAGTTCATCATTGCCAGCAGAGCAAAAAAAAAAAAAAAACCAAGGTTATACAATAAGATGGGTTATAACAGCAGTCAGAATTTAACAACAAAGATAACCCACAAGAATCTGATGGCACTTCCTATACAATCAGAATGACTAGTCTGCTTATCAAATCAAAGATAGTGTTTCTGTGAGCTAAGACTCCCAATGGTTTTTACTCAAAACAAAACTAGTGTTCTCCTTATGTAGTCAAGACACTATTCCTGTCTTCTCAGTTGACAATAACTTCAGCAGACAGATGTTCTGAAGGCTCCCAACCTCTTATTTATTAGCTACAGCTGAAAATAGCATTGGCAAACACACATGGGTCCTGGATCACCACATTGGCCAGCCTGTACCATCCATTCAAGCCTTTAGTGTAGCCACCCATTATACATGAGAGGGAAGTATGCTGTGTGCATTTGTCTATCTTTCTAGGGTGTAGTTGGCTACTCCTCATCCTGTTTAGACTCTGAGCACAACAAAAGAAGAATCTGGTTGGTCTTCAACCCTCAGGCCAGGAGACTAATGGGTCTCCTCCCTTTTTATGTTGGAAAATTAAAGCTACTTATTTACCTAATGAGAAGCCCTCAAAGGAGAACATGGCATAACTTTGCTTACACAGAAAGTGATGTATATATACTTATGTATAAATCAAGAGCAGGTTTTGAAGACAAATGTATAGGTTTTAAATGACCCATGGATAAGTCAAGGGTGATCCCACAGGGAGGGGAAAGTACTAATGCTGCTTCAGGGGGCAAGCCGCCATAGCGGTTGCCATTTCTCTGTTCAGGCTATCAGAAATGCTAGAAGCAGCACCAAAGTGGAAAGAATTGAGGAGGTTGGTGCTTCTTTTAGGTTCTCCCAAAAGAAAACCAAGCATTCGCCTTTCATTCGCCTTTCACCGCTCTACTCAGAAAAAGAGATGGTTCCTTTTTTGATAAGAGTTAAGGTACAGTATTCACACTGAACCATAGATCAGTCGACCCAGGTTTCTGAGGTTTATTTTTTACTAAAATTTCCAAACTTCCACATGAGTATATAGGGTAGATTTTGCCAGGGATAGAAAAGTATGTAGAAACTAATTAGTGCATTTTGCTAATTATTAATATGCCAAAGAATTTAAATTCAATTATGGTATATTGAATTTAGAAGAGGAAAAGTATTTAGCTATTAAGTGTAAGAATGAATGAAAATGCCACCTATGCTTTTATTCCCCACTCTTGTCTCCTTGTTCACGCTGGTTTTTACTTCATAGATTGCAAGTCCTTTCGGTTTACTACATATAAATAAATATCTGATTCCAGTAATATGGATCCTATAATATGTAGAGTTTTGGAAATATACAGTATGTAGAAAATAATGTGCATACTTCAAAATGCACATAGTAACAATGTGCATATGTTTTTTTAAAAAAAATCCAAAAATACACTTTAGGAAATGCTGTATAAATGAGCAAATAAATAGAAAAGTTAGGTGGAATAATTTAAACCTGTTTAAATAATTTAAACATATTTCAGTGTGGAAATAAAACATGGAGTCTTGCAACCTGGTTTAAAACAAGGGCAAGAAGTTGAGACATGAAAAAAATTCAATGAAATCAAGTCAGAGAGATTTTCACACCCTACTCTGGAGCCTCTCTTCAGAAAAGAGGGGGACCAAGTGTCAACTTAGGGCCACTGTGTGGATATAATTTATAACACACTTCTAAACCAGAGACAGGTAAATTAATGTTCTCTAGATGTTTTGGATTTACAGCTTTCATAAGCCCCTGTCAGCATGAACAGAAAACAGTGATTATGGGATTTGGTAGACCAAAACACAGGGGTCCTCAAACTTTTTAAACCGAGGGCCGGTCCACAATCCTTCAGACTGTTGAGGGGCCGGATTATCATTTGAAAAAAAAATACAAACAAATTTCGATACACACTGCACATGTCTTATTTGTAGTGCAAAAACAACAACAACAACAACAACAACAATGAAAGAACAATACAATATTTAAAAATAAAAACAATTTTAACCAACATACATTGATCAGGATTTCCATGGGAAGTGTGGTCCTGCTTCTGGCCAATGAGATAGTCAAGTTAATTAGGATTGTTGTTGTTGTTGTTGTTGTTGTGTGCCTTCAAGTCATTTCAGACTTTGGGTGAGCCTAAGTCTAAAATTTATTTATTTATTATTTATTTATTTACTGCATTTATTTACTACATTTGTATCACACCCTTCTCACCCCAAAGGGGACTCAGAGTGGCTTACAAATTATATGTACATACAATATATTATATTATTAGCATAGCACAATATTAGCATTATATATTACTATATACTCAAACTATACTCAAACTACAGGAAAGGAGATTCCACCTGAACATCAGGAAGAACTTCCTCACTGTGAGGGCTGTTCGGCAGTGGAACTCTCTCCCCCGGACTGTGGTGGAGGCTCCTTCTTTGGAAGCTTTTAAGCAGAGGCTGGATGGCCATCTGTCGGGGGTGCTTTGAATGCGATTTCCTGCTTCTTAGCGGGGGGTTGGACTAGATGGCCCATGAGGTCTCTTCCAACTCTACTATTCTATGATTCTATATTGAACTATACCACTACACTGTAATATTATATGTAATATAGAACATATAATTAATATTATTATATGGTATTATTATTAGTGTTATATTGTATTACATTATAATATTATTATCAATATTATATGTATATACAATATATTATGTTATAAAACTGAGGGCGGGGGCCAGGTAAATGACCTCGGAGGGCCGTATCCGGCCCCCGGGCCTTAGTTTGGGGACCCCTGCCAAAACAGATAGCAGAGAATTCTTTCTCCATACATAGAACATAAAGTAAAGAGTGCTATGTACAATCCACAATTGGAATCAAAAGCTTTCAGATGGAATCAGGGATCAGACTATACTTCATATTATCTGTGTAGACAGACAAGTTGCTAAATAGTGGCTGTGATACTTGGCTCAGGATACTTTACTATAAAAGGGAATACTCAAATTTTCACAGAACTTTAATGCTGAAAACTATACTGACTTGTGCTGGTGGAGTGCTTAGAAGCAGGCTGTGTATTATTAAAATAGAGATTCTTATGTTCTGCCACTGTGTGCCTCCTCTAGTCAAGAAAAAAATAAGACTTCTAAAATTTAACTAAGCCAGCAGTTCTTAAAGTGTCCTCTGCGGAGCCCTTGGGGCTCTGGGAATCATATTATTATTTATTTACTTATTTATTTTTATTCTACTTTTCTCCTGTGAGTGGGATTCAAAGTGGCATACAAAGGTTATAAGCAACAAAAATACACAATAAAAGAATTAAACAAAAAGCATCATATAACTAAATAAATATATTACACACTACATAAACCATATATAACAAATTAATAAATTAAGACATTACTGTATATCATTAAAAATTCACTGACCCTCAGGTCACTAAGGTTATCCATTAAAACAGTTATACTAGAATTCTAAAAACTCAATTTCCTTTAGGCCATGTTAAAGCATTGCCAGGTCCAAAACAGAATTCAAAAATTGTCAATTACCTGTAATTGTCTGGTCATTGCCTATTATTGAACTTCAGGAAAGGCCTGGTTCACAAAAAGGTTTTAATTTGTGAACAAAAGGCCAGGAATGAGGGGACCAATTGCACCTCTATAGGAAGGGAGTCCCAGAGCCGCAGGGCCATCACCAAAAAGGCCCTCTCTCACGTTCCCACCAACCGCACTTGTGTTGGTGGTGGGACTGGGAGAAGGGCCTCTCCTGATGATCTCAGGGCTCATGTGGGCTCATAGGAGGAGATGCAGTCCCACAAGTAGGTTGGGTCCACCATTACTGAGGAGCTTTACACTTTCTCCTTCCTCCTTCTCTCCAAGTGTGCATAGCATGGGTTTTCCCTCTTCCTTCCTCTTTCCTCTTTGCTCTTCTTCCCCCTCCAAGTGCACATGGAAGCGGCTTTCTGGCTGCCAGGGAGGAAGCGAGCTAGGGAGGAAATGAAAATGAAAAGGACCAGAAAGAAAGGCATTGCACAAAGGGAGGGAGGCCCTATTGAGGTGGAAGGAAAAGCCTCTCTTAGGCTTGGTGTCCATGGCAGCAGCAGCAGCATTCTCCTCCCGGGGTGCAGATCCTTTCTCCTGTGCCCCCTCACCACCCAGATCCCTTCCCTCATGCCTCCTCAGTATGCAGACACTTTCCCCCATGCCTTTCTTGCTTCCAAAATCCTCTTTCCCTCCCACTATTCAGGGGGTGCTTTGATTGTGCTTCTACAACATGGCGGAAAGGGATTGGACTAGATGGCCACTCGGGTTTCTATTACTACTATTATTATTATTATTATCATCATCATCATCATCATCACTTCAAAACCCAATGTTGTTAGGTGAAGAAATGATTGTCAGAAATTTGACAGAGGAAAGGAAGAACGAAGAGGGTGGGAGAGTCTTGCAGCCTGATGTGTAGTTAGTCCCCTTACCCTCCCTATCTATCATTCATTATATACAAGTATATACAAATACAAGTATTCCAAAATCTGAAAAGAATCCAAAATCTGAAAATTCTAAGCATTTCAAAAAAAGGGAGACTACATCTGTATTGGCACAGCTGTACCCAGTTCTTTATATGCCAGATTCAGAGGTATCTAGTCGCCAATGCCAAAATCAGAATGTTTTAATCTGATTCTAGAATCCATTCAATATTTAGTGTAAATATGTATATCTGCATGTATTACATGACTTCCTAAAGAATGCTGTAAGCATGTAATTTTTACTTAATTTTCTGCTGGTTTCTGTAAAGATGTGTTACTTTTTATAAAAGCCAATTTAGACTGAACTTAGGAAAGTTACTTTTTGGGCTACAATTCCTGGAACTCACCCTCCCCAAGTCTCCACCATGTCTTATAAGAACTGCAGACCAATAAATTTTTCATGCTGTGCATTTATGTTCTTATAACTTTCACTGAGCATTTTTCCTACTCCTACATTTTAAACTATAGCTGTGCATCAGGAATACAGGGAGCTGTCACCTGGGTGTCTAATTCTATATAATAGGTACATTTTTTACTCCTGAAAGGATGAGAGATCAGAGTACAGTATGTGTTTTCCTTTTGCTTCTTAAGCCCCTCCCCATTCCTTCCTCCTGCCTCTAAAAGAGAAATGGCTTCACCTCCCTTGGCTGGCATGCGAAAGCTGGCCTCGCCAGTCATAACCACAAGGCCCTTTCTAATGCCAGCTGGGATTGTTCTGACAGTTTTGCCTCCTCGTCACATCATCCTGTCATCACCCTCCTCCTCTTCCTTAGATCAGCCTCCCATTTCTCAGCACTAAGGGTCAGGGTCAAGACGTAATGAGAAAAATCATGATGGAAGAATGCCCTTGCCTTACCTCAGCAAGAGAGAGAGAGAGAGCCAGAAGTTATGCCAAAGATCCAACACATAGCCTGGAGGCAGCAAAATATGGGCGTGGAAACCTCCAGATGCTGAAGGAGGGACAAAATCTATTCATCTTGGCTTCAAACAACTGGAATGATAATGGCCATACATAAATATGACTATCCCCAGCCCCAAAAGCATGATAGTCATCTTTGGTTTGAAAGATAAACAGGCTTGTCTCTGAAATAAAAGACAGGCAAAAAAAACCCCTGCTAGCATAAATCCTTCAGCAATGTGTAGATTAGAGCATTTGAAATCAGGTAGTGCGGAAGATGCCTAATCTCAATGGTGCATCTCTGTTCACAAAGAAAAACTCTCTGATCATGGATTTCGATTTAGCATTTTAGCTCACTCTTCTCCCTAAAGACTGAGATACAACCTATGCATGTAAGAGTTCTATGTCTCTTTCCTGATTTTTTTTCCTAATTGAAAAGCAGTTTTGGAGACTGTAATCAAAACTGGAAGGAGGGCATATAAGGAATGCTTACTCCCTTCCTCTCAAATTTGAGACTCTAGGATGCTTCTTACCTGAAAATTTTACAATTATGTGAAATGTAGTAGAAAAGACTGGGAGTCCCTACATTATTTTCCCTAATGGAAAAAAAAGCAACAGGTTAATCTTATCACAGGTCTGAACATATTACTTTCAGAAGGCTTTTTCTGCAATTAAGATGAGGTGGGTTGTGGTCTTAGGGAAACATTATAATGAAACCACAGCCCTCCATATTTGTGGATTTAATCTTCACGGGTATCATTATTGATGGCTTATTGGCAGCTGCCCTTCACCATTTTTAATGGGAACTTTCATAAAATGGGTGTTCATTTGGAGACCTCATCACATTAGGAAATAATCCATTTCCATCAGTATACATCCCATAGTTTCTTCTGACTGTATGCCTCCAAGTCGCAAATTACTGCTCTCGTGAGATTTGAAAACATACATTTGCATTTGCCTGATCACTACCTTTTGGTGTGAAATACAAAGTTCTGAGGAATCTAAGAAGGAGTTCTGAGGAATCTAACATTACAGAGGAAGAAATTGCGCAGATTCCAGTTAAATGTTTGGGGGGGGGGGTAAAGTGGTAATTTCCTTTTTCCTTAATACCGGAAATCTTTCTCCGTCAACATCCCAAACAGAAATGGTGGCTGTTTCTACCCACCAAACATGCCCCCAATGACAAATCGTATCACTGCATACTGATTTGCTGATCACACACAAAAATTGCACTTTAGCGACGGAAAACTGCCTCGTTTTTCAAATAGTACAATTACAATATAGTTTAGAAATACTCCAGTTCCCTGACATTTTGCAGATGGATTTCAACAGATTACCAACAGGGTGGAGTATTTTCTAATGTGATAAGGTCCTTAAACTATGTTAAGTCAGACATAGCAGTCCAATCTTTGGAAGGAAGTCAAACTGGCGGGGTGGCTGTCCCCAGCTGCACTCACTCAAGCAGGGATAGGAGGCATCGACTGGGAGAACAGGAGGAGGGAAAGCACAGAAGTATTCTTTCCTGATGTTTCACCCACATCTATGGCAGGCATCCTCACAACCACTGAGGATGCCTGCCATAGATGTGGGTGAAACGTCAGGAGAGAATGCTTTTGGAATATGGCCATGGAGCCCGGAAAACATACAACAATCCTGTGATTCCAGCCATGAAAGCCTTCGACAAAACACACACATTCCCTTGCTCTCTCACTCATTCACTCTGCCAAAAGGAGGGGATGGGACAAGGAAAGCAAGAGGATAAGAGAGAGTTGTGTATGAATCTCCAGGATAGATGTAACAGTAGCCGTCACAGCCCTTTCCTGTTGCCCTTGCCCTTCTGCCACCACTGCCATCCAACTAGCCCATCCCAGATCTCTCCTCCTTTCCTCCCTTGTCCTGCTCCCTCCATCTGCTTTGGAGATCCAAGCATGTGAGTGTAGGAGAGATTGTGCACATCCTCCCTCCTTCCCTCTTGCTTTTGCCCAAGAGAACACATATGCACTTGACTCCACCTATGTGTGATACATATGGTCTGGATAGCCAAGAAATATTCTTAGTTTTTCAACTTTCATGGGAATCCTGCATTCCTACCCTGTGTGAAAATTGAGGGCTGACTCTAGTTACATATTGAAACTTCTTGTTCTCATTCTTCTTCTCTTACCACTTTTGTCCTTCTTGTATTCTTTCATGATCAATTACACTCTCTTATCCTGAATGACATGATCAAGCAGCTAAACCTGAATGGCTACATGAGATTATGATGCCATTCTTTATTCCATACAATCATGGATTGTGTGGGATTATCCATGTGACTAATCTACTACAGAACACGCAGCAGCAGCCAGAGGAAACCATGGTGCAATATATAATATTTTTGATTGATAAACTGCTTAAAAGACTGTTCACCAAGATTTCTCTTGCGAGCAGTCTGTTTCAAGTTTGACTACAATTAAATTATTATTATTTTTCAGGCAGAAAGTTGCAAACTGGAAAATATTTGGCAGTTTTCCACTGATGTGAAATGGTGAAGCCAGCATCATTAATTTCTCATTTGAAATATTTTGTTCCCACCACACTGCCCAATATTTATTTAAACAATCACCAATCTAGAGATTTCCTGTAAAGCAGTGGATCCTAATCTTTTTTTGACCAGGATACACTTGACCAGGGCCCTCTTTGATCAGGGATCACTTGAACAGGGACCACTTGTAAAGGGACCACTTTGACCAGGGACCACTCTCCAAAATTAGTACCAAAAGGGGCAGAGCTGGTCAGCTCTGCAGAAAGGAGTGGAAATAAAATAAAATAAAATAAAGAGGATGGAGATTTACGGATCGGATTTTCATTCTTGTTCTCACGGACCACTGCTGGGCCCCGGCCCACAGGTTGGGAACCACTATTGTAAAGAAAAGTCAGGAAGTATTTAAAAGTGAAGTGAGTTGAGCAGGCCATTGTTAATATCAACTCCCACAACAAAGTTAGAGATAAGACTGCCCTATTCCATTCTGGGGGAACTGACCATCAAACATCTGAATTTCTGGAACTATTTCAATTTGCTATTTTTGGAGTAAATAGGAATTTGTCAGAATTACCGAAGCAACAGTTTTTACCAGCTCATTCTCCTGAAAGGGAGGGCAAATATAATTGAGAAGATGCAGTGTAATGTTTCAGTATGACAGGAACCATAATTTACTTCTTAAGTTGTCAATTTTATCATCTTCTTTATTTGTTACAATTTTCCCCATACCCCACTATCTAAGTTCCCCTGTAGAACAGCCAGTTCTCATGGGTGACAAAGTACAAGGAAAATATGGAATTGCAAAATAAATGTAGTGAAAAGATACACTTCCTTTCTTTCCCTCCTATATGTCACAAATGGCTCAAAATGTTTGTCAGCTCTCAGCAGTGTCAAGCCTGTTGTCAAAGATAAAAACACATGCTGGAGGACTACTTAAATATTCATATATAAAGCCAAAATTTAACATATCATTCCCTCCAAGTTGAAATGGAAAACGCCATTCATTTTACCTATTTAAATTTCATACCTTAACAAAAGGCACTGAACTTTTTTTAAAAGGCCAAAACACAACAGTGTTAGGGGGAAAGGAGACTTAATCGTTCAATGCCTGTTTAAATACACAATTTATCAGATGGCCACTAAGAGGAATCTCACGTTCACCTATGAGAGATGGAGAAAGTCAACACATTCATTCTTTTCCACTGTTGTTGTGTGTTTTCCAGGCTGTATGGCCATGTTCCAGAAGTATATCACAAAGGTATATCATAACCTCTGAGGATGCCCGCCATAGATGTGGGTGAAATGTCAGGAGAGAATACTTCTGGAAATAAACATTGCCATACAGCCCGGAAACACACACAACAACCCTGTGATTCCAGCCATGAAAGGCTTCGACAACACATTTCACTGTTGTATTAAGCATGAAAGGAAAAGAGTAAACTGAACTTTTTCCCCAGGACAACTAGTATTAAAAGCAGAAGGACTTGTTAGCAGGGCCGTAGCCAGAAAAAAATTTCGGGAGGGGTTTTGAAAATTTGGGGGGGGGGGTTTAACCCCTAGCACACACCCCTCCCCGCTACAAACCTGTCAATATCTGCTTGAGATAGTGCCTGGAGGGACTCTTAATGTTTTGTGTCTCATAGACTTAGCATGGGGATTTGGTTAACCAGTTAAAATTCATGAGTAAACCAGGTTTTTTTTATAACCTGAAAAATTTCGGGGGGGGGGTTGAACCCCTAAAACCGCCCCCTCGCTACAGGCCTGCTTGTTAGCTACTGTCCCATCTGGACAGTGGATTGGGATAAATTGACTCCAATTCAACTGTCCAGGCCAATTCAATTGTCCAAGCCATTAAGTATTCCTGTGTTTCCAGCAAACTCCAAAGTATGTCCTAGCTTTGCCTAAAGCAGCACAAAGTTGTTTTAGAGATTAAATCCCTGGGATGCTCACCAGAAGTAGCTGTGCACTGTGAAGACAACCAACCTTCCATTCATGTGAATCTAGTGAAGTGGTTCTCAACTTGTGGGTCCCCAGAAATTTTGGCCTTCAACTCCAGAAATCCTAACAGCTATTAAACTGGCTGGGATTTCTGGGAGTTGTAGGCTAAAACACCTGGGGGCCCACAGGATGAGAAGAACCATTGATTTAGGGATTTAGGCTTGTGTAGGCATGTCCTAGGAGCCCCGGTAGCGAAGTGCATTAAAGCGCTGAGCTGCTGAACTTGCAGACCGAAAGGTCCCAGGTTCAAACCCCGGGAGCGGCGGGAGCAGCCACTGATGCTCCAGCTCCTGCCAACCTAGCAGTTCGAAAACATACCAATGTGAGTAGATCAATAGGTACCACTCCGGTGGGAAGGTAACAGCGCTCCATGCAGTCATGCCGGCCACATGACCTTGGAGGTGTCTACGGGCAATGCCAGCTCTTCATCTTAGAAATGGAGATGAGCACCAACCCCCAGAGTCAGACATGACTGGACTTAACGTCAGGGGAAAACCTTTACCTTTAGGCATGTCCCTGCATCTACTTCCTTGTCAATTTAGTCTTTAAAAGCTGGTGTAACCAACTTCATTCTCACTGAGGCCCCTTCAACACCGACATATAATCCAGATTATCAAAGAAGATAATCTATCTGCTTTGAACTGGATTATCTGAGTCTATGCTGCCATATAATCCAGTTCAAAGCAAACCATCTGGATTTTATATGGCAGTGCAGAAGGGGCCTTAGTTTCAAATATGCTACAAAATCCCTTTGCATACTCATATTCCAGAGTAACATGACCATATCATTGAATTGTCAGATATTCTGTTAGTATATATTCAAATACATGTAGAGACAACATTATTGTAATTTCCTATGTATTTATTTGTCTGCTTGTTTATTTAATCTTATTAAAATGAGTATAAAGTTAAAACATCTTTACATAATTAATAATAGTAAAAGCCAAGCATTTCCCATTCTGCAGAGATCAGGTAATAGCTAGAAGCTTATCTTAATAAGATATCTTTGCATGTCAGGAAAAGGAGAGCAGAAAGGCCATCTTATTCACATGTGAGAGGAAGTTCCATAGCCTGAGAGTAGCATCTGGGGGCCCTTCTATACTGCCATATAATGCAGATTATCAAATCAGATAATCCACAGTATCTGCTTTGAACTGAATTATATGAAACTAGGCAAAATGAAATTCATGTAATCCATAGTTTCTACTGTTCTTTTCCCATGTGACTAGCCTTAAACCTAGCCTCGTTGATTTTGTTTCATTTTTAGATTTTATGTTTTTAATATTATGTTTTTTCAATTGTAAACATTCAAGGGACCTTTTGTTATTCATACAGGAAATAAAGAAATTATTATGTTACATCTATGATTAGAGTAATTCTGTTTCATTTTAGCATATTAGTTTGATATGCCATAAAAATAGTTCCCTAAAAATACCAGTACATTATCATCTAAGAAAAATGTTAACCAGCTTCTCAATGATGACTGTTCATATTTCGTATAACACCTTAAGTTCTCCTGAGACTAAGCTGAGAAGGCTCAGCCTATTTAAAGTCCATTTCAGTATCTCACATATTCATTCATGAATTCACTCCATCGTATCATCACGTTAATTGATGGTATTTTTAAATCCTGTATTAAAACCTGTATAGAAATATTACTTAAATAATACTTTTGAACACAATTCTTCATCCAATATAAATTTAATATACTCTAAAATTGGGAATAACTAGTTATTAAGCTTGAAGTTAATAAAGTAAAAGCATATTTTTCTAGTGATTTCACTCAGCTTTCTAGATTCCCTAAATAACATTGATGGTTAGTGGATTATACTGTTACAATTCATTAGAATTTATTAGAGTGGTAATAATTCTTTTGTAACATTCAGTAAACAGGACCTACTGTTTTGAATTGAAATAGCCATGTGGCCAGGCAGTGATTTCTTTGGACACCAAGGCAATCTTGTATATTATTATTTGAGGTGAACTTATCTTTGTGATCTTTTTGTTGTCTACATAGTTTTGCTCACTTGAATAATTGAGACATTTTCTTCACCTAACCTCTTCCTACATTCTTGGCGTATCCCTCTTTCTCTTTGATTGCACCTTCCATTCTAATTTTTACCCATTTCAGTGGGTAAAATCTATGGCCGGCATCCTCAGAGGTTGTGAGCTATATCGGAAAACTAAGAAAGGAAGTTTTATATATTTGTGGAAAGTCCAGGGTGGGAGAAGAACTCATGTCAGTTGGAGGCCAGTGTGAATGTTGTAATTAATCACCTTGATTAGCATTAAATTGCCTTCTCAGCTTCACCTCCTGGCCTGGGGAAATCCTTTGTTCAGAGTTATTAGCTGCCCCTAATTGATTCCTGTCTGGAATTCCTTTGTTTTTAGAGTTCCTTAGCTACTGTTCTGATTTTAGAGTTTTTTATTATAGTAGCCAGATTTTGTTCATTTTCATTGTTTCCTTCTTTCTGTTGAAATTGTCCACATGCTTGTGGATTTCAATGGCTTCTCTGTGTAGTCTGACATGATAGTTGTTAGAGTGGTCCAGCATTTCTGTGTTCTCAAATAATATGCTGTGTCCAGGTTGGTTCATCAAGTGCTCTGCTATGGCTGACTTCTCTGGTTGAGTTAAACTGCAGTGCCTTCCATGTTCCTTGATTCATGTTTGGGCAATGCTGCGTTTGGGCAATGCTACAAGTCCCTATGTAGACTTGTCCACAGCTGCATGGTATACGGTAGACTCCTGCAGAGGTGAGAGGATCCCTCTTGTCCTTGGCTGAAGGTAGCATTTGTTGGATTTTCTTAGTAGGTGTATAGATGGTTTGTAGCTTGTGTTTCTTCATCAGCTTGCCTATGCAGTCAGTGGTTCCCTTGATGTATGGTAAGAACACTTTTCCTTTGGGTGAATCTTAGTCTCTACTCTTATGGCTTGTTTTTGGCCTTGCAGCTCTTCTGATGTCTGTGTTGGAGTATCCATTGGCCTGTAGAGCCCAGCTGAGGTGGTTTAGTTCACTTTGGAGGAGACATAGATTCTTTGTGCACAGTCTTTCAGGGATTTGATTGTGCTTCTTTTTTGATTTGGATGATGGTTGGAGTTTTTATGAAGGTATCTATCCGTATGTGTTGGTTTTCTGTAAACTGTGTGGCTCAATTGTTGATTGGGTTTGTGCATGACTAGAACATCTAGAAATGGCAGTTTTCCTTCCTTTTCTTTTTTCCATGGTAAATTGGATGTTTGGGTGGATGCTGTTGAGGTGGTCCAAGAACTTGCTGAGTTCTTCTTCCCCCATGGCTCCAAATGGTGAAGGTGTCACCAACATATCTAAACCATATAGTTGGCTTTTTTGGTGCTGTTTCTAGGGCTTGTTTTTCAAAGTGTTCCATACAGAAATTAGCTACTACTGGGCTGATAGGTGCGTCTACACCACAGAATTAATGCAGTTTAACACCACTTTAATACGCATGGCTGAATGGTATCGAATCCTAGAATTTGTACTTTGGTGAGGCACCTGCAATCTTTGGACAAGAAGGCTAAAGGCTTTGTAAAACTACAACTCCCTAGATTTGAGCCGTAGCAGTTAAAGTGGTGTCAAACTGCATTAATACTACAGTGTAAATGCACCCTTTGTTATCCATCAAGCAAAAAGGAAATTCCAAGCATGAAGAAAGTTTGAAAGGACAAAAAGCTGTTCTGAAGGTGGCAGTAACAACATGCGCTCCCAGAAGTTCAATACTATCAACCTCCATGCCATTTTTGTAAAGCCAATGCTGTGTGTCCCCCAACCCTCTTTTAAATAGCAAGTTGACTAATGATAACGTAATTAGTTACATTATTTTTGCTGGTAGTAATTAATTTCCCAATTGTTGAACATTATCAAATTTATTTTCTAATCAATATTACGAGTTCTAATTCATTCCTATTATTCATTTCTAAATGCATTTTGGCCTACACTGAAAACATTTGGCATATTTGGCAAAATTTCGAGCCAAGAACTATACCACAAAATTGAGAGAAGAGTGCAAAGTCCACTCTATGCATTCATCCTGGGATTGTGGCTGATGTTCCAATTTACACATCCTTCCTAGATTAGATTAATTCACATCAGAATTCAGTTATATCAAATTCTGCAACTATCCCTACCTGTGACAGCATCCTCTATTATATGTACTGACTGCATCTTGCTTACTTTGTGATATCTGAGAAGACTGCCATACATCAAAAGACTCATATATTTTTGTTGTCATTTATTGATCTGGTTTGCTTTTGAAACAAAAAGATAGAAAACAAAACACCCAAACTACAGTGACTAAGCTAGTTCTGCCTTGTGATATTTGTTGGTTTGAATAAGTGAAGCAAAACAAAATTCACCTTCACTGACCTGACCATTCATCAAACCTTGAGTTCCTGAATATTTAACTTTTAAGGAAATCAAATGGGTGAAAAGGGTATCAGTGTATGTAGCCAAGAAGTGCAAAGAAAAGTCCTTGTGCTTAGTTCTCCCAACCTCTCCCACAGTCATAAATTTCTGGTGGACATTAACTGGTCATTTTTAAGTCTATATCAATATGAGGATTTCTGCTTCTTTAAAAAGGTGAATTAAAAAAATTAAATTTCATGAGGTCTAATTTATTTCCAGAGAGCAGCAAAGTTAGCTTTTTCAATTATAGCTCCAAGAATATTCTGGGTGGTATGGTGATTTTGGGAATTTTTATCTATCCACAAAAAAGAACCCTCTACCATGTTCAGCTTACTAATCATACTATCATTAATACTACTATTTAATATCTGAATAGTGTTATTAAGCTTTAAAGCTATTCATATGCATTACCTAAAACAGTATTTCCCAAACTCTGGTCTCCCTGGTGTTTTTGACCTCACCCCCCAGAATCCCAGAATTGGCCAAAATTCATCATTTGAAGCTTATGGAAGGTGAAGTCCAAAATCCCTCCAGGTCCAGAGTTTGGAAATCACTGGTCTAGAATATCCTAGCCTTGCCAGAAGTAGGCCTGTGTCATTTGATGGGCTCCAGGGGACTCCATACCAGCAGTGCACAGAAGCGCAGAAAAGACTCCATGTGATGAGCCAGTATGTCTACTTCTGCAGTGCAAAAGTAAATGAGGCTTTCCACAAGTACAAGATCTCTCTGTTTCAGATGTTATGGGGAGCAAGTAGTGGTGAAGGCAGTGATGCAACTTTGAGGATGAGGTTAAACAGGTATCCATCTCATAGTCGACACACTATTCTAGGGGTGGGCTATATCCTGGTCATCTCTTGACACATTTTGGAGCTCTGAACTTCCCCACACATGTACTCAAACTTAATTCTTTTGTTCACAAATTTGAATTACCACTTATAGTAGCCTCCAGTAGCTGAAGTTTCCCCCAAAATCAAATTATGCAACCCTGTTTTACTGTGTGATGTTGCTAGTCTGTGAATCACATTGCAGGTTCTAGGAGAGCAGAATTGGTCCCCAGGCCTGCCAAAGTTGCTCTAACCTATACACACAAATGACAACTACTAGGCTAGCAGAATTACTGCAGTGCTCTTACTGTGATAAAATAGCATTATTTGAAAAGATATTTACAAATTTTGATGATTTAACTAGGGTTTTTGATTACTATTAATCTATATTTCACATTTAATATATAAAAACATTCAGTAAGGTTATACCATTTCTACAATTGTACTTCAGAATCACATGGCAAGCAGAGCCAGATCAGGATTCATTAGTTGCTTTTTTATTTGCCCATTTGTTAATGCATTCTTGAAAAAACACCCTTTTCCTATCTTGGGCCTGCTTCCTTACTATCATCTCTTACTCTGATGCCTCATGCAATTTCCAGTCATCAACAATCAGACTGGAGCAATTATATCTGCAATGAAGGACTAAGGGAGGGCTATAAAATTAAACACAAGACCAACGTAGCTATAAGCCTAGAAATCCCATTGCTTTCCCCAGGTAGCATTATCTATTGTGACTAAAGAGAAGGACAGAAGAAAAAAGGCTAGAGAAAACTGAAAGAATGGACTGATTGAGAAAAATGTGAGCATCCTGGAATACCACTGCATGCATTGTCATCTTCTCCCTGGCCTTTTAAGCAGCTGAGCAGTGGTGTAGGGCAGGCCTTTTCTTGGATTGTTCCTGGAGTGTTTGTTCATTGTGTGTTCATCCTCATTTTCTTCCATAAGACCCCTGCCATGCTACAAATTATGAAGTTTCATCTGCTCACTAGATTCACTAGTATAATTCCATTTTCAGCGACCTCCCCAGGCGTTTAGAAACTATATTCTCAGGGAACTAAATCCATAGAGTTAGCTGAGAGAAAGATCAATGCAATTTATTCCGAGAATACAATTGCTTCTTGCAGGAGCTCATCCTGTTCCGTGCCATGGGACAAGTTCTACAATCCCACCAGGTGGATTCATATCAACAGTTAGTGCCATTCTTTCCAGCAAACTAATGAAGTATCTTCTCTTGTCCATGTAACATGCATCCGACACACCAATTCATCTAGCAGGACAGAAGTCACTGCCTAATTATAATCTTCTCCATGTCACAAATGAATCTGTCCAGGAGGGAAAGACTGTGTTCAGCTAAAATTTACCAAAAAAAAAAAACTATGTATGTAATTATGGGCCCCATCTATAGCACACATATGGCCTAATGAAGTACAGTGAGCTATTGGAATCCATTGATATTAAGTTACAGGACATCCCATGAATAACAAAATTTGTGGCTATTTAAATCCCATTTTATACAGTGATGTAATAAAATGGTGCTCCTTTTATAAAATGGTGAACAACTGAAATGACTGTTTGGAGAGAGCTTAAAGATATGTGAAATTCAGCAGGATGTGCCTACACATTGGCATTATGTTTGCAGCAAAATCAAAGTTTGCTTTCTAGAACTCCCCTCTTTCCTCCAAATATTTTCTAGTCATAGTTAGTTGAATCTGTGAATGCAGAACCCCTGGATACAGAGTGCTGACTTTAATTTTTTTTTCTTTAAGTTTTGGTTACAGTTACAGTTTCAAGGCCCTTCTTCATGTAGGACCTCATCCCATGAGGGAGGAAAGCTGAGGAGTCGTCTTCTGATTGTTTCTCTTCACTTTAAAGATGGAGTCCCATGGAAGTCACAATTGTACTGTTGTACTCAATTATACTGAGAATGGAATTCCTCCTCATTAAATTGCAAGATAAGGTAGTTATTATGAAAGTAATTCATTACAAATAATTATTTATTTGTTACTAATTACATCCAGATTCTGCTCTAGAACATGGTAGAACTGTGTTTGCTCTTCTCAGTTTAAGAAGCTGGGATTTGCATTAAGTTGCATCTCCATATGCACCACCCAGTTCAAGATGTATACTTTTTTCACTTTTCAAAAGAGTGCTATTTGATCATCATAAATAAGGAAAACTTAGGTCAAGACTAAAAGGCTACAAATCTTCTTCTCTGATATTTACAGCAATTATTAATGACAACAAACTGTGCTTACACTGCAGTGTGCAGCCTGCAAGCACTTTGCAGCCATTAATTAGTTCATCTTGTTTCTCTGGTGACCATCTGGATCACCATCAAATTAAGACATGATTGGAAAACAGCTTCAAATGTGCAAAATAAATTTGCTCTTTGGAGAATGCATGGAAGAATAAAAGGCATTTAATAGCTGCTTGTTTGCACAATTGTTTGGCAGATTCCTCCCCCAAATATCCACACCAATACAGGCCATATTTGGCCACAAGAACAAGCCTTGGCACACCCCAAGCCCTCACTAGGCATGGAAAATTTTTTAACTGTTTCTAGACAAAAAAAAAAAAATAGGTTTTCTAAAACATGGGAAACCCAGTCAGGAAAAATAACACACTGGTCAGAATACTGCCCAGTATTTACACATCGCAAAGTATTTCAAGAAAGCACAGCCATACAAATTAGAAGAAAGTGACACACATGCATTAAAGGCCACTTTATTAACTATTCAAATGTGATATGCAGCAATGTGGCATGGTGCACTACAATCAACCCTCCATATCCAAACATTCTGCATCCATGGATTCAACCATCCATGACTGGAAAATATTTTAATTCCAAAAAGCAAATCTTGATTTTTGCCATTTTATATAATTTTATATATAATCTTACTACGCTATTGTATATAATGGGACTTGATCATCTGCAGATTTTGGTATCATCTGGGAATCCTGGAACCAAACCCCAGCAGATACCAAGGACCTATAACATTTACTGAAAAGTTCTTATTTACTTTCTCTTTACTATATCAAGGCCATACAATCTGAGGCTACAGAAACAAGCTGATATATTAAGCATGCCCATGGCAGACTCATTTCCAAGAAGACTGAAAATACTGACCTCTCCTTTGAGCCCCAAGCTCCAAAGAAGAAAGCCAGTCCAGTCTCAAAGGTTTTTCCCATTCCCATCCTTAAAGGCCTCATCACATTTGCCAGCCTCTGTGGTGAATCTGCGGAGCAGCAAGGCAAGGCACTCGGCTTCACCCACAGTGATGCTTCCCTGTCATACATGGAGAAGCGTCACCATGCAGCTTCTCCCTGCGTGGCCCAGTTGCTCCATATGCTTGCACCACATTTGATCTGTGGAGCCCCACCAGAAGTGAGTGTGCATTGTGTGATGGGCAGTGTGGGGCTCCGTAGATCAGCTGTTCTGCAAGCATCCTATGATGCTTGCAGCCAGAGCCGGCCCTAGGTATTTTTCAAGTGTAGGCGAACAGAATTTTGGCACCCCCCCCCCCAAACCAATCACTGAAAAATAAAAGTGTTGGATAAGCTAAAATGTTTGATAATAAGGAGAGATTACGGAAAAGCCTATTAAACATCAAATTACATTAAGATTTTACAAATTAAGCACTAAAACATCATGTTTTACAACAAATCAACAGAAAAAGCAGTTCAATACCTTGCGGAGGCAGGCCAAAGGAGACAGGAGTTGCCTCGATGGCGCCCCCAACAAGATGGCGCCACAGGCAACTGCCTAGTTGGCCTGGTGGTTGAACCGCCTCTGCTTGCAGCCACCCATATGATGAAGTCGCAAGTCTCAGAGCAGATCTGGAGAACTCTTTTTCATGCAAAGGTACCTCTGGATGCTGAGATTTGCCCATGGTTGTACTTTTTTTCTACACTACTCTGCTTAAAATGGCCAGATGCTAATTATAATTTTGTCACTTATCATTATTTCTTTTTGCATACCATAGAATCATAGAGTTGGAAGAGTCCATTTAGTCCATATAGTGCAACAAATTGTAAATTTGCACAAAGAAACCATCAACCAATTCCATTAAACTACCAACTAAACCCAATTGTACTAGTTGAGCAAAACACCTTCCCCTGTCTTGAAGCCAAAGAAGAAGCAAATTCCCATCTGGCCACAAAAGGCAACTAGCCAATGTTTGTACTAGCCCCCAGAGAGGTTAGATGGACTCAGTGATGTCAAAAGATGACAACAGGGAATAAATTCTGGTTTTTATACCATCTTGCTTCACCCCCTCCCATCCTGCATTCTTACATATAGCATGATGACATCCTCTATCTTATCTCCTTTTTTCTGGAAGCTAAAATGGCAGTCTCCCTGAAGTTACTATGATGGGCAAAGCAAAGGTAAGAGGTCAATTTTTGCACTGAAATACAGATTGTTTCTTGCAAGATATTTGTTATGTTTTGCAGCAAAAAAAGCTGTTTCCAAACAGATGCATGTTTTTTGTATGTGTGTGCAAGATTGCTGTTTTCTAATCAAAAGCGAGCAATAAAACTTTCCATAAAAAGATCAAACTGAACACCATCCTGCATACTTCAAAATAACCACATGATTACTGTTTTCTTTGCAAAATTTGTTTGTATGAGATTTCTAGGTTTTGTGAAGAAAAAATACACTTTGCTGTCTAGGAATAGTAGAGAGTATTTTGCTCAATGTTGCAAATTCTCATACAAACCCCGCATATATTTATGTGCAGAATAATTTCCTGGAACATTTCAGGATGTGTGAATACCAGATGACAAGTCAGTTACAAAGAAATATTCATTTCTGAAGCAGGGGAAATACTTTGAAAATTATTCATTGTCACTTATGAGGACAAATTAGACAAATACTAATATCTCTAGCACTTGGCACCAATTCTCCATCCAGCATGATCATAAGCAGAATCCAGCAGCTTCCAATTCCAGTTTATATTAACTCCAGTTTAGTTATTGTCCAAACTCTCATCTGTGGTTAATGTAAACTATGATTTATTGAAACAAGCCACTTGCTTAATTCATAGTTTGAAATTAGTTTGCTTCAAAAAATAAACAACAGTTTGTTAAATTTGGGTAACTTAAAAAGCTATGGTTAATGGGAAAAGCTTCCAAATATACCCTAGTGATGATGCCGGAAGATGAAGGGAACAATATAAATCCAAAGCTTTCTGACGCTTGACAAGCTTATGCAATAATTTTACATGGGGATAAGAATCATGTGGCCCACC
Source organism: Anolis carolinensis (assembly GCF_035594765.1). Lineage (NCBI taxonomy): Eukaryota > Metazoa > Chordata > Lepidosauria > Squamata > Anolidae > Anolis > Anolis carolinensis. Next base: position 332,502,168 of record NC_085841.1, on the reverse strand, counting down.
AGATGTTGACAGATTGCAACTCCCAGCATATCTTACTACTGGTTATCCTGGCTACGGCTGCTCGGATATGCAGTCCAATAATACTCAAGGGGCTGGATGATTCTCATTCAAATTTAACACGGCATCTGAATTTGTCAATATTGTTGTTCTACATAAAATTCACCATGCTGAAGCAAGTTACTTTAAAATACTTAAGGCAGTGGTTCTGAACCTGTGGATCCCCAGGTGTTTTGGCCTACAACTCCCAGAAAGCCCAGTCAGTTTACCAGCTGTTAGGATTTCTGGGAGTTGAAGGCCAAAACATCTGGGGACCCACAGGTTGAGAACCACTGCCTTAAGGCCTCGCTTTTCATTTCTCATGTTCAGCCTTGAGTGGAGGTGGGCCATGAGAAAACATTTAGATACCACCACATTTTCCCTACCTGTAATAACAAAAAGCCACTAACAAATAGAGACAGAGAATAAAACTGAGGAATAATATATGTACCCTATGTGCTCATATGTAAGTCTACAATTTGTTGAAAAAAATCAACTAAAAAAACCTGGGTTGATTTATCCATGAGTCAAAGTGAGTAGTGTACCCTAACTCTTATCAAAAATTAATCTTCTTATCTGAATAAAGAAGTGAAAGGTGAAAGTTTAACCTGTCCCAGGAGAACCTAAAAAAAACCAATGATCCCCTCTTGCTCTCCCTGCCCGTGCTGCTTCTGGCCTTTTTGAATGCTTGGGTGGGGAAATAGTGCTGGCAGCTAGGGGGAGAATAACCCTTTACCCTATTGGGAGAATAATCCTCAGGTTATCTACAAATTATATCAAAATCCATAAATTTAGCCCCAAAACATGCCATCAATTTGTCCATGAGGTTGACTTATACATGAGTATATATGGTACAGTTTTCCAGATGATGCTCTCTAGATGTTTTGGACTTTAGATCCCATTCTCTCTATTCACTGGGAACAATGCATTATCAAGTTAACCAAAATCATTTAGTCAATGAGATTCAGAGCCTGAAACTATTAATTTTTATGCTACAACTTCCAAAATCTTCCAGCGAGGATGAGTAGTGGTGATGTTGGCTGGGTCATTCTGGAAATTAAAATTAAGATATTGTTCTTGAGACCCCATTTCAGCTTAATCCCATGTATAGTATGTCAGTTAGATACCACAAGGTTCCTCAAGCACAGCTTTCTATTGGAGAATTAGGCACTATTATTCAAACCAAAGTTAGGGTTAAAAACAGAGCATATCCGACATTAGACAAACATACTGGATGTTTACCACTGGTGATTTCTCACAACAAGCAATTTATATTCACTCATCAAGGAAGAAGCAAGTAGAAGCAAATATTATGGTCATGTTCGTTTATTTTTTGATTACAAAATGTATGCAAACTAAGAGCCACCACCAGGTTCCTGGAAAAGTGCCAGAGTGGTTATTGGTGTCATGAAATGAAAAGGGGGAGATGGCCATAGGGTATGATGTGCCAACAAGGGAGACTCAAGCAGTTGCCATCAAACCCATCTGGAACAGGAAACCATGGTGATGTTAAAGGGTTAGGTGGAAGATAAATCATTTAGGAACTTGTCTTCTTTTTCTTTTTTATAAACAATGATCCAAGAAATCTCTTCACTCTAAAGCTAAAAGTGTGTTAATTACTGATATGACAGCTCCACCTTCATTCAAGAGGCAGCATCCCCCAGGAAATTCTGTTCTGCAATCAAGAAAAGAGGTGCAATCAGGGCCCTATTCAGGCTGCGTTCAGACAAAGCCCCTGCAAGAGGCAAAAGGCCTGGAGATATTCCTTTGTGAAGTTGCCATGACATGGCCTACATGACTGCTTCCCACCTGTGCTGATTAATGGAATCTTTTTTTTCCTCATTCAAATTCCACCTGCAAAAAGAACCCCAAAGTTAAGCCCTGAAATGGAATACTCCGCTTGAGGTGCCTGCAGGTGTTTTAAAGTCAGTGTTTCCCAGACCCCAGCATTCCAGATGTTTTAGACTTCAGCTTCCAGAATTCCTGATCAATGGTCCTAGCAGCTGAGGCTTCTGGGAGTTGATGTCCAAAATGCCTTGAAGAACAGGGTTTAAGAATCACTGCTTTAAATTGTATAGACTGGACATAGAATCACAGAATTCTAGAGTTGGAAGACACCACAAGGACCTTCTGCTTCAATTCTTCTGGCAGAATAGGATTTCATAGCTAAAGGTTCTTCCTACAATGGTTAGGTTGACATCATCCTTGATATATTTTCATAGAAGACCTTTATGTTTCAGCAGATATTTGAGAAGTGTCACTCAAGGAGAAAAGGACCTCCTCGTGTGCTTTATTATATTTCTAGACTGGGGCAATGGTAGGTGACCTCTAATAAAAAAAACCTTAAGCCCACCTGCCAATGTAGCCTATTCCACTGTCAAACACCTGGCAGGAATTTTTCTATTTTTAATTGGAATCTTGTACTATAATCTAATCCTAGCCTCAGAAGGAGCAGAAACAACCTCAATCTACCTGCTACATGACAGCCCTTATGATATTAGCAGATTGCTGTCACGTCACCTCTCAATTTTCCCTTTTCCAGGCTAAACAAACCCATCACCCTCAACAAGTTCCCACAGGACTTGATTTCAATATCTTTTAGCATCTTGGGCCTCTTTTGCTACACAATTATAGTGGTATGATTCCACCTTAACTGTCATGTCTCTGTCCCATGCAATCTTAGTATCTGCAATTTAGGGAAAGGACTTCCGAATTTTCAGCCATGGTGCTATAATGTCTCAGACAATAAACTCCAAGATTCCACAACATGCAACTGTGGCAGTTTAAAATGGAATCACAGTGCTATAATTGTGTAATGTGGAAGGGCTCCAGCTTGACCTCTTCTGGAAACATTCCAACTCACTGATATTTTTCTTAAAATGAAATCAGTATGGTGATCTGGTAGAAGAATCAATAGGCACTTTCCAAGTTAAAATTTTTATGATGGCCATGTGGCTATACAGATTAAAATTGGATCATGGGAACATCTATAGCAGGTGGTCCATTCAGAGCTTAGAATACAGTTCAGCCAACACGTTGGTTGTAGAATTCTTAGAGATACAGTCCAAAAGTAAATTTATCAAGCTCTGGATCTGCTAGATGGCATTATAGAATGTAACAGGTGTGACAATATGGTTTCTACATTAGATACAGGAAGACTGGAAAAACTGTGTATGATTGAGTCTACTCTGAAAGTTCAAAATTTGAAACACAAGGTGGACAATGCATAGCACTCCAAATTTTAGACTGTAATGCTCATCTATTCAAAGCAGAATATCAATTGGTAATGAATAATGGAAGTAGCAGTCTAAACATTTGGAGGCCATGGGTTTCCCATTCCTGATAACACATGTCCACTTTCGTATCAGAAGCAGTGGCTTTCCCATTGGAAAATATCTTTTAAAAATGACCTAGAGAAGCTGAAAGAACCGTTTGGCATAAATATAATCCTCACAATTAAACAAAACAATGAACTTTCATCATATTATGACTCTCAAGTCTAAATACTACTCCTAATCTCAACAAAAGTCAATCTAATGAAGTTATGGGATTTACCAAAGGGTTAAATTAGACTACATTTGGTTCATTGTGTCTCCTACAGTCTATATAGGTGGAACTTTCGATAGAAAAAAATAGTCATGTTATGTTCTTTGGTTAAAACCTTGTCAGAAAGTATACTAAACCACTAGCACATCTTGCACAATTTTGTTTGAAAATGTAGATAGGAATTATTCTGCATAGAAAAAACAGTTTTCTGTACAGAAAATTATGTTTTCTGTATAGAAAACAATTTTTATGAGTAGGAGAGACCTGCCCATGGAAATGCTTTCCTACATAGAATAATTTCTCAACAATACTCCAGGTCACTTGAATGTAGGGAGAACACAATGCAGGAATATTTGTTTTTCTTGTACACTAGGGAGAAAACTGCCATTATTATTTGTATCTAAGTGCAAGGGCTATACATTCCCAGTTGGGACTCAGTCTCAACAACTTTTCAAGCAGCAGATGAAGACTTTTTTGTGTTTTGATGGGTCTTTGGAAATTTGTGTTAAAATTCATTCTTTTAAAAATATTATCAAATTTACATTGTACCTGATTTAATCTTTGGCAGGTTAAGAGAAAGGGTACTGGGGAAAAGGTGGGTTATACAGAACCAATAACAATTGTTTAAAGAAGCCTGCATATCTCTAATGGAGACTAAATCCCACAAATTCAGATGCTGGAAGAGTCAACCAGAGTCATGCATGAATAGCTTACCAATGTTTTTCATATTTTGTGTTGGTCAGGAGTTCAGAGATGAACAGATAGTGATGATAGCAGGACTGGTTATGCTTACTGTGAGATTTTAGTGCTCTGACCTTCACTCCATAAAATAACTTTGTAAGATTTGGAGGGCAGCAAACAGCAGTCATCACCACCTTTCCTCTCCTTCTAGACAACCAATTCGGTCAGATGAAAAGGGGAAAGAAGGTTTCGAGGGAAAACACATGAAAATATTTTCCAGATGTCACTCCAAAACCTACCAAGTCAACATGTTCAACTATACCTCATAAAATATATTTTCTGATTATTGTATTCTTAAGTTGTTGCTATTGCTATTGTCTTTAAAAGGTAAAGATCTCTGAAAACGCTAGTGCATGTTATTTACTTTGTAAGCTTTCCCAGCACCTTTCTCTAGGATATTTCACAATGCAGTGATGTTTAGTAACTGGAAGCGCAGTTCACATTAATACTGTAAATGGAACTTCACTATCAGCAGGGTCAGCTAAATATTTATTTATATATCTTATCTCTGTCCACAGAATAAATGAGCTTGTTGTGGGTTTGCCATCTGCAGACACAGATATTAATCAATAGCCAAGTAATGATCTGGACTCTGTTGCGAGGACTCATTATTTAAAAAAAATACACACTACATTTAGTCATTAAAACAGGAGGTATTGATTGGGCCTCATTAGATCCCAGCAAAAGCCAGTGGCCAACTGCAAGCCACCTCAGAAACCCAAAGGATAGCAAATGGTTTAAAACTGGTTAATGATCCACGGAGGGCTGAGGAGGGGTCCTGCTGAAAAGGAAAGCCATCTTTAAAAATAGAGAAATGTATTTATTATCACACCAAAATAAAAGAAAATATATTCTTCTAGTGCAAAAGGCAAATAGGTGCAGGGATAGAGGAAACACAAGTTATCAGAAAGTTAGAAGGTTAATCTGGGTTCTGGTTTTCATCCAGCTAGAAGAAATATGAATTATTATATCAGAAACAAATTTATTGGCACAACCAAACAATAATTAAATTCATGTTTTATTTTCCTCCTATCTCTCACACTCAAAACTACTCCAAATGCTATTATGTAGCATTTCTTTGAGTTTATGTTAAATCTCTTTCCTTGCTTTTGGTTTGGTGTGTTTCATAACCAAAGTTGAGCATACAGACACAGTTCATAATGGAAAGAGACACCACACATATAGGACTGAGCTGTCAGTGAAAACTGAACATAAAACCTGGAGGTGGATGAAGACAAATCAAATTATTTTAAACAAACAATCAAACTACTTAAATACCAGAAGCAAACCAGTCAAATCATTTTCTTGATATTTGTTTCATAAATTGACAAGTTTCCTTGCCCTTTAACACTACCTCATGTTAGGCACAATGGCACAAAGGAAGAAGACATGTTTCTTTATTTCCCCCTTCCTCTGAGCATTCTATATCAAAGGAAGATTGAACAGGAAAATCAATACGATTATTTTTTAAAAAATAAGACCATCATTGCTGTGTTTCTGTATGAAAATGTATATTCCCATCTCAGAATATAGAGATGGGAATATAAATTAACAATAAAATGAGCTATTGCACTTAGGTTTTCTTGCCCAGCTCAAGAAAATATAGTTGTTACACCATTTCCAATCTGATGAGAGCATTAAATGTTACTGAGAAAACTGTGGGCAGGAAAATTTCAGCTAAGCACTTAGGTTGTATATACCCCATACTGGTACATACTTACTTTCTCCATGGACACATAAAGCAGTCAAAGAATCCAGCCTCTGCTCCTGACTTTTGACAACATACCTCAGCTGGAGTTTTAAGATGAGCTTCCATCACTCCATTGATCCTTTTTATTATTTCAAAAAAACGGACAGTACAAGGATCAAGTAATAATGAATTAAGAATTCTAGACCTAAAGAACACCACAGAATACATCAGAGTCTCTAATAATCAAGTTATAAATATGTAGCAAAAACCCATGTTGTACATTGAGAATTCTTACACTATTCTGGTAGAGTTTTCCTCTAAAGAACTTTAGACTTTATGAAACATTAACATTCAAACAAATATATGTGATGAATTACAGGTAATATGTAATATTGTGCTGAAGAATCCAAAGGAAGAATGGATGGAGTCTTACCTTCAGAACAACGTTTTCCAACATATCCAGTGTCTGAGCAATCACACTGTGGCTCGCCATCCAGGAGGAAGCAAGTTCCACCATTCTCACAAGGGTTTTCTGTGCATAGTCCTTCCATATCCAGGCGGACTCCTTGGTGGCCCAGAAGTTGAGGTTCTGAAGTGCCATACTTCAGGTCCAAGATAAATCCTTTAAATGGTGGTTCACTCAGGACACTGTCAAGAGTCAAGGCTGCTGGGCGAATATCTGATGGGACACCTCCCACAAAGAGGTCACTAACAATGTTCATGTACTGTCGCTGTGGGCGCACTTCACCTGGCTTGGCTTCACCATCCAACACTAGAACTGTCCGGAGATGGTTGCGACTAACCATCAAGAAGTGTAGGTTGCTGTCATTGACCTGCTTGTCTGTAACAACAGTGGCCTCAGCACAATCCACACTGAACCGGAGTTGAATACGCCCATCCACTAGAGACAAACACAGGAAATCACAGACACCACCATCATCAAAATAGAGGAGTAGCCCAGCTGAGACATTTGTCTTCAGCTGGAAGCTGAGGTCGCTCCTTGTGCTTGCATCCCAGCGGAAGTAACGGGCCCACTGATTGGGGAGGCCCATAAACTCTAGTCCAAAACAGAGACTGAACAAGGAGCCCAACAATAAGCTCACCTTCAGGGTGAAAGAGGCAGAGTGGAGGGTAAAGCCCATGTTTAATAAATATTCTGTTTTGCTTGGGAAGAAAAAGAATAAAGCCACCTGCAAGAGAGGTTGGCTCTGGTAATAGGCACTACAGCCAGTCAGTTCCTCAAGAGAGGAAGTAAAACTAGATGAGAATATTCTTCTTTGCAAGGAAAGATCTCAGCTATCCTTTAGGATCCAGAGGCCTTTATCCTAGGAAGAGTGGGACTGAGAATTCTCCTGGTGAAGTATTTTGGGAAGCTTTCCAAATATGGCCTGGGCCGTTGATCCCAGCTGTTCTCCTGTAGACAAATTCAATCCCTGGCCTCCAAATCGTGATTTCTCAGAAGCAATGGTGATGGTAGTAAGTTATGGGTAGCAGGGAACTAATCAAACACTTGAATTCATGGACAGAAAAATCAGAGTCAATCTGCATGGTGTAAAGAAAGATGATCCAACTCCTCACTTCTTGGCGATCAGGCCCTAGAGAGTGTAAGAACAGAAGAAAAGGGTTAATTATACTATAGATCTATTTACATAGTCATCTTAAAATTGTACACACAATGAGTAGTACATACTCATTTATTAGCTACAAAGTCAAACTTTTGATTTCTGAGAACAGAGGAAATAATTTTTCCCCCACCGAGATAGCATTCCAGAATCACAGTACCACCACAGAAAAGGCCCTGTCTTCCTTTCTTCTGGCTAGTTAATTTGATTTCTAAATTATCTTACATTTTTATTAATAATTATAACATTTTTTCTAAAGCAAAAATGATAAGAGAATGTGCATAACTTAGTACGATGAAAAAATGTTGGAACAGACAAAACAGTGTGACCTGCAGGGATCTGCAAAAAATATGAACCAGTCATAATGAAATCATGACCTGATATATACACATGGCACTAAGAAAATTATAAAGCTAAATCAAAGACTGACTTAAATATGATATTGTGTGTGATGGAGTCTGCCAGAGACCATCATATAACGCAGGGCTACTTCTGGTGGGGCTTTCTTGGGCTCTGCCCTGGCAGCATGCTAAGAGGGAACCCTGAGGATACAGGTGACTACCCATATCCTCATTGAAGTAATTGGGGACAGCACGGAAGAAAGCTGGGAACAGTAGTCACCCATGTCCTCAGGGCTCCCTCTTAGAGCGCTGCTGGCATGCTGCTGGGGCAGAGCCCAACAGAGTCCCGCCAGAAGTAGCCCTGCGTCATATGATGGGCTCTGGCAGACTCTGTCCCAGCAGCATTGCTTTTATATGTATGTTCGACATTGAATTTTTACCATTTTACCATATTGTACACTGCTCCAATTCCCCACTAAAATAAATGAAGAAACAAACAAGCAAACAGAAAGGAAATTTATTTATTTATTTATTTATTTATTTATTTACAGTATTTATATTCCGCCCTTCTCACCCCGAAGGGGACTCAGGGCGGATCACATTATAACACACATAGGGCAAACATTCAATGCCCATAAACACATCAAACAGAGACAGAGAGAGACACGCAGAGGCAAGTTAACCTTCTTCTGAGGGGATGTTCGATTCTGGCCACAGGGGGGAGCAGCTGCTTCATCCACACTGATGGCACTTCCTCATACCAGGTCGTAAATTAGTTAATCTTGCCTCCCCACTTTTTATAAGTAGTACCTTATCTCCTACTTGATAGATGCAACTATCTTTCGGGTTGCTAGGTCAGCAATGAGCAGGGGCTATTTTTTATTTTTAATTGATGGGTGCTCACCCCGCCACGGGCTGGCCTCGAACTCATGACCTCATGGTCAGAGTGATTTAAGGCAGCTGCTCAACAGCTGCGCCACAGCCCGGCCCCAGCTGGGATGGCAACCCATGACCAACCACAGTAAGGAGACTAAGCTGAGCACTGCCCCACAGTTTGCCATGCTGTCCCCAGGCTTCTGGATCTCCATGTGATGAGGTCCTTGGAGAGAGAGTTCCATACTTCTAAGGCTTTGCTACTAATCATTCAGACTCTCTCTCATACCCAGTGACAGTACCCAAGGTAAGTAGAAATTTTACTTGTGCTTCCTTAAGAACAACCAAACCTTTTAGCTGTTAGCATTATGCTCCGTAATTGATTGTTTCCTACCATAACATGGTGTCTGGGTCTATGCCATCAAGTTTACAATGCTGGTTGCTTCCAGCTAAGTTCAGCCTCAGGCAAGATAATAATTATGAAATACATTATTCCTCTGGACAACACATACTGACCTAAAGCAATGAAAGAAAACTCTCTAATAATTTGATACACGATGTTTGTGATCTCCTATGTGAAGCTGTCCTAAGTTGGAGGTTGTACACAGGCAGAGGGTAGCAGTGGGCCTTGAAGTTTTGCACCCTCTTGCACTGTACACCATACAAATATTCACTGAGATAGGTCCATATACACCAATGTGCATATACTGCTCTCATTAAAATATATGTACAATGGAGCAGAGTATGTAAGCCTGAGGGAACTCACAGTGCATAATTCACACAAGAATTAGGTGTTGCACCCCTAGGCTGCAGAGACACCTTAAAACCACACTGGAGCCCCAGGATATAAGTAATGCAAGCTGTTTATTGAAGATAATATGTAATCATTAGCAAACCAAAGTTTAAAAGTCACTAAAACAAGGTTTTAGTCCACAAGGTACTTTAGTCCACTTAAGAATCTTAAAGCAAGGGTCCATAGAAATCCAAACACAAGAATAAACTCCAATAAAAATTAATCCAAGGAACAGGATCATGAGCTGGAACAAGGAACAGGATCTTGAACTGGAACAAGAGATTCAAAATGCAAGGCTTTCAGGAACATGACTTGATAATCCAAAGTACCCAGGAACAAGAACAAGAACTGGAACAAGATTCCAGATAAAAGGCTTACAGGAACTTGGCATGAAAGTCCATAAAAACATGAAACAAGAGTCCATGAAGCTGGATCAAACCTCTTGATCAGCAAAGTTACCACCTCTGAACTCGCTCTCAGAAGCGGCTCCTCTTAAAGCTAGAATCAAGGCCCCTTTCATGTGAAGTTTCTCCAAAACCCTTTCTCATTAGTAACTGTTTGCTTTTTCTCAAAACCTCGCTTTCTTGTCTCTGTTGACATATTGCTTTCTTTCTATCAACCTCATTACTCTTATCAAGACTGGAATGCCCATCTGCCAAGGGATAACTTGACCTTGACTCTCCCAAGGAATGCGGTTCAAGCTGCCTGCTTGAAACCACTGTATACCTGCTCCCAGAATCCTTGGGAACAGCAGTCTCGTCTTACTCTCGCTGTACAACCCAGATTCATCTGACAGGTCAGGTGCAGGTACTATCACAGGCTGAACAGGCCCAACCTCAGGCTCATCTGACAGCTCAGATGTAGGCTGGAATACAACGCTAGGTGTGCATCCATGTCTCCAAAGCTAGATGTTGAGTAAGTTGCATCTATCTTCTTGATAAGCAGCAAGACAGCAGTGCAGGAGCAAAACATTGACCAAAACCTCCATCCCACATCAGTCTGAATCCTAATACTGACAAGTCCTCCCACAGTTGCTTGGCATTGGAGGAAAGAATCCTGCAGTGCCAAGCAATATGTCTGACATGATGTGTCATTGGTCGTAGTATGTTCACAATGGTCAGCAGTAATTAATAATTTGGCTGCCACATTGTGCAGGAATTGACCCTCCCAGGTGCTTTTCAGAAGCAGTTATAGATTCTGTAGCCAGACTGTCATTTGCCAAGGTGAAGAAAGAAAGCAAAATTCAAACAAGAATTTGCCTAAAAGCTAGTCAGGATCGGGTGAATGGCCTGGGAAACAGTTTAATTGAAGAACAGAGGAGCTGCTTTACTCCAGGTCCGTCTGTTTTCCCAGTACTGTTTTCTCTGATTGACCATAGCTCTCCAAGGTTTTGGCAGGAGAAACCAAAGAAAGCATGTGCTCAATCACAACCCCACTCTCCAAGAAAGGTGGAGCATCAGCATAAAGATTTTCCAATGGAACAGAGACAGAAATCTAATGGCTATAAAAAAAGCAAAGTCTACTGGCATAGGAGAAATTGGTGCTGGTGTGCAAATCTATAATATATTGGCATTTCAGATCCTAATTACGGATTACCTTACAGAGCAATTTTATACTGGCTCGTTGGCATGAGATGAGACACAGATTACACAAGCTGTTCACTGTGTCGTATTCAGATATACATCACACTAAAAACAGCTGGCCTAGACATTCCTATTCAAACATTTCCAAAATCTCAGCAGTGGCTTGGCAGTATTTTGTCTGTCAACATCAGCAGGCCACACCAAAGTTGACAGTTGGATTTGTTTTTGTCTCTGTAGCACAACTGTTGAAGTGGGATCGCTACAGACATACACATATTCCTATGGACTGTACACTAGATAAAAATGGAGTACATCAATGGCTGCATCTACATTTACGCAAATAATCCAGAATATTGTGCTATGGAGCTGCGACAATGGTGCACAGAAGCATTCCTTTTGGTGTTAAAATGGCTGGCAAAGCAGAGAATGCATTGGTGCCACCACTGCTGTGTCACTGGCCAAAAGTTGTTCAACCATAGAAGATCGCTGCTGACATCACTTCTGCTGGTCATACCTCTGGGCAACCTTTTGTGACCACATCAGAAGCAACGTTTCCAGCAAGCCTCTTCAAGGGAGCGGCTTGTGGGAAGCAACATAGTGGTGGGTCTGTTAGATGTGTGGACAATGAATCAGGCAAGATCCAGATGGATCCAATCGTCTATATATCAAATGCTGCAGAATCACTCCAGAGCTTTCAGAAAGTTCCATTTCCTCTTGTTCTGGATTAACAACTGGAAGTAGTGCTTCTGCTGCAAATCCAGCTGGATGTCTACTTTGTGAATGCAGCATTTTTCCGATGAAGCAGAGAATTTTTGAGGATCAGGACATTCGTAGGGATACCAAGGTGCTTGTTTATAAAGCTATTGTCCTCCCAACCCTGTAATACGTCTGTGAAAAGTGGACTGTCTACAGACGTCACATTCAATTCCTGAAACCATTCCATCAGCGTTGCCTCCAAAAAAATCCTGCAAATCTCTTGGGAAGACAGTCAGCATGCTGGAAGAAGCAATGACAACTAGCATTGAAGCAATGCTCCTACAGTATCAACTCCACTGGACTGGCCACATTGTCTGAATGCCCGATCACCTTCTCCCAAAACAGTTTCTATACCCCCAATGCAAGAATGAAAAACTGAATGTTGGTGGACAAGAAAAGATATTTAAAGATGGGCTTAAAGCTAACATTAAAAACTGTAGCATAGACACCAAGAACTGGGAAGCCCTGGTCCTTGAGCGCTCAAGCTGGAGGTCAGCTGTGACCAACAGTGCTGTGGAATTTGAAGAGGCACAAATGGAGGGTGAAAGGGAAAAAGGTGCCAAGAGGAAGATGCATCAAGCCAACCCTGATTGGGGCTGCCTTCCACCTGGAAACTGATGTCCTCACTGTGGAAGAACAGATGCATGACAACAACAGCAATGCCATCCTCTGAGACCTTTGGAGGATTTCTCGGAGCAGGAGTCTCCAAACTAAGGCCCACTGGTCTGATGCAGCCCTCCAAGGTAATTTACCTACTCCCCGCCTAAAACTTTAGACTTAGGGTCACCCTAAGTCTGAAACAATTTGTAGGCAGACAACAACAACAATCCTGATTAACTTAACTATCTCATCAGCCAAAAGCAGGTCCACACTTCACATTATGTTGGGAATGAAATACTGGAAAGTTTATGTTGATTAAAATTGTTCTTCATTTTAAATATTGTATTGGTCTTTCATTTATTTATTTTTTCACTACAAATAAAATATGTGCAGTATGCATAGGAACTAATTCATTTTTTTTTTCAAATTATAGTCGTCGTCCCCACCTCAACAGTTTGTGGGATCGTGAATCGTCCCTCAACTTAAAAAGTTTGAGGACCCCTGTTTGGGGCCTCTTCTATACTGCCATATAAAATCCAGATTATCTGCTTTGAATTGGATTATATGGCAATATAGATTCACATAATCCAGTTCAAAGCAGATAATGTGGATTATCTATTTGATAATCTGGATTATATGACAGTGTAGAAATTCAAAAACACTTCTGGTCCTAGGCATTTTGGATAAGGGATACTCAACTTATAAGGCAGTAAAAACGTTTCACACATTCATCTATGAAAGAACAGTGATCACAAGAACTGTTTGCAAGCCTGTTTCTGTTGCTTAGAAAGTACTGGCAGATGTCCATCACAGGCTCCAGCTTCCACTATAGGAGTTAACTGTTGAGTATCAGCCAGAAAAAAATCTGGTAGCAACTGATGCATTATGAGGAGAGCTGACAGTGCTGTCAGAAAAAAAAGGATTAAAATGTTATGCCTAGTTGATAAAAGAACAAGTACTAACCAAGGGTGCTTAGCTTTCAGTTTGTTGCCTTCAAGGTATTTAGGGCCAATAGCCTTTTATAGTACAACTGGTACCTGTGGTTTCCCCTACCTGTAGCTGACTAAAGTCCTCTCTAGGAATTTTGTACCTTCTCCAGGCACTTCTATGGTATCTTTCCGATAGAGGTGACCATGCAGTCACATTGGAAGCCCTAGTAACTTCCATGGGGGGGATACCTCTCAAAGCATTTTCTAGGTCTTCCAAGGAGACACGGTGATAATTTCCAGTGGAAATCTTTCATTTAAATAGGGTCTGTTATTGTCCCCAGTTGCCTATTTCTATAGCAAGTTCAAGAATGTATCCCCTGGGGATTTAAGAGTTGTACTGTACTATCAGTTTGAAACCAGTGCATATGTTAATGAATGGTACAATATGTGAGCTGTGTCTGGGAAAGATAATTTGCTGCTTTTAAGTTGTTTGACTATCATGCAATAGCTACATTAAAAATGTTACAATGCAAAGTATTATGCTGTTAAAAAGTTTTCACCACATCTTTTAACATCTGATAAAAATCTCTTAATTTGCAAAACACAAGTTAAAAAAATTCTCAGGCATTTTTTTTTACCATGTCACAAATTCAAACTGTCCAAAGTTTGGTATCTAAGAGAGTGAGGGTAGTCAGTTTTTGCTAGATATGTTCAGGAACAGTTCTATATCTGGGGAAAAGGGGACACATTTCTAAGTGCTCAATGGATGGATGCTTCATTTTGGAAAAAGCCCAACATGTTTTGGACTATATGTATTTCAATTGCCTTCTTCTGAAGCAATATGAAATCTAACTGCAGAAATTTCTGAGGCTGAGAATTTAATTCCATTTACCAGGCAGAAATGGAATGACATTCTAGACTTCAGAAATTTCTGCAGTTAGATTTCACATTGTCCCTGAATAAGGTCATTGAAATAAATATAGGCCAAAATGCACTAGGCCTTTCCCAAAATAAAACAGCCATATATTGAGCACTTGGAGATATATCTTTTTTGTTTGTAGATTTTGTTGGGTGCTCTCCAGTTTTTGTTTCTTCATGTTGAAATTTACGACATCACTTTATCTTATATGAGGTCTCTAACTTTTCCACAAGAAAGTGAAAACAGAGCTCGGAAAATTTATATATAATTTATAGGACTCGGAAAAGCAATGTTATACTGTATATAAAAACACAACTGAAAAATAGGCTAACACTGTATTACAACACATTATTACAACTATTACAGTAAACAACTTAATTAACCACATGCATATCTTACTTAGAACAGCTAGAGCTACTGTTCCACTTTCATTTGAAATGAGCATACCAGATGAACATGTGTGCACACAGACATATTAGAAGGAAGGTAATAAACCAATTTCTCATGCTGTACACGGACTGCATGTGGTCCTCTATACTCATGCCTAGAAATATGAGTCAGAAAACAGCCCAAAAGAGCAGAGTCAATTTATCCATGGCTGAATGTCAGTACTGTACCTGAACTGTTATCAAAAAGGAACAACTCGCTTCTCTGACAAAAGTTGCAAAAGGAAAGAGCTTAGTCCATCCAGGAGAACCTAAACAAAGCACCAACCCCCTCTACTCCCTCTGCCATAGTGCTACTTCTGGCCTTTTTGAAAGCCCAAGTGGAGAAAAGGTGACAGAGGTTTCCAGTGGCTGCTGGCCCCTGGAGTTGCATTGGTACTCTCCCCTCTCCATGGAATGGCCTTCAAATTATCCACAAGTCATATCAAAATCCATACTTTCAACCCCCAAACCTGCCCTCTACTTATACATGAGGTTGCGTTACCATTAGTATATAGAGCAATTTCATTTAGTTCTATTTATCAGTTAGATTTATGTCCCCTAAGAAGAACAAAGAAGCATACAAGACCTTCCTCCTCTGACCTTCATACAGATTACAAGCTTGTGGAGTAGGACAAAGAGAGAGAAAGAAAGTACTGAGTTCACTTAGGGAGATTTACAGTTCAGTGGGGGCTTGTACATGGATTTCTAGGTCCCATTCCTCCCTTCAAAATACTATACCATGCAAAGTATTCATTTTTAAAATAAATTTATCTGGACTGATGTGTCCTCTCCTACAAATTTGCTATGCCAATATGGAAAAGAAATAAGTCCTGATGTTCTACTACTGCCTCTTTCCAACAGCCCAGTCTTTTCCCAATTAGTATTTGTATTATATAATTGCTAT
Source organism: Anolis carolinensis (assembly GCF_035594765.1). NCBI lineage: Eukaryota > Metazoa > Chordata > Lepidosauria > Squamata > Anolidae > Anolis > Anolis carolinensis. The sequence continues at coordinate 332,486,407 of NC_085841.1, read as the reverse complement.
TGTGTGACTTCAAGTCATTTCTGATATGGTGACCCTAAGACAGCCCTACTGTGGCACTTTCTGGGTTTGACAGTATGTGACTAATTTCTATGGGTGAATGGGGAAATCAAACCTTGGTCTCCAGGGCCATAGCCCAATTCTCAAACCTCTGCTGGCTCTCATGCTGTAGGGTACACAACTGAGTAATATAGAGAAGGGCACTTTGCTCAGACAGACAAGAGACAGATTCCAGCTCACCATGGCATCTGGGGTCTGCCTCTTGCCTGCCAGAGCAGAACAAGATTTCTCTTTTTTTCTGTGGCACCCCTGAAGGATGAATGCGGAGCCTCCCCTCACACTCTCATGCCACATTTTCCCTGTCAAACCCTTTATCTAATAAGGGAGATAGTAAATATGTAGGGGTCCTGCTAATCTTGACAAAGACAATAAGGAAAGTGATTCTTGCCTTTCTTACCACTACGATATGTCTGCTAATCCAAGGAATGTGAACACCCATCTTGCCAGCTGGGCATTAAGCTAACTGGATATATTGCCACACCCAGCAAATCTTTGCATTATCTTTAAAATTAGTGATAAAAAGTCAGGAAGTATGTTGATATTTGGAATCAGGAAACAGAGCCGGCCCTAGGTATTTTTCAAGTGTAGGCGAACAGAATTCTGGCACCCCCCCCCCCCCCCCCCAAACCAATCACTGAAAAATCAAAGCATTGGATAAGCGAAAATGTTGGATAATATTAAGGAAAAGCCTATTAAACATCAAAATACATTAAGATTTTACAAACTAAGCACCAAAACATTATGTTTTACAAGAAATCAACAGAAAAAGCAGTCTCGTCTGCGCCCCCGTATGCTTTGCATTCGCCTCATTGTTGGGCCGGCCCTGTCAGGAAACAATCTTCATTTGGGCCAAATTGGTTAAGAAGTGTACTTTTAAACAGTTTGACTTACTTACAGGAGTTCCCCAAGGCATTTTGTTTTGCAAGTGTCCAGCACAAATAGTCCCAAAGCATAATGCCTTCCAAATAAGATCAGGGAGATTTACACCCTATGCAACATAAGGGATTTACATAAAGGATTTACTCCCTTATATAAGGGAACAACCCACTAAATACACTACCTTTTTGAAGTTGTGAACAGGAAATGATTATCTTAGATACAGCATGCAGCCACTCTAAGCAACATAAAAGTCTCACATAAAGTATATCACATCATATACTACAACAAATATATTAAATATGTACAATTGCTTCAGCTAGCTCTTTATAACATTTACCTCCCAAAAAGAAAAAAGAACCTTCCTCACTCATTCTTATCTTTTTGATCTGTTGGTTTTCCAAGACTGCTCACCAAACTGTAATTTTGTCTTGCCCTCTCCTAGATTTCTAAGTCTAAGATGTATCACACATGCCTGAAGCTCTCGAAATTGGGCATGTTCTTAAAATGGATTTGCTTTCTGTAGATGATGTAGGCTGATCAACAGAGAGAGAGCTGATATATGCATGTTCCCATCCAACCTTATGGTTATGCGATAAAATGAGGCTTGCCAGTCATGCAGCCTTCAATACAGCACAGTATATAGCAAACCCATTAACAAGTACAGTTCTACATAAAACAATTACTCATAGCTCCTTCACTTGAAATTTCATTTGTAAGATTCTGTAACTATAGCTGACCCAGTATACTGTATAACAAACTCAGATCTACATGAAACATTTCCTCATTACTCCTTGAAATTTCATTCGTAGGATTCTGCAATAGCTGAACCAATCCCTACCCAATAACATAATGAGTTGTCTTCATTGTCAGGAAACATTCATCTTTTCTATGAAGAAAGAATGAGTGAGAAAGAAGAATGTGAAAATCTGTTAGCTGTATTTTATGGTGTTTTTCAGAACACTGCTGGGATCCCCATCATGTCCCACTGACTGTCCAAGCATCTAATAAATTGGGTTACAGGTCACAAAGGTTTATGTCCAATAAAACTTTCCAGTCTTTAAAGTAATTATGTATAAACTTTCATATTTGTTTGTCTTGATGAGAAAGGTTTCTTAACAACGCAAAATCATATACTTGTCAATCTCTGTGTCAGGACCCAGGCTGCAGAGCACCAATAACCATGCACAGAGACCAGAATCTATCTAATATCTTTATTAAAGGAATATATAAAGTCAATAAAAACAAGTGAAGAATAAAGTTCAGAAGTAGACCTTTCAGGAAAGGTCAAATATAGCCAGGAAAACAATGTCCAATATGAGATATTAGAGTCCAAAGTTATAATCCAATAACCGAAACACACACTTTGCCAAGCAAAGTGTGGGGAAATGACAAGGTCCTTTAGTCCAATGGAGCTTGACAACAAGGCTGGAGAGCAAAATAGATTCTTGGCAAACAAGGCTTGATTCAAGGCAACAAGAAGCAAGAGACGAGAACAGGGTCCGTGGCGAGGTCCGTGGCAAGGTCCGGGGAAACAAGGCAGGGCTGGAACAAGATCAAGGTCCTGGAAACAAGGAACTGGAATAGCGAGTCCACACACGAACTCGCTCCCGAAGCTGACGAATTGACTCCGCAAGGATTCCCTTGCGGTTAAACACCTATATAGGATCTTTTTTTCCCGCCAAGGAACACTTTCCCTGGGGAACAAGAAGTGAAACCCATACTGTGTCCAGATGCATGACTCCTTAAGATTTCCCAAGGGAAACAGGCTTAATCAACTAATTGTCTGGCAGCAATTCTGGCGCTTCTGCGATTCGCCTCCCTAGCGCCTCTATCTCAATTATAATTATCCCGGCGAGAAAACGGGGGAGATTTCTGCTCAAGGCTTGTTTGGCTGACTTCTTGTGGGCAAACATCTTGCAGGTGCAAGGGCTCCAATTCTGGCTGAAACGGTGGGAACCCCAAGTTGTCCTCTTCATCTGCCACAATAGTACTAGGAACGGAACTACATGGCCCATGAGTCATCACACTCTGTGAATGTTTTTGCCATTACATGACGGTGAGAAGACCCATCCTTTTTTTTGGTCACTGTTCCTGCAAAACACTGTATTTTTAATAAAATCAGTTTTGCAATTTTGAAAAAAAATCCTCGAGAAAGTTTATTGAAAAATCTTCTCAAAATACAAAAGAAAATAACAATTTAAAATGAGTAAAAAATGTCTGTAATTTATCCACAAAGGGAAAATTTTGAAATGTCTTATTCTTGCATCTGAGAATAAAAATTACATCCCTAGGTAGGCTCTGGATTTCACACTGCAAGGACAGCTACAAAGGAAGTAGAGAAGGTATTCCAATGTAAGCATATAATAAGTGAACACGAAAGTCAGAATCTGCTGATGCCATAGTATTTCTAGTTTCTGTGTATTGTTGAGAAACCTGGACAGTGAAGTAAGTTAACAGAAAGAAAATCAACTCATTTCAAATGTGCTGCTGGATGAAAGTTCTGTGGGATCATGTGTCCTCTTCCGCTTGCAGTCATAGGACTTCATCATATGAGGAAATTTCAGCATCCTAGGATGCTTCTGCCCCAGTTGAGCCATAGAGCCCCACACCACCCATCACATGATGTAGCCTCACTTCCAGCAGGACTCCGTGGCTCAACTGGGGTAGAAGCATCCTAGGACACTGTACCACCAACATGGGAGCCTCCCCGTGTTCCATTTCAACAACGGAGCAACTCCAGGGGGAAGCCGTGCAGCGACTCTTTCCCTCGTATAATGGGGAAACGTCTATAACCAGAAAAGCAGGACACAGGTCACTGAAATTGTCCCGCTGCCACGGAGGCTGGCAAACCAATCTAGAGGACCTCATCACATTGATGAGGTCCATAGTTATGTAACCACCATGTGCCAAGTACTGCATGCATATTAAAGTAATTCTCTTTATACATTTAATGGTTTTATCTTACACTAATTCACTTTAGCTGTAGGAGAATCTTTGAGTAATCAATTGGGTCATTATGAGCTATCTACAGGAAGGGGTCAAGTGGAAATAACAATTTCAAGAAATGCCCATTGCTTGACCTACAGTTTTATGTCTTCCTGTCCTGGATTTATATTCTTGACGGCAAAGCACAGAATGTGCAGTTGAAACAAACAATTCAGACCTTTTTATTTTGGAAACCAATACCTGGAAATACTCCCACTTGTTATATTCAAACTTCCCACTCCTATGAGTCAGCCTGGGGAAGACCACAGTTACAATTACAACATTCACACTGGCCTCCAACAGAAAAGAGTTCTTTCTCCCGCTCTGGACCTTCCACAGATATATAAACCTCACATGCTTAGTTTCCAATATACCTCACAACCTCAGAGGATGCCTGCCATAGATGTGGGTGAAATGTCAGGAGAGAATGCTTCTGGAACATGCCCATACAGCCCGGAAAACACACAGCAACCCAGACATTCACAAAATTATTTAAACTATTAAAATACCTACAGGTTATGTGTATAAGATGCATTTGAAAAATAAATGAATTTCATGTTTAGACTTACGTCACATCTCAAAGAGATTGGGTCATTGATCTTTCTGTCTGTCTGTCTGTCTGTCTGTCTGTCTGTCTATGGCATTTTGAAATCTCAAAATTTTAAAATCCACAACACAGCTGGTCCTTTTTCCTTGCAACTTTTACATGCTATTACTGTCTAATTGGAAGCCAGAATCCCTTGACAATCTGCTGCCAAGCACCTAGAGGTCTGCCATTCCATCTACTTTCTGTCTGTCCTGCCCAATAAGGTGCACGCACGCACGCGCGCACACACACACACACAATGAAATCCTATGCATGGCACAAAAGTTCCATGAAAGATGCTCTTTCATCTTGAAGATAAATCTAGATATACTCAGCTCACAGCCAAGTCTCTATAGCAAAAAGTTTTTTTACACTTAGGCTTGAACAAATACAGATCATAACTCTGTGACTGTGAAAGCAGTACAGAATGTTTTGATAGAATACTATGAAATTCAAAATCCGTAATCTATATATATAAAAGAGTGATGGCATCACGGCGACTCACAAAACAACAAAAGTACAGGCCTCGCAACCTCGAAATTTGACATCATCATCCATGCCTCCAGGTTGATACAACAAAAAGAAAAGAAAAACAAAGTCCTAATTAGAGGGAGAGCAATGTTTTTTTTATCCAATTGCTGCCAGTTTAGAGGGCTAATCTCTGCCCACTTCGTCTCCTAGCAACCAACTCCTAGCAAGCCAAGGGACAGCCAGGATTCAGTTAGGGGACAGGCAGACTTAGGCTATCTAATTTGCACTGGATTATATGGCAGTGTAGACTCAAGACCCTTCCACACAGCTATATAACCCATTTATAATCTTATATTATCTGCTTTGCACTGGATTATCTTGACTCCACACTGCCATATAATCCACTTCAGTGTGCATTTTATACAGCTGTGAAGAAGGGTCCTCATATAATCCAGTTCTAAGCAGATAATATAAGATTATCAATAAACAGTAGACTCTCACTTATCCAACATAAACAGGCCAGCAGGATAAGTGAATATGTTGGATAATAAGAAGGGATTAAGGAAAAGCCTATTAAACATCAAATTAGGTAATCGTTATACAAATTAAGCACCAGAACATCATATTATACAACAAATTTGACAGAAAAAGTAGTTCCATGCACAGTAATGCTATGTAATAATTACAGTAGAGTCTCACTTATCCAACACTCGCTTATCCAATGTTCTGGATTATCCAATGCATTTTTGTAGTCAATGTTTTCAATATATCGTGATATTTTGGTGCTAAATTCATAAATACAGTAATTACTACATAGCATTACTGTGTATTGAACTACTTTTTCTGCCAAATGTGTTGTCTAACATGATATTTTGGTGCTTCATTTGTAAAATCATAACCTAATTTGATGTTTAATAGGCTTTTCCTTAATGCCTCCTTATTATCCAACATATTCGCTTATCCAATATTCTGCCAGCCCGTTTATGTTGGATAAGTGAGACGCTACTGTACTGTATTTACAAATTTACCACTAAAATATCACAATGAATTTAAAACACTGACTACAAAAAACATTGATTACGAAAAGGCAGACTGCGTTGGATAATCCAGAACATTGTATAAGTGAATGTTGGATAAATGAGATTCTACTTTAATATGAAATAATTACTGGGATAGAATAATGCAGAACAATATAATCTTTAAAACCAGGACAGTAAATAAACAGGGGAATTCCACACAGGAAACAATCAGGGCCAGCTAACACCTCCCAACAAAGTATTCCCATCATCAAAGTCTGGCAAATCCTCTGTTTTCTCAGGGCCACAGACAGTAGAAGCACATAAAATATCGCAAACAACACCACTCTGAAAACAAGGGAATTCCAAACAGGAAAGAATCAGGGCCAGCTAACACCTCCCAACAAAAAATTCACTCAGGTAGGAAACAGCCAGGCTTTAAAGCTGCAAGGCCATTACATCCTAATCATTTTCCTAATTGCAGCATTCATACTTGCGGCCAACAGGGGGAAAAAACCATTCAGAAATATTGTATATTCACAACCTTTAGGAAATAATATCCCCTGATGGCGCAGTGTGTTAAAGCGCTGAGCTGCTGAACTTCTGGACCAAAAGGCCACAGGTTTGAATTGGGGGAGCGGAGAGAGCCCCCACTGTTACCCCCAGCTTCTGCCAACCCAGAAGTTCAAAAACATGCAAATGTGAGTGCATCAATAGGTACTGCTCCGGCGGGAAGGTAACGTCTCTCCATGCAGTCATCCCACATGACCTTGGAGGAGTCTACGGACAACGCCGGCTCTTCGGCTTAGAAATAGAGATGAGCACCAACCCCCAGAGTCAGACATGACTGGACTTAATGTCAGGGGAAAACCTTTACCCTTTACCTTAACTACCACCAATTCCTCAATACTTTATTTCCCATACCACCATATTTCGCCACAGCAACGTGTGGCCGGGCACAGCTAGTTGATACTAAAAAGCCAAATTTGCCAGGGGATAAAGTATGCCTCTTTTCCTCTCCTGTCATATATATCTAATCCAATGTAAGTGATGAGTTCCATTTAGCTTGAACTTTTCAGTTGTAGCTATCTCCAAGACATCTGTTTCTTCTGAAACAAGAATCCAAATCAGTCCTCATATGATTTATTTGTTAAGATTGTTAGCAGCCTTGAGTCCCCACGAGAAGAAAGGCAGGGTAGAAATAAAGATGATGATAACAACAATAACAACTCTTTAAGATGAAAAGACGTTTGTAATCCTGTACATATTTTCCAAGGAGTAAATTTAGTGATATTTACTTCTGCACGGGGCTGCATTGTATGCTGTTGATGTTATATGCCATAGCAAAAAAAAAACAAAACCCTGTCTATGAAATCCTTATATCTCCCTTCTAACATCACCCACAAGAAAGCTTTCCAAACAACTCAACTATTTCAGTCTTATAATAGCCTAAAAATATTAACGTTCTGGCTACTGGTTTAAGCAGATCAAAGCTGCTGTTACAAGACAGACTGTTTGTCTCTTTGTTTATTTATCATTATCAGTTGGGAAACACAGTCTAAACATAAATTCTACACCCAAAAGACCACTTTGGTAAAATCAATGTGCAACAAATACTAAGCCAACATCTTATCCTCTTCTAAGATTCTTTAAACCTACATGTTTCCCCCTCCCTACTGTCTGTTCCCCCTGTCTCCTGCTTAAATCGAAAGTAGGGAAGACTAAAATGCTTTTCTTGATCAGGTTCAATATAAAGAATACAGCTATATTTTGGGGATGTGGAAAATACAGCGCCAAGAATATTTACACACACATCCTTTCATGTCATGTGGAACCCAAAGGCAAATGCCACCGGTAGCCGCACATGGCATCCTGAGAAAAGTGGAAAAGCCACTCAATTCAATGCCAGCTGCAAGGTTGTGCCTACACAGCCAGACACTTCAAAGACAATCAGGCTGGAAAGCCATCTGGCTGCTCAAAAAGTTAATATTTTATAATGATGATAATCATCCTACAAGGTTCTTGTCTTCTGGGACTATTAAATTGATTCAGTTCAAAGCTCGAGCTCTTTGGATCTGGCCAGCCAAAGAAGAGTCGGAACAGTGCTTATACAAATGATGTCGTCACACACCACCATAATCACACACAATTTTCTGCCTTATCCTCCTAACCTCCATGCCTAAAACAGCTATATTTAGTCTGAGAGTGACCTTTAACCAGCCTACCTACCCTGAGCTCAGCGTGAATGCAATTTACAGACCATTTCTGCTCTCTAGCTTTCTTAGCACAAAGAGGACCGAAAAATCAAATCCCAAGCACAAAGCAAAAGTAATTTTAAAAGGCAGAGAAAATAAGCCTGCAGAGCAATCATGTCTCAGTCTGTTCTGACAGCTCTTTCTGTTCCTTTATGGGACACCGAAATGACCCCAAGTGTGTTAATTACTCCTATTACTAAAAACTCTCCACTAGCTTGGAGGAAAGGCTGGGAGAGAAATGTTGGTGTTTTGTTGCCATATTTTCATGGAGACAGAAACAAGCTTTTTTGGTGTCATCTAGTGGCTAAAAGTGCACGCTTTTGGAAAACTCAACTTAAAAATTTCATCTCAGCCATGAATTCACCAAGAGTGGGCAGATCAGTCCAGTCCATTTCTACCTCCAAGTCTGTTCCACATCTATTATTGTGGATTGTTTTTAAAGGAAGGGAAATCTATGCGTATTACAGTCCACATTTTTCACAAAAACATTTTAATGGGCCCATGACTAAATTTGCATACAATATAGGGATGTACAGTGTGTTTAAAGCTCTCCAAATATACATAGCATGTTGAATGCATTTTTTCACTTTCATGGAATACATCAGAAGTTTGAGAATGTGCCAATGTCCAACTAAAATTGAATCTATTTCCATGTACAATTCTAAAGGTGTAGATCAGGTAAATCCTTAAAACAAATTCAAGAGAAACAAATTGTTCAAACATCACAATAATTTTAATATCACTTCCGGCACTGGTTAAAATTGAGCAGACCAGAAGACTTGCCTAGATTAAAGACAGAATCTACAATATACAGTCAGAATTAGAATATAAACTCAAGGAGAATGTTAGGTGCTTTTTGAGTAATCTAAACCTTGCTGTGTTTGTAGCTACAGGGTCATCATCTGAAATGGATAGCAAACAGCCCAGTCAAGCAAATTAGTGATGAAGAGATTAAGTTTATAGGGTCTCATTAACAAAGAACCAAACTTGAAAGTGCAATTGCTTTCTTGTTTACATTCACATCCTGCTATTTCTATAAAGTGCTTGAGTTAGTATACTGTAATCCCCTTCCCCAATTTTATCCTTACAACTACCCCACAAAGTAGGTTACAGAGAAACACAGTGAAGTCACCCACTGGACTATGTAGTGGTGGAAATTTGAGCAAACATCTCCAGGTCCATCACTACATAGTTTGACATCAATTTAATTGCCATAGCCCAATGCTCTAAAATCATGGGAGTTGTAGTTTTACAAGGTCTTTAGCCTTCTCCGCCAAATAATGCTGATGCTTCACCAAATTACAACTCACATTTTTCCATGGCATTGTCAAACTGCATTCATTGTAGAGTGTAGATACACCCCGGGTCCAATATTCAAACTTTCAACATGCTGTACAATAAGTATTTTGGACAGCAATTCTAACCACCACAAACCATTGGCCATGTTGTTTGGAGACACTGGGATCTAAAATTTAACACATCAGGAGGGGATCTGAAAATGCCATTCAGTCACACTGATTCTAAGTATTATCATCATCAGCATGGCCCAACTCAATTTTGAATTACTGCAAAAATGAGTGAACCCACTTCCTTACTGTTGTAAGAACAAAGTGATCCTACAGGAAGAAGTAATTCAGAACAATTAATTTTGTTCTTTTTCAGGGTGACCTACTGTATTATGGGATTAAGCTACTCAAGAGCTTGAAAAAGTTAATTTTTTGACTACAGATACTACAGGGTGGATCAAAAGTCATAAAGGTGTCTGATGTTTTAATCACTTCTTGAAAAAATGTAAAATGGCATAAACTATTTCCTATAAATACTATAGACGATGATATGGTATTGTAAATTAAAAACAAAGAAATATAAAGGAGTTATTAAGTACTGAAACCCCTTTGTGACTTTCCAGCTCAGAGATTCATTAAGTTGTGGTCCAAAAACCTAACTTCTCCAGGCTGATCAAGTCTGCTACCTTATCATACAAGCTTTATTGCTTGCTATTGAAACCATCCATGCAAAGACCATAGCACAGTCCACTGCATTGCTGCCTATGCTCAGATATGGCTTCTTTTGCTTCTGGGCCACCCAGAAGGCAACATGATTCAAGCTAAGTGGGCTTCTGTCTGAATTGTATGAAGTTCAGTTCAGCTGCAGCCATAGCAAACAGAGCCAAACATGCTGTGATGGCCCTGTATGAATTACTCCCCACTGGTCAACATTGTCGGATGCAGCTTGGCTCAGCTTGATCAGAGCTACACTCATAAGATGTGAAACATCAGCTTCTTTCAGAATCAGCTTTTCTGCTCTGTGTGTTGCAGTTTCCTATGGAGATAATGACCCCTATTTTTGCCAAGTGCTTTTAAATCTACCAAGGGATTTATTGTAGTCAGCCCCACAGTAAGCTGCTGCATTTCAAACACAAGAATCTTGTGCAACTTCAGAATACCAGATGTACTTATTACTACCACTACTGGTAACATCGCTAGCAGTTGCAGCACCAGTTAACTATTTGTCCCAAGGAGGCCTCTTTCCGGCATCAAGTCCTGTTGCTCTCTTGCTTCATTTCTCAATCCTAAACCAAATTCTCCAAACATTTTTGGTTCTAGTCCGTTTCCTGCATTTGAATTCCAGCCACTTATGATTATCAATATACCTTTTTTTTGCTGTGTTGTCAATTTCCTCCTGGATTTCAACTCAGAATCTTTTCATTTCTTCCTCTTTGGCCTTTATAGTTGGAGCATAAACATGGGCAATTACAGTTATAGTTTTTCCGTGTAGTGTTATTGATATTATTCACTAAGACTTTGCATTATGACCCATTTGCTTTACTACCCTCGTCATGAATGCCACACCATTTGTTCTGACTATCTCTTTCCGGAGTGAAATACTATACAATTAACATAATATTACCATCAGCTGCAGTGCTACAATCGGTGAAACCAGTGCTTCTCAATGTGGGGTCTTTGGCCTTCAACTCCCAGAAATCCTAATAGCTGGTAAACTGGCTGGGATTTCTGGAAGTTGTAGGCCTGGGGACCCACAGGTTAAGAACCACTGGGTTAAACCCTTATGCAGGCTGAACGGCTGCTCTGAATGTTGGGTTACTGACCTAAAGGTTGCAGGTTCAAATCCACAACACAGGGTGAGCTCCCATCTGTCAGCCCTAGCTTGCAGGGACATGAGAGAAACCTCCCAGCAGGATGGTAACACATCCGGACGTCCCCTGGGCAATGTCTCTGTAGATGGCCAATTCTCTCACACCAGAAGTGACTTGCAGAATGTTCTCAAGTCGCTTCTCACACAATAAAAAAACATCAAAAAATGTCAAAGATATGGAAGTACCATTGATCATAGAATCAAAGGACGTAAGGAACTAAAGGGCCTTGCAGGACACATTGTCAAAGTACTCTAAGAAATTGTCATCCAACCTCTTTTTAAAGATTTCAAAAGGAAGAGAATCCATTAGCTTCCAAGGTGGTTTATTCCAATGTTGAAGCTGTTGCAGTTGATTTAACAGCACATAATGACAACATGAAACACTTCATATTTATATATATATATATATATATATATATATATATATATATATATATAATGTTCTGACCATTTCTGCCTTAAAGTAAACTGCGAAACGAAACATCCAAAACCCACGAAACTTGACCACAAAAGACATGGTCATCCCCACTGTGTTTAGACATCAAAACCCAAAAACATTTCAAACTGGAAGTCACTCAAAAAAAAAACCAAAAATGAAAACTGCACTATGCACATGCGCAGAGTAGCCCCCACCCTTGGAAAACATACATGCATGAAAGGCAACTGCGTGCGAGCATCCCAACCACCAGGGCTGGTGGATTGCGTAACACAAGGGAGGAGGCCTAAACAACCACACCCGGCAAGTGAACTAGGCAGAGGAAAAAAGGGTGAAGGAAAGGTTTCCCATTTTCAAGCTTTTAAAAACTTATTTTCTTGGAATTCAGTCAGGGACTTTGCAAAAATGACATAGTGCGAACGCAGGTGGGAGAAGGGAGGGAGGGAGAGCAAACAACAACTCCCACAATCCCTAACCGGCTATTTGGGACTATGGCAGTGGTAGTCCAAATGGGGGCTCATTTCGTCAGAAAACTGTTTGATTGTGCTTAAAGAAACGGCCTCATAGCCTTAAGCAAAAAGAGGCATTTATTAAGTAATGGTGGTGTGGCTTTTCCCCAACCGACTCTCCCGTCCTCCCTCCCTCCTCCCCCAGCGTTTGCACTAAGGCCTTTTCGCAAAGTCCCTGACTGCATTCTAAGAAAATAAGTTTTTAAAAGCTGGAAAAGGGGAAAGTAACGCAGCAAGGAGAAAGGACGGAGGGTGAAACAGCCGAGAGGGGAAAAGCCACGCCGCCATTACTTCAGAAACGCCTCAGTTTTCTTACCAGACGCCAACAGAAGGGCTGCGAGGCTGTTTCTTTAAGTACAATCAAGCACTTCTGACAAAATGGGCCCCCATTTGGACATCAACTCCCACAATCCCAAACCGGCTATTTGGGAATATGGGAGTTGCAGTACAAAACACCAGGACAGTACAACAAGACTGCTCAAGCCCCTACCATCTTAAAAACAACAAGGACAATAAATACTAAACAGGCAAACTACTTCCAACATTCTTAAAAGAGGGAAATTCAAAACAGAGACACACAAGGCCAGCTAACACCTTCAAACAGGAACCAGCTAGCCTATCACGCTAAAAGCCCATTAAATACTAATCAAGTTGACACATTGCATCATGCATGTCTGGTTCCTACCAAGGGAAATCCTATGATAAACAACAACACCTCGCTGCAAATATTGCAACAATCTACAACCAGGACAGTGAAAACAAACCAACACTATGAACACAGGGAAAACAGGGCCAGCTAACACCATCCAACAAACGATAGCAAATGAAATAAAAAAGGATCCAGTATTAAGATCCAAAAAAACCCCTGGACATTAAATAAACAACAGGGAAATTTCACAGAGGAAACCATCAGGAAAAAAATAACAAAACAATAACATGTATACCATCAGGACAACAAATAAAAGGGGAATCATTTGAAAACAAGGGAATTCAAGAAAGGAAACAATCAGGGCCAGCTAACACCTCCAAGCAAAGGATTCCCCCAGGGAGGAAGCAGCCAGGCTTTCAGGCTGCAAGGCCATTACATGCTACTCAAGGAGACTAATAACAGCATGTATACCTGCCGCACCGAGACAATTCAGTGTATTCCAGCTCACCAAACTAGGATACCCTTATGAAGAAAACGGCCAGGGTTTGCGGCTGCAGGGCTATTCACTGCTATTCCACCTAGCAAACAAACAAATCCAAAAAGCCGCAGCAACGCGTGGCCGGGCACAGCTAGTAGATTTATATGTGAACATAGAGAAAGCCAGCATGGTATAGTGGTTTGAATGTTTGACTGAGAGACCAAGGTTCAAATTGCCACTTGGGATAAGATATCCCAACAGCAATACTAATGTAATTTTTAAACAGCAACAACAACCCTTTTTATTCAGGCAGGCTTTTTAAGAAGAAGGTTTTTAAGATCATGTCAGGGGCTGATGTGGTTTTATATGTTTTTATGGATTTCATCTGAATTGATTTTAATACTAATGATGTTTAATGCTGTTTTAATATTTGTATATTTGTATACTTTAAATTGTATGCTGATGTTTTTATGTTAATCTGCCTTGAGTATCCTGCGGGAGAGATAGTGGGATATAAATAATAATAACAACAACAACAACAACAACAACAACATGAATTGTCCCAGCTTTGTTTAGTTATGCCAGTAGCTCAAATATTTACAATCATGAAGGCAATGGAACAGTTTCACAAGCAAAAGCCACTCTCAGTTTATCATATATTGCTAAATTTAACACAATGATGAGATGGAGAGATTTATATCCTGACAGGATCCTTTTAAAAAATCAGATGGTCTTTTAAAGTATGTTCTGCACAGGGATACACAGTGCAGTGCCCTGGAAGACAATTGACATTCTGAATGACTGGGCTGTGAATTCAAAATCCCAAACCAGCCAGACTAGAAACAAGGAATCAAATCCATATAAAATAAAGCAAGGGAAAGGAAACTACTCTGTTACACCTTATTTTTGTCTGAGTTGTCCAAGATGCTGCCCAGAACCCAAATAATGTGCAGAAAATTTCCAGAATGTTTATATTAGTATTAGATAGACTGAGATTTGTGGAGGGTTTGAAGTAGAGCCAAGTCATTCATGCTAACAGAAGAGCCATATTGGGGGGGGGGGGGGGGGGGCTGGCAAAGAAATAATACTTTTGGATTAAAATTTCCAGATCTCTGAGCTAGTCCAGAAAAATCTATTTTTAATTATTGCTTTATAATGGATTCAGAAGGAAGAGAGGAAGAATTAAAAAGAAGGAAAACCTCAGTGAGACCACTGCAAAATTCAAGAGGGAACAGTATTCTTCCCTGTGTGGAAAGGCTATTCGTTCTGATGGCTAAGATAACCCTGTGGGAGTTCTGGAGAAGGAGTTATTTCCACACTGACTCATTGCATAGTTTCAGGCAGGTTGAATCTCCATCTGCAAGCAAAGATAATAATACCATCATAGTGGGTGTTGTAAATTTAATTTTACATCCATAGAATACTTTTGAAACAAGTCCAAAAATTTGGGTGAATGTAAGTCATTTTCTTTCTACATAAGATAAATGTTTATTGTTTAAAACTCAAAGGAAGGGGAGAAATAACAACTTCTGAGAAATTCCAGTAAGAGAAGGCTCTAGTTTCTGTCAATTTTGTTTCTATCTAGCAAGAATCATATACTGTGATAGTATAGTATGAGAACTACAACACAGCTAGACATATTCAGTTGTGGACAATTCAAAGCATGCATTCCTTTTTTAGAGTAAGTTTCAAACAGTATAAATTGGAGCCACATAGTGCAATCTTATAAATCATAAGCATCTTAAGCAGACATTTCCATCTGCTCTGTCCTTTCCTCCTGGGAATCTTCATGAAAGGAGTTCTTCTGTGATGACTGCTTCCAACAGAAGAGACTGGCTGTTATCAAAGAGTGAACTTTTCTATCTGCTCTACGTTCTATCTTTATTCAGAAATTATTTTGGGAAGACCTACTTCAGGGCATTTGGTGATCTATCAGAAGCTAGGAGGACTATTGGTGTAAGCTGATTTTCGCTGAAGCTGCAGTTTGAGCAGCAATAGAAACCAGACATTCAGAGCAAACTCAACAGCAACCACGATTCAAGGATGAGAGGCCACCAGAGTATCTTAAGCACTTAACAGAGACCAGCTGTAACTGTTGAAGGTGAAAAAGAATCCATGGCAAGATATGAAGAAACACACACATGGACCTCATCACACAGGGCATTTTTGCTTCATTTTTCTGTTTTTATGTGTGGCAAGGACAGGCCTGCCATGTGTCATCTCATGATGCACGGCGGGCCCTGCCCACATTCTGTCCAAAATGGAGGGGAAGCGCTGAAAGGCACATTCTCCTCCACTACAGGGAGGAAAGTGTAGTTTGGGTAGCTCTGGCTGAGCTACCCACTCTTTCCTTCCCTTTTTATCGTGTGATGGCAGAAAGGGCGTCGGGGCAACATGCATTGCTGCCCTTTCTGCCCACAATATCATTGGCTGGGACACTGTTCTGAACAGTATAAAGAGAATGTGAGTCTCCACTGTAAATGCAGAATATGTCCAAAGGAAGACAACCAAAATGGAAACCATTCCCTATGAGAAGCATTTAAGAAGCCTAGAGAAGAGAAAACATGTTAGCAATTTTAAATATTTAAAAGGATGTCATATTGAGGAGGGAACAAGCTTGCTTTTTGCTGCTCCAGAGATCAGAACGCAGAGCAATAGATTCAAATCACAGGAAAAGAGATCCCATCTAAACATTACACAAAAACTCCCTGACAGAAAAACTGTCTTGGCGGGTAGTGAAGACGAATTCTCTAGAGATTTTTAAATAGAGGCTGTTGGATTGGATGGCTCTTGTGGTCTCTTCCAACTCGATGATTTTATGAAGACAGAGTGGAACCTTAATAATGTGATACTTCCCTAGCACAATGAACCAGGAACAATGAAGCAAGTACAATAAATTGGTCATCTGATCAGGATTTTAGACAATGTGGGTAATTTAAAGTAATCTGGCCTTTCACTGCAAGCTTTATATCTCTGTTAGAGCAGGTGGGTGGATAATTATATTGTGTGGCTATATAAATATATTTATATCCTTCTAGAGAGAGAAGTGAATGTTGGGGTATGTGCACAGAGCAGCTCATATGTTTCACCCTCCTATGTTGGCAAATCCATTTCACATTCATTGAGCTCTGGTGGAAGAGCCAGCACAGGATAGTGGTTTGAGCATTGGTGTTCAAATTCCTCCACAGACACAGAAAACAACTAGGTGACCTTGAAAAGGTCACTTTCTCTCAGCCTCAGAGGGAAGGAAAGGTAACCTCTCCCAAGTAAATCTTGAGAAGAATAGGTTTGCTTTTGGATGAACATAAGTCAGAAACATAAGCCAGATGACAAAGACATTCTCCAGAGATAGGAGTACAAAATGTGAGGAGGAGTTATTTTGGTGTTTAAAGGATTAGATTGGGACCTTGATTTGTTTTTCTACACATCTGGGCAGTTTCATTTTTCAAATTTGCACAAGGAATAAGAGCATAGTTAGCACTTCTAAATGGCATCTGCACACAGAAGTATATACATTTTGAAATAGGATATACCTATTTAAATATAAGGCATTGTATTTCAATATGCCTTGCAGCCCTCCATATTTTTCTCTGTGTTCCCAAAGGAAGATGCAGAAAATAAAAGCTTATTAAAATGATTCATTCACCTGTCTCACATACATAATTCCTTGTTCTTTTTCATACTTGTACAAATCTTATAGGAATGTGGGTGGAACATTATGAGTCTTAGCAGCAAAGCAGTGAAGCAAGTTTGCAAATATTTAAACAACAAGCCAAGAAACATGAGGTGAGATGGAATAAGCTCAAAACTTATATGTTGTTTATATTAGGATTAAAGTGGTAGGTATAGCTATAATTTTGGGTGCTCAGGGCTGGCTGTACAATTTTGCAAATCGAGGTGGCAAAATACTGTGACACAGCAGTTGTATTTCTTGGCTGCTTCTCATAAGTTCTGAATTCCCTTCAGCTGAAGATAACAGCTAAGCATGCCACATGGTCCCCTAAACCACTACTTCTTGTGAGCTCATCAAACACAGGGTTTCATCAATTTCTATACACTTTAAAGACAGAGTCCCAAGGAGCCCATCAAACGCTGTAAGAGTCGTTCTGTAGGTTACCTATGGTACTCCGTCTTTATAGTGTATAGAAAGAGGAGGATTGCAAAGTTAAGGAATTGACTCCACTGCTCTCCCTGCGTATAGAAATGGCTAAGCCAGGTATTTTAGGTGGGATGGGAACTGTTGGATTTTAAGATGCGGTGAGACAAGTTGTTAAATGCTCAGGTTCCTTTGAAAATGGAAAGCCACAGAATGTTTTGCTAATAAGATGATTCCACTCACTTTCCCCCCTTGTGGGATGAGATCCTTAAGCTGTAGGTCTCAACCCCATATGGGGTCTCCTTAGCTCAATGTTGGGGTCACAAAAATTGGCAACACTAAGGTTTCTGAACACCACCTCTTTACATGAATATATTAACAACAACATGCAGTATTTACAGACAATGCTTCAGATGTACTTCATAAAAATGAAAATCAGCTTGTTTAGCAAACCTTTCAAATGCTGATTTATTATAACTCAATATTTAATTTTTATACCTATATTATATACCTGTATATCAAGGTCATGTAAAATTTTCTCTGGTGGAAAGAGTTCACATAAAAATGTATTGGGTGGAAAGAGGACTCAAATGGAAAACGTTAAAGACGTTTTCCCATAAACAACCTTAATGGCCCTAGGGACAATTGAGGATATTGCTAGTGTTTGAACTGCCAATTCAACTGGCATCTAAGCATAGAGAGTGAATTAATTGCATGCCATTCTTTGCCTTGGGCAACAAAATTTCTTCAACCAAATCTGCTCATATTCTCCCTAAAATATTCTCTCTCCCCCCTCTCCCTTTCTCCCTCTCTCCCCCTCTCTCAAAAAGAACCCCATCTATTAGCAAATTTCCTATCAGACACTTTGGCCCAAGGATAGGGAATAAGTCAAGTAGGTGAATAAGCCAAACATCAGCAGTCAGGTGGTATTGAGGGAAGGTCTAGTCGTTCATGGGAGCATTGTGTTCTTATATGGGAGTGAGGAAGATAAAAAAAAATAACAAGGTTTATAATTGTGTTAGTCAGAGTTTCCGGCATCACACTCTGTTCTAAGCCAAAACAATTCTAGGTTACTGTGTAGAATTCAAATTCTACACTGACCAGCACCTCCCAGATAGAGGTCTAAGAACAGTGAGTCTTTGGTATCTGTTGGTGTTTAGTTTCAAGATGCCTCATGGATGCCAAATCTGCAGATGCTGAAGTACCATTATATACAGTGGTGTAGAAAATTGTGTCCCTAATATACGCGTAAAATGTCAAAATTAAGGTCTGCCTTTTTGGATTTTTTAAAAATATGTATTTTCAATATGGTTAGTTGAATCCATGGATGCAGAATCCATGGATGTCAATTATTTCTATCAATTCAAAGGACTGCACTAAGTTGTGACAACATAATATGGTGCTGTCTTAAACAGTAAAATGCAAAGAAAAAGTAGACATTAACACAGGAGTCAGAATGCCACTAATCTTATCTTTCTGATGCAACCATTTTTCCTTCCCTTATTTAACCTTTAATCTTAAGAATATTACTTTAAAGTGCAATCCAATTTCCTGACTCTAGAAACAAGTTTTGGAATTGTGCTTTGGAATACTCTGCTAGTATTTTGAATACAAGCAAAAATGTAGTTGCATATTGAGGGAGGAGAAACAACAACTATGTATGTTGAGCAGAAACCAAATTCAGGGAGCTGTGCTTGTTTATCTTTATGATGAACAAATGGTTCCCATTTACCTTTTTGTATAAAAGATACCAAAACCAAATGCAGGGAATAGGAAAATGGGGGTTAGAAGTGTTATTTAATACTGATTATTATCGACGTAATAAATAATATTGAAAAGGATCTGGTTGCCAAAAAGATTTAAAGACTGTTCTGTCAGCACATTTCTTAAAGAATGCTACAAGTGTACAAGGCTTTACGTGAACATTTATTTAGTTATTATTACTTAATTTAAAAAAAACATATTTCACCCAAGAACTCAGGACATCTTATGTGGGGTAAACGTCATTGTTCAGAGGCAGAATACATATTTTATCCACTTATTCCCAAATTTATTTATACACTGTATACAATCTGTACCTAACCAAATACTTGGCAAAGTGAATTTTCTCTTTTCTAAAGGTCAGCTTTACATCAGCTTTTATAATATTACAAAATACATCTTTTGAGCCTCTGAAAATCTGTTCAACTCAGGTCCAAATCAGACAGTGAGAGTAAGGCATCTTAAGCTTTAATATGATTTAAAAAATACAAATAGCAGCTTCAGAGAGAAATTATCATGAGATGAGGAAGGAAGGAGAGGTTTAACCCGTTTCCTTCCATGCTTCATTCTTAAGAAAAACAGCTCATTGATCCTACTTTTTGCAATGCAGGACTTCCTTTCACATTGGAGTTACCGCACCATCTATCATCTTACAGTTATTTCAGACTTTTTAATCTGTATTTGGATTATTGCATAGTGATTTGTACATATATGTATATGTATTTGACTTGTTCATTACATAGTTCACTTTTTCTATTCCTTGGTCTGTCTGTGCAGCTTAAAAACAAGGATGAAGCATGTACAGCTTTTGTCTCTCATTTTTTCTCTCTTATCACATGTCTGGGCTACATCCATGCCATCCTCGACATTCCTTTAAATGTAATTGTCATCATACTATATAACACAGCTTCAGTCACTCCCTAGAGGTTCATTACAATAATATACAGTGAGCTGCTGGGATTTGGTTCCAGGTTGCCCTGTGGATATCAAAATCCATGGGTGCTTAAGTCCCATTATATACAATGGATTAGTAAAATGATGTTCTTAACATAAAATGGCAAAATCAAGGTTGGAGTAGGTGGGGAGGGAGTGTATCTTTAAAAAATCAAGCTAAGAATGATTTCATCCATAGATGAACATGGATACAGAGAGCTGGTTGTATCTCAAGTATGTACGTGGGGCTTCCCTTGAAGACGGCCCGGAAATTACAATTGGTCCAGCGCTCGGCTGCCAGATTAATAACGGGGGCAAGTTACAGGGAGAGATCCACTCCCCTGTTTAAGGAGCTCCACTGGCTGCCGTTCATCTTCCGGTCCCAATTCAAGGTGCAGACCATCATCTATAAAGCCCTAAACGGTTTGGGACCCACCTACCTCTGTGACCGTATCTCCTTCCATAAACCTGCCCGATCTTGATGATCATCTGGGGAGGCCCTTTTATCACCACTGTCGTTATCCCAGGCCCACCTTGTGAGTACTAGGGAGAGGGCCTTTTTGGCTGTGGCCCCCCGATTGTGGAACTCACTACCTACTGAAATTAGGCAAGCTCCCACGTTGTTAGCTTTTAGGAAAGACTTGAAAACATGGCTTT
The DNA here is from genome assembly GCF_035594765.1 of Anolis carolinensis. Taxonomy (NCBI): domain Eukaryota; kingdom Metazoa; phylum Chordata; class Lepidosauria; order Squamata; family Anolidae; genus Anolis; species Anolis carolinensis. Next base: position 332,465,483 of record NC_085841.1, on the reverse strand, counting down.
TCCGCTGTGCCTTCGGTGAGTAATTTCTGTTATATATTTCTGTGTTACTCCCACCCCGAACATCTATCCTCTAGATTACCCCACTTCCATATGTCCCTGCCCGCAGTGGAGTACCCCTCTGTCCCTCTCACTCCAGGTTTTATCTTTGTGTTTACGCGGCCTGCCCTTGTTTTATTGTTTTCTGATTTCTTGATGTAATGCCTATTATCATTTATTGTATTTTTTAATGGTGCTATGATATGTTGTTTTTATATCTTATTATGTTGTATTGCTCTAGGCATGGCCCCATGTTAGCCGCCCCGAGTCCCCATTGGGGAGATGGTGGCGGGGTATAAATAAAGTTTTATTATTATTATTATTATTATTATTATTATTATTATTATTACTTCACCCACAAAAGGGATGACAAGCTCCAAGTCAAGAAAAGATTGTGCTATGAGAAAATTTTTATCAAAGTACATGCACAGTTTGCAATTCCCACATTACTTAGTGTGAACAGGCAGATTGCAATGGAACATGAGAGAATGAGGCATCAGCACGGCTCTGCCTGTATGCCATAATCAGGCCCATAGACTATTTTGTCCCTATAACCTCTACCACTATTGGTAACTATGATAATGTTTTTGGCAACTATGACTAAGGCTGGACATTTATGGTGTATGAACACAGAAACTTGGATGGCATCTTCACACTCTCTGTCCACTGCTACTCCACTAAGTGCAAAGAAAATCAGCACTGGAAGGAGATTTGGAATACTATTTGTTGGGGAACGTGACTGGAGGTGATGTTGCATTCATGTTGTGCTTGTGGGCATCCCATAGGCAACATGGTTGATCAGTGTGGAAACAGAATGCTGGGCTAATAGACAGAGCTTAAGTCTGATTAAGTATAGTTCTCTTCCTTGTGTTCTTATGACAAGTTATTTATGAGTGGGCTAAATAATATATCTTTTAAAATGAGAGGGGAAATGCACTTTTATGCTCTTATACCGTTAAGTGATTCGACTTCTTTTCTCTCACTGACTTCAATATCCCCACTTCATTCTCCTGCCTTCATGATGTGTGGCTATCAACTTTGAACCACAATACCGATTCACCACAAAAAGAAAATTAGCTGCTTCCCCTTTCTAAAAGCCATGTTTGACTGTAATTACTTTTTACACTTGCTTGGGAAATCAGACACCATTCTCAGGAGGGTTTTTAAAAAGAGGGTGGGGGAAAAGAGCAGAAGAAAAATGGAGAGGAAAGGTAAATTGGATAAATCCAATTAAAAGTTTCTATATTCCTTTCCCAAAGTTCTTTGCAATGGCAGAGAGTGGTAGAGAGGATATTTAACTTTAAAAAATGTATCAGTTTTCTGGTCTAAAAATTTCTGACATTGGTCTTTAAGCTAACACTGTTATCAGTCATCAGAGAAAGCTTTTATCTAGAGATGCCAACAGGAAAGTAAAGGCAATTCCTGGAACAGCTTAATGATGAAGAATATGTATTCACAAAATGGGGTGGTGCAGGAGAAGGTATGGATTAGCTACAAAAACAGCTGTGTTGCTCCTATTACTGTTTAGACCTGGAAAATGCAACCTGTCAGCAAAGAAGGGATAGCCCAGAAAACCTGGCAGGTCATCTTAGCAAGGAAATACAGTAAATAATATTATCACATGCAGTAAATATTTATGCGCCTTTATGTCTGATTTAGACTTTGTGAGAAATTTCATGGTAACAATTAGGCTTGTGTATAGATTCATGGAGAAATTGTTTCATGGTAACAATTAGGCTTGTGTATAGATTCAGTTTGGTTGGTTATCTCTTATTCGGCTGGCTCAGCTGCCATGTTTTTTTTTAACCTAATGGGCCATATGGCAGCCAGTCATGGCACCTCCTCTCCTATTCAGCATCATGCAGTACGCAAAGAGCCTGCCGCATGCTTGCACTGGCTTTCCCTGAGCCCTGCTGTTCAGCCAATCAGAACAAAACACTGTGAGCCAGGCTCCCTTGAAAGGAAGAAAGGAAAGGAGCCCAGGAACGGTGATTCTTTAACCCCGCTACTCAAACCCAGACTCCCTTGAAAGGAAGAAAGGAAAGGGATCCAGGAAGGGTGCTTCCTTAACCCTGTTGCTCAAGCCCAGACTCCCTTGAAGGGAAGAAAAGAAAGGAGCCCAGAACGGAAAGGGGAGCCTTGTAAGTTCCCCACTGCCGCCAATTGGCCAGATCTTCCCAGATCTTTCGGCTTCCTAGCTGAAATCAGATCTTTCTATTAGCCGATTTTCAGGAAACTTCTAAAAATGGATCTGGGTAGCCAACAAAATCTGGATACCAAAAACGGTTCGTCCTCCAGCCGAATTGCCGGTGAATTTGTTCTCAGCAAGGATCTGAAGTCAAACCCAGTTTTCATCAGTGAATGGGCTTCAGTACCATAACTGTCACAGTCACACATTTATAGTTTTAGGTGTACACTACTGTGAAGAGGCTCCTATTACTGTAATATATCTACTTCCTGCAAGATCTAAAATTGATTTTCTATTTTCTTTGTCACTTTCAGTCACAAACTGATCATCTCATGGAAAAAAAGGCTACCCAACATCAACATATATTAACAGGGGTAGCAAGTTGCAAATTCTTGCACAAAATGCCTTATCCATGCCTGCCAAACTAATGTACAGGTGAAAACCTAGGTATTCACTGAATTTCATAGTTCTCAGAATGCCCACTATATTTCTCACATGTTTAAGCACACCTCAAAAGACATTTAAATCTATCCTTTGATGGGAAACTATGTTTGCCAGGTGTCATTTATTATACATAATATCCCTTATTGAGGAATGAAATTATTGTCTTTATATAAAGACTGAAAATGACACCATAAAATCTCTTATTTGGAGGCCTGGCCACTAAGAAATTATACAGTCAGCTTGCTATGGTAAATGAGTGTGTCTGAAATTAGCTACCTCTCAGGCTCCTCTGTGATAAAGCTAGCAGTTGTTTTCCCCTGAGCTTCCCAGTATTCATTATAAACACACATTAGAATAAACTCTTTTTTGACTCGTGCATAGAGACATGTTGTGTTCAATGGACAATATGCTACAGGCAAGAGGCTGCTCTATTAACCCAGAAGGGGGATGCAACTGAGGACGAGGTAGCAAGTCAAAGTTTCTCTTTCAGTCTGTGGATGGATGCATATCTTAATAAATATAAGGACTTTTTCACACAAAGCTGCTATTTGATGGTAGCCACTTGAGAATGATAGTGGATATACACCAGCATGAGAACCCTCATTATTGCACTTCTCTCCATTTGCGAAATAGTGCTGATCTGTGATATGCATATTCTTGTAACCCTGCCTTCCAGCATTTCCACTGTTCCACAGATGATGATGATGATTATTATTATTATTATTATTAATCAACTATGCAGCTACAGCTGTGGTTAGTTTGAAAAATCCCAAAAGTACTCTAAAAGAAAAAAAACAGCTCTGGAATAGTGGGGAAAGGGAGAGAAAAGTACACAAGAATAATGGGTTGCATACTGCACAAGGTAAGTGACAGCATAATTGCAGAATTGCGAGGTAGTGATAGGTTTTTCTTATCAATAGCTGGGGACGGATAAATCACAGGGAGGAGGAAGACCAGCAATACGATGCATGCGCCATTGTGTGATAGGGACCATCATCAAAAGTGACAATCCTGCTTCAATGCCAGTATGCCTACCTTGTGCAGTAAAGTTATTTTGTATGTGAAAGCAGGATTCATTTTCATCCAAACAAAAAGTATATCATCTTAACAACAAATAACTTATGAAGTTGGTTAAGACAGGAGGCAATAATCAGAACATGATAGCTACATGAGTGTTGAAAGGAATCTGGGATTTAACTACTGAGAATGCCATCATTTGAATTTATAGAATTGTAGAGTTGGAGAGTTGGAAAGGATGCCAAAAGCAATCTCATCCAACCACTTGCCAGTGGAAGAGTCCGTTGCTTTTCGCGAATATATTTTTTCAAATTCTAACAAACAGAATGATGAGATGATCTGGCTATATTTAACAATGTTGTATAAATCAAAAAAGAATATGAGATTCAATTTACTTTGAATTTTAACCATAGTTGTCAGTAATTTTGGTTATGATAAAAATGGAATCAGGATGAGTTTGTGCATCATGCAACATGTCTGGAGAATGCAGATAATGTGTTACTTTTACAGGTAAATACATGCCTAAGTTAACCAAAATGAATACTTTTAGTTGGTATTTGGATAGAGCACAAAGTTGTTAATAGCCACTTCTATATGCCATGAATTTGGACTTGACTTTATTACTGTTTTGAAAACCTAGTAGCTCTATGGGGAATACGTGTTTAAACAACACAATGTAACACAACCTTTCTTCCTGGGTGATTAATGTCATTTCCTAGGGGACATGAGAGAAGCCTCTCAGCAGGATGGTAGCAAATTCAGGTATCCCCTGGGCAACGTCTCTGTAGACTGCCAATTCTCTCACTCCAGCAATATGTTCTCAAGTTGTTTCTGGCATGAATTTTTAAAATGTCATTTCCTAATTGGTTACATCATAAAAACATAGAAAGGGTTTATTAAACTGCAAAAACTTTTTCTTGCGGGACATCTTGCAGCACATTTTGCTATAGTTTTTCAATAAATATCTCATCAAGTCTCAACCAATTCAACATAGTTTGTGGATGCCACAAAACAAGATTATGTAGTATAACAACTACTTTCAAAGTAAGTACCACACAATTAAACAGGAAATAACACTTTCAAACAAGAAACAGAAAATCTTTCAAATTTTGTTACATAGTTTGTTTGGTCTTTTTCGTGTCAGTAGCGACATAAGAAACTGCAAGTCGCTTTTGGTGTGAGAGAATTAGCCATCTGCAAGGACGTTGTCCAGGGGATGCCCGAATGTTTGATATTTTACCATCCTTGTGAAAGGTTTCTCTCATGTCCCCGCATGGGGAGTTGGAGCTGACAGAGGGAGCTCACACACTCTCCCTGGATTCGAACTGCCAACCTGTAGGCCAGCAGTGCTGCCAGCACAAGGGTTTAACCCATGGCAGTTAAAGTGGTGTCAAACTGCCAAACTGTGTGCCACAACACATTCGTGTGTTGGCTGCAGTGTGTAGACGTGTCACGCAAATGTAATGAGTCTATGTGAAATAAGCAATAAATCCTATGAGGTTGTTGTGTGTTTTCCGAGCTGTATGGCCATGTCCAGAAGCATTCTCTCCTGACGTTTCGCCCACATCTATGGCAGACATCCTTAGAGGTTATGAGGTATATAGAGGGTGAAACGTCAGGAGAGAATGCTTCTGGAACATGGCCTTACAACCTAGAAAACACACAACAACCTTGTGATTCTGGCCATGAAAGCCTTCGACAATACAATAAATCCTATATTTTTAAAAATACCAATGAAAAGTTTCATGAGATGTGTTGTGCCCTATACATTATTACAATTTACGTATGTGTGTGTATCTCTTCTAAGGAGTGGTTTGACCTCTGGTTTGCTGGTAAAACTGATTTACTATGTCACGAAATGATGCATGTAATAGTGCAATATTAAAATTAGAGGTACTCTTTCATTTTGCTTAAGACCATTTAAGTTTCTTTTATGGGAATTTAATAAAGTCTTCGAAACTCCGAAGAGAGGAAATAGCAATGACAGATTTGCCTGTTCCTTAACATATACCTAAATCTGGAGTGACATTTTGGGCCAGCTACCAATGGAAAATTAAATTTGATTGGCCATATTAGTTATAGAAAATTATCAAGGTGCATTGCATTTTCCTTTTCCTTTTTTATTTTTTAAACACTCTTGATGTAGTTTTGTTGGCATACCATTCACACCCAGAATAGTTCCGAAAATGATGTGAATGTGCATGGGGACACTCTGGCAAGAATGATGGCAGAATATAGAGCTCTGCTTCACTTGCCATTAATCCACTAAAGCACATGTATACACACATACACATACACCTACACACAGAGAAGAGGGAAGAAAAATGTACTAATATTGTAGGCAGCAATGTAACATAGTAAACTCTCACTTACACAATATTAATTTGCTAACAAATGAAAATAGAATTTTAAATTTATATGGCACTAGTTAAAATTAGATAAAAGGCATTAAATAAATAAAATGATAAGAATAATTAAGATGGACTTTTTAACGTAAAGATCTAGAAGAGAAGACAGGAAGAACATGAGACAACATCGGATGACAAGAGTATGTTCTTTTTTGCTATAGAGGATAAATGAAATTTTCAATACTTTAGATCAGGGGTTCTTAAACTTTTGCAGCCGCAAAGCTCTTTTTGAAGCAAAAGTTTCTTGTGGAGCCCCCAGAAATGTTTCTATATTATATAATATATTATATATAATGTATATATGGAGCCCCCAATGGTGCAGCGGATTAAACCACTGAGCTGCTGAACTTTCTGACTGAAAGGTTGGCAGTTCGAATCTGTGAGCGGGGTGAGCTCCCACTGTTAGCCCCAGCTTCCTCCAACCTAGCACTTCAAAAACACGCAAATGTGAGTAGATCAATAGGTACCGCTTCAGTGGGAAGATAATAGCGCTCCATATATATATATGGACAAACTCAACATGAGCAAACTTTTTGACCAACAGAAACTAAACAGTATTTCAGCTGAAGACCCCAGGGGCCATCCAGTTCAATGCCTTATGCCACGCAGGAAACACACAATAAAAGCACCCCAACAGATGGCCATTCAGCCTTTGTAATAATAATAATAATAATAATAATAATAATAATAATAGGAGCAACCCCAGGGGCCATCCAATTCAACCCCTTTCTGCCATGCAGGAAAAGCATGATCAAAGCACCCTCAACAGATGGCCACCCAGCCTTTGTATTATTTATTTATTTATTTATTTATTTATTTATTTACAGTATTTGTATTCCGCCCTTCTCACCCTGAAGGGGACTCAGGGCGGATCACATTATACACACATAGGGAAAACATTCAATGCCCATAAACACATCAGACAGAGACAAAGACAGACAGACGCAGAGGCAATTTAACCTTCTCCTGAGGGGATGTTCGATTCTGGCCACAGGGGGGAGCAGCTGCTTCATCATCCACTCTGACGGCACTTCCTCATTCCAATTTGTAAATTATTATTATTATTAATAATAGGAGTAACCTCAGAAGCCATCTAGTCCAAACTTTTCTGCCATTTAGAAAAAGCATAATCAAAGCACCCCCAACAGATGGCCACACAGCCTTTGTAGTAGTAGTAGTAGTAGTAATAGTGGTAATACTACTACTACTACTACTACTACTGATAATAATAATAATAATAATAATAATAATAATAGGAGCACCCCAGGGGCCATCCAATTCAATTCCTTTCTGCCAGGCAGGAAAAGCACAATCAAAGAGGAGGCAGAAGGAGAAGCCACAGAGACCCTCACAATGCTTCACGGCACCCCAAGGGCTCCACGGAGCACACTTTGCTTTAGACATTGTGTATAATGGTAATTGAGATGAAGATATAGATGTAATAAATAGAACAAATACAAGGATTCCCTTCTCCCCAAACCCCCTTCCTCTTTCTCAGTGACATAGTAGATATTTGTATAGATCTAATCTCCTAACAAGAACTCCATTACTCTCATTCTCTTTTCTTTTCTTTTCTTTTTGTGTGAAAAAAAAATCTGAAAATGCTCAATAAAAACACTATATTCATTTCGATGCCATTAAGTAACATACAAAGTCGGTGAAAATATGATCAAGTGTTGAGGTTAGTATTGTATAGAGCTAAAGAGAAACACTTTAAATTATTGTAGAACGTATAGGTAGGTAACTAATGTAGATTTTTTTTAAAAAAGAAAAGAAAATCCCATCCCTTTTGAAACCATGTCAGAGCTTGAATTATAACTCTCAAATTGGAACAAGGTCACTATCAATTCACTACCTGCAAATTGTTGTAGTAAACTAGGAGTGGTCTCATCCCAAAATGTTGTACATCAATACAGAAATGGAGCAGAGTTATGGGCAAAAATGTTTCCCTAAAGATTCACTGAAACAGGTTCACTAAAATCAGTGAGTCAATTACTGTAGCGGTCTTTGACTGTACCCATCCGGGAAACCCGCATTCCTACTACTCACAGTCTTTTTTATTTCTCCTTTACTTTATCCTCTGCATTCCTCTTTAATCTAGATTCTTTTCTAATTAAAACAAATACAAGGAAGCAATTAACATCGTGATGGAAACAGATGGTGAAATGGCACAACTCGTTTATTGTGTTAAGACCTAACTTGCAATCTCCTTTAAGTTTCTATGCTTTAATTAAGCACTACTATAGATACATTCAATAAGTTCTGGAGTGGCCTTATCAAATTATTGTTTCTGGAAAGCTAAATGTTACAAAATGAGTTTGCTTTATTCATTAAGGCAAAAGAAAAGAAAAGAATCAAACCCTAGTATATCCAAAAAGACAGACTAGTAAAAAAAGGGAAATCCCTGTTTAAGACAGATGAAAGAACACATTATGGGAGATTCTAATAGAAGACACAAAAAATCCAGAAGATCTATCTCAGAAAAATAGGAACAGAACATTCCAAACTACCACTTTTGCCCTATTACAATGAATTTGGGAAAGGAACTTTTTGTCATTTTGTCAATCCAATACTGGATATTGCTAGAAGAGTAACAGAATTATTTCCCTCGCCCCCAATACACCTCACCAAGATGCTCTAAGGCAGGGGTCCCCAAACTAAGGCCCAGGGGCCGGATGCGGCCCTCCAAGGTCATTTACCTGGCCCCCGCCCTCAGTTTTATAATATAATATTTTATATCAGTTTTAATAATATAATATATTGTATATACATATAATATTAATAATATTATGTTATACAATATAATACTAAGAGTAATACCATATAATAATATTAATTATATGTTATATATTACATATTATATAATAGTATAGTGGTATAGTTCAATATAGTAATATATAATGCTAATATTGTGTTATGCTAATAATATAATATATTGTATGTACATACAGCTGCTCTGAGTCCCCTTCGGGATGAGAAGGGTGGGATATAAATGTAGTAAATAAATGCAGTAAATAAATAATTAATTTTAGACTTAGGCTCGGCCAAAGTCTGAAATGACTTGAAGGCACACAACAACAACAATCCTAATTAACTTGACTATCTCATTGGCCAGTAGCAGGCCCACACTTTCCATTGAAATCCTGATAGGTTGATGTTGGTTAAAATTGTTTTCATTTTTAAATATTGTATTGTTTTTTCGTTGTTGTTGTTGTTGCACTACAAATAAGACATGTGCAGTATGCATAGGAATTTGTTTTGGTTTTTTTCAAATGATAATTCGGCCCCTCAACAGTCTGAAGGATTGTGGACCAGCCCTCTGCTTCAAAAGTTTGGGGACCCCTGATCTAGATGGTCTTTGAGGGTCCCTTTCCTTACCTATGGTCTTAGAAGATTGTCTAGATCAGGGGTCCCTAAACTAAGGCCCATGGGCCGGATGTGGCCCTCCAAGGTAACTGACCTGGCCTCTGTCCTAAACTTTAGACTTCAGGTTGACCTAAGTCTGAAATGACCTGAAGGCACACAACAACAACAATCTTAATTTTGGACTATTTCATCCTAGTCCGGCCCCCTAACAGTCTGAGGGACTGTGAATTGGCCCTCCACTTAAAAAGTTTGAGGACCCCTGCTCTAAGGTAATGGTAAAGGTTTTCCTCTGACATTAAGTCTGGTCGTGTCTGACTTTGGGGGTTGGTGCTCATCTCCATTTCTAAGCCGAAGAGCCAGCATTGTCCGTAGACACCTCCAAGGTCATGTGGCTGGCATGACTGCATGGAGTGCTGTTACCTTCCCGCCAGAGTGGTACCTATTGATCTACTCACATCTGCATGTTTTCAAACTGCTAGGTTGGCAGAAGCTGGGGCTAACAGCGGGCGCTCACTCCGTTCCCCAGATTCAAACCTGTGACCTTTTGGTCCGTGAGTTCAGCAGCTCAGCGCTTTAACATGCTGCACCACCGGGGACTCCTTAAGATGCTCTAGAGGGCAGGAAAACTCTCTGGAGACTGTTTGGTGGTTACGAAAGGTGAGGAAAGGACATTCCACACAACATCAGCACCATGTTTCATTTAGACTTCTCTTATAAAATTGAGGGGGCCCTGGTGGCACAGTGCGTTAAAGCGCTGAGCTGCTGAACTTGCAGACCAAAAAGTGCCAGGTTCAAATCCCGGGGGCGGAATGAGCGCCCACTGTTAGCCCCAGCTCCTGCCAACCTAGCAGTTCGAAAACATGCCAATGTGAGTAAATAGGTACCGCTCCGGCGGGAAGGTAACGGTGCTCCATGCAGTCATGCCGACCACATGACCTTGGAGGAGTCTATGGATAACTCCAGCTCTTTGGCTTAGAAATGTAGATGAGCACCAACCCCCAGAGTCGGTCACGACTGGACTTAACGTCAGGGGAAAACCTTTACCTTTACCTTTAAAATTGAAAGTCAGCCCTCTGTATACACAGATTCCACATGCACTGATTCAGCCATATATGGGTTGAAATGTTTGTTTTAAATTCCAAAAAGCAATCCTTAATTTTGCAATTTTATATAAGAGGCACCACTGTATATAACAGAATTTGAACATCTGCAGATTTTAGTTTCCACAGGAGTTCTGGAACCAAATCCCAGCAGACGTCAAGAGTCTACCGTATTTGCAATTTTCGCTATCATGTATCAACGATTTAAAATCCTTGCTTATCGTGTTCTTGTATGTAAAAACAAGAAACCACCAATAGTTTTTTCTTCACCTGCAGGGCAGTCAGATATTTTCTGGTCATCTCTTTCCATTTGCCAGAACAATTTATGTACAAATTGCAAAGCTAAACTGTGACAGCCTCATTGCAGCAACTTCTTAAAATTAGAAACATTTGATGAGTTGTCTGCATTTTCTGGATCAATCAGTCAGACCTTCTGTGTTTGCTTTGTGGGCATGCTTTACTTTACAAAAGGAAAGATTCTAATTTTGAGCATTTTGAAACATTTCATCCAAATTACACAAACCTCAACAGTGAAATAAGGTCCTCCGTCTGTTCTCAAACTGACATCAAGAAATCTTGCTGGGCTCAAACCCACAATAAGTTGTGCTGAGACAGTACTTAACAAGTACAGGTACTTTTGCAGCATAATTTCATATCCATTGCACATACAGTCAGACTTCTGTATCTACAGATTCTGAGTCCACAGATTCAGCCATCCAGTAACTTGAAGATATTATTCCCCAAAATTCCAAAAGGCAAACTTTTATTTTGCCATTTTACATAAGGGACACCATTTTATTATACCATTGCATATAATGGGTCTTGAGCTTCCACTGAATTTGATATCCATGGGAGATCCTGGAACCAAGCCCCAGCAGATACAAAGGGATCACTATATGTACTTTACAACAGTTGATCCCAACCGCCAACTGTCGGTTACATCATGATATAACTTCGCTGCCACCAATCTAAATGTATTGGTCTATGACCACAATATTCACTCTTCCTGGTCCCACTGGCCCACCGACCACCAAAATCAGTTTACAGAGTCACTCAAAAACAAAGAGAAACTCCAACTGAAAGAGTAATGGCTGTTAAGCAGACAGGCCCACTTCTTATATTGATACACAGAAAGACACGCTGAATCCCTGTGATGAAGTATAAACAGATTTGTGAAGTTTATTTGAACTAGAACAAGAAAGTTGCTCAGATATTAGGAGAGGTTAAGATGTGTAATGGTTTCTGAAGATTATCAAGCTGTTTCCTTAAAAGAAATGGTTCCTTAACTTGTCTTCCACAGAACTATGTTAACTCACAGGAGAACTAATCGGGCTTTTCAAACCCCTCAGTCCTCCCTTCCAGAGGCTCTTAATATATCCATTCTGTCCCTTAGAGGCTCTCTAAAAAAAAGTAGCATGTCTCCCTGAAGGCTATTTTTTTTTTCTCCTCCCAGAGGGTTTTTTTTCTTCCATCTCCAAACACTTCCTTTCTCCTCCCAGACTCCTCTCTGTTCCCCTCGACTATCCTTCTCTCACTGGCGCCCTCTACCTTCTGTAACTTGGCAATACTCTCGAACTCCTCCACCAATCAGGCACCACTACCATATAAGGAGCGGGCTGTTCCCTCCTCCTTTAGTTTAGATCGGGCTTTTCTCTCAGGGTCTAGAACTTTTCCTACATACTAGTCTGGCAAGATAGGTCCATTCCATTACATACTTCTTTGTTTTAGTTTATATTAGTGTAATTTTTTTAGGTTTACTATTTGGACTTTCAATTCTAAATTACTTGACTGTACTTTGTTAGTATCTATTCATGGTACTAGAATGATTTGCACTATACAATTTCAATACCAACTAGGAAGGCAGCAGTAATCCACCAGGCTTGAGTTCCAATATAAATATTTGCTGCACATAGTACTCACAATTAACCCAAACATATCTGTGTCGGTCAGATTTTGTTTCTGTCAAATAAATAATTAATCAGGGACTGGCTGGCTGGCTGCTTTGCAACTTAAGTGGAAGAGGCAGGGAAATTGAGGATTAATGTATATGATAAGTATCCAAGGGCAGATGTTTGTCATCAATACTGTACATTACTTCATGGCATACATCTCCTTAGTTGTATTTTGTTATAGTCTTTTGATATTCACAAGCCCATGGCATGCAACTTTTTGGCAGCTGGAAGAAACATGGGTTTTTCAAAATGTTTTTAGTTGATCTTTGTCCTGTTTGTTACTGTTATATAATGTTTTTTTAAAGAAATTCTGACATTTTTCCGTACAGGGTTACTGAATCTTACTAACTATGCAGAAGCTTCACAGTCTGTGTCACAAACTATTAATACACTGTCCACACTCGTTTTTGTTCTCGTGGCATTTCGTGCTGCCACCAGGTGGAAGATTTTATTTCTCTGACACCAAATTAAAGTAGCATGGAAATGGATATACAGTAGAGTCTCACTTATCCAAGCTAAACGGGCTGGCAGAAGCTTGGATAAGCGAATATCTTGGATAATAAGGAGGGATTAAGGAAAAGCCTATTAAACATCAAATTAGGTTATGATTTTACAAATTAAGCACCAAAACATCATGTTATACAACAAATTTGACAGAAAAAGCAGTTCAATACGCAGTAATGTTATGTTGTAATTACTGTATTTACGAATTTAGCACCAAAATATCACGATATATTGAAAACATTGACTACAAAAATGGCTTGGACAATCCAGAAACTTGGATAAGCGAGGCTTGGATAAGTGAGACTCTACTGTATCAGTGATCACACATAACACAATTCCACATGCACAAAAGAGAAAAATGTTGAGAGAAAGGGAGAGAGAAAGAGAGACCCCATAACATTTCAAATAACTACATTGAAAGTGTTCTGGAAAAAAGGTCACTTGAAAATTGTTTTGAAATCTGACAAGCCATAGGGCATATCTATATGGGCACTTTAACTCAAAGAGGACAAGACTCAGCTTCATGGTGGTTTACATGACACACAAAGCCAATGTGCCACACAGCTACTTAACACAGTTATGCTCAATGTTAGGCAAAATCAGAGGATGCTCTAAACCTTTGGGAAAGCTCCGGAGCAGCCTTGACTTTGGGATGTTTGTGAACACTGGCGTCAGTTGTGAGTAGGAACTGGCTAGAGTGTTCACATAGGCCAGTGCTTCCATTCTACTTTCCCCACACTTGGTGGCGTGGGGAAATGGGGTGGCACTTAACTGTGTCATTGTCACCATAGTGATAGCCTTGCTGATGTAAGCAAAGGCAGCCATGTGGGGGGGTCGCTTCCTCCTTTTCCCCACTAAGGACTTAATCACATGGGGGACTCCCCATGTGTTGTTTCACCAGCCTCTGTGGTGAACCAAGAGAGATAAGGGGTGATTCTGTCACCCCACGTGCTGCTTCATCACAGTACTGTTTGCCACATCACACAGGAGAACCATTGCCGAAGCAGTGCGGATCTGTGCTAACTCCATTGGAGCAAGCACAACATGGGCAGGCTCCTATGTTTGGAGGAAAGCTTCAGCTTCAGCTATGGTTGTGGGTGGAGCCTCCACTGAAATTGTGTGATGGGCAGAGTGCCCACCCATCACTGGATTGGTGGGGAAGTGTCCTACGATGCTAAAAAAAAGGCAGTGTGTGATGAAGTGGTAAGTAACACAAGTGACTTTGCTTACAATAGCAAGCCTGCCAAACAATGGCCCAAGCTCTCTGAAGTAAAGAGGCTGCTGCTGCAGCAACAAACAATGAACAAGGCATGAGTGACTGTCCAGCAAGACCAAACTGGGTTTGAACCCACTGCACAGTAAGGGCTCTGCTAGCACCGCTAACATGGTTTGGGAGGGGAGCTGTATGAACACCAAGGCAGAATCTGGGCTTGGCCCAAAACAGCAATGGGTACATCTACATGGGCTGTAAAATTTGACACTTATTCGAAGCAGCATGGCATCGGATTAGACACAGATTTTGTTGCCCATGCAGATGTGCCCATAGTCAAACAATGGCATGACGAAACAACCTGGCATGATCGTATCTGGATAACGCAATATTAGGCTAACTCTATATTCTGTATCCATATTGTATCCAGGTCTCTTATCTAAGCAAAACTGTGCTAGCTCTGCTCCTGTCATTTCAACTGTCCAGTTCCTCTGATTTTTACTTACAGAACCTAACTTTTTCTTTCTCTTGATGCCACTTTACTTTTATTTTTCTCTCTTTCCACAAATCTTAACAATGAGAAGGGTACTTCCTTCCCTTACCACATAGATTTGTATTTCTTAAAAACCTGTTCAACTTTATCACGCCTTAATTTGATCACCAGAGTCCATCTGATCTCAGAATCTAAGGAGGGTCAGCACTGGTTAATATTTGAATGGGATGCTGTAGGCTCCTGGTGCTGTATGCTACATTTCAGAGAAATGTAGTAAAACCACCTGTGAGTATTCCTTGTCTTAAAAGACTATTCGAAATTCATGAGGTCACCATAGACCAGCAAACAAACTTGAAGGCATACACAATTTTTTGCCTATTTAAATTCCTAACTTCTGTCTCCTAAACAACTCTGTTATGTAAAAGCCATCCTCAAAAAACTTCCTGAAAGTGTGAATCTACTTGTAAGAAAGGTATATCCTTCTGAAACACCTGGGAGTTGGAGGCAGGTTATCTACAAGATTGCCTTCTCCCGTACAATCTGCCATGAACACTTGGGTCCTCTAGGGGGCAGCAACTCCAGCCTGCCAGAACTGGACAGGTCACCATCACCATCACCTTTTGTTCACCATATTGACAATGGCATAATGTGTGTTCTCATGGATTCTGGAAAGATGAATGGCCTCTGATCCCAAAGAATCTGCCCTGGCTGAAAAGCACTGTGGATGTTCATATGGTCCCTTGGATGTGTTTACATTAACATTAATAAAACATGAGAAGGGCTTCCTTTGGAGAGATACATTCTATGAAAACAAGACAAGGGATAGTTAATTTTTGTTGGCATCATTTCAGAAAGAAAATGAGCAGATCACTAATTTTCTTGGATTTGTCTCAGCGATAATATCATCATTTTGTATGCATGTAGAGAACTGCTTTTAACAGCTTCAGCTGAGAAAGAAAGGGAAAGGCCCTACCTGAAAAAGCCCCTAGACTGGCATAAAACACTGACTCCTTTAACAATTTTTTCTTTTTTGCATCCATTCTGAGGCATTGCTATGAGAGATATTAAGTGGTTAGGACAGAAGAACAGCAAAACCATTATCACTGGAAAGTGAAATAAAAATGGGGTGCGGCAGAAGGTTTGAGGTATTGCTCATTATAAAAGTGACTTCTAGGGGGAAACACTTCCACAAATAATGGAAAAAATAATTAATTCATTGTAATTAGAAAGTGGTTTGTAAAGCTTCAAAAAAAGGAAATCAATTTGAAATAGCAGTATTTTCTACTTGCAAAACACTTGTGTAAACCAAATAACAGCAACTAGGAAGTAAATGCACATTGTTCATGTTATCCTACTTTGATCTTTTAATAAACCCTAATTCACCATGACTGAAATTCCTTTGAACATGTTAATTTCAAAAGCCAAGAGTTCTCAAACTGCTTTTTGCTAATGAAGCATTGAATACCTATATAATGTCAATGCATGAGTCAAACCTGAGAATGGGTTTCCAGTTCCACACATAACGATAGATCCACCCAAAGTGAGTCCTGCGCTATCCTAAGTATTAATATATGGAAAGACTTTTCATAGACATGTACAATGTTTTGGTAAGTTCATTTTGTTTTGAGGTTTGTGTTTTTTTACCATATCATTTTAATATATGTTGAGCTCCTATTTTTTTTCTAAATACTCTACTGCAGTGCTAAAAATTTGGCGACTGAAGGAAAATTCATTGTGGGAGGGGAGCTCTTATTTGTGGACAATACTTCATTGGTCATCTTCACTACATTCCAGGTTGAGCTGAGATGATATAAATATCTGCATATATTTGGAAAAGAAGAACCTTTTAAAGGGTTTATTAATTTTAAATAGACAAAGCAAAAACAATGTATAGAAAACTACTTGAAAATACACTCAACTGATAAAGAAGACTTCTACAAGCTTGAGCTATACACAGGCCAACAAAAAAATCCCTTGGTGTCTTGGTTTTTAGGCCTGTTCCAAGGGTTATCTGATTCAGAAAATTGCATTGGATAGACCACATTGGCTCTAGTTTCTTAGATATGGTTACCATGATTTTTCCTGGGCAAGCAGATGAAGACTGGTATACGGGATATATTCCACATCTCAAAAACTAGAACGATAGGAGGAAACTGATACCATTTTTTGGAATCAACAGATAAAATATACCCAGAAAAAGATACAACATTTGAGGCACCAAAATCTGTGTTAGCTAGCGTTATCCCGCTTGCACACCTGACGGAAAAGCCATTGTTAATGACAATCACTTAACACTTCATAAAATAGGGATGTTATAAATATAGTTCTCAGGATAGGCATAACTCAGTTTTCTTACAAAGAAGTGGAAATCTATTTTGGCTGTGAAAACTGTCTGAGTTATAGCTTATCTTGCACGCATATACAAGGAACTAAAATTACTGGAATGGCAAAAGTGTTAATGTTAAATTTCCATAATTCTGAAGCATATTACTTCTAGCATTGCTGTGATAAAACACTATTTTCAACACATTTTTCTAAAAATCCAAAGGAACAAACTATATCAGGGGAATTTTGTAAAATCAGAGACATGACAACACGTATTTATCAGCATGATGTTCCAGTCTAATTTCCATGTATTCTTACAGCAATATGTCTCATCACATAACTCCCTACTCATATTCACTTTGAAAATGTGGGACTTCACCTCTGTGAGCGCTTACTTCAGAACAAGTCCTGCTTAACCACAAGACTGTGTTGCAACACAAAGTGGCATACCTTATGATGAATAAGTAATGTAAGGTATATGTATGGAATAGGTAAGGTATATTTCAGAGGAAGAGATTGGGAAAAAACATTTGTAAGGACTCCTTGCCTAAGGAAACTCTATGAAATGCATTGGTTACCACACACACACACAAACACATATATATACACACACATCATATAGAATCTGATGAATATGATGGTATCAGCCTTGTTTTAAAAAATAGCTCTCCAATCATCATTTAGTTTACCAATAAAGGAACATACACTGTATAAGATATCATCTTAAGATGAGGTTTAAAATAATTTGAGATGCTAAAGGAAATGTGAGAAAGCTTTCCAATATCTGAGCTGACCCAGCAAAAAGATGGTGTCTGCACAGCCTAGCAATGCCAAAACTGAACTGGATGGACATTGTGGTCTCTTCCAACACTGTGAGTTTCTATGATTGCTACCCTTACCTTGTCCTTGTCGATCTGGCCTTAGTAGCAACCACCAGACAAAGAAATGGTGGTGATGATTGCTCAGTGCCTATGGTGATAGCAGCTGGAGCAATGAAGCGATGCAAGAGAAGGGGAGGGGCAGAGAAGGAATTGCTCCCTCCTTTCACCTATAGCCCCATCACTCTGGTTATCATCACTTCAATCACCAAGCAGTGACTACAGCCATTTTCATGTCTGGTGGTCGCTGCTAAGGCCAGTTCAATGGGAGAAGGTAAGTGTCATCCCTTGTCCCTAAGATGCTTGAACCAGAAACAGGATGGTGATATGAACAGTCAGCTAAATCTTAGTAGGAAGGGCCCAAACTATTTAAACTGCTACCAGAACATTAAAAGTGTTAAAAGTGGAAGGCTTCAAAGGGGGGAGATAATGGAAAAGGGTGTTAAAAGTCCGATGGTTTAAAGAGGAGGGATTCAAAGAGAAGAGGGGAAGATCCCATTGAGTGTTTTAAAACTGTGACAATGCCAGCCTGTGTGATGGGTGATTAAGCAGATGGTTGAGCTAGAAGGGGGGTGAGGCGATCCTGTGTGATGGGGGTGAGAAAATTATCCATCTTCTTTCAAGACAGAACCTCATAAAGTGTCATGTAAAGAAGATGATCCACCCCTCGGTCTCCCCCTCCCCTCCAAAAATGGGATGAGGTTCCAAGTAAGTATACAATAAAATTTTCTGGAGATGTGATTCCTTCCCCCAGGCATGGATAGGTGAAACTCTTGAATAAAGGTTTTAGACATCTTACTGTATTAATTTTTTCCCCACCCCATTGGTCAAATTTCAATTTGGTGTTTCCTCTGACAGATGAAGCCTATCAGCGGGTCTAAAAGAAAGTGATCTCTCCCCCCCCCCCCCCAAACATACACACTAATAATCCCTGCACAAATATTATATAATGTACTCCTTCCATCTTTCCTCTCTCTCTCTCTCTCCACCATTCACAACTCTTACTCTCTAGAGTAGATAGTGAAGCCATGCAGGAGGTGAAGGGTGGGACTACATCTACATAAATGCATTCTTTTTTCACTCCCTCGCCTGAGTGGTCTTATCAAATATAGGAGCACATTATGTTTTGTCATCCCTAATTACTATATGACCTAATCAAACAAAAATATTCCTCATCAACTAAAGCACTGGAAAATTCTGAACCAGAATTTGGACTATTCCTCACCTTTCATTAATATGGGGCAAGGCCATTTTAAGGTGGCCTTGCCCCACATTATCCCAGCTTCATCCAGCATTTATTTATTTATTACAATATTTATATCCCACCCTTCTCACCCAATAGGGGACTCAGGGTGGCTTACAATAAAACACATATATAAAATTGTACAATACATTGTGAATCAATTAAAAAGTTATTAAATTACATCAGACATTCATTCATTTGGTCATCACTGAGACATTCCATCCCCATTCCGTCCTAAGTTGTCAGTATATATGTGTCCTGAGTTGGGGCAAACAAAACTAGTAATAATCAAATGAGAGACTACCAAAAAGTTTGGACTGTGAAGTAAGAAATTGGCATATTTCTACTAGTTTTGACATAATTCCATTTTGTTCCATTTCCACCTTGAATTGTAGTTTTCAAACATACTTTCTCTCGAAATACAAATTTAAATCCATATTCTCTTAAACAGTTAAGAACTACACCTCAACATTCAAGGAGGTACAAAATCTAAAAAAATAGGTTAACTTTGATCCATGTATTAACATATTTCATAAAGTTTAGATCCTCGGATTATTGCATTCCTATTATTCCCCCATTTAAAAGCGCTTTGGGCAGGGCTCAGCAGGAACAAAATAGGTCAGGGATTATTTATATTCAGTAATGAAAACACAAAAAAGATCTTTCTTCTCTCTGTGGATGAAAAAGGGTACCAACAAAGGGTCTTGCACTAGCATGTCACAAATATTGACAAAGCAAGAAAAGGTTTGTTTTTCCTCCCTGATCCACAGCACAAAGCCATGTATTTTGCAAGCAATATTTATCTGTGGCTTTCTTCAGCATCTTCTGCCTCAAGCCACAAACTCCTCTGCTGCCCCTTCATGTTGCAAACATGCAAGCTTGTTTAGTTGAAAAGGTCAGCTGTAGCTTGATGTACACCATGTCTCTCAGTGTTTCTCATGCAGAAATACTTTTCGATAGATAATCACAAATGGAAAGCAAAGCAAAAATAATCCTAATGTTAAATAATATTAATTGGCAAGAACTGTAGTTCTTTTTAAAAAGCAAATGTACGAAAATAATTCTTATTCTTACTGCTGAAGCATTTTAATGATTGTAAAACGTATATATCATATCTAGGCAATGAACATTATGACAATGGAACTACAGGGTAGATTTCCCTTAGCTAGATTTCCAAAAGCAAAATCACCAAAATGTTCAAATAAGTGGCCACATTAATAACACCTTTTCTTTCTGATGGTTCAATGGACACAAACTTTGTTTCATGAACAAAATGATTAAAATATTGTAAATAAAATTACTTTCAAATATGTGTAGAAGATGTAAATGAATCATTAAATAATTTCATGTTCAGACTTGAGTCCCATCTCCAAGATATCTCATTATGTGTGTATTTGCAAATGTAGGGATTCCAAAATCTGAAAAAATTCAAAATTCAAAACATCTCTAGTTCCAAGCATTTTGAATAAGGGATACTCAGACTGTACTATTACTTACACTCAGTATTTTTAAAAAATTTATTAGCACTGACTTTTTTAGTTCTACAACACATGTAAAACTAGTCTAGGGTACTGCATCTATTTTAGGATACTGCAGTCAAGAAAGATGCTTCAAGTTAGGATTCCACACAAGCAATGTCAGAAGTGACTTTCATTTCATTTCTGACAACCCTAAGACAAAGCTATCACATGGTTGTTAGGAAGATTTATTCAGAGAAGATTTTCCAATGCTTTCCTCTGAGGCTGAGAGAATGTGGCTTACCCAAGATTTTCAGGTGAGTCCTGGTCTCCCGATTGCTAGTCCAATGCTCAAACCACAATACCATCCTGGCTCTCAGTGAAAATGACTAGTGCTGTCCAAAACAAATCCCACAAAAAATGATGGAGGAACTCTATACATTTTAGGGTTGTTGTATGTCTTTCGGGCTGTGTGGCCATGTTCCAGAAGTATTCTCTCCTGACGTTTCGCCCACATCTATGGCAGGCATCCTCAGAGGTTGTGAGGTATGGTATACATTTTACTTAAGAAGTTACAAGTAGGACATGATAGCAATCTCCAAACACCTGCTGCACTGTCGTACATAAAAGACTTATTCATTGCTGCCCATGGCTCATTGTAAGCACTGTACCTTGACTCTTATCAAGTAATGAAACCACTTTTTCTCTGAGAGGGAAAAAAAAAGCGAGCACTTAGCCCTTCGTGAGAGAACCTAAAAGTAACATTGAACTTTTTTACTCTCTCCACTACAGCACCACTTCAGGACAACTTGAATATTTGAGTGGGAAAATGCTAGCAGTGACCACTTTCCTCTCCCCACAGAATGACCCTCAATTTATCTATAGATCATATCATAATCCATAAGTTCGATCCCAAAACCTGCCTTCAACTTATACATGGAGTATATATGGTAGGATAGACTTCTTAATAGTATGTGAGAGCTCAGTCATGGAATCAGTTCCCAGGAAGAACTTCATCAGAGAACTTGCAGCAGAAATTGGATAGCCATTTTTGAGGATGGTCCAGATTGGATGTTCTGTATAAAGCACGATGGCCAGCTTCACAGAGAAACATAGATTTCCTACTATAATTCACCAACTGTATAGATTAAGATGAACTGCCTACAGGAAAAGTTTGCAGTAACAGCATTGTCGGGTCCATTTTGAGGATAAACATATAGCCCAGCAATCATCAGGCTGAAACCTTTTTGGACACACAGGACTCAGCTGCCTAATTCCCATTCATTTGAATGGACTCAAGTCTGATTAAATGAACAAACAGTTCCCCAGCAATGCCTGACAAGTTTTAAGTAAAATTACTGTAGTAGAACATAATTGTAACATGTTTGCCAGAGATAGTATTGCAGGGAATCCAACCCATTGCCAGGGATAAGCCACAATGCTACCTTGTGCTTGGGCATATGACGGCAGCTCCTGGTAATGAACAATCTCAGGATGTGTTAACTCAGGATGTGTGACTAAAGGGATTCTGTATGTGCCATTTTTAGTGCTGAAGCATGGAAAACTTTGGATTGCAAACTTCAGGTCTTTTTCTATCCTTGATTTATACATCTGTGACCATGATCAAAAGTAATTGAAGTCCTAGACTGTAACAGCACAGAGCTGTAAAAGAATACAATATACACAATATTGTGTCTAAGTGTAGCATGCAGCAATATGGCACATCTGGATTGAAGAATGAAATGTGACAAGATGTGGAAATTCTATAATCAGGACATTCTGTAGAGACAAAATGAGTTTATTTTTGGTAATAATTCACAAATTGTCTTTATTTTCAAAATGAAAGCAATGTAAAGAGTTTAAAAATTAGAACCAAAAACCTGAAAGTTATCTGTCATAGTCAATGGTTTTGAACGCTTCACTTTTGTCCAGATTAATTTTAAATTTTAGTTTTTAAATATTTGTTGGATTTTAATATATTGCTTTATATGCTCTTTTGATTAACGTGATGTGTGTGTATTTGTTGTTTTTCCGCACCTCAATCCACAAGGAGAGGTGAATAATACAGAAATTAATTGTTGTTGTTGTTGTTAATAATAATAATTTAAAACTTCCTTTCTCAAAAGAAGGAGTTTTGTCCAATTTCCCTCCCTTCAACCTCCTTTCAACAAGATATGTCCTTTTAAGGTCTCACAGAATATTCTGATCATATATCTACAGTTAACACAGAAACAACTCCATTTGAATTCTATTGTTTGTCGAAGGCTTTCAATTGAGTTTATTCCCAAATAAGAACAGATAGGTTCATAGCTTTGTTGTGTTCTTGTTGTGTGCCTTCATCATTTCCGACATATGGCAACTCTAAGACAACCATATCTCAAGGTTTTCTTTAAAAGATATGTTCAGAAGAGGTTTATCATTGCCTTCTTTCAAGGCTGAGAGACTGTGACTTGCCCAAGGTCATCCAATAGGTTTCATGCCCTAGTGGAGATTCAAACCCTGCCTTGGTTTCCAGAGTTGTAGTGCAACGCTCACACCAGTCCAATGCACTGGCTCTCCATTTGTAGCCTGGGCATAATTTTTCTAACCAAGTCCTCATCCAAACACATTTATTTTCATTTTTTAAAGAAAATTATACTTTTGAGCCCAAGGAAGATTTTTGTGTAGCTGTGAAGTTCACTCAACGTATGGCAGACACTGATTGTGTAAACAAAGCAAGGTGTTATTTTACTGACCCTGTGAATTTCTTGGGTAAACTAGCACTTGTAAAGACAAAACTACAAATGGAAAGTAAGTCAATAATCTCAGACCAACACTAGAGCAAACATAAAAGCACTGATCCAAGATAAACATTTACATTTCGAATTCAAAGTAAGACCTCAACAGTTTTTACAGTAAAACCGCTCCGCAGGGAAAGATCTAAATTAATTGTCAAAAAAAACCTAGAAAGTGCATGCACACATGCACACACTGGACTCAAATAATTTTTACACTGACAGAAAAAAGTAGTATTTACAAAACACTGTTGTGTCCATTTTCAGTTTTAACTTTTTCAAATTTGATTAATATGGTCTCACTGGGAATCTCTTGGTCCTTCACCACAACTCTACAGTCAACTTTTGCTGGAGATTAACCACAGAATCACACTGGGGGACCTAAAAAGTCATAGAAAAGGGATCTCTCAGGTTAAAAGGGGTATGGGCTAGACAAAACTACGGTTAGATGGATCTGTAATTGGCTAAGCAAACGAACCCAAAGGGTGCTCACCAATGCGTCATCTTCATCATGGAAAGAAGTCACGAGTGGAGTGCCGCAGGGCTCCGTCCTGGGCCCGGTTCTGTTCAACATCTTTATTAACGACTTAGACGAAGGGTTAGAAGGCACGATCATCAAGTTTGCAGACGACACCAAACTGGGAGGGATAGCTAACACTCCAGAAGACAGGAGCAGAATTCAAAACGATCTTGACAGACTAGAGAGATGGGCCGAAACTAACAAAATGAAGTTCAACAGGGACAAATGCAAGATACTTCACTTCGGCAGAAAAAATGGAATGCAAAGATACATAATGGGGGACGCCTGGCTAGACAGCAGTACGCGTGAAAAAGATCTTGGAGTCCTTGTGGACAACAAGTTAAACATGAGCCAACAATGTGATGCGGCAGCTAAAAAAGCCAACGGGATTCTGGCCTGCATCAATAGGGGAATAGTGTCTAGATCCAGGGAAGTCCTGCTCCCCCTCTATTCTGCCTTGGTCAGACCACACCTGGAATACTGTGTCCAATTTTGGGCACCGCAATTGAAGGGAGATGTTGACAAGCTGGAAAGCGTCCAGAGGAGGGCAACTAAAATGATTAAGGGTCTGGAGAACAAGCCCTATGAGGAGCGGCTTAAAGAGCTGGGCATGTTTAGCCTGCAGAAGAGAAGGCTGAGAGGAGACATGATAGCCATGTACAAATACGTGAAGGGAAGTCATAGGGAGGAGGGAGCAAGCTTGTTTTCCGCTGCCCTGCAGACTAGGACACGGAACAATGGCTTCAAATTACAGGAAAGGAGATTCCACCTGAACATCAGGAAGAACTTCCTCACTGTGAGAGCTGTTCGACAGTGGAACTCTCTTCCCCGGGCCGTGGTAGAGGCTCCTTCTTTGGAGGCTTTTAAACAGAGGCTGGATGGCCATCTGTCGGGGGTGCTTTGAATGCGATTTCCTGCTTCTTAGCAGGGGGTTGGACTGGATGGCCCATGAGGTCTCTTCCAACTCTACTATTCTATGATTCTATGATTCTATGTTATTTTCATTTACTCCACTCTTGCAAGGGTCCTGCATGCCAAACCCCAGCAATTCCAGCTGACTACAATATATATATACAAAACATGCTTTGAATGAAAGAAGTCCCAGGTTCCATTTTGTGGCATCGTCCATGAAAATAATTTCATTCCAAAGAGACTGGAAAGCATTTGGCATGTTTGATTTCAGAACTACAGTTCCCACATTCTCTTGTCATCATCCATGCTAGGTGGGGCAGATGGGAACTGTAGTCTAAAGTATAAAGGGACAATTATTAATTATTATTATGTTTATTTATATCCTGCTATTTCTCACCACAAAGGAGAGAATGGTTTTCTATTCCAGCCATAGCTGCAGGTGAATGGGACTAGCTTCATCTGAGCTGCTGAAGAACTGCTCCTGCTTTATTGGGCAATACTGAACTAGATTGACCAATAGTCTGACTCAATATAAGAGAGCTGCAATATAACCTGAAAAAAGCCAATACAATCCTAAACTGCATCAATAGTGGTATAGTGTCCAAATTATCAGGAGTAATTATTCCATTCTGGAAAACTGTGTCCAGTTTTAGGCACCACAGTTCAAGAAGGGTATCAACAAGTTGGAAGGTGTCCAAAGGAAGGTGACCAAAATGGTCAAAGAGTTGGAAACCGTGTCCTACAAAGAGCAGCTTAGAGCTGAGTATGTTTAGCCTGGAGAACTGAAGGTTAACAGGTAACATGATAGCCATTCTTTAAATAATTAAGGTGATGTCATATTGAAAATAGAGCAAGCTTGCTTTCCACTGCTTTAAAGGCTAGGGCACAGAACAATTAATTAAACAGCAGGAAAAAAGGATTCCATGTAAACATTGGGAAGAACTTTCTGATAGTAAAAGAGCTGCTTGACTGATAGTGGAATATGCTGCCTTAAATAGTTTATTTATTTGAATGAACTTGAAAGATTTCTTGGCTACTATATGCTAAGATATTGTTAAACAACTGAATTTATAAATTCAATTGTTGGTGGTGCAGTCACCTTCTTCGGAGGTTTTTAAATTGAGGCTTAAGGCCATTTTCTGGGAATACTTTCATTCTATATTCCTGCATGGTAGGGGGTTGGACTGGATGGCCCTTGTGGTCTCTTTCACTTCCATGATTCTAACCTTTCATGAATCTGCTACTGACTGAATCTTCCCTCCACATTTCTTCCATATATCAAGTCTAATTATCTTGAAAATGTTACTTGAGGGATTAGAACACAGGCAGCATGATATCCATGCAATGAACAATTTCATTAAAGATATTATTATTGCATAAACATGTATTTTCAGTGTCTATATGGGATGAAATGCATACATGAGTGAATAGCATATATGTCAGTTGTTATTGTTGTCATTGAAATTGCTATTGGTATTTATACCCCTTTTCTCTGCCAAAGGAGACTCAAAGCAGTGAACATTAAAAACCACAACAATGTATAAATTAAAACCTAACACATATAAACATTAAAATAGAATTGAATATAGAAATATTAATAATACACAGTTAAAACTAATAAAAGTATTAACCATTAACCAGTTCACTTGCTACTGCTATTCTTACAGGCAAGTGGTTTCCATGCAGGAAAATCATTATCATGTGAAGCAGCCATTCAAGGAAGCTGTATGTAAGGCTAATGAAGAATTCTTTCTCCCAGTTATACCACAGCTAGATATCTTCCCTTGCAAGTTTCCTATGAAGACATTTCTGACAATTTAGACAACACATTCAGGAAAAAATAAACAGAAGAGGCAACCATACTCCCTTTGCGGAGAAGTTTATCTGTGAATTAACTGATTAAAAGCAGAGAACCTGACCCACAATAGGAAATGGGTCGATAATAGACCTTTAGCGGATGGGGAGCCATCGATCAATAATTACTTTTCTGTTTAAGGGTATTTTCCCTAGGGGGGCAGAAACCAGCTCTTTGCATACAACTGCACCATTAGCACTAGACTTTACAGTACAATGATTAGACAATTACACCACAGAAGTTCGGTAAGCACTAGGTGGGAGAGACACAGGAGGAAGGAAATCAAACATTCATTCTTTCTCCTTTGATTGTGTTCTTACTTTGATTGTGTTCATTTCTTATTTAAATTTCAGGTCTAAATATACAATACAACTTCATCTCACTCTGCTGCTACACAACTCCATACCAAATCTGCACAGATTATGAAATGGAGAATTTTGAAACTATGGTACAAACAAGTAACATTTTCAAGCTTTTGAGGCCTAGCATACAGATTGCAACCAACCAGATATCAGGGTTCTTTGATTTGGCAAATTGAGAATTGTGCATATCAAATCACTGTGTTCAGCTGGGGAGGGATGACATAAAAATTGTGATTTGGGATATTTTGAGGGTGAGCAGAGAAGAGTTCAAGCACAAATGACAACTATTTGTGTACATTTCTTTGAGAGCACTGACCAAGAAGGGACCTCCTGTGGCTTAGAGTGAGCAGACACATCTGTCAAGCCTGGAAAGACTATGAAAGGTCTTTAGCCCGCAGAGATTTAAGAAAATGAAGTACATGTTTGAACAAAATGTTCTCTGGTGCAGCACCCTCAGTCACTAGGTCACTAGGAAAGTACAGAAAGGAGGCCCACTTGACCACATAAAAGTACTCCAACTGTTTTCAAGCTGCAGATATCACATATGTTGGATGTTGTTTGATAGGTCCAATATAGGTGAAGTCTCCATGCAATTAGTCCAAGGGTTCTCATGTCTGCGTGAAAGTTTTTGCCATGCTACATGGAGAATTAATTGTAGCTTGAGTGCCCCAATGATGCCAAAAACTAAACCGTGAAGGGCCACCCAAGACAGGAAGGTCATGGCAGAGAGGTCAGACTAAATACGATCCCTGGGGAAGGTAACAGCAACCCACCCCAGTATTCTTGCCATGAAAACTAAATGGATCAGTACAACCAGAGAAATGTCAGTATACCATCAGAAGATAGGACTCCCAGGTCGGAAGATGGTCAAAATGCTACTGGGGAGGAACAGAGGACAAGTTCAACTAGCCCCAGATGTGATGATGCAGTTAGCTTAAAGCTGGAAGTAAGGATAACAGCCGACGGTGCTGGAGCGCTGGCGTGGACTGGTCCATGAGGTCACAAAGAGTCAGAAACGACTGAACGAATGAAGAAGAAGAAGAAGAAAGAAAGAAAACCATATGATTAAGCTGAAGCCTGGGCAGTGCTCTGAATGGCTAAAGTTTCAAATGGACAAATAACTGTTCTTTATTTTTCCTGCCATGAAGTAGACCTCGTCAATTTCTGACATCACGGGGAATTCCTAACCAACGAAAGCTCAAATCCTGTCTTGACTGTCTCTGAGCCAATCAGGGGAGGGAGCGAGTCTTTTGAATGGCTGTCAAAGGAGATAAAATGTTTTGCACTGTACTACATGGTTATGTCAGATTCCTTTTGAGCTGATACTATGTCTCAGACATCCTTTCAGGCCTGAAAGTAATTTAAAACTCTGTATTGCCTACAAACCAAGTCTACATTTCTTCTGGCTGTCAAAGTAGCATGGCGTGCTGGGCAACAGATTCACACCACTGCTTAAGCAGCCAGCTGATTTTGGCAAAAGGAGAAGTGAATGTCAGGCAGCTTGAGAAACCCAAAGAATCACAGCTGATAAGGCCAATACAGGGTGATGACAGGGTGATGACAATAATATCTGCATTGTCATCTGAAGTCTTCAAGTGACTGTCATGAGAAGATGAAACAGGGAAAAGATGTACAGTCAAGGTTCATCCCATGCAAAAAAGAAACATGTCTTCCTCAAGGACATGTACATATGTGTGTGCATAAGGAGGCAGGGTTACTTCCAAAATACAGCTCTAGAAGCTTCTGAAGATCTCAGTGGAAATTCAGAATAACCCATGTGAGACCACAGAGACCACAAAAAAGCTATGCAATTGTCCATTTGCTATGCTTCATGAACACCTCAAATCAGCTGTATAAAGCAGCTGCTTCACTCTGCCAAATGATAGAACTGGTTTCTTGCTTTGTAATTTTAAACATTTACCAGTGGATTAGAGGAATCCTAGTATAATCAAAGCAATAAGTAGGCCACACAAGGCTTAAGTCAGCTTACTCCATCAAATGGTATGCATATAAAACAATGAATTTCACAACTGCAAGGGAATATTCAGTTATTAAAAATATGGCTCACTCAGGTTGGCTGAAGATCTAGGGCAGCTGACTCTTCCACTTCACATCTCAGCTGCAAATCCTTCAAATCCTCCTCCTTTTTGTTCAGTACCTGGCCACTCCTTCCTGCACTGCTAATTCTCATCAATCCTAATTCACAACAGCCCCCTGCTGTTCCAGTTCATTCGCCTCCTTTGAGCAGAGATTGCAGTTCAAGGAAAACTGTGAAATGCCTTGTGATGGGGACAAAAAGGCTCTCTAGGGACAAGCTAAGGTCAGCAAACTTACTTTGTTTGGAACCTCTGATCCACTTCATCCTAGGTCTCCTGAGGTGACAAGAGCATGCACTAACCAAATGAGCCTTTAAGAGATTTGTCCAAAACAGTGAATAGAGAAATTTACTTTGACAGCTATAATATAACAAGTTCTGTAAATAAAATCTAGCAGGAAGCGGGAGGGAGGAACACCTCAGCATTTTGGAGACTCTCAGATGCTATTGAATTCTAAATCCCATCAACTCTAGTCAGACTGGTTAATTGTGAGGCACAGCAGAAATAGTAGTTCATCAACACATGGAGTCCTTGTAGAACTCTTGTTTTACAACAACTATTAAAAGCAGGTAAGCATGATTATCCTCCAACTTTAGGTACAAGACTGAGACCAAGTGATAAAGGATCTAACAAAAACTAGCTAGTATGCTTGTCAAAGCACCAAACTTCTTCCCATCACATTGGTATGAAGGATTTCATGTAGAAGGAATAGCAAACCCATATCTAGTCCCACCATAATCAGCATGGCTAAACAAGGTTCACCCCTGACAACAATGGAGAGGGAACAGAGACCAGTTATACAACTGCCCCTCTTTCTCTGTATGAGAAAAGAGTCATGCTTGAAGAGGACAAAAGTCCTATTAATAACAATACACCAAACTTCTTCTGGAATCAGGTATGGGATTTACATATGGATAAGGACCATAGTTATGGCGCTATGCAGTGAATCCCAGCCTGATTCAATGCAGCTGCAATCAATGGGTATCTCTTCCCCTATCAGTCAGGAAACACTAGCAATTATTTGCAAGAGAGGAGTAAAAACATCAGCAAGCTGCTTCCTGATTGACAAGGGAACAGACCTCTGTTAACCACGGTGTCTGCTTCTTAGTAAGTGGACACTAGGGGCTTCATCTGACTAGCGTTCTAAAGCGGGCACCCCCGCATTCTTAGTGTCATCTGCCTCCTGCAGAACTCTGGGAAATGTAGTTTGGGAAGGTGATGTCTTCTCTAGAAGAGAATTCTAAAGGTCCTGCCCTAAACTACATTTCCCAGAGTTCTGCAGGAGACAGAAGACTCTAAGAATGCGGGGGTGCCTGCTTTGAAAGGCTAGTTTGATGAGACTGTATACGACTTTCACGGTTCCAGCATAGCCCCTAATCTAGGTGCTATGTAGAGAACATGAATATGAAACAGTCATGATTGTACAACCCTAGATTATGCATTTCTAACTGTCATAGAGGATTCCAACATTTATTGTGTTTATCATGATTCAAACACAAGAAGAGAATTACATCATGGTGATCACTTGAAATTCACCCCTGAAGGCTAATCTCTAGAAAATCTCTTGTTTAACGTACAAACCAGGAGTGGACAATGTGCAGCCCATAAACTGTATATAGACTTTCTAAGCCTCCCATCTAAAACTGGTAAATTATGCCACTGGAAGGCTTGGGAGGAAAGGTAATCACATCATGGCTATTTGGGCCTCTCTCAGGGCTTTTTCAAAACCAGAAGACACTATCTCATCACTTTGCACTTTACAAATCTGAGTATTTTGGGGAGAGCAAAACTTTGGGGAGAGCAAAACACAATTTAACTGTCAAATTGTGTCACCCGTGAATTCTGGGGGTGCAAATTGCCTTTTTGGGGATATAATTTTTACCAGTCTTGAGGGGGTTGGAGAAGTGTGCAGTACTTCACAAACCAGAAGACGGAAAAGTGACCTCAGAAATTATTAATCCCAGGTTTAAACATAAAATCCCCACTATTTTTTTAGGATGCTCATGTTTGCATTAAGACAGCTAACAAAAAATCAGCTTCTCACAGATTACAGTACAGACCAGAATATACTTTGATTCTTTTATCCACATTTTAAAACTGCGAACTGATGCAAAAACCAGTCAGCATAGATTTATGGCAGAAAACACATGAAACTCTGGTATTTCCATAAAAGGTGAGGTTCTGGTCTACCCAGATTATCAAACAATCTGATTGACATTTGAAGTTTTTATTATTGTTGTTGTTTCTGTTGAAATAAAGTTTGAATTAATGTTTTATACATTTCTATTCTTTGCTTTTTTAAAAAAAACCTGAGTTGATTTACCTATGTGGCACCAATTAGATGTCATTGTTTAAATAGTTTAATTTTTAAGTAACAGTCTCTTTAAACTCAAGAGTTGGAACAAAGTTGAATAAACTTTAAGAGCAGTTTGACAGTGGAACAGACTACCACCAGAGCTGCTGACCACTACATCACTAGAGCCCTGTTTGGAGGAAAAGTTTCTCGTGGAGCCCCAAGAAACTTCTGGACATGGGCCACATTGCATTTTAAAATTTGACAGATGGGCTGGATCAGTGGCAGGTGAGTAGAGAATGTTTGTGTGAACTAACTGGGAGGGGAAAACAAACTTCTATGCACACTTCACATATCTTGTTTGCAGTGCAGTGCAGAAAGAACAATACAATATTTAAAATGAAGAATAATTTTAAACAACATTAAGTTAACAGTATTTCAGGGGAAGAACCCAGGGGCCATCCAGTCCAACCCTCTTCTGCCATGCAGGAAAAGCACAGTCAAAGCACACAAACACCCCCCCCCCCCCAAAAAAAACATATTACCATCCATTCCTTGAAATAATAGTAGTAGTAGTAGTAAGAGAAACTCCAGGGGGCATCCCCATGCCCCACTCATTAAATAGCCACCCACAGACCCCCGCCTAGCAGCAATGTGGATCCCCATAGGTTGCGGCAGCGGAGCTTCATAAGCTGCATGCTTCTTAGGGAGGGGGAAGAAGGCGGGCCCCACAGAGCAGAGCAGAGCAGAGCTTGGCATCCTACATCACATAAATCCTGCAGCAAGCATGGAGTTGGTCTACACTATTTCCATGATCTTGTGCAAACTTTCCATTTATAGTAGGTAGTTTTTTCATGGCAAGCCACAGATATTATCTCAATAATATTTATTAATGTACGAAAGCTGACTTATTTCCATTTTGCAGAAAGAGTTGCTGAAGCTAAGACACCATGCCTAATGAGACCCAGAGATTGAGTGAACTGAGGAGTGACTTCTTGCAGTCTCCTGTAATTCAGCATTCTGTTGCTAACCCACTAAAAACAAAGAATGCCTCAGTAAATTGTGCTTTTACTTAAATTGAACATGAAAAAATTGTCTTCCCACTGCCAGGAAATGCCACTTTGTTATCACTAAGCAATCTTATGACTCAATGTCTGGTATGAACTCTTCTCAAGGATGGTACCTTATTTACTGTAGATATTGAACTATAATTTCTTTTTCATTATCTCCATTGGCCACATATTCTCACCAGTCCCAGAATTGAGGGTTTTGTTGGGTTTTGGGGGGAGTGGGTTTAATGCCAACCCACACGGACTGAATCTCTATTCCCTGATCTGCCTTTCAATTGATTAGAAACACTTCTGTCTTTTCTGAATTAGATGCCAACTTGTTTGAACCTATAAAAGCTTTCCTGGAGTGAGGTGTAAAGGAGGAGTGCAGCTGAGTGTCATTTACATACCAATGACACCAGAGCCCCAAAATCTGGACAACCTCTCCCATCAGTTTCATGGATACCTTAAATGCAAGACAAAACAGAACCCTGAGGGAGCCCACGGGTGAATGGCCAATAAGTCAAACAGGACCCCCCCCCCCCAAAACTTGCCATCTTTGCTAAGATTAGACCTACCAATGCATAGGAGGAGGCTGCCATGAGGAGCAGATTTTAAGTTATTGGTTATTTAATTTGCTATAATTGTATTATATTTTCACTGTCAAGGCAGTGAAGATTACCTGCCTTGTGTACCAAAATATGACTGGCTGTAGTCCCTCTGTTCCTGGACTATGATGGAAGGAGGGATGAAGAATACTCTCTTGTTTCTTCCCAATCAGCAAAATATTTCAAACTAGAAGCCAATGCTTCTAGTCTTCACCTGTAATTAAGGAAAAAGGATGACAGGAATAGCTCTGCCCTATTGGAACAGATGTTTGTTTCATTTCTTTGTTGCCAATTCCTTTTCTCATGTCTATAATTCAAAATGTAAAACTGGCAATGATGAGTAAGTACAGGCAGTCCCCAACATACAAACATCCAACTTACAAATGACTCATAGTTAAGAACAAGGGTGAGACAACAGGAAGTGAGAGAAATCTACCCCTCAGAAGGGAAATCCAATCCTGGAAGGGTTATAATGAAGAAAAGGTGTCTCAGGGTGGTTCCATGCAGCTCTTTAACCTGGGAGCAATCGTGTTTTAAAATGCAATTGTTCCCAGGTTCTAGTCCACACACACCCTACAGAAAGCACGTGCTTTTCTGGGAGGGGGGTTTCCACATGACCTGCCGGGCTTTCCAACAGGGCACTGGGACACAAAAGAAACCCCCTTTAAAAGCCTTTTTAAAAGGAAAATAACTCACCCGGCCACCATTCCGCCTTCTCCGGAAATCTCCTGACATGTACCAATGATGCCTCAAGAGAAGGGGGGCAGGAGCAATTTTCCTCCTCCCTCTCTTTTTCCTAGCGCATCATTGGTATGTGTGAGGAGATCTCCGAAAAGGGGGAATGGCAGCCAGGTGAGTTATTTTCCTTTTTAAAAGGCTTTTTATAAGGTTTTGGACAGGGGTGGGGGCTGTCTTGAATTTCTTGGGCTTCAGGAGGCCAAGATGTGTAGATGAGCACCAGAAGTCACGCAGCGCAATCCCTGGTCCCATCTACACAGCCCCCACACCTGGAAAGACCCGGGGTTTTCTGCTTTGTGCCAAAAGCATTCGTTTTTCCCTGAGATGTTGTCTAGACGCCCCAGGGGAAAATGCGGGAAGGCGAACACTTTATGTGCTGCCTGGATGCGCCCTCAACTGAAGCTTTATCACTAATCCTTGTTTCCACAAGAAGCCAACTTTTTCAAAATCCAATTTTCATAGGGACAAAAAGTGAAATGAAATATTTTGAACAGGGCACAGACAGCAAAATAAATGCCATACGGGTGTTAACCCTTCCCTATACTATCCATGAAACAAATACACACACACACACACACACACATATGGTTAGTTACACTTAGAAATGTACCTGTTCTGATTTATATACAAATTCAACTTAAGAACAAACCTACAGAACCTCTCTTGTTTTTTATTAGGGGACTGCCTCTATATTCAACCTGAAATTGTTTCATATGCATTTTCTATTTCCACTTTTATAACCATTGTGTTCCAGACAAAGAGGTGTTCTTAATGTCACTTGTGAAAAGCTACCTTTAGCTTTTACCTCTGTTTCTTGCTGGGGAACAACTGCTCACTCAACACAAGCAAGGCAAACTTTTGTTTCTGTCCTTTATGCTTTTGTTCCCCAGTATGATACTCTGCAGTTTCCTGGGAGAGAACAAATACAGTGCACTTTACAAAGCCATTTGCTCTGAGAGTGTCACTGAAGCACTTCTCAAGCATGTTCAGCTGTTAATCAATCCTCTCAGCCTAGTACTTCATTGTGCCTATTTTACAGAAGGAGAAAGTCAGACGTTATTAACAGTAGCATGAGCAAAGAATGTCCGGGCAGCAAGGAAATAGGAAATCTCTGGCATTTCAGTCTGAAGCCCCTGGCTCTCAATATTCAATCATACAATTGCCATTTGCTTTAGTCTTTCAATGAACAGTACAAGTGAGTTTGTTTAAATACTAATTCACCAGGTGACCTTTGAGTCAAACAGCTCTGGAAAACATAACAGGAGCTAGGTTAATGTTTTAAGGTAAAATTCCTGTATGTGGGGTTTTATACGGAGGAGGGGTTAATCACTTATATAGAACATGTGATTTAAAATATGTTTTTAACTTTTGTATTGTATGTCTTTGATGTGTAAGCCGCCTTGGGTTAGGTAGAGTCTCATACTGGAGAAAGACGGGGTAAAAATATTGTAAATAAAAAAATAAACATGGAGACAAAGAAATTTCTGCAGGCAGGCCTGAGAAGTCCCTCAGATTATTCCACAATAACAAATACAGGCAGTCCCCGAGTTACAAACATCCTACTTACAAACAACTCATAGGACCTTATCACATTAAGTAAAGAATTCGCCACAGATGGTGGTGAATCCATTGGGGCCTGGCGGGGGAAACACACTGCTCCATGGCTTACCCATTACCCAATCCCACAGGGGGAAGTGCCCATCATCTGGCTTCCCCCCATTGTTACCAATGCAGCACAGGAAGCCTCCCATGTTGCCACCGAAGTGGTATACGCTAATTCCTCTACACATTTATTTATTTATTACAAACATTTATATCCCGGCCTTCTCACCCCCGAGGGTGGACTCAGGGCAGCTTACAACCAAGTATAAAACAGAGTATATAAAAACAATTACAATTAAAACAATAACATTAATTAAAACATCCATATAAATATACATTCAAAGGCACATTCCAAGTCATAATCCAGGTCTGTCAGTTCTTCGTCATAGATTCACTGCAGTTAATGCTGCATCTATCGCTCAAAAACCTGGGCACATAACCAAGTTTTAAGACAAGAGAGAGGGATCTCATTAGGGAGGGTGTTCCACAGATGAGGGGCCACCACTGAAAAGGCCCTGCCTCTCGTCCCCACCAGTCATGCTTGCGAGGGTGGTGGAATCGAGAGCAGGGCCTCTCCCAAAGATCTTAAACTGCAAGGAGACACGTTCGGATAAGTAAGCTGGGCCGGAACCATTTAGCGCTTTATAGGCTAAAGCCAACACTTTGAATTGTGCTCGGTAGCAGATTGGCAGCCAGTAGAGCTGACATAACAGAGGGGTGGTCTGCTCCCTGTACGCCGCTCCAGTTAGCAGCCTGGCTGCAGCCCGTTAAACTAGTTGGAGCTTCCAAACAGTCTTCAAAAACAGCCCCACGTAAAGTGTGTTGCAGTAATCTATTCGGGATGTAACAAGAGCATGGACCACCGTGGCCAAGTGCAAAGGCTCCCCTAGCCACTGCCAAGAACTGGGGCTCTTGGCTCAATGATGAATCTAGGATCACCGCCAAGCTGTGAACCTGCGCCTTCAGGGGGAGTGTAGCCCCATCTAGCACAGGCTGTAACCCTATACCCTGTTCGGCCTTACGACTGACCAGGAGGACCTCTGTCTTGTCTGGATTCAATTTCAACTTGTTCTCCCTCATCCAGTTTTGCCACGGAGCCCCACCGGAAGTAGATGTACATCATGGGATAGGAGCCAGTAGCCTCTGTGGCAAAAGTGAAGAGGAACTGGCATATGATGGGCAATTTAGCCCTCTGATGAGATAGATAGTTAAGAACAGAGGTGAGACAACAGGAGGTGAAAGAAATCTACCCCCAGGAAGGGAAATTCAGTTATCATGGGGAAAAGGCATCTCAAGTGAAGCTTTATCACCAGTTGTTTCCACAACAAGCCAAATTTTCAAAATCCATTTATCATAGGGACAGAAAGTGCAGTAAAATTTTCTGAACGGTAGCACAGGCAGCAAAACAAATGCCACAGGGGTGTTAATCCCTCTCTATGCTATCCAGGGCCCCTATCACATAGCTTTATAAAATCCACATTGAATTGAATTATATGGCAGTGTGGACTCAGACAACATAGTTCAAAGCAGATATTGTGGATTATCTGCCTTGATATTCCGGGTTATATGGCTATGTGGAAGGGCCCTCTTTCTCTCCCTCTTTACCAGTGGTTTTCAGCCTGGGGTCACCAGATGTTTTTGGCCTTCAACCCCCAGAAATCCTAACAGCTGGTAAACTGGCTGGGATTTCTGGGAGTTGTAGGCTAAAAACATCTGGGGATCCCAGGTTGAGAACCACTGCTCTATATATGTTTTTATGTGTGTATGGCTGGAGTTACACTTAAAAATGTACATGTTCTGACTTACATACAAATTCAACTTAAGAACAAACATAGATAACCTATCTTTTAAGAAATGCTAGACCAAGACTAAAGGCACACACAAATGAGTCCCCAACATATTGCATTAATATATACCATTTATCTACTGTATGTGTGCCAGAAAGGTATTATAATTATGTTCCTCAGTTATACTTGTTCCACATATAAGAGAAAACTATGGCTTCTCCCTATGTGAAAATGATACTGCTTCTCTCCTGTTCCTTCCTTCCTCTGCTCCCTTTTCCTTAATTACAGGTAAACACTAAAAGCATTATCTTCTAGTTTGAAATTAGCCGTAGCTCCTTATGACATCTGGGTTTGCATGTGCTTAAAATTATAGTTAATGGGGGTAAATACATGTCAAAGTATGGTTTCAGTCATGAGGAGGGGCAAGTGACAAATAAAGAAGTTATTATTGCTGTTAGGTATTTGCACCTCTGTGTTTACTCCTTCCCTTTTTAAATATCACTTTTATGACAATTCTAGTGTCAGGATTGTATGTAATAGAGAAGCACCCACTCACAATTGATTTGAGTGGGAGAATGGAGACCCAGTAACCATTTCTGAACATAAATGCCTTGAAAGCTGGACCACATTAATCAGATGTTCAGGGGTGCTTACTCATATTGCAGAAAAAAATGGTTTCTTATTACCAGTGATCCAAGCCTTGGTGTGCAGATCATTTTCTATGAGTCTCACAAAAAAACACAGGCAAAATATCTGCTTAGAACATTTTGAAATTCGTCTTCTTTACTCATGTTTTAACAAAGAAACATCTTCAATTCATCTGTCTGGATAAACAGGATCACTGTCTAAGCTCATTCTATGTTTTATAAAAAGAGAAGGAGAGAAGAAATGCACCTTCTTCCAAGACAGAAAGCATACTTGCTAGTTGCACACAATGGTAAATAAAATTTGTCAACAGCAAATAGAATTTAATTTGCTAGTGGCAGTTTTATTTTAGCATCCAATAGAATGGAAGTTGCCAGGTAA
The DNA here is from genome assembly GCF_035594765.1 of Anolis carolinensis. Lineage (NCBI taxonomy): Eukaryota > Metazoa > Chordata > Lepidosauria > Squamata > Anolidae > Anolis > Anolis carolinensis. Next base: position 332,427,240 of record NC_085841.1, on the reverse strand, counting down.
AAGCCAGCAACCAAAAATCTGAGTTTCAGTTGTATTATTGGTCCATCACATTACTACCTTACATACACTACCCAAGACAGCTAAATTTTCTAAAATGGAAGAAAATGGTATTCCCTTTAGAAGTAAGCTTGTTTATTCAGTCTGTCTGACAGCACTTTGTGAATAGTTTCACAATTTTCTTGGTAAAGCATGTCAGCCAGGGTTCCCCTGCCATTTGCAAGACCTACACAAAAGAATTATTTAAAAGCTAAGAAAGTGTAACTACAAAAAGAAAAAGAAAAGAATGTGTGAATAAATGAATAGAAGCTTGCATCCAAAGCCACAACCAAGGACAAAGAATCTCTCCAAACATGACTTGCTCCTTGCTTCATGCCCCAAATTGAAGCCTCATGTTGTTTCCATGCCGATTTAAAGTCTGTAACTTTTCCCATTTTAGATAACATCACCTGTACATAAATTCTCCCCGAGCTTCTGTATAACTGAGAGATCTCTTACTACTCCTTCCATTCCTTCTTTGCTTGTTTGCAGTAATGGAGAGGACTTGCTAGAAGCCTGGTTTGAGAGATGTTCAACATGGAATCTCATGGAATTCCAACTACATGGAATCTTGAGACACAGAATCATAAGATCGCATCTTAGAGACAGATTATAAGATGACCCTTGTAGCCTCTTCTAACCCCCCTGCCATACAGGAATATATAATTACAGCAGTCCTAAAATATATTTATAGACCTCTAAAGAAGAGAGACCACCCCCTGTTGAACACTTCTGACAGTAAAGATGTTCTTCCTCATGTTTAGGTGGAATGTCTTTTTTTGTAATTGAATCCCATAGTTTGAGTTCTACTCTCTGGATTATCAGGAAAAAAAACTCCCTCCATTGTCTACATGACATCCCTTCAGATATTTAAATATAGCTATCATGTCATCTCTCAGTCTCTCTTCTCCAAACTAAACATATCTAGCTCTTTCAGATGTTCCTCATAAGACTTGGTTTCTAGATCCTTTATCATCAGATGACATTTCTTTGGATATATTACAGCTTGTAATATCATCCTTCGTGATTTTGAACCTGACAGTTTTCATTTTGGCCAGTTGCCATAACTTCCATTCCAAAGTTCATTTTCTCCAAAGCATTGGACAATTAAGTTAAACTTTTCTTGAAAATTTCAAACCATTTTGTTTCCTAAAAACAGAGTGTTTGCAAGACATTTCTTACCACAGCATATTTGAATGTTACCTCCACAGATATACCTGTGTTTGTGTGCAGAAATCTGCTGCTGTGGGATTTGACCGAAGATTTTATTTTTACTGAATAATTCCATTAGAAATTTCAGACATTATTTTAGAAATATGAAACTGGGTACATTTGAATTAGTATCTGTGATCATTGAGGTTTTGGGTTTATTTGTGGTAACCTGTGTGTGAGAGAGAGAGGAAGAAAAAAAGAGATGGGGGGGCTTTCCTATCTGACACCATCTATAGATGGTGGTGAAACTTAAAATAGATCCCCCCCCCCCTCACGACAGCACCTATTTTAAGCTACACCAACACTACTAATCTCAAACAAACAAACAAAACAGCTAAGGGCATGGCATGGTTTACTTTACAGTTTTCATTCTGAAAATCACTATCACTTACCAAGAACATTAATTCCATCTTAGTGCCAAAATACAGTCCAAAGAACAACCCTGAATGATGTAAAGATCGTGTTAGGAAAGGTTTTATACCGCTAAGCCTAATCAGCCATGAACCAGAAGAACTGTGGACTGACACCGGCAACATTATTAGGCAAGAAAGGAAAACCAACCTATGTGTAGCCAAAAAGAAATAAAATTTTGAACAGAGGATTGGTCAATGTGTACTAGAAACTACTTTAATGAGCTTTTTATTTATTTTGTGTCAAAAGCATTGCATAACAAATACATTTTAAAATGATGAAAAAAGGAAATCACAAGCAACTAGTTTTAGACCAAAAGCAGGCAACAGAAACCGCATTGTCCGTAGCTTTAAACAACTCCTCCTCTGTACATGAGGCAGGACATTGTGGGCAAGCATACATATGCGGAGTTGTTTGTTCTGATCCACAGTCACACAAGGCAGTGCCACCTTGCCAAGTTGTCTTTAGATCTGCCCACTCCACTTCTGAGTCTGTTCAGGGACTTCCAAGTTGCCCATTCTTGGTTTGCCCCTGGAGGAAAACCCTCATGGGGGGCCATCCAGTTAGAATTGCCAGGTTTGGCGGCCCAGAGAGACACCCTTGCTGTTGCTGGAGGAACATCAAGAGGAGTGGTGGTTCTCATGAAGCCCTTCCTTGATTTGAGTCTGGTGGGAGGAGGCTGATAGTCATGCAGTGGATGGCTTTCACAATGTTCGACTGTAATGAGCTGTGCCTCTACCATCTGGTGAATAGGTTTTAAGAGTCCTTTTACAATCCTGGCCCAATGTTGACAGCTTTTCAGCATAATAAAAAGTTAACATGTATCAATGACATGTATTAATATTTTTGCTTTCACTTTACAGTCTGAAGCTGGAAAGGTTAAGATCCAACAGGGGAAGTACATTTTTCTCTGTTGTTAATCTGTTTGTACAATTCTTTGTACAATTTGTACAATTTCTTTGGTCTATTTTGCACTATACAGTATGCCCTTCACATTAGATGCCATTAGGGATGCAAGACCTCCACAAAAGTGGAAAAACCCCATTTAAAACAAAACACTTTTTAAAAAAATCTGAAAGAATGCCTCTAAGAACTTCCATGTCCTCTGGTTCCTGGAAGTTCACCACAAAATTATGCCATAAGACTTATAAATGCCTAGAGAACTGTTTTCACAAGAATCTCTGGGTCCTCTAGTATGAGTCTATGGCCAACTTTTAGCAGATGTAGGCACTCCTAGAAAGAACATATTAAACAAATACATAAAATTGTCAAATTTGAAAAAATTAAACCAGAAATGTAGACAGCAAATTTTATAACTCTTGAGGACCCATCTTCCACTGAGCTCACCTTGCTGTGGGGCCTACACCTCAGTCCAAGGGCTCCTCATATATCCAGCAATTGAGAATTTGATTGTCACATGAGGGGTAAGAGTAGGTAGATTTTTTGCAGGGGTGGTTCTAGGATTGACTGTAAAGAATGATAGATTCCAGCAGTAAAATTACTACAATGCTTCTTTGCTGTGTACCATCTACTACATCATTTACTATCAATTAAGCATATGCTATAGCAGTATGGTGCATCAATATCCAGAATAAAAAAAAAACAACCTTTGGAGAAGCCCAGGTGTTTTGGCCCACGACTCCCAGAAATCCCAGCCAGTTTACCAGCTGTTAGGATTTCTGGGAGCTGCAAGGCCAAAACATTTGGGGACCCACAGGTTGAGAATCACTGCTATAGAGGCAAAAACAGCCAAATTGTAATAAAGGTCTGCCGATAAATTTGAAAAACAAAGCAATGGCATGACAATGGGAAATCCCAGGTATATGTTCTAATCCCAAGAAAGATGAACCCTGGATATTATAATAACCATCAGGCCATTGTACTTCTCCCATGCAAGCACTATGGTGCTCAGAATTGCTTGCATGGGAGGAGTACAATGCAACAAAGATTTTATGGACTGGGAAATACCAGACCCTTAACTGGGTTCAGAGAAGGAAGAGGCTCTAGAGATCATATTATTATTTTAAGGTAGTTAATAGAGCAAAATTTTTCAAAATCAGTCTGTACTTTTTGTTATTGTTTTGCCTTTTCAGCCTGATTCTGACTTATGGTGACCCTATCAGAACATCCTCTTTGTAAGATTTATTTAATGGAGACTTGCCATTCCATCCTGATTAAATAAGATATATAGTAGAAAACTTAGCAAAACAAAAGTTTAGAGTGGTTAAAAGAAGATGATAAAATAAGAATACATTTTCTATAGGGACAATAGAGGAAAGGGCAAAAAGAAATGGTATAACAATTTAAATAACCCAATTTTAAAAATATTTTAGAGATTTGGGGGAATATATTTAAAAACTAATGCCAGGTATTTCTTCTATAATGCCAGTTTTGGTGACAATGCGAGGCATGGGGCTCTGGATTCCCCATGCCTCCTGCCACCAGCCATCTGATGAGGTTGTTAAACTATGAGATTGTGACTTGCTCAAGGCCACTCAATGGATTTCCATAGCAAAATGAGGATTCCAACTGTAGTCTATTGGAGTCCTGGCCTAGCAATCAAGCCATTACATTGGCTCCTTTTCTGTATTTTCTAGTTTATAGCAAACCATTAAAAGCCTATGGACTGCTTTAAAAGAAATTAAAATGTCATAACCCTTGAATGTCCTGATGCATAAATTATAATATAGTCAAGAGGTCATAGTCAGGGCAAAATATTAACAAACAAAAGGGCTTTCAGTTGCCAAAGGATTCAAACAAAGGTGCATTCTATCACATAATCTAGTTAATTTATATTTTTAAAAACCCATATCGTATGTAAAGAAGTAGATGTAGATGAAGAACATATAAAAACAGTGGAAGAGACATTAATGATTTAAGGTCTATACATAGTGTTGCTAGATCTTCAAACTAGCAATAATGGAAGCAGACAGCTCTGACCAGTATATATGCGTAGTATTAGAAAGTCCAAAAAGTATAATAGCATAGTATGTATATTACTATCTTGTATGTATATTAATACAATACATATAAGCTGGGCTATTGAAAAGTTTTGAATTTAATCTAACTACAATATATATATATATATATATATATATATATATATATATATACACACACAAATAAAAATACATTTCTGCTGAAAAACTGCACAAACATTTTATAGACAAGTAATCTGAGTGTCACGTGAAGCTCTTCACACCTCGTGCACCACCCTAGTGATACCACTGTGTGGATTGACTTGATTAAATAAGCCGTAGCTCTGAGTTTGCAAGATCTATGCAGAAAGATTAATAATAGGGTTTATTGGAAGATCTTCATTCATAGGATTGCTAAAGTTCGAAGCTCACCTGACAGCACATAACAATAAATCACTTACCCAACATAGTAACCAAACCGATGACAGAAAATAAGCAGAAGAGTTGAATAAAGCTGATAATATTTTATGTCTGAGGAAGGGCTGCCAATGTGGGTTCCATATCTTTGGCAAGCTGCTTGTCTCCTTTCAATCCATACACACAAAAGGACCAAAATGAAGAAAACCGTAACTTTCCACAGAATCCTAGAACATTTCTTCAGCATTTCCAGCCCAACATGTGGTAAATCTTCACCATTCTTAACAATCCATCATGACATGTACTGAAGCATAATTCATGCAAGTTATAGACAAAAATTCTTACGAGCAATACGTAGGGTGGCATGAGAACTCCAACGAAGTCCAAACATGAGATTAAAGAAACCAGCATGCATGTAATTAGAGAAACTGACAGGATGCACAGAAGAAGCTTCCAAAGTGATAGAGCAAGACCGAAAGAATCCGACATCTCTTTATAGATTGCTCAGCCACCTCTCTTCCTTTGCAAGCTGCCCCTTCTCTGTGTACAGATGTAAAAGCTTAAATGTTCTTCAACCACTGGAAAAGGTGTGGCAAGGATGAAGTGGGGGTGGATAAGGAGACAGACGAAAAGATGAATGTTCGAACAGTCTACGACTGAGGCTTTGAAAGCCCACAGTTTCTGCAAATGCCTCCGCTAAAAGCAGAGGCAGCCTTGTGGATCGATTATGTATGCGCACCACTGAAAACACCAGCCGCTTAAGTGCCAGAGCCCTGCTGGATAATTTATAGGCCAGCCAGCCTTAGTATGCACAGAGTGGTGGATAGAGTTCAAAGAAACAAGGTGGAGAACAGAAGTTTAAGACAACTTCTACGTATCTTTTTTTTTTCCAAACCATTTACTACATCTCTGGATTCATTTTCCTAAGCTCAGGAAGAAACAAAAGCAGCTGGGTGGCTACTAACAATTCCTTTTGAACAATCAAAAACAATTTCATTTGCATCTCATCATATTAATCTATGTTATATACCTTCTTATTCTGGAATCAGTGCATTGCCTAGATCAGTGTTGTCTGAAGCAGAGAGTTGGAAGGAACCACAAAGATGATCTAGACCAAACTACCACTATGCAGAAATGCAACAGTGTTATCACTTCTATTTCATCTTTAGCATCTACAGCACAGGCAGGTGCAATATAATCTTCCCCATGCTGGGAACAGCAGTACCTATTCAGTTTGCAAAGTGCAAATAAGAGAATGCTTTCCCTCAGTTTAAAATCTGAATAATTTACCAACATTCAGTAATTACGTATCTGAGATAGAAAGAACTTGGAAGTTTTTTTTAAAAAAAGAAAATGCACACACACACACGGAAAATTGATAGACCCAATCCTTCTCCTCACAATTGTCAATTGCTGTGAAATCAACTCCAACTTGTGATGCCTTTAAGAATGAAAGACCTCCAAAATACCCTATTATCAACAGCCACGTTAAAATCTTGCAAAGTTGGGACTGTACCTTCCTTTCTTGAGTCTACCTGTCACACAATTGTTTTTTACTGACTCCCTCTTTATCAAACATTATTGCCTTTTTTACTCAGTCTTCCTGTCTCATAATACACCCAAAGTACTATAGCCTCATTTTAGTCATTTTGGCTTCTAAGGAAGATCTGTGGGCTTTAAGACTCTGATACATGATATCTTAAACATCCCAAAGCCACCAAATTATGTCTGATCTTCAAAGCTAAGCAGGGTCAGCACTGTTTAAAACTTGGATAGGAGACCACCAATGAATACCAGATGCAATAGGGTCTAATTCAGAAAAAGGATCTGGCAAACACTGGGACCTCAGCTGCAAGTGAGGTTCTACTTTGTAAATATTCAATGTATCATGCAGAAGGTTCTCATTTGTTTTATTCATGCACAGTGAATTACTGTGCACTGTCATATTAAGTATTACCTAGCTCCTAAACCCTACCCTACTCCTCTGACCTTAATCTAGAACAGTGGTTCTCAACCAGGTGTTTTGGCATATAACTCCCAGAAATCCCAGCCAGTTTACCAGCTGTTAGTATTTCTGGGAGTTGAAGGCCAAAACATCTGGGGACCCACAGGTTGAGAACCACTGATCTAGAAGATACTCTGCCACAGGTCTGTGCTTTAACAACTTTGCTAGGTACAGGTGTATTGCAAACACCTGCAAACAGCTCGTATAGTGGTCAAGGTTCAATTGTCAACATGAGCAACACTTCCTAGTAACACATTTCAGACTAAAACCATTATTTCAAATTCTTGTCAAAATGCTTACTACTGCCCTTGTACACGTGTATGTAATGCTTATTTAAAACTTAATAGAAGTCAGACCTTCTCAGGCATTTTCTCCTTTTTAATAAAGCGACACATTCTCAGCATTTTCCAAAACAGGGTTCTTAAAACCTTTCTGAAAAGAAAGTATTGTCCCCACTCATTTTGGGAGCAAATTTGGAATCAGACCAAATGCTCATCAATTTCTTCTGATTTAGCAAATCATGTTTCTGTGCTTGTGTCTTTCAAAAAATAATAAAACCCAGTTATTTTTCAGTGGTTCAGATTTTATAGATGGTTATCCACCTGTTTTCAGCAAGTATTTTTGGCATTTTTAAGGTAACACCACGGGCCCAACCTCTTCCAGACAGTAACACCCAGTATTTCAGTATCTTTCCAAAATTGAATGGGACATTTTTGTTCCCAATAAGTACTACAAGCAGTTAGAATGCTCATTTTAAAACAAAACAATCTCCAATTATTCTCTGCAGAATAATTTCTCTGCAATATTTTGGATTGTTTGGATACCTGGGGAAACTGCACAAGTCTCACTGCTCTGATACACTTCTAGACAGGGTTTTCTGACTTTTAGAAAACATATTTTTCAAGCTGAACACAAATAATGGTGAACTTCTTCCCATCCATTAAATACAGCTTGTAGTCAAAAGTTCAATACACATGTTACAGATATAACATATTTCAACAGAGGCATGCAAGAATATCTATTCAGTGCTCCCAACTGTAAACACACATACCTTTTTCAGACAGTATTAAAATCCTTAAAATCTTCAAGGATTGGGTTCAAGTCCTCAAAAGAATGTTCAGAGGGATGCAGGCTACGATCCTCTAAAAATATACCTCAGAATACACAATGCCCAAATTGATATTTTTAGTAAATATCAATTGTTTTCTTGTTGAACTATAACTCTCAGAAGTCCCTAGTCACCACTAGGACCCTGAAGGAGGGATGTGGGAAACTGTGAATGAAAAAACTAATGTTTTTAATCTGTGGGAGACCTACACAGGTTTGCTTTATCAACTCACTCTGCTGCCCATCAGCTGTCACCAAGGCAGGGAAAACTTGTTTTAGGATCATGAGCTTGGCAGCAGGTAGCAGGAGCAACTCCTCAAAAAAACTCACCAGGTCTCTCGCCATCCCTTGACTGCTTTGGCAGTATCATTCTATTGACAGTATCTTCACATTTTAACTAAATAACTGGGGCAAAGAGAAGAAGTCCACTTGGCAACTCCTGTTTTCAAAGGAATCTTTCACCACAGAGTACTCTGTCCCTTGCCCTAACAGTGAGCAACTTACTCACAAGGGTACTGGATAGCTATAGGCTCAGATAAGCAAAAATAATATCAATATGTGCCCACATAGGACATATTTAGAACCTCTGCCCTTCCCCCCCTCCCCAGCCCTCCGATGGTTCTTTCGACACCTGTACAGTCAGTGGGTTATTGGTTCCAAGAGACCTGCAGACACCAAAAATCCATAGATGCTGAAGTCTCTTATATAAAATGATTTTACACATAGGGATTCAGCATAGTACACATTGTATGTGTATGATGTGTATTCATCCTCTTTACTGAGTCAATGCAAGAAAAATTCCCCATTACCTGCCTATTTCTCAAAGACCCAGCATTGCCCTTTGCACAGAACAATGGAGCTCAAAAATGAAAAGGAAGCTTGAGCGCCACATAATCCATTCCACCCTGACACCACCATGACCACACTTAAGGGAACTTCTACATGTGTCCACAAGCCCCGACCTCCTCTCTCTCCCCACCCTGTCCAATAAATATGTCCCATTTTTCCTCCCTCTCCTGCCCTGCCTTTTTCACTCTCAGCAGAAAAACATCAAAGAACAGCTTCCTTTTTTCAAGGCTACCAAGTAGGTTGGAGTAGAATTGAGACATCCTGTCTTGTTTTCTTTTTAATATTTTTGGTCTGGAGTTGATTGGCTCTATGGATGCCGAAACCATTGATACAAAAAGCCAATTGTACTTGTGAGCGCCTATGTTTGTTAGCATTCACTCCTCCACCTCAGCTTCCAATACGGAGGATGGCCTATTCCTCTAACTTGCTTCATCTTCCAAGAAGCATTGTACCATCTGGAAAATCACTTTGTCATAACATTTTCTTACTACAATATGAAGAAGAAGAAACCTCTTCTGCCCACATAAAATGCCAGCATTCCTTGCTTATTACCACTTCCTATTCATTTGCCATTGTTTAACATAAATCACCTCCTTCAGAAGCAGAATTTCACAATACTCGGCATGTTCCAGGGATTTCTCAAGATAGGTCATCCAAGTTCTACCTTAAATTCCATCTTGACAAAAGAATTTTGAAAGCGTATTTAGTTAATCAACTGTTAAAAGATGTCTCTGACTTTTAATAGGCTTCAATGGTGGGAGTGAGGGCTTAGAAAAGGATAAAATTGCATTAGAATACAAAATGAAACTGAAAGCATAGAATCCTTATGATATAAAAGAGAAAGGCAACAATAAAAGCAGGAAATGGACCTCAAGTAGTATAAAGGCAAAGTAAAAAGCCTGGGATTGATTTATGTTTAAAATGTATTTTCCTGGCGCCAAATTAATTCACATTAAAGTCCATGCCAGGCACATGTTCCTGAATCTGGGTGCCAGTACCCAGTGAGTGCTATGCCATGCAAGACTTCAAAGACTGAAATCAGTCCTTCAAAGTAAGCCTAGAAATGAAGTAGATAGTACAGCTGGCAAAATATACATGTATTTGAGCATGCAGCTGGCATATCCAGTGCTTTGAAAAGTTAGCATTTAGGAAATGCAAGTGTCCCAATCCATGGTGACTAGCCATTTGGCTGAAGATTTCTGGGAGTCACAGTCCAAAAAGTAACTCTTCAAAGTTATTTTGTCTGCCCGATCAAAAAGGGGCCATGGAGTCAAAGATCTAGAATGTGAAGCATTATCATGAGCCACTGCTCTTCCATAATAAGTAACCTAACTATAAAAAGAAACAAAATCACAAGCCTTTCCCAACAACCACAAGCCTTTCCCAACAACTGCCAGCAATGGGATAATTTACTGTCAGCATTAGAAATAAAACACCAATCAATTACATTAATACTGAAAGCACACTAGGGCATATCACCCCCTGAGCAAAGCAGGCAGGTGTATTAGCAAAACTCAATACAGTGATTCAAAACTCATCCCATCCCTTTGGGGAATAACAAGTTCCTATAGATCAGAGATTCTCAAACTTTTTCAGCGGCGGAGTCCTTTTTGAAGCAAAAGTTTATTGTGGAGCCCCAAGAAATATTTTTATATTATATGATATATCATATATAATGTATATATATCAAACATGGGCAAACTTTTTGACCAACCTAAAAGTAACAGTATTTCAGTGGAAGACCACAGGAGCCATCCAGTTCAACCCCCTTATGACATGCAGGAAAAGCACAATCAAAGCAACCCCTGAGCGGTGGACAGGAAATAGGGTTTTGGAAGCAAGTAAGGTGGAGGGGGGGAGGGATCTGGGTGGCCAGGACAAAAGGTTTTTTGGGGCAAGGGAAGTGAGAAAAAAGGCTTTTGGAGTGAGGAAGGCCAGGAAAAAAAGGGTTTTGGGGTGGGGAAGGTTTTAAAAAGACTATGGCAGCAAGGGAGGTGGGGAGAAAGGCTTTTTGTGGCAAGAGAGGGAGGTTGAAAAGACTTTTGGTGCCAGTGGAGACAGAGGAAAAAGAGAAGCAGGAAAGAGGAGGGAAAGCTTAGAGGGGGGAGGAAGAGGGAGGAGGGAGTTGCAAAGCCCCTCTGTATGCTTCGCAGAGGCCCAAGGTCTCCATGGAGCACACTTTGAGAACCGCTGCTTTAGATAGTTGCTGAAGACATTTGTTTAGTCAAATAATCATAACTATCCTCCAAGTAATAAGTGTTGCATCTGACACAGATATCTGGTCACTGTGCTATCCTAGGAAAAGATTGTCTTTCTTCCTAAAAAGAAGATGGTTCTCCTGGGAAATTTCAAAAAGAGTGGGTGATAGACAGCCTCATCATAAAGGTCAGGTGAAGCATCTCGTTTCCCTAGCATCCATGAGGAAAGAGGGAGCAATGGGGCAAATCTATCTCTCTGTGTGCAGCTCCGTCTCAGTAACACTTTCCCCACCAGATGGGGAAAGCATCGCCATCATGGAGAGGCACCGTGCTGGCTCCATTGGATCCAACACAACACAGGAAACCTCTAGTGCTGGAGGGAAAGCATCCGGCAATGCTTTCACCCCAGTTGGAGATGGAGCCTCTGCAAATGGTGTGATGTCCGGTATGCTCCGTCTTCTAGATGGGGTGAAAGCGTCCTAAGATGCTGAATTCACCTCATGTGATGAGGTCCCTAGCGACTGATGAAAAATAGTTCCCTGTGATTTGTTATATGGGATCCAATTCCATTTGAAAGCAAATAGCTAAGATTAAAAGTTTCTTAATTTGGTGTTAATAAATAAATAAATTTAAAATTTAGCTTAAACATATACTCTTTTATTAAGAAAGTAGCAAGTCACCTCTTCTTTAAAAATTACCTAGAACATTATGTGTAAGTTACTATATGTATGAACAAAACATATATTTGTATTGTGGAATGGTTATATTGTTTTATAAAATAACTATATATTTTGTAATGTGTTTCTTTGTGGGATATGTTTGTTATGCAAACAAAAGAAAATATGGATGATGCCAATTGGTTTTAGTGTACATGCATATGAAAACATACCCATGAATACTAGGAGTGCATTAACATTGTATAATTAATACAATCTGGTACCGTTTTAACTGCTATATCTCAATGCTATTGAATCCTGAGAGTTGTAGTTTTACAAAGTCTTTAGTCTTTTCTTGCCAAACATTGTTACACTGAAGGACCTAGAGATTCATAGAGAACATTTTAATAAAATCTCTGAATAATCAGATCTACTTACAATTGTGGAAGACCAGCAGTAGTTGACAATGCAAGGGCTATTGTACATTTTAATGATTTTGTGTATTTAAGAACACTTTTGCAAAAATATCATGAAAATTTGTTTTGCCACAAAATAAATATTTTCACACAAAACAAAGCTTCACTTTTTTGCAAAAGATAGAATAAAATTTTGAATTTTCTAAACTCTTAATACAAAATGATAAAATATGGAAATTTCCTTTTTTTTTCAGAAATGTCACCATATGTCAGCATACCCTATTCCATTGAGGGCAAGAGAACCTGAAATGTATCTTATCCCCCCTCCCTAATGTGGGAAATACAATCAAGGACAATATGGACCTTTGAGCTAATTAATGAAGAATTATGCACTTTTACAACCATGAAGAGTTGCAAATAATTTTAAATTCTACTATGTCACTATTGGTGTGGGACAGTCTTTCTAAGGGCCCTTCCACACAGCCCTATATCCCAGAATATCACGGCAGAAAATCCCACATTATCTAAGTGTGAACTCAGATAACCCAGTTCAAAGCAAATATTGTGGGATTTTCTGCCTTGGTATTCTGGGATATAGGGCTGTGTGGAAAGGTCCTAAATCTGGTTTTTTTCAGATATCTTGGCCTGTAACCCACACCATCCTAGACAGCATGTTATTGAGAAGTGATGGGAATTGAAGTCCTACACATTTTTAGGCTGCTAAGTTGGGAACGGCTTACATACATATATATATATGTATTACAATTTATATAGTAAAAACTGAAGGGAACCTAAAGCAGACTGTTGCTCTCTGGTGTTTTCAAGCTTAAATTAGATCAACCATATGTTATGCCACTAAACATAATGGAAGGGGGTGTCAGTGACACTGAAAACTTCATTGTGTTAAAAGCTTTTGTTCCTGATCCCCTCGAAAGACAGCCTGGGGTAAAAAGCGGTGTGTTGTTTTAGCATAGTTTAAAATGCCACTAAACACTAACCAACACAGGCAGCCCACATGCTTCCAATTCGCCTACAAACTTATGAAGCAGGCAGGCTACCTGTGAAGCATCAATGTGTTACAGAAAACTTCTAGAACATCATTCTTCTCAACTAAAATGGTCATCAACAATTGCAATGTGACACCAAAAGACACACTGGTCCAAAGTAAGGTACACTGAAAGGAATCATGAACTGGAATATACATCAGCCTATCTTATTTCTTCATTAGAAGCAGTGATACATTTTTGTGAGCACCCAATCTAAATGGATTAATTTAGGGAGTTTATGAGTTGGACAGTGCCTTCTCCAATCAAAAAATGTATTTTTGCTAGGATTGCCAACAGTGGCCAATTACTGAAAAATCGCTATAGGGCCCTAAGAACCACCAGAAAGGAACCTAGAAATTTATTTGGTTTTGAAGCATGTATGGGCCTGGTTGAAACTGCAAATGAGAAACCAGACCACATATCTATCTAGATATGTGTATATATGTAGAAAATCCTTTGCTAGACATAGAAGTTGTATGTGCATATGATCATTTGGGAATCACAAAGGTGTGTGTCTAATTTTAAACACAATTCAAGAAATGTTTCATTACAAGCAGCCCTCATAGTCCCCAGGTAGCCTCATTCAAAGTAACATGCATGATCATAGTTGCTTTGGTGTTCCAATCCACAGCCCAACAAATAATTAAAACACAGTTGACAGCTATAAACTAACTATGACACAGTTATACAAACCAAATTGTATTTAGGCATACTTTTTGAGATAATAGAGATATGTCATTTAAGGAGTGAAGAACTCTTAAGTAGCTTCAGGGCTACTCCTTATATATGGTCATCCATCTAAGAAGCTCAGGATGCTTTGCCTCATAATAATGGATACTCCACTCACATACAAACAAGATTCAATAAGTGACTGACCTTCAGTTATCAATTCTTTAGTCTTTGAAGCTTGGGCTCCAAAACTTTGCTCACAAGAAGTGTTATTGCCTTCTGCACTGTGCAAAGGAAAAGGCGTAGACTTGGAGGTTTTAAGTGCAACAAGTGAAACATGCAACCAAATCCTCTAAGAGAGAGTCCTTTATCATGGTGCCATGCAAACAGACAGATATACCCTCTTACATCATATCTCATTCCATCCCCACTCTCTCCCTCTTTTTTCCATCCTTTCTCAACAGAGAGTTAGCATTATGTGGCTACTGGACAGATTCAGTTCCTACTAGGAGGTTTCAGGTATGTGAGAGTTTTCCTTCTTTTCCTTTTTCCCTAAAGGTTATTTTTATATATATATTTCTGTAAACAGGAAGGCTCAGAGATCCCTTAAATCTACTGGTAAACTGCCTTCTGGGCTTAACTGATGCCATTTTGGCAACAAAAGAACACATACCCAGTGAATTAGTTCAGTACCATGGAGGATGCTGCACACCATGAGAAACAAAAGGAGAGCTTTACTCAAAAGCCTGGAGGATAATAGGCAGGTGGATGTTTACAGAGAGACACTAAATGTCATCTCTTGGAATTAATTACCTTGCCTTGGTCTTATATGTCCAGCAAAGCAGCTGCAGCCCAGTGTGAAAAGGGAAGAGACGTTTTGCTATTCACTACCATAAGGTGTTTCAACAAACAACTGGTACAATGAAGAGTAGTGATATCTGCACTTTTTGCTCCAGACAACTTACTGTTGATATGTATGCACTATGCAATGGAACAACATGATGCACAGTTCATATCCTGACTGCCTCCCATAATGACATATTCTACATAATAATGATTATACAATTGGTAAGGACTGAAGGAGAGCCAGCATACTGCAATAGTTTGAGCATTGGACTATGACTCTGGAGACCATGGCTTTATTCTCTGTCAGCCATAGAAACCCACTGAGTGACTTTAGGCAGATCTTATTTGCTCAGTCCC
Source organism: Anolis carolinensis (assembly GCF_035594765.1). Lineage (NCBI taxonomy): Eukaryota > Metazoa > Chordata > Lepidosauria > Squamata > Anolidae > Anolis > Anolis carolinensis. The sequence goes on along the minus strand of NC_085841.1, from coordinate 332,412,097 downwards.
AGAAAACCCTTCAATAGGATCATGACTTGAAAGCACACAACACACAGAGAGAGACTAGCAATTTCCACAATAATCTGTTCCCTCCGATAGTTGCTTCCTTCCTTTCCCAATTATCAGAATCTTTGCTTCTCTTGCATATCTATATGTGTGCTCATATAAAGAGGGGAGGGAGAGATCTGTGCATGTGCTTCACGGACACTGCTTAATCTCTTCTCTTGCAAAACTTAGAGCATATTGGTTTTGTGGTTTTTAATATGTTTTAATGGATTTTAACAGGGAATTTTTAAGACTGTTTATATTTAATCATGTTTTAATGTTTGCATATTTGTATATTTTAAATTGTATGTTAATTCTTTTATATTAAGCCGCTTTGAGTTTCCTGCAGGAAAGATAAAGTGGGGTATAAACAAATATTATAATAATAGTATTGTTGTGATTTCCAATCTAGTTTTGCTTTGAAATGTCTTCCCTCTATACAAATGAAATTACCTGAATATAAGTGCAAACATGGAAATTCAGTAATTATGACAGCTTGCTGTTTTAAATATTTAGTTATGGTTATAACCTCACCCGCTAAATAGTTAGTTGTCACTGCAATATATTTTGTAAAAAAAATAGTAGTGTTTTGCTTTCCCATTTCTGAATGCTATAGACAACTGGCCTGTTGTACAATACATATTCTCCTTTAGTGCACCTTGTCATCATCTCAGCATCAACAACAGAACACAAGGCACAGCACAGGCCACAAAATGAATCAGCACCAACCATGTGATACCTCATCTCCACTATTTAATCAGACACAGCCTCACTATAGAAGTAAATGTTAAAAGTTATAGGTACATTACAATTTTTGCTTATTAAGATGCAGTTCTAACATAGTTATATATTCATTATTGAGTAAAGGAACCAATTGCAAACAACCACTCATTTGTAGAGTTACCTCTACATTTTGTCATGAAAAGCAAATTATTGTCAATCCTACGATTTGAAAAAATAGGTCCATCAAATATATCTTTATTTGCAGTGAAATGAAATGTTTCCCTCCCCCAAAAAACCTCTGTTTAAATTCTCAAAGGCACCAAATGTTGTATTATTTTGGAAGCTAAGAAAAGTCTGCCATATTTAATCCTTGGATGAGAGACACCAAAGAATACTAGGTACTGCCAGCCATATTTTAAAATCATCTCTGAGTATTCTGTCCCAAAGAAAATCCAATGAAATTCACATGTGAGCCATGAGACGACACAGACACAATATGTACTTGTCTGTCTAAGTTCTGTCTCCTAAATTTCAGTGGAAGTGTCAGAGTGAAAGAAGAGGCTCTACAGGTAGACCTCCACATTTGCTAGGGTTAGAGACACCGGGTTCTCATGAGAGTGAAAAACTGCAAATCAAAAAATGCTATTGTTTTTTGCCTGATGGAACACCTCTCTCAGAATCTCTAGGTTCTCTAGCACAACTCTGTGGTCCACTGAATGTTGACCATATAATTGCACTGGAGGAATTAGAGATTGCTAGAGAGGTGTTCTCTTACATTCTCCAGTGTGAATTTATTGTTGACTTCAAGAAGATGTTAACTGTAGAGTTGCATTGGAGGCAAGAAATTCCTAGAGATAACATTTTAATCAAACCCACAAAGGCCAAACCTGTGGATATGGAGAGCCAACTGTGTTCCTCTTTAATGGCACCCAGAATTTTCTGCCAAAGCCAACTTGCCTAATGGTAGGGTCAGCCAAATGAACTTGGATACATTTGATTTGCTAGGAATATATTATAGAGCCAACTTTACCATTAGTTGAAATGAAACAGTAAATTGGTGAACATTACTAAAAGGCAGGATGGCATAAGTATGCTAATTATTGCTAATAATTGTTATTATATTTATATGATGGTAGAATTCCACTGCAATTTTCTGCCTTTGGCACCAAAACATCTTGGGCCAGCCTTGAGATTAGATGTTATCTGCAATAGATATGATCTGTTTCTATACATCACAAGCTTAAACCACTTTTGGTTCTCTGAAGACTTTTAGTTCAGGAAACTTTTCAAAACCAGTTTCTATTTCTAGGATGGAATATCAATAGCAAACGATTTTCCAGTTAAGGTGATTAACTACAACATTCACACTGACCTCTCTCACCCTAGACTTTCCACAGATATACATTAACCTCTTTGCTTAGTTTTCTCCATACCTCACAACCTCTGAGGATGCCTGCCATAGATGTGGGTGAAACATCAGGAGAGAATACTTCTGGAACATGGTCATACAGCCCGAAAAACATACAACAACCCTGATTTTCCAGTTGCAGCTGAGTTTTAGCAGACCTTTGTAGGTGCTAGCTCTAAGTTTCAGAAGTCACAGTGGCAAAATTAGTTGATTCCCATTGCAAAGAATGTCATGCCCACAGAATTAGGCTTTACAAATAACAGAAATACAGTATATAGAAGAGAAATCTCATCATAAAGTATAGGTAAAATATTTCATTTGGACATTGGACGGGGCAAGATTCATGCAAAATCAGACTAAAGTAGGGTGGTCTAGTTACATATTACCATGAAGGATAGTAATAAATAGGCTATGAAGTTGGTAGCTATTACCCCATCTTATTGGAATTCTTCAGTTCACATAAAAAGGTGTACAGGCTGAGTATATCTTATCTGGAATTCCAAAATCCAAAATATGCCAAAATCAGCGACATAGATGGCTGGAATAGTGTCATCTTTGCATCCTAATGGTTCTGTATGCACAAACTTTGCTCCATGCACAATATTAAAATAGTATGTATAAAATTACCTTCAGGCTATGTGTATATGGTGTATATGAAACATAAATTTTGTGTTTAGGCATGTCTGCCATCTCCTAGATATCCCATTGTGTATAAGCAAGTATTCAATGTATTCATGAAGTCAGATTCTTGATCTGAGGTGTTGTACACATTTACCCTAGATTCATATTGAATTTCATTTATGGTTGTGTTGCTTGTCCCTCCATTCTATAGATCCTTTTGGAGCACATCATATTCTATTGTATTCTTCTCCAAAACATAATCGCTTTGCTATCCCTAACTCCAGATCTTTTATTAACACATTAGGAAACTTCTGTACATATTATTGGGAAGATCATACTTCATTACAAGAACTGCTTGTATTCCTGATCTCTGCTTCCAGTTCTTTAATCAATTGCTAATCTAGAAAGGGGCCTCTCCTCTTACCCCATAGCTCAGTGGTTCTCAACCTGTGGGTCCCCAGATGTTTTGGACTTCAACTTCCAGAAATCCCAACAGCTGGTAAACTGGCTGGGATTTCTGGGAGTTGTAGACCAAAACACCCAGGGACTCACAGGTTGAGAACCACTCCAATGCTGCTGGGTTTATTGTGTGATGTCTGCCACCTGTACAATATTTATCAGATTATTTCTGGCCATCTGAGCAATATCATTCTGTTGCATTCTCCAAATTGTAAAGTTCCACACAAGATGATTTTATGATCAATCAAAAATGATATATATTTTATTATCCTTGAACAGCATAGGGTGACTTGCCAGGGCTTTGACAAATGTTTTATTTTGTGTCCCATGGAAGATTCAGAAATAAGAAACTTTGTTAAAATTATACTTTTTGTCACCACTCCTCCATTGTTAATCTGGGCCACTCCTGAACTTCCTTTCTGCTGACAGGTTTTGTCTGGATTGAGGGGAACCTGTGATAACATCATCTTTTTCTACCAAAATAAATCATGCACCCTCAGCCCGATACACCTGGAAAAACTGAGGGCCTTTTCCCCATCAATTCAAGGATCTGACTGGTGAGTTACTATGTGTATGTGAGAATCTGGAATCTTCTAGGAGACTCAGATGCCCCATCATTTTGCTCCTTAGACTGGTAGCTCTTGGTGTTAATTAGTTACTGCAATATGATGGATGACAGCAGGAAAGACAGAAGTGGAACAAGAAAACTGCATTCTCTCCTCATCAAGGACACTTAAAAGGAATCCAGTGAAGGACAGGAGGTGAGTTGCACAATCATTACCTGGACATAGTATGTGTGAGGTTATGGGAACCAAAATGTCTTTCTCAAATTCTAATAAAAGAAAACAAAGACATATATCTTGCCATTACAGAAGAAAAAACATGGAAACATCCTTGACTAGATTTATTGACTCCAAAAAACTGTTCATTTGAGAAAGGATTGATTGTCAGTTTCAGCAACCCACAATGTTTCCTTGCTATAGTAGCATGTAGACATTATCTGAGCTCATCATCTGTATAACGTATCTCATTCTCTTTTTTCCTCCTTGCCTCCTGTATGCATGTTCACTTACTAGACCAATATGGTATGTGTATTAAGTGCCAGGCCTGTAAGTGGATCCTTATAGATACTAATCACTCTCCAAATATTAAGTATATTCTGTAACTAACCATTCTGGTAACAACAAATGAAAGCTGTGCAAATAGTCTGCATGCATTCAGAATGACCAACAGGTTCACCCCTGCTGGGACTGTATTACGTGGGTCTGCAGATGGGGGAACTGAACATTTGAACTTCTTTTTGCTTGTAGGCAAATTTTGAGTGGATCAGAAGGCAAAGGACAGAACAGAATTATTCTCCCAAATATGATTGTTTTCTAATTGGGGTTTAACATCTGAAGCTATATCACATGGTTGATCTGAACACACAGATAAGCTATGAAAAACTAAAGCAGCCTGTGGAAATTGTGTAATGGGAAACTTGTGAATTCCACTTTCACCTGCCAGAAGGAGAAGGAAAATAGAAAAAGGGAGGAGGAAGCAGACCTTCCTAATTCATCTTCTTGTAAAATTTAAATTTCTTTTTTTTTTAAGGAAGAGGACATTTCCAACTTTGATCAAGACCAAAATAAAGTTCCATCAATTACAGACTACATTTCTATGCCAAAACACTTCAGCATGGTAGCAAACACTCCTTCCAACCTGAGATATGTAAATACCCTTTTTATTTCAAACATACCAAAAGAATGAATATTATACCCAATTTCTGAGACTCTAGAAAAAAGACATCTTTGGTTTAATTTAAATGAATCTCCTCATCTTTCTATATGATTCATCCCCAGATAAACTGAATGACATATTTTGCTGGTAAAAATGACTATGCATATAGTTTTATGGGCTGTATTGTCGTTTTTTTAAAAAAAAAAAAAAACTGAAAATGAACTAACTCTCCCTCAACACAGTTTTGACCTTGGCTGTGGTTTAGCACTATTTTGGGTCCAGTGCTCCCTCCACCCTGATGCAGCATCTCATCCTTCTGCCAACTTTCAAACTTCCACCTACATATTCCTAAAGTGCAGTCAACTGTGCTGAGTTGTTTGCCAGAAGAAGTAGAAAACAGTAAGATGGAGAAACAACTCTCTCTATTAAGACAAAAAAGGAGGGGAACATTGCCAATCTATCGAACCTGAGAGGCAACACAAACAAGAGGCCAGGTGTTGACAAAATGTTAATATTTAATTCTGCAGGATAATTCCGTAAGTATTTAAAACATGGTAACAAATATACGTTCTTGCTATTGCTATATCATATCAAGAGAATGAGAGGGCAATTTAAGTCATTTAGTGATACAAACTCTACCCAAAGAGCAAAACCAAGCTCATTCAGTTAAACTTATTATTCAAAAGGAATTCTTATTCATATATTTTAACAGGAATTAAGCAATAGACCAGGAGATATTCTTGAACAAAAATGTCTAACTTGCTAATAAACATTAAGTCCAATATTAATATTGGACTCATTTAAGGACAGAGACAGAGCTGACTGTTGGGAGAAAACTGCCCTCTGAGGTTGCTGACATGCCCAGGTCTGAAAATACCATGACAGTTTCTAGAGCTGAGCAGAATTTTCATGAATTTTGGATATAATGGTATGGGAATTTCCATGTTTGAACAAGGAAAAGTCTTCAGACAACTATGCAAAGGAAACAAACAATGCAAAAAATCTAATTTTCATCCAAATACATGTCCCTAAGCATAGATCAAACAACAAGCGAGAGCTGCAACCTTTCGAGGGCTTCGTGGATTTCACAGTACCTTATTTGATATTCTTGAAGTCACAGTTTTTAAAGGCTATTTAAAAATCTCTGCTCCATGGATAAACACAAGGAATAATGCCTTAATCTATCATGGAGATTGGGAAGGAAATGTTCAGAACTCAACAGGCTGGTGTTGCTGCATGGGAGACTGACTCAGGGTGGGACTTTCAGTTTTACAAGTAAAGAGCCCCCTGCCTGTTGTTTTGCCAGTCACTGCACCATCCTTTTTCATATAGAGCCTTAGTTTGAGCTCCAATATGTCCAGCCATTCATTAGACAGACTAGAATAAAAAATATTGTCTGTGCAGATGGAAGAGGTTGAAACAGGGTGTGTCTGACCAAAATGAAACTAGCGAATCCAGTCAACCAGTACCTATCCATGAAGACTGTGGACATCAGGTGCCCTGTAATTCGCTCATCCCCGACTTCTTGGTTCTCATTTGCTAGAATCCTTCAAGGTCAGCTTGGAGAAGAAGAACAAAAAAGAACAAATGGCAAGCACGTCGCAAAGCAAGCCATTTACTGGGTTGGATTTTGTTACCTTTGAGTAAAAAAGAAAACATGGGGACCTTTTAATAACACAGACAAATCCAACCCTATGCAGAAAACAAGGGAGAAGTCGCTGCTAAGAAAATAGAAACCCAAGAGACCATTTCTTCTTTGCCGAATTCTTGATGTGCACCTGAAAGGACTCCTCTGGTGATACCCACCAAAATAATTAAATCAATGTTTGCCTCAAGGTGTGCAGAGGAAGACCTTTTGATCGTGGCAGAAAAGGTGTGTTAAAAGGGACAAGGCATGTGTCATCACTCTGTGTCTGGATTTTTATTCTGCTTTGTCCTTTCCCATACCTAGATGCACAGTCCCACCCAGAAAAAGCTATCCACACAACATCACTGAGCCTAAAAAGCAACTGACAAAAGAAACAAAACAAAAAGAACATATAAGGCGTAACTGGCGAGAGGTGGCAATGCTTCCAGAAAACGCCATCTCTTCTCGTGACCTCCCCCCCCCCATCTCCTCTTGCATATTGTAATAGTGCAAGGTGAATTCCTCCTTATCCTCCTGCAGCACACACACACACATCACCCGTGATTTGCCCTCTGCAAGTCTCACATAAGCGTACAGCTTTCGGCACAGAAGTGTATGGGGAAGATGACATTCCTGTAATGTCGGATCAAAAACCTTGGGAACAACTATGAGATGGACAGCTCATGAGGACAGGCCCAGAAACACTCTGGCTGACTCCTGACTGTGACACCACTAATGTAGCCCCCCCCCCCCGCGCTTCCTCTTGAAATGCCCTCCAGCTTGCACATACACCTGGCCTTTGTGAAGGGAGAATAGTGTTGGATGCCCGCATCCATGTCATATTCTCCATTGCTGCAGACTGCATGCTTCCTGGAGCATGCCTTGCTCATCCACAGCTCCCTGGAGTAACCTTTATTCCAATGTGTCGCATGCTTGTATTTCATGGATGGTTAAACTGAATCATTATTATCAAGCATTTACTTGACCAAAAACCGTTACGACCATTACCAAATCCATTCCTCTACGACACAAAGACGCACATACATACACACACTTTTGCTTCCTCAGCCTCCTTCCATACACACCCTCCATTTCAACATACAAATGGTATGATGTGCAGTGCAACATATCAGGGAAGGGGGAAAAAGAAAGAAGAGGCGGCAAAATGGACGGATGTGCATTTATCATTTGCTGTATTTCCTATCTCTGACCAATGCCTATCAGCTTTCCTTCAATCCAGTGTGTGTATGTATGTGTTTATATGCCTTAAGCACACACACACACACATACAGAGACAGAATTTAACCATGGCCTATCATGCAAATGTCGGTATAAGCCATGATCGCATACATACTGGTATCTTACATGTGTGGCGAATGAAGCAAATCAAAGGTCATTATGCTACTGTTGTAATAGACAGACACACACATGCACACATACACACACACCCAAAAAAGCCGCAGAGCCATCAAGAGGTAATACAGAATTTTCTCATCAAAACCAAAAAGCTGGGAGAGTGAGGCACAGAAATGAGGAGAAAGGGTAGAAAAACGGGGGGAAACGGAATCGTAGAAAATGGGTAGGGAGAGTCTAAAGAATATATAGCTCAGTGTTTCTAATCCAAAACCTACCAACCCATCCCTCCCCCCATGCAAGTACACACACGCATAGTGTATCCTACCTTCTTTCCCCTCCAGCTTCCCCTACCAGCATTAGTGCAGATGGTTTTCTGTATCTTGGTTTTGCAGCAGTGGGTCTAATGACTCTCAGATCAACCCCCCTCACTAAAGATATCCCCTCCCATTATTATTTGTTAAAGCTCTGGCCTAAAGAATGATGTGTTTTTTAGAGATAATGGCCGCTATTCAAAAAAATAATAAGGGCACACCACAGATCTTATTCAACCCAGCTTCCCGCATCACCTCAATCTCCCATTGCACGCACCATGATTTCTGATGCTCTCCCATTTTCTCCTACCTTTTCCCCACCCATTAATACTAACAATGATAAATACATTTACAATAACAACATTTTAAAAATAAATAAAATAAAAATCCCACAACTCAATCTGGGTAGCCGATCTCAAAATCCCAAGCACTAATCCGCTTGAATTCGTTCTTGCCCTTATATAAGCAGAAGCACGCCAACATGTTCAGTGGAAACGCAGTGTAAAATCAGGCCAGGGTAGAGCCATGGAGAACGGTGATATCATCAGATACCAGCTCTATCAAAAAGCCATAATCGCCAGGGATGATGAAATCAAACACGGGGGGTCTCCAGTTTTTGTTTTCATTTATTTATTTATTTAAATGCCTTTTTTATCTCACCCTTCTCAATTGATAAACTATAAAGGCTGATAAGAAACACCCTCCCCCCTCCCCATTTTCCTAAAGCACAGTCCATCCAACGATCCCCGAATGATCCAGAAAGAAAATCCTCATCAACGACAATTTAATGTATATTTCATTAAACCAATTAATACTGTTACCCCGCCACATCAACATGTTTTTAGATGATTGTACGTATCTTTCCTTGCCCCTTTGTTTTAAGGTATCTCTCCTTGGAAAATATTTCCATCGATACTCATAATAATGGTGCATAAAAGCACGTACAGACAGAAAGACAAGCAAACTAAGATGGAAACCATCACTTCTTCCCAAAAATAAATAAAAAGGAGAACGAAAGAAAATATCATGTATCAGTAACCTATCACTAAACTTGCCTACATACCATTTTAATAAAATAGGAAATACAGCAAGCCCCCTAATATTTTCTTGTACATTTAATGGCCATTTCGATACGGCGAGGATACAGCTTTCATTATAGTCTCTTCTTTTCTCCACCCAGATGACATTCCTCCTTCTCTCTCTGTCCCGACTTTTCGCTAGACTAGTTAGGAGTTCACCCCCGCAAAAACCAGTCCCCAAAAATATACCATGACACAAGTGCCAGCGAACGGTCATAAAAATATTTGTCTCTCTCGGGAGGTCTGAAACCTTCAGTGTTGGGAGTGGAAATCTCAGGTTAAAACCAAAGAGGAATTAAGAACAAATTGATTTAAGGTACAATTCTATTTTTAACAAAATTCTGAATACTTGGGTCAAAGAAGAAAATTAAGAAAAAATGGGAAAGACTAACATTTTGAAATTTTTTCCTGGGATATTTTCAGACTCATTTTTTTTTTCTTTTTCCTTTCTAAGCTTCTTATCTCCAGCTGAATATTTGATATTTTTTAAATTTGTATCAAAAATTGTGGAAAATAATGGAGAGAAGAAATTGCCCTTTTCACAAAATGTGGGTTGGTATTTTTTTAAGGCAAATAATTTCAGAGGATATTTTTTTACCTCCTTTATTTTAAAAAAAAGTCAAAACAAAAATGTGAAAGTAAACAAAAGACCACGTCACTTCTACAGCACTGGAGTCGTAACCCTTAGGAAAGGGAATTACATCACCGTCCTTCATGGAGTAAAATTAGAAAAACAAGTACATATTTGGGTTGGGAAAAATAGGATGAAAAAAGGGGGATTTTGCGCAGCGATTTTTGACATTAAGAAACTGTAAAACCAACCTTTAAGGTCACTTCTTGCCTGGGTGATCGGATCATAGCAGTTGCTCATAGGGGAAGTTTTCAGGCAAGGTTGGCTACTAAATCATTAATCTAAACAAATGGAAGGCGGGGAAGGAGGGTTCTTGTAATAGATCCAAAGTAGTAAGAGGAGGGGAGGAAAAAAAAACCTTTAGATTTTCCTCCTTCTGCTCCCAAACCCCAATTATTTAAAAATACTCTCAAGCAGGTGAAAATCAATACAAGCTTGAAAATTCTTCCAAATGGTTTGACTCCAAAAAAAAAAGATCCCTTTTCTTCCCATCCATTTCATTCTGTCTCAACTCAAGAATATTTTTTTGAAAAGTTAAAAACTCCTCATCCAAATGAATTAATATATGTAGAACTATCTGAACCAAGGTAGATGTCACCTTAGGAGTGTCTCAAATGGGCAGTCCAATCGTGATCATTACTTTTTAAGAGTGGAAGGGGGGAAAAAATAATAAGATGAGGAGCAGGAAAACTTCACCCAAATCCGATCTCTGAAATACTGGCAAGTTTGGCGTTTGGTTGTGTGTTTTCTTTTTTTGGGGGAAAAGATCCACTCAAGTCTCCAGCGTTGGCGAGAAAGAACTTCGCAAACTAAGGAAGGTTTCCCAGTGGAGGCGCGGAAATCCTCTGCCGGGTTCGTGGACAGTCCAACCTGTCTTTCACCTCTCTCTTCTTTGCACGCCCCCCCCTCCCCTCCCTGCCCCAAAGTCTTACCTTTCTAGTTGGAGGAGAGAATTTGGGAGGTTTTCAAAGCCACACTTTTTGTTTGGTTTCCCTTCTTGGGGAGGGGGCTGTAAGAATCCAAGGCGCCTCCTCTCGCAGAGGGTGTGGTGCCCAGGCGGGAGAGGCCAAAGGAGCCGGGGCGCGGGCGTGGGGCGCCGGGAGGGCAGGAGGGAGGGAGGGGCGCTGCCGGCCCAGGAAGGAGGCTCCGGCCCCGGGAAGCCTCGTCCGCGCCTCTCCCTTGCCGGGATGCGCGTGGGGATGCGAGAGGGGAAGATGCGTCGAGCGGCGCTGCCTGCCTGAGACTGTCAGAGGAGCCCAGGAATTTTTACGCACGCCCCAAGCCGAGCCCTCCCCTTCTCCGCCGCCGCGCAGACCCCGGCATTTAAAGAGACAGCCCTGGCTCTCGGGGAGGGTGGCGTCCGGGGGGCTCCCCACGCATCCCCACGCCCCCAGACGCCCTCCACGCCGCGGGGGGAGAGCCCACGGGAGACCCACCGCTGGAAGCCCAGGAGCGCCAGTCTCCAAGCTGGACGCCCGAGATAAGGCGCTTCTCCGGGGAAGCCCTCAAAAGCGGCATACAATTGATGCGGGATTAGGGGGAGAGGCTCCAGAATTAAGCGGGAGGCTGTGGAGCAGATAAGACCCGCGGCAATGCCCAGACTTTGAGGAGGTTTCCACGATTTTCATTATGTTTTGTTCAATAGTCTGTGCTTTATTTCATTCCGCTGCCTCCTTCGAGATGATTTCTCTTCTATATGTACAGTAGAGTCTCACTTATCCAAGCTAAACGGGCCGGCAGAAGCTTGGATAAGCGAATATCTTGGATAATAAGGAGGGATTAAGGAAAAGCTTATTAAACATCAAATTAGGTTGTGATTTTACAAATTAAGCGCCAAAACATCACGTTAGACAACAAATTGACAGAAAAAGTAGTTCAATACGCAGTAAAGTTATGTTGTAATTACTGTATTTACGAATTTAGCACCAAAATATCATGATATATTGAAAACATTGACTACAAAAATGGCTTGGATAATCCAAAATCTTGGATAAGCGAGGTTTGGATAAGTGAGACTCTATTGTTGTTCAAGATGTTTGCTCTATCTATCTATCAAAGGGGGGAAACAATATCTTTTTTGTGCCAGGTTCGTTTTCTGCGCTTCTTGTGTCCACACTCTCAAATGCAAGCGCAACACCCTGGGTATGGAAAGGGCGCTCCAGCGAGGCCTCGGGGTGGCAAATGGGAAGCGCGGAAAGTTCCCCGCCCGTGCCTTTCCCACATGGACCTCCTCCGCCTTGTGTGTGAGCCTCGTGGAAAAAGGCGAGAGAAGCGCCTGGCTGCCCAGATGGCTTTAGCCTGTAGTGGAGTGCCGGTTTTTCAACCACTCAGAGGGACTCAATAAACGCTCTGCCACCAGCATCTCCTTCTCTGCTACATGCTTCTTTGCTTATTTAACACGTTTGTTTGTTTTCAGTTGGCTGTCTCCTGGAGGAAATGACAAGCCGAAATCTGCTGTTTAATTAGGAAGGCACAATACTGTGCTCTCTCTCTCTCTTCGTTGCCTCTTCTAGGGAGGGAGGTGGAGGAATTAGAGTGGGCATGTTCACCTTCTGTTCTTGTTCAAAGCTCCTGACGTGCAAACCAGCAGTAAGTATGTTTTTCCCAAGCACATAGCATGATTTTCATAGTTATAGTCATAATGGAATTGAGACAGGGGTGATGGCATCCTTCTATAACAGGCATGGACAAACTTGGGCCCTCCGGGTATTTTGGACTTCAACTCCCACAATTCCTAACAGCCTACCGGCTGTTAGGAATTGTGGGAGTTGAAGTCCAAAACACCCGGAGGGCCCAAGTTTGCCCATGCCTGTTCTATAAGCTCCCGTGGACTCCTGTCCATTTCATGAGATGCATGAGACTGACTTCCATGGAAGCTTATCCTAGGAATTCCTGTTGGACTATTGGATTATGACCTGTTAGGATCATAACCTATTGGGTAGCAGAGTTTCAGGAGTGTTCCTTTAGTTCAGTGGTTCTCAGCCTGGTGTCCCCAGAAATCCTAATCGCTGGTAAACTGGCTAGAATTTCTGGGAGTTGTAGGCCAAAAACATTTGGGGAACCCAGGTTGAGAACCATTGCTTTAGTTTATTGGGTAATGGAAGACCACTAGCACATAAATATTTTGTTTCTATTCAATGCTCTCAGGAGCCCTCAGTGGCGCAGTGGGTCAAACTGCTGAGCTGCTGACCAGAGGTTTGAGTCCAAGGAGCGGGGTGAATTCCCACTGTTAGCCATAGCTTCTGCCAACCTAGCAGTTCAAAAACATGCAAATGTGAGTATATCAATACGTACCGCTCCGGCAGGAAGGTAACCACTCCATGCTGTCATGCCGGTCACATGACCTTGGAGGTGTCTACGGATAACGCCAGCTTTTTGGCTTAGAAATGGAGATGAACACCAACCCCCAGAGTCAGACATGACTAGACTTAATGTCAGGGGAAAACCTTTACCTTTACCTATTTGATGCTCTCAGCTGATAAAGATTCAAGTGGACCTTCAAAATAACATATTTGTTTTGTTCACAACTTCATGTATTTAAATATACAGGTTCATTTCTTGTCAGCTTAAAATTTAAAACATTTCTGTTTGTATCTTTAACTTATTATCTTTAACAGTCTCTTCAAAACTATATTGCTTTGCACAGCTCTCTTTAGTAACAATCTACTTCCAAGGAACTCAAGCCTCAACTGACTTCTAACTTCCTACACACCAACTTCCATTCCTCAACTGTCATTCTTCGTAAACTGTATTCTAAACAGTCACTGAACCAGTCACATAGTCTGAAGCCCCTCCCACTGCCTCAAGTACATATAGCTATGAAAACTGCAAAGACATGAAAAGGTAAAGGTTTTCCCTTGACATTAAGTCTAGTCGTGTCGGACTCTGGGGGTTGGCGCTCATCTCTATTTCTAAGCCGAAGAGCCAGCGTTATCTGTAGACGCCTCCAAGGTCATGTGGCTGGCATGGAGATCCATTACCTTCCCACTGAAGCAGTACCTATTGATCTACTCACATTTGCATGTTTTCAAACTGCTAGGTTGGCAGAAACTGGGGCTAACAGTGGGAGCTCACCCCACTCCCTGGATTTGAACCACTGACCTTTTGGTCAGCAAGTTCAGCAGCTTAGCAGTTTAATCTGCTGTGCCACCGGGGACTCCCTAAAGAAGACATACGCTTCAGGAAATAAACAACACATTATAAACAGACCAAACATTAGCTAAAGGAGGCTTGTGAAGGTTGCTATCTCCAACAATTCCTTCTTCTTATGGACCATACACATTACAGAATTGTAACAGTTTGATACCATTTTAACTGCCGTGGCTCCTTGCTGTGAAATTTTCAGAGTTTCTTATGCAATCAGAGCTCAGATGGAAAAGGATGGATATCTCACAACACTACAAATCCCATAAGTCTATAGCACTGAGCCATGGCAATTAATGTGGTGTCAAACTGCTATAATTCTGCAATGTAGAAGCGGTCATAATCTCAAAGTACTATAGAATTCCTTTCTGCTGAAGCAGATCACTATGCTTTTGATATTATTGTGACCGATTCTGCAGCAACAACAATTGCATTGTTGTTACCATTACTACCTTTCTATCTTATGGTGTTTAAATACAACATTATGTCAAATTGTATGTGTCATCTTCTTATTTTAAAATAAACCCGCAAAAGTTTACCTGAGATTAAGTGTCATTGAACTCAACAGCGCTTACTTCTGTATTAAACTATGTAGAACTGCATTACAAATATCCAGTTTCTCTTTTAGGAGCATCCAAAGAGAATAACAGAAATAATAATAATCTTTATTTATAGCCGACTCTATCTCCCCAAGGGGACTCAGGGAGGTCAAGAGGACCAAAAACAAATAAGAACAATCTTTAAAATTAACTAAATTAGCAAAGAGTCCAAATTAAACTAGAAGAATAAGTAAAAAGATGTAGCACAGCCAATAAGTCAGTCACTTCATTTATATATGACCTTTTTCCTAAGGGTAGGACTTGAGACAACTTGCAGAATAAAAAGTATTACCAATCTTACTTGCCTAAGAGAAGCCTATGAAATCCATGCAGTTACCATAGGTTGGCAGGCAACTTGAAGGTACACATACACAAATATACAAGCCAAACTACATATAGTGGGCCCTTGATGTCCAATACGATTTGGTTCCAGGACCTCCTGTAGATACCAACATCCATGGGTGCTCAAGTCCCATTATATACAATGGCCTAAGAAAGGGATGTATATAAAATGGCAAAATAAAGGTTTGCTTTTTGGATTTTTTTTTTAAATCAATCTGTGAATAGTTGAATCCATGGATATTAAATCAGTGGATATGGAAGGCTGGCTCTATAACTAAAACATAGCTTATACTTTTATATTCATGTTCTGTATAGTTTTAACACTATAGACCGTTTAGTGTTATTTTCACTGTCTTTACAGTTAAAATTATACAAAGTATGAATTTAAAAGCAGCACAGCCCTGAAGCAGAAATGGCTTTATATAAAACCATTTGTTCTCACGTGTCTTGCGGAATGGGAAAGTCATCACTTCATGATGAAAGAATAGCAAGGAAGGAGCTAGCATAGCCTTACTTGGAAGGAAGTTATGGAGTGGTACAACCACGGAGAAGGCTTTCTCCTACATGCCCACCAAATACGTAGCAATAGTAGGGCTGAGAAAAGTCTCCCCCTTGAAGATCCTAGAATATAGGTATGCTCATGTGGGAAGCCTTCTAGACTTCCTGGACTCAAGCCATATAGGGATATATCGGTCATTATATAAACAACACCTTGCATTGTAGCTGGAAACAAGCCAGCAGCCAACTGAGTTGTTGCAACAAGAGTTATATGCTTCCTGCAAGCAGGCTTCTGTTATCAAAGCCCTCACACAAAATCCCATTTCCACCCCCTAACCTCTCCAAAACCAAGTGTTAAGGCAGCAAGAGTAGTCTAGGAAAGAAAGGAGAGGGAAAGCAAATACTCAAAGGAAAGAAGTTCCAGATTGTTGGCACAATGGCATTTTCTACTTATCTGTCTCACTACTCTTTGAGAACAGGGAAGGAGTTTTTAATAAAATGCATCTAAGGAAGGAGTAGATAGATTATTTGGAGGGAAATTGTTGCTTAGCAGTATTTTAACTGGGTACAATGATCCAAAGATTTTAAGAATGTCAAAGGATTTGCGCATACTCAGTGAGATTCCCAAAATCCACTCCATTGCAATATAGATCCCTATGCACATAAAGATCTTGAAAGTCACAATAGTTTCCATTAAGTATTTTATTGTGGGATATAAAGATTAACTCTTGGAGGGGAAAAAACATCTCAACTTGTGCGTTAGGTGCATGGAAATACTAATGCAAGGAATGGAGAACCTTAGAATCTGGATGAGAATGCAATCCTATCATCCTAATCTGTTCCCAGAGTTTCCTCTGAAGGCCACACTTCTTATCCTATGGTGGCCTGTCATCTCTGGTGCAGCTTCCATTCCAAATAGCTGAAATGTCTCTCCTAAGACTTACTTACTGGCACTGAAAATCTTAGGTTTGGGTCTTTTTGTTCTTCCACAAAAACCCAACCAGGATTTTTTAAAGATGTGGGGGGGACCCTGTTCACCATTCTGTCCCTCTCAGAAGCCCACTAAGTGTTGTCTTACAATCTGCCCTCAAAACTCGAATTCCCTAACACTCCCTGTTGTCTTTCCACTGGTAGCCAAATATACTCCTGTTTCAGTATGTGCCCAGCAACTGATGAAAAGGATTCCAATGCATGGGTTCAATGTGAATATGCACACAAAAGAATTAATTACATTGTAATCATGTAATGGTTGGGTGTTGTGTTAATATTATCGTAGCTTGCCTTTTCTTTTTGCACCCATTTTATTAATTTATATTAATTGCATTGGCTACATTATAATGTTTGTGTATGTGCCTTCTAAATACCTTTTGATGTATAGAGACCTCCATGAATCAAATAGTGTTTTCTTAGGCAAAGAATACTCAGAGGTGGTTTTGCAGTTCCTTCCCCTGAGAGAGAGAGAATCACAGAATCATAGAGTTGGAAAAGACCGCAAGGGCCATCCAGTTCAAAACCTTGCTATGCAGGAACAGTATCAAAGCACTCGTCAGATGGCCATCCAGCCTCCGCTTAAAAACCTCCAAAGAAACTAACTTTTACTATAACTAGAATAAGGTCTGAAATTTGGGGCTCAGCTTATCTTTGGTATGATAAAATAAAGGTAGCCTTTAATTTTAATAACTACTACATAAGAAGATCATTATTACAAGTGTGGAATTAGTATAAAAAAATTATACCAAAAAACCCTTATTGTGCTCTCCACACAAAGCTTTGTGTAGAATGGAAATTGCCCTGAAAGAGAAATGGTTGACTTATTGATATCGGACAATGGCCAATTCAGAATAAAGAAAGAGAGGAATTGCTGCCTGAAGATTTCCAATACAATGGTTTACCTACAGACAATTTTTAGAATGATTTAAAATGGACAAATGTTTATTTGGATTTTTAATTGATAAACCTGAACTTGAAATTGTTCTAGACTCTGGAGATGACCACTTAATTGCTTTGTTGTATAAATTGTTGTTAAATTTGAAATGGAGGAAGATCAGGGGAAATAAGATATGTTGAAGTGGGCACAAATTTTTCATAAACAAATACAAATGAATAATGGGAAAGGGTCTGGACAAAGAGTTTGAAATTTACATTGAGTACTGACTTGAAATGAGAGGGGAGGGAAAAATGCATATGATAAGCAGTAGATAAGTATAGAAGTATAAAAATGTAAAGGATAGGATAGAAAAACAGGAGTTATCAGAATGTATGAGAATATATGGGGGAAAATGTAAAAAAAAATGACTGTGACAATGTTATAATTTACTTATATGACCATATAAAATATATTGTAAAAAAAGAGTAATAACTTGAAAGAAAATTTCTATAAAATGATGTACAGATGGTATCTGAAACCAAAAATGTTTGCTAAGGTGTATAAAATTAGTTCTAGCAATTGTTAGAAATGTGGATAAAAAGTGGGCACCTTTTATCATATGTGCCGGTTGTGTAAAAGGGCCCAAAAATACTGGGCACAAATACATATGATTTTAGAAGAAATTGTTAAAGTTAAACTTGAAATGAAACCTTGGCTCTATCTGCTTGGATGTTATATGATCAACTCAATAGAAAATGTGGAAGGTTATTGTTATACATGACAATGGCAGCAAGAATGATCTATGCTTATAGATAGAAAGACTCAACAGTTCCGACACAAGACAATTTGCTTATGAAAATAAGTGAACTTGAGGAAATGAATCAACTCACTATGTTTGTATTTTCTTTCTTTTTTTCCAAATATTTCATTATGAAAGCAGAGGATGGGGGGACAAGGGAAGGAAAAAGAAAAAAAATTAGGGATAATAGATTAATTATTGCTTAGTTGCATTTTTACAAATGTCTAGTATGTCGCGAGGAGAAAACAAAGAGGGTGAAGGTTGCTAAGGAATGAGAGGTTCTTTTACAATAGTATCATTGTTATAACAAGTCTTCATCTCTATTTCTTTAAAACATATTGCATAATAATGAGGATTCTAACCATTTTAATTTTAAGTCCATTGGTTGCATCTTCTGTCTTCTTACATTGTCTCCTGGTCTTCATATATTATTTTCCAATTCTTCTTCAATTGAAAGAATTCTTCATCAAGAGTGTGGCCAACCTGATGGAAAGGCAGTTCCATGAGACCAAGGAGAACTGGAAGCAACCTGGATAATGACTACAGGATTGATATGTTTTATATGTTTTATTATGACTTAGTATATTTAAATTGTTTTAAACTGCATTTAAATTGTATTTATATATGTCCCATTTGTTTTAACAGTTATTTGTGGTAAGTATTATTTGATTTTGTATAATTTGTGGCATTGAATATTGCCAAAAACTTGTACGTCATTCTGAATCCCCCTCGGGGTGAGATAGAGCAGGATAGAAAATGAAATACACAATAAAATATTACTAACTGAAAAAAGTATGTTATAGGAAGTGGTGGCCATCTTGTGCATCTCAAAAGTGTCCCTTTGCCTTGAATATTTTCACAATATGGCCAAAAAAGCTAATATGTAGCTGGCTATTTTGCACATTGAGTTAGGTGTGGATGGGACCTGAAGCTTAAATCAATGAATCAACAAAGCTTAATTCTTTACCTATTTACTCTTGCATTTTCTTTCCTATTTCTCCTTCCTTTCTTCCAAAATGTTCCATGGAGGCATGAGGGACTGACTATATGAGTTCCTTATGCATGAGTAGGCAAGGAACTAAAATAAAACAGATGTAACCAAAAACCTGTTGATTTTGTATGGTGTAAATGCCAACATGCATCCATCAGCAAAAAAAAAATTGTGCATACATGTTGACCCCTTGATAACTGCAGCAACAGTTGAGTGTGCAACAGAACTATCACAGATATAAACAGACAAAGATCTGTTGCATCTCACAAATGTAATACTTTCCGCACATTCAGGTGTGTACTTCTGGCATATCCAGATGTAAGTCATCCAAGTGTTGTGTAGTAATTCTGATAATGTACCTTCATATGTGAGGAAACTACTTGGCACATAGTTTTTCTGCACTTTTGCAAAATATATAATGACTCTTGCTTTTGTCTATCTGAAGTTATTGCATCCTAGTCTGAACCTGAGAAGAAGAGCAAGATCAAACACCAGTACTATATTTAAGGCTTACAATCAAAAATTGACTGTAACTTGATGACAAATTGGCTGTCTTTTATGGACATACCCTATATTTTTCAGCAATCTTTGTATACTGTTTAGCTGCTAGAGTGACAAGCATTTACCATGTAGATAAATGGAAACACATCCTTCATTCCCTCTTCTTTGAATCTTAAGGCAGAGCTGAAAACCTCCTCTCTTGTTTACGGCATCAAGATTTCTCATGTCGTTCAATGAATAAAAATGACTGTATACAGAATGTATTGATCACTTTGTCTACTGCTGATGGACATCGGCCTCTAAGATGTCCATGGTGGTACACAACCCTACTGAATTACACTTCCAGGCAGTGTTATACCTTCACAGGGATGGTGGCTGTGAAAATTATTAAGTGGTTCCACTGGTGATTTATCCATATAACAGAAGATTTCCAACAAAAGGTGTGCAGAGTTACTTTTGGTAGTTTAAAAAAGGGTTTATAAGAGGAGCCACATCCTACAATTTAAAAAAACCCAAAGTCCGAGGATGTAAGTATTGTTCCATAACCTATGCACAAAGTTAGAGCACAGTATTCATTGATTTGCTATATCTGAATCCATCCCAACAGCCATGGTACCTGAAAGTCTGTAATCTCTTTTTGGAGGGGCAATACAAATTGGACTCGGTGAAGTTTCGAATATACAAGGGTGATCTGGGGGCCTGTCTTCCTCTGGCAATTTCCCATGCAGGCAAGCACTTCTGATCATTAATAATATTTTATCTATCATTAACCTGGGACTTTCAACTTTATTTTCATTATTTAAATATATAAAGTTGGGCATCCAATGAATTTCTATAACACTTTTATAACATTCATTTCAATTTTCAGCTGTGAAAAAATAGCATACATATGACTCACAATCCATGGGGGAAGTGTTCCCAAACATCACACGGATACATGCAAATATGTAGTATAGTGACCCATATTGAAATAAGGTACATGTGGCCCAAGAAAGGCATAGATTTGCACTGGAGACCCTAAAAATGCCTAGAGATGACAAATTTGTCAGATGTGGATAAATGAAAGTGTTGGTCATGTTGGGAGGCAGGGTGGGGTGTGGGGTGTAATACTGTATTTCTGTTTGTGGATAAGTGTTATCCAAAGGGATTTGTAAATGCATGTATGCTATTTATTCAACAGCTGTAGGTCTATGGACTGTAATAATGTTTTACTTACTTATCCAAATTCCTGGGATACTCACATGAAAAGGCGGAAAGGAGTAATCCCATGATGTGACATATTGTGATTTTGCCCAAATGAAATAGGAAGGGAATCCTTGAATCCCTACAGGAGAAATGCAGGGTATAAATCAAGTAAAGAATAATAAAAGTAAAAAATAATAAAATGAAAGCCACCACATGTGCACTGGACCAATGACTTCTAGATTATAAGAGCAGCTGTAGGGGATTGGATTAGTTTAATTTTTTGTAGCCGCACCTTGTTTTTAATTGGGTTTAGGTTACCCTGGATCCTATGCAAGGAGAAAGGCAGGATATCAATCACTTAACTAATGGGTTTTGAACAACCCAGAATAATAAAATATCCTGCTCTTTGCATGGTGAACTGAAAAGAGAAAGTTAGATGGGTCACAAAATACTCCCACGTACCTTGAGGGGTTGTGCCTATTGACAGACAACTTGTTATCCCCTTCTGTTTCTTTTCCACAATCACTTTCATTTTCCTCAATATGTTATCTCAGCCAATCAGAAATCACACAGAATATAAATATATTAGTATGCTCCATAGTAAGTAAATTTGGTTATGTAGAATTGCCATGGAGAAAACCAACAATAAAGTAGCATGCCCCTCATTTATCAAAGTAATCCGTCCCCACGGTATTGTTCATTGTATGTCTGCATCATGATACAAGGCAAGTGTAAGTGCTCACCCTTATAGTGCCACCTCGCAATACTGAGACCCCTTCCTTCCCAATCCCTGCCTTTGCCTGTATCTCAATGCACATCAAAATGGACATCCAAGCACGCCTTCAATCAATTCATGCCTGAATGCACATTCATAGCCACATTCAAATGTGCATCACAGCTTGTGCTCCCTATTTTTTATGTATTGCACTGTAGCTATTTCCTTTGTAACAATGCAGCATAACAAAATAGGGAACATCAGCCAAGTTGCTCAAGCAAAAGTGATATGTTTCCTCCCTTTGTCACTCAAGCATTTTTGTTCCTATTCTAGTTTCTTCAAACCCTCAAATCACAAAAAAATGTGGTGCATATCTGAAGACGCCATTTTTCTTCAGGAGACCCTTAATCAGGGGCAACAGCTATTTGTTTATCATTAGGCAGGCACTAAATGCTTATACAAACTACTCTGATATTTGAACAGAGGTTGGTTCTACTATGTCAGTTAGCAAGCTCATCAGTTAAGTAAGTGATTCTAGTTACCAACTGTCTAGAATTAGGTGTGAATCTGTTAAAATTTGCAACAAAATCCCAACCAAGTAAAAATATTTTTTTGTAAATATTATTCTTAGGGAAGAATATACATGTACTTTTTTTTGAAACAAATATCTGAAGTGCAAAATGTCAGTTAGGTCATTTTCACACCCATTGTAATATGGCAATTGGTTTCGTTGAGTATTGTTTTGATTGAGTTTTAGCACTGCTGTTTTATACTCTTATGTTTTATTTAATTGTACTTTTATCTGGATTGTTATATTTAACCATGTTTTTATTTTAATTGTGTTTTTGCTTTGATTAATTGTTTTGTATTTGTGTCTATGGGCATTTTGTCCCATATGTAAACTGCACCGAGTCCCATAAGAATGAAGTTATTATTATATTGTTATCCTCCCACCTCAAGTTTCATTATACATTACAGTGTGACCCATGCATCCCCAGTTTCACTTACCAATATCAGAAATATGTTCAATTAGAAAGAAAATACGGAAAATTATTACAATAGATGATAATTCTGGCAATAATTGTCTACCAGCTGTTAGGAATTGTAGGAGCTGAAGTCCAAAACACCTGGCAGATCAAATGTTGGGAACCACTGAATTAGAGAATGTTATTAAAAGTAGAAGTGCGGTTATATAGTGTTAACTAAAGAGAACAGGATAATAAGAGAGAAAAAGCAGACAATGAACATGTGATTTGTAGAATATTTTAGCAGTTGTGTGTCTCTAGCTTGTGTGTATTAGTGTAGGTATATCTTAAGTTAGTGTATTTGTTGTAATTTAGTTTTGGTGTTATGTATTATAAAATTTGTTTTTGTATTGTTTTTGTTTTTTCTATTTTTTATTAAATAGAACAATTAAATTAAAACAAAAAAAAATGTTTGCTCTAGACATTTTCTAACTCTAACAGAACAAATCTATGATATGCTTCCACAGAGCAGCATATAAATTTTATTAATACTAATAACTGCAGCATCAGCAAAAACACCCATCAAAAGTAATACTGTATTTTGAAGTTCAGATCTCCACCAGTTGGATTGATTGTCTGATTGCCTTTAGCCCAGAGTCAGGATGTACATTAATGGATAATTTATGGGGTTGCTTAATATATAAACTTTCTAAAACCAGTTCTCAAACTGTTCTTTAGACCAGAAAGCAGCTCCTGCCCACTGCATTTTTGTGTCACATTATACTTAACATCCATATGTGTAAGACAATAAATCTCTTAGTTATCCAGCATTTGGGGATAACTTCTGTGATGCATAAGGCAACAACTGCTGCTAACCTGTAAACATAGTGATAGAAGAGGCAGTAATCGTCAAAAAGAGATGGGCAAATCAGTGGAGTACACGTTCATGGAGGCTCTTGTTTTTCAGCTGCCAGGTTTGTTTCCACTCAGGTTCACACCACATTATGAATGTCCCTCCTTTTCCTCACATAAATTTATATAAGCGTTTTTCCTAAATGTCAGCATTTTGTATGCTTTTTTTTCTCATTATAAACATTGTTGCATACCACCTCCCACTGACAGAAGGGGCTTCTGTGAATTTTTCAAAAACATGCATTCTTCTTGTTATGCAAGTTCCAGTCAGAAGGTTCATGTTCTATTCCAGTAATCTCTCAGTCAAATGGAAATACATTAATTTCTTGCCCTACCGAAGCCATCAGCAGAAATATGGCCAGAGGAAACATGGCAGGAATAGCCTTTCACTTTTAAAGGGTAGAAAACTGGGAAGAAAAAAGAAGTAAATATTTTTAGTTTCATTATTTCTTTATGTGGCAGCTTTTAACAGCTAGATTTATTTTTTACTTCTGCTAGCCCCTGGTGGCTCAGCTGATAAAATCACTGAGCTGCTGAACTTGCTGACCAAATGGTCAGCATTTCGAATCCAGGTAGCGGGGTGAGCTCCCTGTGTTAGCCTCAGCTTCTACCAACCTAGCAGTTCGAAAACATGCAAATGTGAGTAGATCAATAGGTACTTTTCCAGTTGGAAGGTAACAGCACTCCATGCAGTCATGCCAGCCACATTACCTTGGAGGTATCTATGGACAATGCTGGCTCTTTGGCTAAGAAATGGAGATGAGCACCAACCCCCAGAGTCAGACACGACTGGACTTAATGTCAGGGGAAAACCTTTACCTTTACCTAGCTTTGTTGTTGAGTGCCTTCAAGTTGCTTCTAACATATAGTTACTCTAAGTTGAATCTATAATATAAGGATTTCTTGGAAATATTTGTTTAGAGGGGGTTTGCCATTGCCTTCCTCCTACACAGAGCCACTTATCAGCATGTCTTGTAATATTCTGTTAAGCATATGCTGAATTGCATTTTTGCACTAAATTAATTTTTGAGGAAGGGGCTGTGTCTACTCATCCCAAGCAAGCAGTATAATCTTTGAACAAGCATCTGAAATATATGAAGGCAAACAGTAGCTCTTTAATGTAGAGGGGCAAAAAAAATGAAGTATAAGCCAGGTAAAAACTGAGAAGATAGATTAATCCATCTTGGTTTGGTCAGAGTTCTCATCGACAACTCAGTTTACCAAGAATAATCATATAAATAGTTTGAATTACTTCATTTTCCTATGTTGGATAAAGAGGCCCAGGAAGCCTCCATGGCTAGGAACACCTTTGATCTTAGATTGGATCATTGGGTGTGATCCCATCCAAACAAAGTAGATCTGGTCTCAGTTACACACTCATCCAGCTCCAGTGGTTGAAATGCTCACTATACAAGATTGTCCTTTTAAAATGATCATTTAGACACGTTCTCTATAATATTTATTAAGTGTTTTAACATTACATTAAAAGATATGGAAATACAGTAGAGTCTCATTTATCCAACATAAACGGGCCGGCAGAACGTTGGATAAGTGAATACGTTGGATAATAAAGAGGGATTAAGGAAAAGCCTATTAAACATCAAATTAGGTTATGATTTTTCCAAATTAAGCACATCATGTTATACAACAAATTTGACAGAAAAAGTAGTTCAATACGCAGTAATGCTATGTAGTAATTACTGTATTTACGAATTTAGCACCAAAATATCATGATGTTTTGAAAACATTGACTACAAAAATGTGTTGGATAATCCAGAACGTTGGATAAGTGAGTATTCGATAAATGAGACTCTACTGTATATAAAAAAAGAACTTGGAGACAAAGTAAACTTTTAAAATATTTTTAAATACAAATACACGAGGAGGGAATGATGATGGTGATGATGTCAAGGGCATTCATAGGGACACATAAAGCTTAAATCTCTTTTCAAGCTTCATCAGATACCATACATACTTATCCCTACTTCTAGCTAATTTTGTATCAGTCCTCATAGTAGTACAAGGTGGAAGAAGAGACGTACAGCTGGCTCTCTATATCCACTGATTTTGCCTCCATGGATTCAACCATCCGTGACTTGAAAATATTTTAGTGATATAGTAAAATGGTGTCCCTTATATAAAATAGCAAACCTATGCCAATGTACGTGATCAAGCCTAAATATCCAAAGATTTCAGTATCCAAAGGTGGTCCTGGAACCAGAACCAAATCCTTCTGTAGCCAGGGTCACACAGCTACAGTAGGATTGGCTAAAGCAGTTTTTCTCTAACGGTGCTCCTCCAGGTATTTTGGACTTCAGCTCCCAGAAATTCCAGCTAGCTTACCAGCTGTTAGGAATTGTAGGAGTTGAAGTCCAAAGCATCTGGAGGAGCACAGTTTGATAAACTCTGGGCTAGAGGAAAATCATTCCCAGTGCAGACTTCATTGCAGAATCCTGCTGCAACACAGCACATAACAGAATGAGGGGTCAGCCAACAATGGACCCCAAAATGGCATGCCTTTTGGCAGAATTGCACACCTCAAATTGCCATATTAATCAAAACCATGAATAATCAAATCAGCAAGCAGAAATTAAATCTGCAAATGTGGAGGCTCGACTGTATTCTAGTGTCATCAAAACTCTTATTGCCACAACTTTTACATAAAAATATTTGCACTTATGTGCAAATGATCACAGTGCAATAGATTGAATTAGAATTATGTGTAATGACTACTGGAATGGCCTGGATTATGATTGTGGATAGCATGGTTTTAAATTGTGATGTTAATATTTTTAAATGTTTTAATATATTTCAATATCTGGTCTTAATTTTAATTTTAAATGTTTATTTTAATTGTATGTTGTTTTTAAGGCATCAAATCGCTGCCTATCAGTAAGCTGCCTTGAGTCCCCTCTGGGGTTGAGAAAGGCGGGATATAAATATAGTAAATAAATAATTATAGTAAATAAATAAGCTCTTTGTTTTTCCAGCCCTCTTGACCATCCTTTCAGTGCTAATACTGCTGAAATCTTCCCAGTTACACAGAGGACAAACAGGGAAAGGGCACTGAGGAGCATACAAAAACTTTATTAAAATGAGCTACCTGTATAGCAATTCTTACAATATAGATTTACATTCCGTAGACCGAAGTCTCAAATAAGGTATTTCTTTATTTATAACAAAGAGTCTTACACACAAACTCTAGGTTGTTCCTCATTACGTCCCTTGGTGATTGTTTCCCATATGCCACAATGTGTGGGCTTTTGTTCTTAACTTCGATTTCTCTTGTAAAGCAGAGAGCGTAATGGAACAGATTGTCTTCTGTTAAGAAGAGAGAACCTTCCATCAAACTTTAATGACAACTCTTCAGTATCAGCTACATTTCTTTCACTCACTGCTTGAATAGGATTTCTGTTTTAATGAACCAATTCTTGACACATTAGCCATGAAAAGCCTTCTCCCACATTCTGAGTTTTTCCGTAAGTCGCCAAAATGTTGGTATTGCTAAGTAGATACATTTGAAATAAAATAATGAGTCAGCCCTTCAAAATCACGACTTTAAGACATAATTCATTGGGGGTGTTTCCGTTATTTTCTGATGGTAACAGTCTTAGATGTGTTGCCATCATGTTTCCGACCTTTTCTTTGCAGTGTTGAAAGGTACAAAATTGCCTTTTTCCTCCTGTAGAAAGCTTTGCTTTTTAAATGAAAACCAGAAATTCCAAGGATTCCACTCCCACATTGCTATCTTCCTCCCACAAATTCATATTCGTATGTGATAAATCATGAATACTGCTTAAAAGAGAATAGTTACAATGTCACAGGGGACGCTAACATTTATTTTTCAGTGTAATGCTGGAACAAAAATATACAGATGTGCATCATTTTGATGTCATATTAGTCATATTCTTATAAGCAGAAATAAGAGCAACTATAGCACTTTATGTAAAAGATAACACAGAAGTCAATTCTAGGAATTATTGTAAAGAGACTTGTTCCCACATATGCCATGATCCAGATGAGACTACACCTTATATTTTTTTAAAACCCTCATGTTTGCCCAGTCTACAGAGATATGGACATTTTCAACAGACAATAGATAGCAAAGAGTCCATACCTTTCAATCCTGATACTCCTATAATATCTAGGCCAAGCTATTTAACAAGCCCATTTTGTTAAAGCAAGCTCATTTCCAATTTCTGAGCTCCTCTCCAATGAAAGAGTTGGTGACATGGCAATAAGGTGTTAGACATCTTCATTTCCATGAGTTAACTCCCACCAATTTAACTATGTAAGGCATAGGATAATGGAGCCCCATATCATATGTTGTTCTGCCCTTCTGGAATGCTATTTCAGCTTTGTTTGAAAATAGACACTAAGGATCCCATCCCACAAGTGGGGGGGGGGGGTAGAATTGTCTTCTTTGCATGGCATTCTGTGGTATTCCATCTTTATAGAAGATAGAGAATCTATTCATCCCCATCACACAAGATTGCCTCCTCCCATTTCTAGCTCAGGCATCTGCTTCATTGTCCATCTCACAGGCTGGTGAGGTCTTCTCCCATGTCAAGCAGACCAGCACAGTTTTCAAAGAGACCAGCATATTTTTAATCACGCCTTTTAATTGATTTTCCCCCTTTTGAATCCCTCTTGCTGAGGAGACCAGTCCATTTTAAACACTCCTTTTAGTGGAATCTTTCCTCTTCCTCTATGAATCCCTCTGGTTGAGAAGACCAGCACACTTTTAAAACACTTCTTTCAATGGGCCCTACACTTTCTTTAAAACACTAATGGCAATAGAAGAATCATGGAGGGGCACTTCATAAACAGTGTGTAAATGGAAAAATCTATCACTTCCTATCCCAAGGAAAAATACAAGGTTTTAGACATTTCTATACAAATGCAGAGAAGTGGAATCAATTCCTGACCGGCTCTTTAATTCTCCCATTTCTACACGCTGCCAAGATGAAGTCCCATGAGCAACTCTGGAAGCAGTCCTGTGTCATTTGATGAGTTCTCTAGAAATTTGGCTTTGAAGTGTATAGAAATGCCCTGAGTCCCCTCGGGTGAGAAGGGCGGGGTATAAATGCTGTAAATAAATAAAAAATAAACAAACGGAGGGGGGAAACTCTGATGAAGTCCAAAGTATTCCCAAAAAATCGAAGAAGGAGCTTTTCAAATATAGGAGCAAAACTTACTCATGTTTAAAGCTGAATGGCTGGAATAAATGGAAATGAGTTAGTCTACGCCTACATTGGGCAAGTTGCTCTAGTGAAAAACTGGACCAGGATGACCCTGGATACAGCATATACATACTGAATCCAAGGCCAGTGTCCACAACAGCCCCGGGGGGGGGGGGTGTCACCTTAACCATCATATCACTGGTGCTGTGCCCCGCAGCCTCAGAACTCCATGCAAGTGCATGGCAATTGAGGTTACATCTCATGTCAGAATGAAGCACCTTGATGATCAGTAAGATGGAGGGCATAAATCAAACTTTCCTTGCTGGTCATGTGGGCATTTCATTCTGACATCAGCAGACAAGATAGCCAGATGCTGACATGGAGCTGGGAGTGACACTGGTGACATAGGGATGTCACCAGATTTTCAGCGATGTTGTAACCCACCTTGAGCCAGGAGGAGAGGTGATAACATGATCAGCACAGGGCAGCCATATCTGTCTGAACTGGGGATCAGGCCAAACTATCCTGACTGCCAAAAAGCCCAGGATATTCCAGTTTTCTGCAAAGCATGATAAAGTTGGGCTAATCCCAGAAAGCCTGGGATACTCGGTGGACATCGCTGTGTGTCACGGGGTCAGAAAATGCTGGATTTGTGGTGAGTCCTAATCATTACTAATTTAAATCACATTGATTTCAATAGAGCTATTCTAACTACAACTACATTTAGATTTAATCAGATGGCTCTTAAAAAGAAGCACTGAGGCACCAATACATATCACAAAACTTTCAAGGCAAGAGGTGGAGAAGGTGCAATAAATTTTATGAAGTCTAATCTCATTATCCAATGTTTCTTTGCAGAGTTTGCTTTTAATTTTCCAAAATATCACCCTTCAAATGATTGACCAAACACTGAAGTTGTCAATTGTCTTTGTAGGGTGGGAAAGGAAAGAAAGAAGAAATACAGGATTATTTGTTATACCTAGGCTTTATAATAGTGTCCAAGTCATGGAAGAAGGGCAACTGGGTCATTTATTACACAAGTTTTCATGCCTTCTCTTTTTATCTCTTACCTTTTGTCACGTTAGCACTTCCACTGCATTCTTTCCTGAAACTAATACCCAAGGTGAATTTAGAAGTGGCTGGCCCAAATTGTGATCAGATCATCTCAGTTGTGGCAGCTGAAACTGATCTTATCTGGATGGTGACCTTCTCCCACTTAAGAGAGCACAACTCATTACAATAATAAGGAATAACAGAGATGGAGAAAGAACAATCACAGCAGAGTCTGGAAAGAATTCACTTTGCCATCATTTCAGAAGATTAGTTCTAAGCCTTTCTCCTATAAACGTCATTTTTCACTCCAGCAGGAGGTCCAGTTCAGAAATTATTCTGGCTGACGTGCAAGCTATATCTCTTTACCACTGATTTGCAATCCATTTCCACTTCCTCCTAGTGCACTCAATAGCATTTGTTTAATAGCAACACACACAAGCCTCTTTGTGTGGAAAGAACGGTGCCATTTTATAATGCAACATTTTGTTTGGGATAGAATTAAACATGCTGATCAATATATGTGTGGTTTACATGCAAGACAGCACCTGAAAATAAACTCACAGGGTGGTCTTGATTATAGGAAGAGTGAGTATATGTGTGGCTTGATGAGAGTAAATGTGAAAGATGAGCATGAAAGCAAGAATGTAACCACACAAGTAAAAGATATGGAGACACATTATCTGTTAATCTACAGGAGTAAATAACCTTTGGTTAATTGCTGGAACTACAGCTGAATGTGCCCCTGTAGGTGTATATTTCATACGAGTTTGGCATTGTGGCTCTGAAATGGCCACACCACAACAGCATAGATTATGTTTTGTATGAACAAAATCAGAAATGATGGACATCTACAAAGAAACAAGTCTTATTAATAGGATTTACTCAGAGAGATGTGCGTATAATATTGCTCCTTTAATATCTGACCTATCTAGCTAAAATAGGCTCACAACAACCAGTGATGAGGTAATGTAAATAAACTCCCATAGAGCCACTAGATATTCTGCTACTAGAACCTACTACTTAATTTCAATGGTTGCCACCAAGTTGGTCATTATATACATTTGTTGAAATTTGTTGGCAACTATAGCAGCTCTCCAAGATTCGGGATAGTGGTAAAGCACCCTTATGCACAATAAAGTCTTGCAGGGCAAAGGGTCTGCTCCTTCTTCTGAAGCAACAAGGAAGAGGAAGGAGGTCATGAACTGCTATGGTTTTGATGGAAGAAGGGTGTTGATTGCAATGACTGCCATCGCAAATTCTGAAGTGGCAAGGATACCTGAGAACCACAAAAGAGGGCAATGAAGGCCTAATGTGGCCTGCAAGCTTTTTGTTTCTGATTATTCAACAAAATGGTCTGAAGAACACCTCTGCTTTGAGACATGATATGTCATGCCAATTACAAATGTCCAGAAATAGACAACATGTGTAACTTCACTAAGGCAATTCTGCTGCTCTACAATTGGTGGTAGTCAATGCTTCAGCCTGCCGGTGCTAATACCATCTATGTGTTCAAAGTATGACAGTTTCCTACCTCCCTGTTGCTTTCAGAAAGTCACAGGACTCTAATGGTACAAAAGAACACTTTAGCACCCTTCTGCTCATAGAAAGCTGCTGTAGCTGCAACATAATTTTTCTGACAACTGCAATGACAACACATTTAACAGCCGCCACTAAATTATAGGAGCATTGCTTATAGCAGCACATCTGATGTTAGCATGTTCCCCATTGTATTCTAAGGATTCGTTGCAGTCTCCTGAGCATGGAAAGGTGTCAAACACATAGAGTAAACAAATCTAAGCTAGATGCTCTGATTCAGTTCAAGAAAGACCCCCAAACAACTGGAAAAATCATCTTTAAAAATCCAAATGAGATTTAATTTTTGGAATTGTTTTGAAAACAGCAACATGAACTGTTCTTGAACTTGTGTTCTCCTAGGCATAAGTACTCAATTATCTGGGTAGAAGAGTTTTATCAAAAAGCTGAAGCCTTTTTGCTCTCTTACCTAGTTATTATCTAATTAAACATCAGAAAACTACTTTTGAGAAGAAGAATGGGGGCAAAACAAAGAAGCCTTTTCCATGAAGAGTATGCATTAGTAAAATTTAAGCAGAGACACACACACACAGAATACAATCATTGTATACATTAAAATATTTCAGAGTACTATGTTAAAATTGCTGTTATTTATTCTATTAGATAATGCTTCGGCCAAATTAATCCACTCAACAATTCCATTCAGAACATGCACATATCAGTAAATTAATTGGGGGTTTTAATATGTTTATTAGTGTTACATAATACAGAACAAAATATACAAAGAAAACAGTCTACATGTTACATACTACATAATAAATGGAAAAAATAATAAAAAGAGTGAAAAACAGAGAGAAAGATGAGGGCTGAAAACCCCAGAAAGTGATATAAAAATGGCCTTTCCATAGTAACATAGACACCAGGAAAGCATAATAATCCAGATACAGAGTTCATGCATACAGGCAATTGCCTGCCCCTTTCCACTTATTCATACAGAAAATTTCTCATACTTCACCCCAAGATAGTAATAAATTCAGTGGCTGAAAGGTGATTTTAATGGTCTATATTTACTGCCTGAAGCAGTAGCTTCACTTTCCATATTTAGCGTTAGCCCAGGCCTCCTTCGTTTCTTGCTGTCTTTTCAGGTGTCAAGTTACATTGGTTAACTGTGCTGACAGTTGGGTTGCTCCCTTGACACTTGTTCATGTCTTAAGCCTTGCTGCAAAACACAGCCACAGGTATACAAAAAGGAATTGGACACCGACTGCATTCTCCCCAGCCTGTACAAATAAGCACTTCTCATATATATCTGTTATAGCCTCTTTCTTAGGCTAAGAATGGGATGTGGTCATGGGCTCATGATATCATAAAAGCATAGTGTTGACTCAAGCCATTTTTATGACCCCACTTCAGCAGGTCAGGCAGCGAAAGTCATTCCATTCTGCTCTCTGAACTGTTTCCATCCTAGCTGGTCATTAGAAGAAATGTGGCTTTAAAAACTTGTGCTTTAACTTTATTTTTAAACTCTTCTCTTTGCAGGGACTAGAACATAAACCAGTGGCTTTAAATTACAAGAGAAAAGATCCCACCTAAACATTTAGAAGAACTTCTTTATAAGTGCTCAACATCAGAATAAACTATCTCAGAAAGTGGTAAACTCTTTCTCTTGGGAGGTCTTTAAAAAGAGCAAGATGGGCACCTTTTAGGAGTGCTTCCATTATGTATTCCTGAAGGACAGAGGGCTTGGACTAGTTGGCCCTTGTTCCTTCTAACTCTGAGGCTGCATCTACACTGTCAAATTAACATGATTTAACACCACTTTAACTGCCATGGCTCATTGCTATGGAATTATGGTAGTATTCAAATAGTTTTCAGCTTTCACTGCCCAAAAGTGCTGGTCCTCCACCAAACCACAAATCCAAGGATTTCATAGCAATATGTCCTAGCAGTTAAAGTGGTGTCAAACTGCATTTACTGGACAGTTTAGATTCTGTGATTCCAACCCCTTTTTAATGGAGTGACATGCCTTTCACAGTAGTGGATGGTTGATTCCATGTTACCGAGGTGGTAATGAGGGGGAAAGCTTTGCTTGAGCTAGACACTAATATGGTTTCACTTCAGCTTACTTAGAAAAACACTGACATGGCTGTAGAATTGTGTGCCTTAGTTTCAGGGATTTTTCTCCATAAAAAGAAGCTGAGGCAGCAAAACTTTCACCAAGCATATTTAATTCCTCTCCCATACATAGGTGTTAAGGGATATTTGCTTACAAGGAATGAGAGCTGGGTTGTTTTAATGGAAGGAGTGTGAAGAAGACTAGTTTAGATGTTTGGCTGAGAAAGATAACCTAAATATCTGCTAGTACTGTTGAATTAGTTGAAAGGAAAGTAACTATGACACATGAATAATGTAACTTCTATTTTAGATATACAAGTACTGGACTTAGGGACCCCATTGTGTTCAGATCCAGAATGCCAGGGTGTGGGATTTCATTCAATAGGATCCTTGATTCACCACCATGTGTCACGATACAGACCCCTCTTAAAGAGCCACACACAATAAGTAAAGTTAACAAAGGTTTATTAAATGATGTTTTGATCTCAGAAACACTAAACTTCAGTGTTTCAACCAAAAGTAAATGTCTTTGCTTCAAGAAAAGGCACTAAGCAGGAACAGAAAGATAACCTGGAATTATCTAGCTTGATAATCCAGTTCAAATGCAACCAAAACGTTCACTGGAAGAAACGCCACGCTATGCTGTGGCGCAGAAAGTCAAGGAAGAGCCAAACGCTCTCAAATAAAAAGTGCAAAACGATACCGTTGTCAAAAGCCAAAAGGGGAGCCAAAAACGCCAAACCAGGAGCAAACACCGTCGTCGTCAGGAAGCAGACCGGATTCAGGAGCCAGTGGAAGCCAGAAACGCCAAGCCAGAAACGCCAAGCCAGGAGCAAAACGCTGTTGTCAGGAGCCAAACTGAATTCAGGAGCCAGAGAAAGCCAGGAACACCAAGCCAGGAACGCCAAGCCAGGAACGCCAAGTCAGGAATGAACGCTGTCGTCAAGAGTCAATCCTTATTCAGGAACACGAAGCTGTACAGCCAGGACCCAAGGAGAACAGGCAGCAACGAAGCAATGTCCCCAAAACGACACCTTGCCTTCTGCAAGGGACCTTCACTTTCCACTCCACTTTTAACTTACACCTCGGAGTCTGATGATGATGAGGCCTCCGCCCTGTCATCATTATCCACAGCTGATCTTGATCTCATATGTGAACCTCTCCCATCCGCCCTCCAATCACTCCATCTTTGTTCAAGACTTAGATCTCCCCAATTCCCTGGTGTAGCAGTAGTTTGCCAGTCTCTCGATGCACCCTCAGAACCTGGTGCTGCACACACATTTACTTGAGCCCAACCTGCAGCTTCTTCCATCCCACTCTCAGACCCATCAAACCCAGAAAAACCCTCAAACGTTTCATCTTCCGTGGGAGCAGTAAGTATATCACGAATCTTCTTTCTTTCCCTTTCCTCATCTGACTCTTGCTCCCGAGTTGACCTCTTAGTTCCTCTACTTTCTGTTAACCCATCATCTTCTTCCACTGAGTCCTCTTCACTAGAGAAGCCTTCAAATGTCTCATCCTCAGTAGGAGCCATAAGTATTTCCCGAACCCGCTTTACTTGTTGTTCCTCATCAAACACCTGCTCAACATTATCCCCTTTCCTCCTACTAGCAATTTTACCAGTAGTACCAGAACTGCCCCTTGGCGCAACTACAACACTATGGCTTTCAAATTTTTCCTGTAATTACAGGGGAAAGGAACTCCTCTTCAGTATGACCACTATGGGTTTTAATAAATACCTATTTTAGATATACATGATGAACCTATTCTAGGGTCAGGGTTCCAAACTTTGAAATTTAGATTAATACCCATATTCACCAGCCTATTGACATAGGGGCCTCTAGATACCATTAATTTTTTAAAGACACAGCCTTATTTTGGATCTTTGCAAGCTTTCCTAAGAGTCTTTTTGCCTCAAGAATATGGTTAAAATGCCTCAGTCAGGGCTGTAGCCAAGGGGGGGGGGGGTAGGGGTTCAAATCCCCACTGAAAATTTCAGGTTAAAAAAAACTTGGTTAACTCATTAGCCAAATCCCCATGAGTGTCCACTGAAGTTCATCTGTCTTGAGTGTCCACTGAAGTTTATCGATTGAGCCTGATTTCTAAATTATTTTGCGTTAGGAAACTACTCTTAGTACTTTTCATGATTAGCTAAAACAATGATTCAACCCTCTCCCCCCAAAAAAATTTTCTAGCTATGGCCCTGCCCTCAGTCAAATGCATTTTTAATCTGATGATAATTTGGCCAGGCTAGAATCAGAGAGTCATAGAACCAGAAAGATCATATTGAATATATGCTCAATATAGGATGTAGAGCATCTCCAGCAAGTAGCTACCCAGCCTCTTTTGGGTACCTATCTAGTATCTACATGGGCCACAAATAGTGAGCCTGATCTGAAGTGGGGTACTCCAATGTCCCTGTGGTTTGGATGGCCATCTACTGAGCCAGATCAGGCATTAACAGGTGCCCACACTGCATGCCCTTGAGCTGGGCCAGTGGCTGGGTGGTGCTCGCATGGTTCAACAACACCAGAACTTGTTCAGTGCCACTGGACGGCCACTCTTATGTATTTACTTATTTACCATATTTATATCCCACCTTTCTCACCCCGTAGGGGACTCAAGACTGCTTACATATATAGTAATTCGATGCCATATAGACATACATAGTAAAATAAACATATAAATCAGTCTTCACTGGAGGTTAACCAAAGAGTTGTAGTGAAGGAACCAGATCAGGGGCCCCAATCTAAGGCCTGTGGGCCGGATGTGACCCTCCAAAGTAATTTAGATTGTAAACTTTAGACTTAGGCCTGCCCCAGTTTGAAAGGGCTTGAAGACACACAACAACAACAACAACAACAACAACAACAACAACAACAACCCTAATTAACTTAATTATCTCATCAGCTAAAAGCAGGCACACAATTCCTATTGAAATATGGGTAATAGGTTGGTTTACATTGTTCTTCATTTTAAATGTTTAAAAGTTCTCACTGTCATTAAATAGATCCTGTGTGTCATTGTTTCTGTATGCCAGGAACAGCCATCATCTGCTGAATATCTACTGTTCGTATAGGCATAGAGGCCCCTTCAAAAAAAAAAAAAGACATGGTGCAACTGGCAAGATGTTACTTTATTTTTAACAGATAAAATATCCTGCACTTGTGGGGCTTCCACATCACTTAGGGCAGCTAACAGCAATGAAAACTTATGCTAAAATACAATGAAATTCCAAAACAGCAGCAAT
This sequence comes from Anolis carolinensis, assembly GCF_035594765.1. NCBI lineage: Eukaryota > Metazoa > Chordata > Lepidosauria > Squamata > Anolidae > Anolis > Anolis carolinensis. Next base: position 332,375,476 of record NC_085841.1, on the reverse strand, counting down.
ATTTGTAATATAATTTTAAAAACTAAGCGAGTGCAAAAGATAAAACATTAGAGAAAACTCCTGCTGCCAGTGCCATAGTCGCACTGGAGGTAAGCATTTGAGACAGCACTGTTGCTCTTTTCATAATAATGTAGATTAGGAAAAACAATATTTGCCCCCAAAAAAATCTCTTTTGTGCAGCTATCAAAGGTACAACAGCTCTGTTTGATATTGAATCTGACAATTCTGTTGTGAACTCCTAGGAAGGCTAATGCGTATTAAAATTAGAGTGAGGCTAAGCCTGGGACAGTCAGGAGCGAGGTGAGGAAATGTACGGGAGAGACATACAATTCCTAAATTCAGTTTGTGACAGAGTTTATCTCAGGAACTAAATTAAAAGTTCTGGAGTATCATGGCATCAAATGAGATCAAAGTTGGCACAGGTCAGTCCTCTTGGGGAAAATATTATATTACAAAATCAAGGTGTCACCACCAGAAAGATACCCTTATTTAGTGACTCAAAATGTGAATGCTCTCAAAGCAAAGCCTCTAATCTCTGAAACTAATCTCTAATTGATTTTCAGGTAAAGAGAGAAACAGACTTTGTTCCTAATGTGCCAATTTGCTCAGTTTCAAGAAGCATTACGATTTCTATACTTCCCCATCCATTCTTATTTCTACCTCATGGTTGCTATGACATATTTTAAGTGAACACCTATGATAGCCATTTCTAATGTATTTTAATTGTATTGTAAGGTATACGTCTCAATATTAATTCAAGCTATTAGTGTTATTCTGTTTTATTGGATTATTTTATCCTGTTTTTACTTTGTTGCTTAATTCTTTTGTTATATGTTTACTGTTATTATTGTGTATTTTGATGTGTTTGTACTTATTTAGGGCATTGAATGTTTGCCTTCTTTTGTGTGCAAACTGCCCTGAGTCCCTTCAAGGATAGAGAGTGGTCTAGAAATAAAGTTTTATCATTATTTCTTCTTCTTCTTCTTCTTCTTCTTCTTCTTCTTCTTCTTCTTCTTCTTCTTCTTCTTCTTCTTCTTCTTCTTCTTCTTCTTCTTCTTCTTCTTCTTCTGTAAGAGGAACAGCTGGTCTTGTCATTCTGACCAGGCATGGCCTATTATAGGGAATATCTCCTGGTTTTTATTCATTTCCCAGGCTGCTTTTGAAGAGAGAAAAATGAAGCAGTGTAACTCATCTACTTCCTTTTTGCAACATCATTCACAGCTTTACATACTAAAAAATAAACCTGCCATTGAAGAAACAAGAGTGATACCAGTCGCAAATGTATTATCCCTTCCTTGAGTACTATGTGACCTTTTCTGTTGCTTTGCAGAATTTTTGAGCTGCATGAATTTTACAACTGTTTACACATCTAGATCTTCTAGACCAGGAGTTCTCAAACTTTTTCAATCGTTGAGCCCTTTTTGAAGCAAAGGTTTCTCATGGAACTTCAAGATATATATATATATATATATATATATATATATATATATATATATATATATAAATGTATATATATTGTTAAATGTTTACATATTATATTAAGAAATGTTTATATGTTATATAATATATTATATTATATGTCATGTGTGTACTATATATATATATATATATATATAATGTTTATATATTATTATAGAGAAATGTTTATATCATGTATTATATTATATATTATATATTTTATATAGAGGGTCCCTCAGTGGAGCAGTGAGTTAAACTGCTGAGCTGCAGAACTTGCTGACCGAAAGGTTGGAGGTTACAATCTGGGAGTGGGATGAGCTCCCACTTTTAACTTCAGCTTCTGCCAACCTAGCAGTTCAAAAACATGCAAATGTGAGTTGATCAATAGGTACCACTCTGGCAGGATGGTAACAGTGCTCCATGCAGTCATGCAGGCCACATGACCTTGGAGGTGTCTATTGTAAATGCTGGTTCTTTGGCTTAGAAATGGATCACCAGCCCCCAGAGTTGGACATGACTAGACTTAACATCACTTTGCTATTAAAGACATTGAATCTCGGTGTAGGTACAAAGCTTAAACCTTTATTGACAACTGATATTTCTAGGGTAGAAAGAGGATAATTAGAGAGATTAATTACTAAGGACGATTCTTTTTGTAAGGGTCCCTCTGAAAATGTGACTGTGGTTTTGAGTATCTGATTCTATTAGATCTACATAGGGGAATGGGAGACGTAGTGGAGCTATCTGTGTTCCTGGCTGATTCCTCTTCTGAGGTGGAGTAAGGATCTGTTGAATCTGTTTCGAAGCGAACCTTCCTTCTAGGGGCATTCGGTTTGTTGGTCCAATTATATATTTTGTTATGGTCATAATCATATTTGTCTCTGTTAAATTTCTTGATTGTATATTCCCTGATTTGTTTCGTCAAGTCTTTACATTTCTTATCTATTTCCTGTAATTTTTCTTTGTATTCTGTATGAGTTTCTAAATTCTCTTTAAGGTTGTTGATTTTATCTTCTTGTATGACAATAAGGGAGTTGGCCTATTGAATGATAAGTGCCATTAAATCTATAGAACATTTATTCAAAATGGATGTTTTGATGTTTTACCATCCTTGTGGGAGGCTTCTCTCATGTCCCCACATGGAGCTGGAGCTGATAGAGGGAGCTCATCCGCGCTCTCCCCGGGTGGGATTCGAACCTGGCAGCCTTCAGGTCAGCAACCCAACCTTCAAGTCACGAGGCTTTTATCCCCTAGGCCACCGGAGGCCTAGATTAATGTAGATTTATTTAATGTAGATTAAATGCAGTCTTCCTTCCTACATAGAGCTGAGCATCCCAGAGCAAATACACATCATGCTTTAGGGCATCATATAAATTGCTATTATAAATTCATATGGTTCACCAGGGAGTGTCTCATTGTATGTGATTAGAGAGTGCCTCGAGAGCAGTTTAGACACTCAGCCTGCTGCACGCAAGCACTGCCCCAGGGCAGCTATTACTGATGCATTGTTACAAAGTGCCATAATAAAGCACGAGCTAAAACAACTTTAGTTGAAATGGAGATTAATATGGAACATGTGTTCCCCTCCTTTCTCTCAGATGGAACCATCCAATAAATTTAAATTTCACAACGCTCAGAACGTTGGGTTCCAGGAATGACCTGACCAGTTGACAGCTGCCATGGCTGAAGGCTAGTGATATGTTCCCAGGTGGCTTCAAAGCATCCATGGACAAAGTGGCTGCCATGCTTGTTAAGCAGTGAGTTTAAGAAAGTAGGGCTCGCTAAATGGTGAGAGCTTCATAGCATAGCTATGAAACACAAATATGGACTGGAATCCTCTCAGTTACTCCTAACTTGATCGAACCTGTTCTATCATTTGTGAAATGATGAGTCAATGAATTTGTTATTGTTGTATGCCTTCAATTGTTTCTGATTTATGACAACCCTAAAGTGAATTTATCATGGGCTTTTCCTGGCAGGATTTGTTCAGAGGAGGATTCCCTTTACCTTTTTAAGAGGGTATGACTTGCCCAAGGTCACCCAGTGGGTTTTCATGGCCGAGAAAGGATTCCAATCCTGGTCTCCCACTGTCCTAATCTGATACTCAATCCATGATACCACACTTACTCCAGGTTAACATATTGATAAATCCAATTGATTCAATAGCTCTACTCTACTCAGGGTTAACAACAGGATTTAGACCACAGTCTGGTCCCATTAGATTGGCATTCCTTCTAAATGGGTGCTCCCAGGCTCCAGCACTCACTACTGTACTCTCTTTGCTCTCATATCACAGGCAAGTGACAACCTTTTTGTTTGGTAGGACTTTGAGGACTGACAGTTCAGGGGGAATCATGCTAATCTTGCTAATATATCCAGAATAATCAACCCTGTCTAAAAATGTTAATTGTTCTGCTTTCCACTAGCAGAGTTATATGTAGATGGAGGAAGCCTGCATCTGAATGGGGTATTTTTAAACCATGTTCATTTTAAAACAAAGGTCCTTATGGAATAGATATAAACTATACAGAAATAGTATGACAGCTTGCATTTCTATTTATTCCCGGATAGATTTAAACCAAATACAGATTTTTTTTAAAAATCTTTAGAATATTTCTGAGAAAGCCAAGTCAAATTACTAATCTACTTTCAAATGTTCATATTCTCCTTCCATTTGTTTTAGGGTTTTGGTACTATATGAAATTGGTGTTTTCTGTTCTTCTTCATTGCCATTTAATTCTATTTCATAAATATTTGCTCTGAAATAAGTATATTTTATACAACTGAATAGATTTCCACCTACTACAGACTCATCTTTACTGCTGTTTGGTATATGGTGTCACCGTTACCATCATGGGCATCACAATCATTATCTTTTTTTCTTCTTTGCCCACACAGTTATGTCCAGTACAGTCTAAATCCCAGCCAAGTGAGGGCAGTGCTGTAAAAGGGTAGCTAATACCACAGAGGACAGGAACAAAATTCAAATTGACAGATTGGAGAGCTGGGCCAAACTTAACAAAATGAATTTCCGCAGGGATAAATGTAAAGTGGCAGAAACATGGCAGGAAAAATTAAATGCAGGAATATAGGGTGTGTGAGATGCCTTCAAGGTACTATGCACACAAAAATAGATCTAGGGGCCTTAGTAGAGCAAAAGCTAAACATAAATGATGTAGCAGCCAAAAAAGCCAATGCAATTGTGGACCAAAACAGCAAGAGCATAGTGTCTAGATCAGTGGTTCTCAACCTGTGGGTGCCCAGGTGTTTTGGCCTACAACTCCCAGAAATCCCAGCCAGTTTACCAGCTGTTAGGATTTTTGGGAGTTGAAGGCCAGAACATCTGGGGCCCCACATACTGAGAACCACTGGTCTAGATCAAGGGAAGTATTAGTGCCAGTCTTTTCTGCTTTGGTCAAACCTCACCTGCAGTATTTTGTCCTGTTTTGGCCACCACAATGCAAGAAAGATATTGACAAGCTAGAACATTCCCAGAGAAGGGCACCCAAGATGTTCAAACATATGGAAGCCAAGCCTTATGAGAAATAATTGAGGGAGCTGGATATGCTTGGAGAATAGAAAACAGAGAGGTGATGTGATAGTTGTCTTTAAATATCTGAAGGGAAGGGATGTCATGTAGAAGATGAACCCAGCTTGCTTTCTGATGCTACAGAGCCTAGAACATGGACCAATGTAGTCAAATTACAAGAAAAGAAGTTTCATTTTCTGGCCTGTCTTTCTAGCATGCAAAAAATGAGAAGTCTCCGTTTTCAGGAGTCAGGTGTTACCCAACTCCTGACTGAAGAAAGAAGTGGGAAGCAGGGGAAAGCAGGAAGAAGATAAGAGAAGGATGGCTGACCATCGCCAAAGAAAGGGTCTTGCCAAGGTAAGATGAGTCCCCAACTCTTTCAAATGCTTTCCCCCACTTCCCTCCCACCCATGGGATAATGTCTGAAGTTTCAGCTAAACATTAGGAAAAACTTGTTTTTTTACAGTAAAAGCATTTTGAAGGTGGAATAGATCACTTCAGAGGATGATTAACTTTACATCTTTGGAATCCTTCATACAGGGGCTTCATGAATATCTTTCAGTAGTGCTTTAGTAGTTTATCCCTGCATGGTAAAGGCTTGGATTAGTCGGTCTTTGTGGTCCTTTCCAACACCATAACTTTGCAATTCTGTACTAGCAGTGTCAAGCTATGCGTTTTTATTAATCATGAATTCTTCTACAGTTGTGTCATTGAATGACAGCATCATAGCAACATCCACAAAGTCACAAGAAATTCAAATAGCAGTGCGGACAAATGAGGCTAATTTCAGTAAACAAAGGGTGTGTGTGGGGGGGGTGCCAAGCAGCCGCTAAAAATGATGGTGCTTTATCAACATAATGTTTTGGGGAGTACATTGGGGGAGAGGATTAATGTATTTATCTGCATTAAAGTGTACTACTTTGGATGCAAATCTTAATATTACAGAATATACGGCTTAGCTCTAATTTGTGGTTGTTTATCTATAAACAAGTATCGGGAAAATAGCTGTTTTTTAGCAATACGTCACCAACTGACTGCCATCTGATAACAGGATGGAAAGCTACAATATTTCTTTCTATCCTTAGGTAGTAAAATGAACCCCTAACTTCCAACTGCCGAAAATTTAGATAGAAAAGCTGTATGAGCAATAAAATTCTGCCTACACAGCAGTGACAGGTCAAATTCCAAACTGTCTTACCAATCCAAGGTTTGAAAGAGGAAACCATCTCCCACCAGAATGGTCTGACTTTAACAAATACGTATTAAAATGACCTCATGCTTATGGAGTGGCCAAAAGGTTTTGTGATTCGTTCTTAGCTTAGCACAAAGGCACTTCATATAGGTAAAAGTTTTCCCCTGACATTAAGTCTAGTCGTGTCTGACTCTCGGGTTGGTGCTCATCTCCATTTCTAAGCCAAAAAGCTTAGAAAAGTTGCCCGTAGACACCTCCAAGGTCATGGGGCTGGCATGACTGCATGGAGTGCTGTTACCTTCCCACCAAAGTGATACCTATTGATCTACTCACATTTGCATGTTTTCGAACTGTTAGGTTGGCAGAAGCTCGGGCTAACAATGGGAGCTTACCCTGCTCCCTGGATTCAAACAGCCAACCTTTGAGTCAGCAAGTTCAGTAGCTCAGCGGTTTAAGCTGCTGCACCACAGGGGGCATTTCAAACATACATGCCACATTCCCTTGCCCACTGTTTTAGCAAAGAGCTGACAATCAGTGAAGTGTGGGAAGCATCTCTGGGAAGCACTTTCATGTTACAGATAGCTTACACATGTTGTGGACTCCATGATGCCCTGCCATTTATTCCCCAAATCCATTACAAGACAATCTTACAAAATGCAGTGTACCCTCACTACTTCGCAGTTCGCTTTTTGTGGATTCGCTGTTTCGCGGTTTTTTAATAAACACTAAAAATAATAGTATAAATCATAAAATAATATCATAAATCCTTCTTTCTACTTCCTTCCTAAGGAGAAGCCTAAGTAAGGAAGGAAGGAAGGAAGGAAGGAAGGAAGGAAGGAAGGAAGGAAGGAAGGAAGGAAGGAAGGAAGGGAAAGAGAAGCCAAAGGGAGAGAAAAGGAGACTGAAGCAGCTTTGTTTTTGCCTCAAGTGCGCATGCTTGTGCTTGAGAGGCAAGGGGGAGACAGAAATGCTACTTGCCAGTGAGATTGTAAACAACACAAATATAGTGTCCCTACTTCGTGGATTTTCACTTATCGTGGGTGGTCCTGGAACGTAACCCCGCGATGAGGGAACACTGTAATCATCTATATGGACATCTCTGGATAGGATTATTCGTCCTCAGAGTATAAAATGATAATATTTGTATTCTTAGAGCCCCTTGATTTTTCTGGTCAACATTTGCAGCTTTCAGTGATTTCACTTGAGAAATTGTGTTTGCGTATGTTCCCACTGACTCACTTCTGCAGCTATTTAAAAAAAGTTTATTCTTTCTATATACATGGAATTTTCTTTGCTATCCCTCCATTAAATCTACTTTGTGGGTAGAGTAGGAAGAGACCCCAAATGACGAATGACAGCTCGCAGCACATTACTTGCCCTATCCCACAGAGTGCCAAACAACTCACCCACTTTGTTCATTGGAGAATGCCTGGCTTCAAGGTCTGTGATATACAGTAATCTTAAAGCTTAAGCAAAAAGTCAATCAAATATGTGTAGGTTGTGTATTTGAATGTTTTATACTATGCTGCCAGAGGAGGGGTGAAATCTGAAATGAAATATTGAATGACAGAGTGTTAATGATCAAGAGCATAAGAAGAGCCATGCTGGCTAAAATCAAAGGTCTATCTAGCAAAGCATTCTTATAAGGAGCCCATAACCAAGGCATGAGTATAAAAGCAACTTCCTGCTAATACAGTATACACAGAGGTATGTTGTTTCTGGTGTCAAGGGCCCTGTTCCGTCCCCCAGGACGATGGTTTGCCTTACCTATTGGTCGTTTGTTTGTTTTCCCTCCTTTACATTTTGTTTGAGCCTCTGGCTGCAATAGCCTAGGAAAAGTGGCTTGGAATCTGCAAGAGCTGGCTGCAGTTTTCTTTGCAGTGATTGGTCAAAGAATGCAACATCTTAGGACCGCCCTTTTTACCAGGGTCTAGTCTCCATTTTGGAGCTTCATTCTGGCTATAGTCTTCCAACGTGCTGGAGCTGTGCAAGGCTAACTGGGACAAATCATCCTCAAAACCAGGCCAATCTAAGCCTATCCAAATTAGATAAGTATTGAATTATATTGATCTGGAATAGGAAATCTAGTTAGAGGAGCAGGGTTATTCTGTCGCTTCTAGAACTAATCTTTGCTGTAAAGATAGGGAAGGAAAGAGTTTCTCCTTCTAATATAGGCAGCGTGATTAGGGTATAGTGGTTTTATAATCACCTTTGCTTTCTGGAACCAGGGATAATTCTGTACCTAAAACCTATGGAAATTTGTTTCATTTTCTGCAACTTTAAGATCTGTGCCAGGTTTACAACCTTGTATGAATAAACATCCTTTTTTGAAGTTATCCAGACTCAGTCGTTCAATATCTATAGGACAGCTTATAGGGATTTGCAGTTCGCCCGGATAAAGGACAGCACGTTTCAGTTTTATAGTTTTTTATTGTCCGGCGGACGGCACAGGCCCTCCTCATCCACAGGCTCCTGATCTGTGGTTTCAAATGATTGTGGATCATTGCAGCCCATAATTAAAATAGAGGCAATATGTACGTAGATGTACTGATTCAGATGTGCACATGTCATTTAATAATATGGGGCATGACTAACCTCATTTTTTGCCATCCGCAAGGGTTTTGAAGCCGAACCCCTGTGTATCTGGAGGACTCACTGTATTTGAAGAAACTTACAACCATTCTGACTAGAAGCCACTGACTAGCAGCACTTCAGATATAATACTCACTAAGCTTCTGTCTATTGCCTCCAACGGATGTCCATTTTATTTCTTGTTTCCTTTCTTTCTGTTGCCAGTATCCTATCTTTCTGTATACAAAACAGTGCGGCAAAGTGAGCTAATATTCAAAGTGGCAGCATTTCCAAACAGTTCACTGAAACACACAGCCTTCAGTGTCTAGAATAGATAGGTGTAGGCAATATCTGTTCTTCTGTTACCTGGGTTGACATTCTTCTGTTACCTCGGTGCCATAGCATTCCTCCTGACGCTCCTCCAGAGAAATGCATTGAAGAGGAGCTTAGTGACAGATCAGAGATCTCTTATAAGTGAGAAAAAGAAGTTGCTGAAATACTCTAGTCCAACTCTATTTAGGATGGCTGGGCAACTATTAGAGAATAGGAGGTTGTGTTGACCTTCTGAGAAACTTTGAGGCGTGATACCTCTCTACAGCCCCAGAACAAAATCCAAAATATTTTTGCCCAGGGGGCATAAGGGTATTCATTTGCCATGTTTCTGACTTCCCAGGCTTTTGACACTGGTCCTTTTCTCAGGGGCCCATGCAGCATATGAACCACATTTTTCTCTCCCCTGGTTTAACGCTTGCTTGCAAAATAAATTTCTTGCCACTGAAAGTGGTACAAGATTGGTATATTATGGTTCAATCTTCTGGACCCATACAGAATCCAGGCAGAGCACTTTAAAAAAATTAATGAAGTTCCCAAATTGTCTCCAAGGGCAACCCTTTGAAAAATCCATTTACTAATCTTTGCCCATTCCATTTACTGAGTGTTAGTGGCTGTTCTTTTCCAAGGTTTGGCCTTTCTTTTTGTTGCTTTCAACACCACATTGCTTTTAAACATGGAAAGTCTATATAAACAGAATGATTAGTTGCTGCTGGTCACCTTAGCTTCCATTAACTTGTGAAATTGCCTTTTAATCTTATCAAAACTTTTGGTCACATCTTGTAGCTGGGATGAGTGAGAATATGGTTCAATTTTTAAAGGAACAAAATTCAGATATTTCTTCATAAATGTGATGAAAATAAATTGAGATTTTAAAAAATGAATCTGCAAGAAAATGGAATTGAGCAGTGCAGGGCCACTAGGTACTCAAATTCTTAAATGTCTGTATTTGGATTTCTATGTCTTTAGTCATTTTTGTTCTGCTAAAACAGTGAAGCCTTCCACTTTGGCCCAAATGTGAGTGAAATCAGTGTTTGAAATGCCGATTTCATCCACATTTAGCAGCTACACGAGGGCTAAACCCTGACTTTCTGGAATTGCCCTCTCCCCTCTTCAAAGGGCGTTTGCAGGAGACCGCCCCCATTGCTTCCATGCCTGCAAAGATCCAGACCTTTATAGGTATTTTTTTAACCTGGATTAAACCTGGATAATCATGTTTATTCAAATTTGCAACAATTAGCCTGGAGCATCATATGGATGCCTCAGGCAAATCTGTATCCTATGTCAGTTTATGTGGCTGTGTAGACGGGGCTAGTGTTATCATTTCTTCTTACTGAAAACTTTCTCATTTAAATAACATTCTACTACTTTGAACCGATAAGCTCCTCATTTTTAACAACTTAATGGCAAGCCAGTACAAAGTGGTTTTCTATATGCTGGGAACAGGTTTCTCAACTGATTCCCCCCCCCCCCCCCCAGATCAAATAAGTAAGCCACTCAATTAAGTTCTGATAAGAACTTGCCAACATTCACAAATTTCTTCAGAAATGGGATAGAAAGAAACAAACAAAGGTGCAAAAAAGTGAAAACAACAAATGCATTCCTCTTAGACCCTGTACAATTTTTTTTCTCCTCAACTATAAGAATATTCAAGCCAGCATGAGAGGTGCAATCTAAAAAGTGTGTAAATTTTTCCAAGCTGTGTAAATTTCATACGTGTGTGTGTGTGTGGTGACAGGGAATTACTAGAAGTATTACAATGCCAGAGAGTAGAAAGAGGAGTGGTCTCAAAGGACTGAATCTGTGACACTTAACAATATGTAAGCATCTCAGTTTTAGAGACTTTACTGCCCAAAGCTGACATTATATAGCAGTTGCACTATCATAGATGGTGGATACATACCAGCATGAGCACTTTTGATGTCACATGTCTTTTCATTCACACTATTGTACCAATTTGATAGCCCATCGTCCCATGATCATACATACTTTCATAACCTCACCTCATGCTGCTGCTGCTCCACAATCGTTTTTCTTTCCACTTTTTAGAACAATTCAGAACTTCAGTAATGAATAACAAAAAAGATAAACATAACTGTTGAATATTTAATAAATACAAAACAGATAACTCAGAAATAGCAACAAAGAGGAAGAAGAATAGGAGAGAAGGGACATCCTACCCCCTGACATCACTTTACTGCCAAAGAGGAACAAAAATATTACACAGGTAGGTGACATGACCATTGTGGGATTGCAAACTATGGATGGGTTTTGTCTGTCAATAGTGGGATAACAGATTAATAATGGGGAGGAGGAAACCCAGCAGCGAGAGGCACACAGCATCATGCAATAGGGATTGTCAACAAAAATGACAGCTCAGCTTCCATGTAGGTTTGTCTGACTTGTGTAATAAAGCCCTAGGAGACAGGCAAGAGGGAAAAGGGACTAATTAAAAGCAAAAGACAGATTGCCCAGAGATGCTGGCAATACCAGCCCCTTTGGAAACAAAAGCCAAAATCATTTGTCATAAAACAAACAAACTGACCCAAAATATTTAAAAGTTAAGAGTAGAGACTGAGGAGGAGGAAATAAACCATATAATAAACAAGCAAAACTCCACTTAGTCCATCGGTTTCCCCCTCTATACATTGAATTGACAGGGCAAGAGCGCAGCTCCTCGAATGAGGATTTACAACCATGCTGCCATTTCTAAAGGGGTTGAGATTCTGCAATTCACATTAATGGAGGAAGCCAGGCAGCCTGCCTTAGGCAAAGCAGCAGGAACAAAGTCCACGTTGAAGGGTAGCTTTTGTGAAGAGCAGGGAACGTTAAGAGGGTTTGTTTCACAGCATAAATCCATCAAGCATTTCATTGTTTTGCCATTTTTGCCCTGAGGATGCATTTATGTGGCTTTCACATCCTTCCCTGTCCTATGTGACACTTTTTAATGTGCATAAAAATGCCAGTGGGCACAATCCACCAGGGATTCAGCTCTTCAAATTTCATTGAAACAAATGGAGTCTTACAATAGCACAGAAGCAAGGCAGTTGTCTTGAGTAGGAGAACATCCTACAGTGGATTGTGACCCATGTTAAACACTGTTATCATGCTTGTCTTCACAGTGAAATGGCAATGTAGGTCACTGTTACTCTCATTTTACAGATGGGGAATGAAGGGTTGGAGAAGACAGTGATTTATTCAGGGGTGCTCAGATAGTATATTGCTGATTAAAGGTTTGAACCTGTCTGCCCTATTTAATATCACCATCATGTCATGCTCCAAATCTGCAAATATACTGCCACTGCAAGTGATCAAATATCTGTGAACATTGTAAAAATGTTTTTTAAAACTTTGCTATGGGTAATAGTTAATTACTAAATACAGTAGAGTCTCATTTATTCAACATAAACAGGCCGGCAGAATGTTGGATAAGCGAAAATGTTGGATAATAAGGAGAGATTAAGGAAAAGGATTTTAAACATCAAATTGTGTTATGATTTTACAAATTGTGCACCAAATATCATTTTCTACAACAAATTTACATAAAAAGCAGTTCAATATACGGTAATGTTATGTAGTAATTACTGTATTTACGAATTTAGCACCAAAACATTGCAATGTATTGAAAACATTAACTACAAAAACATTGACTACTAAAAGACAGACTGCGTTGGATAATCCAGAATGGTGGATAAGCGAAGGTAGGATAAGCGAGACTCTACTGCACTACTATTACTAGTTAATTGGTCAACAAAATTTTGCTGAACTGCATCTTCAAAGCATTTGTTTTCTAGTTTGTTATGAGAATATTTATATCCTCTCCTTTACTATGGTATTTCAAGACAATATACTTTCAAGACAATGTTAGCCAGTATCCATCTTACAATTTTTGAGTAAGTATTGGAATTTGTAGTGGTTTTCCAACTCCAGAATTTTCTGAATGAAATAAATTATCGCTATCCATTTCAGTCTGATTTCTGGTCTAGCCATAGGGCAGAGACAGATTTGGTTGTCTTCATGGATGACCATCACAGTGTCCTGGAGAGGGAGGCTGTGTCCTTTTTGGTTCTGGTGGACCTCTCAGAAGCTGTCAGTACTGTTGGCCATGTATCCTTTAGAGCTACTTTGCTGAGATGGGACTTGGAGGCACTATTCCACAGTGGCTTCCTTCCTTCCTGGAGAGGCGAATCCCAAAAATGGTGCTGCTGGGACCCATGTTTGACTCCTGAACCACTGCTCTTTGAATACCTCTGAATTCTGTTCCCCATGTTATTTAAAAGCTACATGCAGCCTCTGGGAGAAGATAACAAAAAGGGGCATCTTATTAAAAAAAACTTTGTAAAAAAGGATCTTATTTGTCAGAATTCTTGTCAATTGAGGTATGCCTGTAGTTCTATTTAAATTATTTTAAATATAAGCACAGTACAGTGTTCCCTCACTTATCGCAGGGGTTACATTCCAGGACCACCCACAATAAGTGAAAATCCGTGAAGTAGGGACACTATATTTATTTTAATATTTATACATTATTTTAGTAGTTATACACTATTTTAAGTATTTATCAACCAGTCGTGTGTTGATAAATCGTCTCCTTCTCCTCCCGTTGCCGCTCCTTTTCTCTCCTTTCGGCTTCTCCTTCCTCCCTTCCTTAGGCTGTAAATTGTAAATTTTTATCATTTATAATAATCTTTTAGAATTTATTGAAAAACCGTGAAACATTGAATCCACAAAAAGTGAACTGCGAAGTAGTGAGGGAACACTGTATATAGCATGTATAAGGTGAGGGTGGGATTTGGGCCAAAATTACAAGTTTTATATGACCCATGGATAAGTCGAGGGTCATTCTTCAGATAGGGGAAAGTGCCAATAGAAGTAGTGACACAGCAGAGAGAGTAGAGGGGATCAGTGCTTCTCTTTGGTTCTCCCAGAATGGACTAATCTCTTACCTTTCACCATTCTACTTAGAGAAGGGAATGGTTCTTTTTAAAATAAGAGTCCAGGTACAGTATTCACAGTGACCCATGGGGTCAATTTTGTTTCTGACATTTCTAGACTTATACATGATTATACAGGGTATTTCAATTGCGTATGGTGTGGGATTTTTAATCTATGTGCACACCAGCGATGCTGCTATACAATTGTGAACATGGCATAAAAATGATAATAGAGGTCAAAAATATCTACTGACAAGAATTTATTTATTAAGAAGGAAAAAGGAGCAGGTGAACAGGAGTAATTTCAGATAATTTCATAGTTTAAGTCTCAGCAGAAAACAATGAAAAAACGGATGAGTGCAGTTAAATAAATCAGATATTCAATCTTCTGAGATGATATATAGTTCTGGAGTGAAACGCAGCAGTTGGCCTCATCCTGTCATTCTCTGGTCTCCAAACTGTTTCTGGATGCTGCATTGAGGGTGTGACTTCACCCATTTTTTTTGGTCTGGCTAGAGTCTTTAGTTCCCTACGTGATGCTGCTTATCATCCCTGTGTCCTACTCAGTCCCTTTCTGCATATAAGAGGATCTGAAGTCTATCCAACACTTGATCTGCACTCTAGCTTTAAGAAGAGTCTTGTATCTGAGCACAAATCAGGCCACACCAACTACAAGGAGTAACCATTTAGGGAAGAACAAAGAATATTGTTGTGCCTTTAAAACAATCCAAAATATTTACTATTATATGCCATAGGGTATTGCAAGTCTTCGAAACAATTCGAATGCATTGTAGAACAAAATTTTGTAAGAAAGGGTGTATTTCCTCAGTTTTATGGAATGAGCTGAGCCCATTAAACTTTTTTGCCATAAAAATGAGTTAGGATTGGACTGAAGCAATGTTCACACAGTACACTACACTATGTTATCCCCATATGTATGCATGTTCAACTGTGTATGAGAATCTCTCAGAAATACAGGCAGTCCCCAGGTTATGAACAAGATAGGTTCTGTAGGTTTGTTCTTAGGTTTTATTTGCATGTAAGTCGAAATAAGTACATTTTTCAGTGTAACTCTGGCCATATATATATGTATGGCATAGGGAAGGGTGAACACCCCTGTGACATTTGTTTTGCTGTCTGTGCCCCTGTTCAGAAAATTTCACCTCATTTTCTGTTCCAGTGATAATTGGATTAAAAAAATTGGCTTGTTGTGGAAACAAGGATTGGTTTTAAAGCTTCAGTTGAGACACCTTTCCCCCATGATAACTCTTCCAGGAGCGAAATTCCCTTCCTAGGGGTAGATTTCTCTCTCTTTCTGTTGTCTCACCCTCCTCCCCCCCCTCCAATTCTTAACTATGAGTTATTTGTAAGTTGGATGTTGGTAACTCTGGGAATGCCTGTATCTAGAATCTGATGAAGTATAATGTTTTGTGTATGTGTGTTCTCTATGTGATATCTTTTGCTATCCACTACAAGAAATAATTAGATTTATCCTTTGGGAATTCTGCATTTGAAAAAGACAGAGAAAATAGCAAAGATAGTAAGATAGTTTGAATTTAATTAATATTAACGTCACCAAGCAGAATAAAGGGCTAACAATAAATTCTAATTAATAATACTCTACCTATCTTGACCATTGCTTAAGCAGGAATTCTCAGGATTAAGTGAAGAAGACTGTTAAACATCGCTAAACATGTTTTACTCAGCTGAATAGCTATATCTTAAGCACATTATTCACAGCACAGGAAAAAAGATAAATTGATTTGTAATATATACCCAATTAATCACACGATTGACTGATTGATGAAAGATCTTGCAAAGGTTGAAAAATGTCCCCTCAAATAACTGGACCACATTTTAAAAGAGACATACTCCTTTCTTCTCACCTTCCCAACTGATGCTTTTCATTTCCTTTCCTCACACTGCCTTCCTTGTTTGTTTGGCAGAACACAAATACTAGGTATCTTGAAGGGTTTTTTTCCATACCTGATGGCACGGCATTCCTGGTTCCCATCTTGCCACTTGAAATATTAAGTTGGCACTGGAAAAAGTTATTTATGGGATCAGCACCAAAAGGTCTAACTTCTAGATAGATCTTGAAGATAGATACCTTCTGACTTCAACAAAGACATCAACAATCTGGGCCAGTCTTTTTGGCCTGTAACTCCCACTGATCATTGAGCATCCTTTTCCATTGACCATACTGGTTAAGGATGATGGTGGTTGTATGGCAAAACATCACAAAGTCACTAAATTGATTAACATTGCCTAGAAATGCCTAAGTAGACATTGCTTTATAGAGTTGTTTATTCAAGGAGTTATTGTTTTATTACGTATACAGTACAACTCTCTTATCCATGGTTTCAGATATCTGTGGGGTGTGTGTGGGGGTCTTGGAATGTATTCCCTAATGGATACAGGGGTTGTATTGTATTTTATACTTTTAATGACAAGTACACCACCCAGAGAATTTTACTGGGCAATTTAAAAGGTCGTTATGTCTATAGTAATAAGTGTGTATGTGTGTGTGTGTATGCACGCACCCGTGGGCACATTTGTGTGTATGCCACTGCTTCAAATACTGTGTAATCTTGACATCTCCAACTGCCTGATAAAATTTGTCATTCCTAACTCCAACTTTGTGTGCATGTATGTACGTACATGCATAAATAGAGATAAACAGTGGGGCAGGGGAGAGACTTTCAGATAATTTTAATTTTTAGGTCCCAGTCCATCCTATAGTATATCCTGTTGAAATTTACGGTACTCATTGTTAAGGAGATGTGTATGATGTGTAATGGTTTTGTTAACTTAACAAACACACTAATGTTTCTAAATGAGGGTTTATTTGAAATGTAAGAAGTCATTTGCACCTGTTCAGGGACAACTGGTTTTCAGGTCCTAGCAGCTGATATTCAATTAAAATGTCTTTACTGCAGATGAATTCCTGCTGACTGTTTATTTAACTTCAGTACAGAACAATGTCACCTGCAAAGAATTCCATTTTCCCGGAATTATTTTACCTGCAAGGAATTCAGCTCTCTGCAACCTTGCCAGTATAGCTAATACTGAAAAGTGTTGGGGATTGCAAAACCATTGGGGGGGGGGGGGGCAGAATTCACAATTCTGGTGTAGACTCAATAACAAAACTTCTATGTATTGCTATCAATCACTAGACATTCACACAAAATGCATCAGAGCCTCAATCAGAGTTCATTGCGCAAGTAAGCAGTCTCAAGTCAGAGGAGATGTGGAATATACTGCCTTGGGGAGTAATGAAGTCTAGTTCTCTAGAGGTTTTTAAACAGAAGCTGAATGACCATCTCACGGGAGTGCTTTGATTGTGTATTCCTCCATGGTGTTTTCCAAGTATGTAAATCTGTTTTTAATCATCTTTTTTTAGAGTTGTAAAAACAATAATACACACTTTAAATAAACCTCAAAATAAACTGTAAGGCAGTGAAGGGTGGGGGAAAGACTATAGCTCCATGACTGACCACATGGTGTGCATGCAGAAAATCCTTTGCATCTCCAGGGACCTCTTCATACTCGTAGCCAAAATCGCTGAGTATTGCCACGAATCGCAGTGATCCTGGCAACGCTTGCCCAGGGGCTTAGAGACCTGGTACCCTGCACTTTGCACTGTCCCAGCTTCCCCACTACCTCATCATATGCGGGAAATCTTTTTAAGTTGGCTCAACTCATCAATTTCTATTGAAAGACAGGATGCCTCCTGTCTTTCGCTGCTGGCTATTTTTTTGGTGGCGGCAGGGGTTTTGAGACAGTTTTACCACATACCGTAGCTGCCATGAAAGTACTTCTCTGGGGTGTGATGGGAGCTGGCGGGCTCCGTGACAAATATACAAAGAAAAAAACCCGTTGCAGCCACCAAAAATAAGCCTGTGTGAAGAGGTCCCAGATTTATTTTTTGTAAGGATCAGGGAAAAGGTGATAGAAAAAAGTACTGAAGATACAGGACAACTGCTGCCAGTTAGAACAATCAGTACTATACTTGACTGACAAATAATTTGACGACAGAAAAAGCAACTTCTGGTGTAAACCTGAGTTATATTATGTTGTACCTATGCATCAAAGTGTCCTATATGAAGATATTTGTACAACCATATGTACACCTGTTTCTTTGAAGAAAGAACCCAAGTCCATAGTATGCTACATTACACACACTTTATATAGATAGAGGGTGTCTGTTAGCAAGAAAAAGAGAACCATTATTTTTTTTAAAAATCTCCCACTTTATTTCCTTTTCCTGTCTATCTGGCTAATACTTGGCTATGTCTCCAGCAGAATTGCTTTGTCATTCTAAATCATGTTTTTTCTTCATTGCTCGAGACTCACTTTCCCTTCTGTACAAGGGGGGGGGATATGTACGTTTACTTGCTTGTGGATATAAATCTGGATATAAACCATATGGATATAAATATGTATAAAAAGCATGAATATTGGTAATGATCTCTGAGACTGGATGAAAAATGGCGTTTAAGTGCAGATTATTAAACCTGTCATTTTGTTGAGTGCTCTTGCTCAGAATTCTTTCCATTTCCCTCTCCCTTGCCCAAATCACTGAAAACAGGTGGGCGTGTGCGCCATGCACTTGGCACACAAAGAGTTTAGAAAACCTCAGAGAGGCTTAAAATAACAGTTGTATTATGGCGCTTCAGTATGTAACACTGTAAATTAAGCTTCTTGCAGACTCCATTATACCACCATGCCGGTCCCTCTGTCCATTGTGCTGAATTTTAAACTTTTCCCTCCTCCCTCGCCTCTATTTCTCTCTTCACAGAAGTTTCTTGTTTTATTCTCCATGGTCTGACCTTAATGGCCAGACATTTATCACTGTTCTTTCTTTGGCTAAACAACTTTTACTTCACATTATATGTTGGCTGGGTTGCATTTCAGAGATATTACGAATAGTTTTGCAGTACATTATTACATTCATTGTCTAAAGGAACCTATGCCCTTGGTATAGATCTTTTTCGCATCCAGGTTACCCATCTAAATGTTTTTACCCATCTTGACTTAGTTCAACACAAAGCAAATCAAAGCACTATGACCTCTTAAAGCTATTGTATACATGTTTTGATGCTGGATAAATTGTGGTGCAGATATAAAAGTAAACTTACACAACAGGTTTCCAAGGCACATGTACATGCACTACATTGTCCTCTTGGATATCAACAAGTAATTTTTTGCACTTTAGTCATAAGCACTGTACTAAGTCAGGCAGGGTAAGAAAGCTTCACAGGCCTTCTGCTAAACCTGGAGAGATACTTCTTCTCATGCCCCACACCCTAATCAATCTTTTAAAATAACTGAAATAGACACTTCACTATATGTGTATGAGTGTGTGTGTGTATGTATATGTGTATGTGTGTGTGTGTGTGTGTGTGTATATATATATATATATATACACACACACACACACACACATATACATATATACACACACACACACACACACTTTATTGTATTCTGAAAGCCCCTGGGGCCAATTTTGCCAGGTTCCAATCCAACATTGATTAGAACCAGGGACAGGAGATAACTTTTTTCAAAACTGAAAGAGAGCAGAAAGAAAGCTTCTCTAAAGTGAACACGACTAGGAAACAGTAAAACAAAAAGCAGTAAAAAATGACAGGTGTGTATGTGCTCTGGAAACTGAAGAAAGCTCATCAAAAGATAATTAACACATATAAAATATGGTGTTTTGGGGGAGTTCTGTAGATACCATGGACTGCCAAAAAAACAAATTAATGAATCCAAGACTAAATCAAGCTTGAACTCTCATTTGAAACCAATGTGACTGAGCTGAAAATATGGTACTTTGGACATATCATGAGAATACATGGTTTATTTTAAATGACATAAGTCACAATTTGATGACAATGAACAATAGCAATCCGTACATGATACAAGTGGTTTTCTCCAATTAAAGGGCAAAAACCAGTAAAAGTGTATGTGTGGGATGGGATGTACTGTCCAACCTACAGGTGCATGCAGGTCTTGGGCCATACTTTGAACATCCCTGGATCAAACAGTGGCAAACATTACTAATTACTAATAATATTACAATATAGTGTTGTAGTACAATATAGTAATATATAATGCTTATATTGTGCTATACGAATAATATAATATATTGTATGTACATATGACTTGTAAGCCGCCCTGAGTCCCCTTCGGGGTGAGAAGGGCAGGATATAAATGTCACTAATAAATAAATAAATAAACCATCCAGCAGATCCTTCTATTCCCTGAGTTTCAGCCCATGGAAGAATCTCTCACGTCTGCAAAAGCTTCTTCAGTCATATCCACAGAAGGGAGAAATCCACAGAGACAAAGGAATGCACCCATGAAATTGCTGCCTTCATTAAAATAAATTGCCCACTCATGCTGAAACTCAATGTGTTCACTGGAGAGACCAAATACAGACAATTCCTCCAAAATGAGAGATCCTCTAGAGAGAGAAAATACAGTCCATTTCTAATATAATATGCAGGCTGATGATGATGTCTATTCCATAGTAATGCTTATATACCAATGTAAGTTCCAGTCAACAAAACTGCCTGTGAAGTTCTGGATGTAGAAGCCACCAGGTTCCAATACAGATTTGGGGGTGGGAGTCTACAGTTTCCATCCACCCATTGGCTATTTCATAGAATCATAGAATAGTAGAGTTGGAAGAGACCTCATGGGCCATCCAGTCCAACCCCCTGCTAAGAAGCATGAAATCTCATTCAAAGCACCCCCGACAGATGGCCATCCGGCCTCTGCTTAAAAGCCTCCAAAGAAGGAGCCTCCACCACAGCCCGGGGGAGAGAGTTCCACTGTCGAACAGCCCTCACTGTGAGGAAGTTCTTCCTGATGTTCAGGTGGAATCTCCTTTCCTGTAGTTTGAAGCCATTGTTCTGCGTCCTAGTCTGCAGGGCAGCAGAAAATAAGCTTGCTCCCTCCTCCCTATGACTTCCCCTCACATATTTATACATGGCTATTATGTCTCCTCTCAGCCTTCTCTTTTGCAGGCTAAACATGCCCAGCTCTTTAAGCAGCTCCTCATAGGGCTTGTTCTCCAGACCCTTAATCATTTTAGTTGCCCTCCTCTGGACGCTTTCCAGCTTGTCAACATCTCCCTTCAACTGCGGTGCCCAGAATTGGACGCAGTATTCCAGGTGTGGTCTGACCAAGGCAGAATAGAGGGGGAACAGGACTTCCCTGGATCTAGACGCTATTCCCCTATTTATGCAGGCCAGAATCCCGTTGGCTTTTTTAGCTGCCGCATCACATTGTTAACTCATGTTTAACTTGTTGTCCATGAGGACTCCAAGGTCTTTTTCGCACACACTGCTGTAGAGCCAGGCGTCCCCCATCCTGTATCTTTGCATTCCATTTTTTCTGCCGAAGTGAAGTATCTTGAATTTATCCCTGTTTAACTTCATTTTGTTAGTTTCGGCCCATCTCTCTAGTCTGTCAAGATCGTTTTGAATTCTGCTCCTGTCTTCTGGAGTGTTAGCTATCCCTCCCAGTTTGGTGTCGTCTGCAAACTTGATGATCGTGCCTTCTAACCCTTCGTCTAAGTCGTTAATAAAGATGTTGAACAGAACCGGGCCCAGGACGGAGCCCTGCGGCACTCCACTTGTCACTTCTTTCCATGATGAAGACGATGCATTGGTGAGCACCCTTTGGGTTCGTTCGCTTAGCCAATTACAGATCCACCTAACCGTAGTTTTGTCTAGCCCTCATTTATTAGTACTCTTTACTTTTTTGGTCTTTGGCCAGTTCCTAATTCATAAGCAGACTTTTCTTCTCATCCCATGCTTGACAGGCTTGATAACTTTATCTTTCAAAAGTCTCCAAGTGTTTTCCAATTCTCTAGTTTGCAACTCAAAGCAGCCAGAGAAATTGGAGGTCAGTTGAGGTCATGGTATATTACCATAAATGATTGGTGAATATGGATCTGCAGACAAACTTTGCCACATGAAACTTGAATTGGTAGAAGAATCTCATTGTTTATATGCCATGATTACATTGATATATATTAACAACATTTATATGTATTGTATATAGTTGCATACCTGGGGGTTTCTTCTTTATTGTGTGTAGAAGTGCTTTCATTTAGAATTTGTTGGTGTTCTGTTCATTATGGTATTGGGTTAAATCTCTGGGAAATGAAGATTGCCTGGATCAAAGCATTCTCATTTGTATTACTACTTCTGAAGATCAGCGCTTCACATAGAAAATATAAAGAAAAAATCTGAATGTGAGACATAATTGGATTATGATAACCAAAGAATTAAAGGGACCAATATTTTTATTGTAGGTGATCTAAGAACGATTTCAAGTAAACCCTATTTCCCTTTCTTTCACAAAATATTGCACAGAACTCCATGATGTACAGAATTTCATGACTTCACTGTGCATTATGCATAGCAGTGCTTCTCGAGCTATCTGTTGTGGGGGCTAGTATTTTTTATAAAATTCCAGGAACCATATTTGTGCCCATTGGCTACAACTTTCTTTTTTTTCCCCCAGAGAACTTACTTGCAGACTAGTAACAAATAGGTCTTCATGATAAATAGCACTTCATGATAATCCCTTTTCTTGTGATAAAGCAGCTATTGAGCCACTACACATGACCTGCGTCTTTTAACACCCGCAACTTGCTAGTTTTGTATTTATCACTTGTGTAATTGTTCCAGCATGCAGTGTTTTATGTGCTTTAGTTTGTTCTTCCTCACCATACACCTGTAATAAGCTGCTATTATTCCCATTTTATGGATACAGAAGTGAAACTGAGAGATAATTGCTTGCCCAAGGCCACTCGGCAAATTCATGGCTCGGTAAGGCTTGAATCAAGTCAACCCATTACACCTGCTCCATATGGCCTTAATAATTTGCAGCCTGTTGTGCTCATCAGCTCTCAGGTCTTTCTGGTTTGATCTTTGAAGGTGAAATTTAACATCACAGTGGCTGTGCAAACTTGTAGAAAACATTTCAAACTGAAATCCCTAAGTGCTAATAACACTCCTATGAATTGTCTCTCTCACACATCTTTTATTTGTTCCTGTATTGTATATTATTTACTTTGGCTTTCTGTTTTACAGCTCTGTTTCTCCAAATGGGAAAACATGTTTTATTTACTGCAATATGGCTCCCCAGAGACCACAATGAAGAAGGAAGCAACAGCTGATTCTCATTGGTTCCTATGTTTTCAAGGAATACGTTTGACTGGTGGTTTTCAAGGAATACATTTGACTGGCGTCCTTGATCTACAGTCATGGTGGAGAGACAATGAACAATGCAGCAGGGGGAGCAGGAGAAGACTGCATAATTCACGTACATCACCAGATAGTGACACCATGGGAGTGATGCTAGAGCTCTGAAGGCATTTGAAGTCAAACAGCATCTAGGAACAACTTTTGTCCCGGGCCTGACTATACTATACTCTTTTAATAAGGCACGGTGTCTTTTAAATATTGTGTTTGCGCTGACAAGAGGTACTCTTCAATGGTTTCATTCCACAGTACTAATAAAAGTCAGAGTCTTGCTGCTGGAATGTCTCATTTGTATCTTGTTCAGGTGAAACAAATGAGCCTTATCTCCTACAGTTCTGTAGTAGTAGTAGTAGTAGTAGTAGTAGTAGTAGTAAATGTTATTTCTAACCTGCCCTCTCTCCCTGAAGGGACTCAGGGTGGTTTACACATACAAAAAGCAAATGTAGCATGGTTGGTAGTCCCAAAATGCCACATAGTTGCACTGCAAAATGAGGAAACTAGGACAATGATTGCTCCGATTCATTTTTGAGCAGAAACATTGTCTTTCTGACTGACCCCTAGGCATAAATGTAAGACCATGGCTAGCTCTGTCCTTAGGAAAGATGACACAGCTGGGGGTGAGGAGTACCAACAGATTGTTGGAATAATGCCCCCTGAACTTGACAAGAGAATACTGTCCATGTGTGAAGTCGTCTGTTGTCAGGACCCAGGCTGCAGAGCACCAATAACCATGCGCAGAGACCAGATTCTATCTAATATCTTTATTAAAGAATTATATAAAGTCAATAAAAACAAGTGAAGAATATAGTTCAGAAGCAGACCTTTCAGGAAAGGCCAAATATAGTCCAGGAAAATAATGTCCAATATAAGATATTAGAGTCCAAAGTTATAATCCATTAACCGAAACACACACTTTGCCAAGCAGAAGTGTGGGGAGATGACAAGGTCTTATAGTCCATTGAAGCTTGACAACAAGGCTGGAACTTAAGCTTGATTCTTGGCTGGATCAAAGACTTGAAACGTGGCAACTTGAAGCATGAAACAAGGTCCGTGGCGAAACGTGAGACAAGGCAAGACTTGAAACTAGATCCGGGAAGCAGGGAACAAGAAATACGAAGTCCTCACACGATCTCTCTCTCAAGCTGATCAATTGACTCCGCAAGGTTCCCCTTGCGGCAAAACCCCTATATAGGGTCTTGTTTTCCCGCCAACAGAACACTTTCCCTGGAGAACAAGAAGCGAAACCCAACTCTGTCCTGATGCATGACTCCTTAGAATTTCCCAAGGGAAGCAGACCTAATCAGCTAATTGTTTGGCTGCAATTCTGAGACTCCGGCGATTTGCCTCCCTGACTCCTCTATCTCTATTATAATTGTCCTTTCGGGAAAACGGGGGAGAATTCTGCCCAAGGCTTGTTTGGTTAACTTCCTGAGGACAAACATCCTCCAGGTGGAGAGGCTCCGATTCAAGCAGAACCAGTGGAAATCCCATGTTTTCCTCCTCGTCTGCCACAATAGTACTAGGAACGGGACTACAAGGCCCATGAGACATCACATCTGTTAATTTATGATGACTCCATTGATTTCATGGAATACTCAGAGGTTTTTTTGCCTAATTCCTTCTTCCATAATATATCCCAGGGGTCCCCAAACTTTTTAAGCCGAGGGCCAGTCCCCAATCCTTCAGACTGTTGAGGGGCCAGATTATCATTTGAAAAAAATACAAATTCCGATGCACTCTGCATATGTCTTATTTGTAGTGCAAAAACAACAACAACAACAAGAACAATGAAAGAACAATACAATATTTAAAAATAAAAACAATTTTAACCAACATACATTGATCAGGATTTCAATGGGAAGTGTCGTCCTGCTTCTGGCCAATGAGATAGTCAAGTTAATTAGGATTGTTGTTGTTGTTGTTGTTGTTGTTGTGTGCCTTCAAGTCATTTCAGACTTTGGGTGAGCCTAAGTCTAAAATTTATTTATTTATTATTTATTTATTTACTGCATTTATTTACTACATTTGTATCACACCCTTCTCACCCCAAAGGGGACTCAGAGTGGCTTACAAATTATATATACATACAATATATTATATTATTAGCATAGCACAATATTAGCATTATATATTACTATACTGAACTACACCACTATACTGTAATATTATGAGTAATATTATATGTAATATAGAATATATAATTAATATTATTATATGGTATTATTATTAGTGTTATATTGTATTACATTATAATATTATTATCATATTATATGTATATACAATATATTATATTATAAAACTGAGGGCGGGGGCCAGGTAAATGACCTCAGAGGGCCGCATCCGGCCCCCGGGCCTTAGTTTGGGGACCCCTGATATATCCTATAGCACTTGGTATTCCTTGAGGGACTAATCAACATGATTCTGCTTAGTTTCCAAGATCAGACAAGATCTGGTGCCTTCACTGTCCTGCTACCAGTGTTCAAGTAGAATTTGACTAACAGCCCAACATAACAGAAAGCAGAAGTTTCATTGAGGCAGTAAAACGCCCTATGGCAGCCTTTAAAATTCCATGCATGTGATATATATCATTACTAACACTAGTTTCTGCACCCTTGTGTTTGTCCCTTTGTTGTGAAAGAGGAAGCTTATCGGTTGACAAAGCCAGTGAGGAATATTATCTACCTGTGCAATTGGGCCTGAAATGGTAGGGTTTTTGTCTTCCTCAAAGCATCAGCCGTCATAGTGATATGAGGGCTATCCAGAATGTACATTATGTTTTGGAATTAAAAATGAACAAAGTATAGGAGAAAACATTTATCATATGCAGTTGAAAGCCACACCCAAATACCACATCTCACGTAGTCGCCATTCAAATCTAGGCACTTATCATAGTGATAAATGAACTTGGAAACTCCTTCCCCACTAAATTCTGCCGCCTCAGCCATCAACCACTTGTTTGTTTGTTTATTTATTTCTTTATTTATTTACAGCATTTATATTCCTCCCTTCTCACCCCGAAGGGGACTCAGGGTAGATGACATTATATACATATACGGCAAACATTCAATGCCCATATACACATAGAACCAAGACAGAGACAGACGCAGAGGCAATTTAACCTTCTCCTGAGGGGATGTTCGATTCTTGCCACAGGGAGGAGCAGCTGCTGCATCATCCACTGTGACAGCACTTCCTTATTCCAACGTCGTAAATTAGTTAAATTGTTTCCAACAATGGGGGCATGGCTGGCAACGCAGCATTTTGGCGACGCTGTGCAGCTGCGGAAAGGGGAAAGGGTTGATGACTGAGGCGGCAGAATTTAGTGGGGAAGGAGTTTCCAAGCTCATTTATCGCTATGATAAGTGCCTAGATTTGAATGAAGACTACGTGAGATGTGGTATTTGGGTGTGGCTTTCAACTGCATATGGTAAATGTTTTCTCCTATACTTTGTTCATTTTTAATTCCAAAACGTAATGTACCTTCTGGATTACCCTCGTATTTCTTTTACGATGTTATAGTTGCATTTAATTGTTTCACAAGCACATGGGCACAAAAAGCCCCAAACTGCAATTTCAGAACCAATTGTTAAGGCTATTTTTTTTGGTCCCTAGATAACCTTTCTCCAAAAAAACCAAAAAACTTTGGGTTCTGAGAAAGGGGGAGTTGTGTCCAGAGCCGGCCCTAGGTATTTTTCATGTGTAGGCGAACAGAATTTCGCCTGTAAACCAATCACTGAAAAATAAAAGTGTTGGATAAGCGAAAATGTTGGATAATAAGGAGGGATTAAGGAAAAGCCTATTAAACATCAAATTACATTAAGATTTTACAAATTAAGCACCAAAACATCATGTTTTACAACAAATCAACAGAAAAAACAGTCTCGACTGTGCCCTCGTATGTTTTGCGCCCAAAGCGACCGCTTAATTCGCCTCATTGTTGGACCGGTTCTGGTTGTGTCTGATAGACATGTAGTAGTAGGTAAAAAAGGAATACCATAAACTTTATAAACTGCCCATCTCTGATTTAAAAGGTGCCTACTTTTATACATTAATGCATATCTGAAGATTATGCATAACTTTGTGGAACAAACACATGCCACTCAAATTATCAAAGCAACAACTTTCTTTTTTATAATTGTAATGTTTGTAATTTCAGTATATATGACATGTCGCTTTTATTGTATTTCTCAAGACACTGAATTTTAGAAGCCTTTGTTTGTTCTAAAAGATTGTTGCATCACAGTGAACTCCCATTCTTGTAGTTCAGAAGTTATATTTTAGTAAGTTCCAGAATTAACGAATTTACACTGCTGTAATTCAGTTATATTTAATCACCTGTGTTAGAATGGTACTTTTCAAAATTTATCAGTGGGTTTTAAAATTTAAATCTAACGTACTTAATAGTAACCAGAAGAAGTTTCATGTGGCTGAATTTTCAAAAATGGCAAGCATTGGCACCTTTCTTTCCTTATAATTACGGTTCTGGGCAATGAAAGCCAATGGAAATTAACCCATCTGAACCTAAACATTCTTCATTGAAAATAGGAATGAAACCAAATGTAATGTGATTTTTCCATCATGTATGCCTTCAGCTTTCTTTTCTGTCCTTTAGCTGAGAATATGACTACAACTTTCATTATGAATTTATCTGAGTGCAGGTAGAAAATGTAGCCTGAAGCCTTCCCTCCTCAATATCAGGATAAAGAAAAGGACAGCAGAAATTTCCTCTACATTTATTGATGTTCCTCCCTATAGAGATATTGAAAGAATTTGAAAATGAGAGTTTCAGAATACTAGTTTTCCCAGCTTGTCATGCCCAGATGTATACCAAGGAAAGATATTTTTGCCCTTCAACTCCTACCTGGCTCACTGTTCAAGACATAAATGTTATGAATTCATGATGCATCAATTTCACATCTGTAAAGCCTGCATTTATTAGACTATGTACTCAAAGCCATCAACTGCTGTTGGTGCATGCTCATGTCTTCATTACTTTAATCCTCTTCTCATCCTAATCTTGGTGGTAGCTTCAATTGACCAGAATGACTAAAAATCTAATTTGACAGAGCCAGGCTGATGGCAGCAAATTAAAGCCTTCAGATATGTTCAGTTTAAAAGCCTACTGCCATTACCAAAATGTATTATTTTAACAATTATGTAAAACTTGAAAATTATTTGGATGTCCTCATAATCTGAGGCCTTAAATTGTAGATTGCTATGTGCAAAACAATGCATCACACAGATTTTGAGCAATCAAATGACTCAGGAATTTCCAAGTCTGAAAAGTCAGGTACACCCCAAGGGGATGCAACATGTAAATGTGACCTTTAAAGCGATTCACAAGTCTGACCACTGGAGGAAAAGAAATCCACACAGTAGCCCAGTACAGGCAATATGTTCTAACTGAATATACAAGGAAAGATGAAGGAGTCTCATGGGAGTCTGTGTTCCACATAATCCACAGCTAAGCACCCATGCTTACCATGCAGACGCCTGCAGTGGAGAAATAATCATGCATATGGAGGTTGCCAGGCAATTTGGTGCCCTATGCAATGAGGGTCCTGTGCCTAAAACTGTATGTGTAAAGCTTCACCTCTGCCTCCACTTGCATTTCCACACTACAGAGGAAACAGGATAATGTGCATAATTTAAAGGCTGGAGCAGGGAACCTCAGGCCTTGGGACTGAATCCAGCCCTGCTGAGGTTACAATGCAGCCTGCTAGGATTTTCCATATGGTCAAGATCTTCCCTCATGGTAATCTTATTTGGAACTTTCCCAAGTTTCAGATTAATTCTTACCATTATAAAAGTCTGGGATTTCTCTTTGATTGATGATTTCTGGAAAGAAGAGTTTGAATCAGAAATGTACTGGCCTTTTTGGTTCCATACTTTTGCCTTTGGCCTCATCAAATGTGGATGCTGAGAAATTTTTTGGAACTGAATTCAGCCTACAGAGTGGAAATTGTTTTATTCTATTCTGATCTATTCTAGGTTCCTCATGTGGAAAGAGCAGACCAACATCCCTGCTCATCTGTTGAATTCAGTTACCAAAAATAAGAATAACTGGACTCTTCTTGTTGTCATACGTAAATGCAAGCTCCACTGCTGAAACATTTGAGGGATTTTTGTCTGATATGTAATATGTGCATTTAATTCAAAGTTATAGAAGTGGAGTTGTATATATATAGTACCATTACCTATGTGGAAACCTATTTATTGTGCATTCAGTTGAGCACTCAATTGTTCAGTAATACAATTCAGCACAATGATCAGAATAAGAAGTATTATGTAACTCCACATATCTGGAAATCTTCACTGTGAAAATGCCATGTAGAATCTCTGCCCAAACCTACATCTGGCTTGTCACTTATCAGCACCTTTATCACAAGACCAGTGACAATGGAATCAGTGTTGCAATATCAATGATAATAGCAAATAATGATACTGTGATGGTCCTATAATCCATTGAGCTGACTAGTTTAGAACCAGTCAAAAAAAATCCCACAATCTCTTAACAATTCATCCATACATTTCCCTACAATCTGGAGTTGAAAGCTATTTTCTGTAGCAGTCAGGTGACTATTTCCCAAGTATTTTGGAACAGCACCAGTCTACTTTACTCACCTCTGGAAACAATCTGTCCTTTAATCTATTTCTTCTGGAGGTTTGATTTAGGCACTTTTGTTACCAGCTTATTAGAACACACTCATAAGCATTCTTTCTCACCCACATAACTGCAGGAAGTAAAGGTAGGCAATAGTTTTCAGAGCCTGAACTAATTTAATTCCTACCTGCAAGATAATGTATGTATGGTATATGCATACATCTCTTCTTTGGAGGGGGCCCACTTTGGAGACAAACCATGGAGAAAGAGTGAGAGAGGGTTTGTTTTTTGTGAGCCTTGTTTGTGAAATGAGATTTCCCCACTTCTCATTTGAGAAGGAAACCCATATTGAAAACTCAGGCAATGACTTGGCTCACTTTTGAGCCAACATAACTTGGCTTCAGAAGAACCCTTTCCCACTTCCGTGCCACCAATCCTCTACTTTCTCCCTAACCCTTCATTCCATTCCATTTGAATCAAGAGTGGGTCAACTTTGCCTGATGTTGAATCTTTAATCAGCCCTGCCCATCAGCCACGACTAGCACTAGTGCAGCAATACTGACCTAGGATTTGAAATTGTATCCTGGTTCCAGCTCAAAGTTCTTACCTGGAAATGAACAGCTATTGGGATTAGGGAGCTTCAGCCTTGCCATCCCTGTCACCATACAATGGAAGAGCTCTGGGAAAGATCATGGGCATCATGGGCAGCCCCTACTGGCATAAGCAGAGTTGTCTGCACAATCTAGAAGAAGGAGGGGGTTAAGATGAAGGCAGGGAAAAGGAGATGGTGGCAGTAGTCCTTGTGGACAATGGACTGGTCCATGTCAGACCCAATCATGCTGTCCACAGTGTGCCCAAACTGTGAGACTACAACTTAAATAAAGCTCCAGAAGTTGCTAGACATCATATAGACAGTCAGGACTGACTTCTAGGTAAGTGTAGGCTTTTGAGCTGGTATAGAAAAACTCTTTAACTGATATCATTGTATCAATGCAACACTCCAGTAAATGATGATATTGCAAGCATATACCCCCATCCATAAGTCTCAGATTTCTACAATACATCTATCTTTTATAATGGGTTAATGAAAAGGAGGAACTGGAATCATGCTGCCCAGATATCGAAAAATTTAGAGGTAAGGTCAGCATGGTGTAATGATTTCAGTGTTGGACTGTTGTTTGAAACATTTTGATGTTCTTAATTGCCATAAAGTCATTATGAATGAGAGGAGAACCATTGGGATTTAAGTATTTGATTCTGGGCACCAGAATTCAAATGCCTGCTAGTGCTTAGCCATAGAAACCTACTTGGTGACCTTGCAGTTACAGACGCGCAGCCTCAGATGAAGACAAAGGCAAGTTCTCCTCTGAAAAGGTCTTATCAAGAAAGCCTTGTGATAGGGTCACATTAGGATCGCTATGCATTGGAAATAACATGAAAGCACATAGCATCAACAAAATGCAAAATTAGGTTTTTAAAGAGCAGGGCTGTGGATGTTACATTTGTTGGCACAGTGAGTGACAGTTGGCCCCCTTGCCACTCAGAGAAGGAAAGTCATTAACTTTCATTGTATAGGAGCATCAAGGAGCCACAGATGGAGCAACTGGAATCATTTACATGGAACATTAGTTTTAGAAGCTCCTTCAGGGCAGTCAAAGGAGGTGGCCTATGAATAATTTTCAACTTGCCAAGGCCCTAATGTGCCATAAACACAGAACATGATGACACAAAACATAAATACTTTAAATGCTTAAGAAGCTCCTCCCTTTGTGTCAAGGAAGGTCTTTTGTTCACATTAGGTTCACAACAGCTTTTTCTTTCTGGCAGAAATCTTTCTGCCATCTACAAGAAAAAGCAGACATTAAAATTGTGGTGGATGAATGTTCCAGATACAAAGAAGGATGTGACTTACAATGAGAGAAAAGGCCCTGGTTCTTAATAATAATAAATAATAAAAAACTTTATTTATATTCCGCCCTATCTCCCCAGGGGGACTGAGGGTGGATTCCAACATACAAAAAGGCAAACATTCAATGGTTTAATAAAACAAACACATACCGACAAAATAATCCAGAAACCCCACATGTAAACATAAAATTAGAACCTAACATCAATAAATTAAACAAAACGTAATCAAACGAAATTATATAGTTACATAAAACCTAAACATAAAACATTCATTTTGATTTACAGGAGCCAACCAAAGTTCACAAAGTCATATGGGTTGATTGTGTGGCCAGTGATGACCGCTGGGCCTGAATCTTCAATTGCAATATCATCATTTTGTTCCTGAGGAATGGTCTGATGTGATAGCCAAAATATATACAGACGTCCTCCAGACATATTAGACTACAATTCCCATCACTCTAATCCTAATGTTTAAACTTAGTTTGGGGTGTTTTCTATTGCTCTAAACTGCTTTAAAATCCTTTTATGCACATCATATCTTGCAGGTTTACAACATAGGTTTGGATATAAATAGCTGAAAAATGAACAAACAATATAATGCAACATTGCTGCACTGGTGGGAATTGTGAGGATTATTGTTTAACATACCTAGATCATACTGAAGAAGGGTTTTCTATGGTTTCTATGAGTGGGAAGAAGACAAATGTATGCCAGATGTTGTTGATTTCTCATACTGAACACCTTGTCTGCAATACTGCTGAACATATAATTAATAATCTATGTCAACTAGTTAGTTATATGTGTGTACCTAGCTTATGCCACATGGCCTGACCCCCTCCTCAGCCCATCTAAACAGCCAGCAGACAAATGAGGCAAAGAAGGTCTGCCCAACTGCCAATAGGGATGCAATAAGTATGTTTTTGGCCTCCTTTAACCCCGCAAGTGAGAAAGGATCCATGTAAATGTCCATGCCAACATAAGTAACAACAAAAATACTCTGTCAAATGATGAAGTGTCTACCACAATGCTCTTGTGAGTAATTGGCAATCCCCATTTCACTTCTAAGAAATCCTCATTTTGAAAATCCAATCTTTCTGCATGAAACTGATCTGTATAGGTCAACTGAAAATGCTCTTATCAAATGTTGAGGTATGTACTATTATTTGCTGATGAGTAATGATTCCTCATTTTTTTACTTCTAGTCCCCTACTTTCTAGTTCAAGATTTCAGCTTGAAATGCAACAATAACAGCCTACCAAAATATGAGGTGTCTCTACCATAATAATCTCAAGAGTTATAGCTGCCACAAATATGCAGAAAGTTGGATATAGATGGACATACCCACAAATAACCACAAAGACAGACAATGACACTATGCATTTGGGTTCTTGTCTGAGCCAAGAATTGAACACAAACCAAAGAGATGTGTTGAGGTTCTTGGCCCAGGAAGTTCTGAGCAAGTAACCTTTGTACCTTGACCCAATAACTTGTTGGTAGCCAGGCTACTTGAGGATTTGACTAAAAGTCCATAAAAAGCCTTTCTAAGCTCTCGCTTGAGTCTAGAATTTTGCAAAATAAGAAAAAATTAACTCCTCAAGCATCTGTAACACTAGAATTGGATTACCCATTACTTACTTTACCTTGTATAACTGTGTCTTCTTGATCGAGCTAGTTGTTCAGCCTCTCAGATCAAAACAGTTATGGTTTATAGTTTCTTCTTTTTTTGGAAAGGCTCTTATCTTTAAATATTTACCCTTTTAATATTTTGCAGAATGTTCAGAGTATAACAGATTATTGGACAAATAA
Source organism: Anolis carolinensis (assembly GCF_035594765.1). Lineage (NCBI taxonomy): Eukaryota > Metazoa > Chordata > Lepidosauria > Squamata > Anolidae > Anolis > Anolis carolinensis. Next base: position 332,341,857 of record NC_085841.1, on the reverse strand, counting down.
ATAGCTGATTGAATCTGCCTATTTCTGACTCAGTCTGTTTTTCAGGAGTGTGTTAGCAACCATTCAAGGATATAAGCCCATTTCAGGCTCTGTAGTGGACCTTGAATTCCAGTCTGATTAGTTGTAGTCTAAGCAATGATTGGTTTCTCAAAGTGTAAGTACTTCAGGTTGATTGTTTGGAGACCATCTTTACAGTAAAATATTTTCCCTCCAGACTTCTTATAGAAATCCTGTTGGCTGTAATGTTGCTCCTGTTCCAGCACTCCATAGCTTTCTCATTTGGCACATCTATCTCTTGTAGATGAAAGAGGACTGGAAACATCTAATAGATGTGGCATATTAAAGATACAGTTGTAGAACTTTATCACTCAAAGGTGGCATCTGTCGCACCCCAGACTTGAAGCCCCCTATGACCAAAGCATCACACAAGAGTCCAGAGTAAAAGCAAACAGTTTATTTTAAAAACACACAAAATATATATAGTAAAAGGCAGTGATAAGGAAAGAAGGTGTAGAATCCAAAAGGTCAGCAATCAAATGTCTCTTGTAAATCCAAAAGGAAAGTAGTTCAATAATAGTCCCACAATCCAAAAGCACTTGAGCCCATAAGCAAAACTTGATCATGGACATGGAAAAACTCCCAGAACCAAGGCAAGAACTAGAGAACCCAGGCCTGACTGTAACTTTAAAGCCACATTGCCTGAATTGAAGAGCAAAGAGCCCGTTAGTGTCTAATATACAGACATGAAAGCATTATGTCTACCTTGAAACATTTGCTTCCCAAGAAGGCGTGTTGACGTATGAAGCTGGCTATCTGCTTGGATTTGCAGGTGAACTTTCTGGATTAGGTCAATGTCACCAGGTGCATTCCCATGAAAATTTCTCATCAATTTGTCTTCACTAGACTCCTTATCTGGAGAGAATGATTTCAGCTCCCATGACTGGTCTTGAAGGCCTTGAGGTTGAGAGGCAATTACATTCTCAGGTCCATCTGTGCCTGTCTCTCTGTCTAAATCTGTTTCCCTTTCTGGCTCTGCATGAGGATGAATCCCAGGGCTTTCTGCATGAGAATTCCAGGAAGGCCCACAATTCCTTCTGACTCTAAATCATCAATGAACCATCAGCCCCTGTCTGCTGTGACTGCTGCTGGGCTACAACAGCATCCATCATAGAAGCAGAACTGTCACCTATGGTGAAAGTTCCTATCTCACAATGCCATGCATCTGGTAAGTTGCTAGCATCTGTGGTTACAGGAATACTATTAAATTGCAGTTTCATAGTATTGTGGAGACTTTTGGGACACCTTGTTCTTATGGAATTTGAATTTATATTTTCATGAACTGAATTCTCCAACTAAAAATCGACATTTTTAATGCTCAGAAGTTTTGTCTTTCACTTCTCTACAGAACCTGGACAAAAGTAAAATCTGCAGAATCTTCTGCAAATATTCTTCACCATCTTATCGGGTGAATAAGACTGCATTTATCTGCACAAATCTCCAAAATGATGTAAAATTTATAATGCTAAGGAAGATTCAAAACCATAGCCAAATCACCAACATAGTTGCTATTGGTGTCTCTTGCAGGCATTAACAATCCCATCTCATACCTTAGCAAACAGGAAATAATTGCGTTATTGCCAATGTTCTTGGTGAACCTCACCTTCAAGAAACTGTTGTAGAATTTCTCTCACAGCTGAACAAATTTGATGAAATGGTCCCATCACCCAACTCACATACATACTAGTTCTTTGTCAACGAACATGGATGAGCATTTAGAGAAAAATGTTGCACAAATGTCTAGTCTAAACTCAATTGACCAAGATATTCCTTTTTTTTCAAATGTTGAGCCACACCACAGATAGCCTTAATTAATTCATATATTCACCTATTATCGTTCCCAATCATTCTCTTTTATTTTCTTTCACATCTTCCCAATTCACTCCATAGGATCTCAGGCTGTAGATGCTGGCATGCTGTTCTCACATGTCAATTTGTGTTCACTCACCTTCTCTCTCTCTTTCTTGCTCTCTCACTCTCTCTCTCTTTCTCTCTACTCTCTCTCTCTCTCTCACACACACACACACACACACACACACACACACACACACACACACAGAGGCATTGGGCCAGCCCCTTTCCTTTGTTTACAGGCCATTCTTCCTCGCTTCACTTCCAGATTTACCATGTTTAGGAAGGCAACGTGACCTACTTAGGCTCCCTGACCTACTTATAGCAGAAACAGTGACTCCAAATGCTCATTCTAGGAAAAAAAGGACAAAGGAAGTGGAGCATGGAGAGAAATATTATCATGATTGTTGCTAATGAAAACAAAACCACCCATATTGAGCTGCCTGCTGTTGCCTTTTTCAATCACTGCTGCTTCCCTGAGGGATACTAGAAGTTCAGCTGCTCAACCAATTCTCTAGCATGGGCACTCCCCTCCAACTCCATTCTGACCTTTTCTTCAATTTTTCTACCTTGCTTTATGCCTTGGACATTAAACACACACACTCAAATATCCGCCCACTTTCTGCCCACTTGTATCCCTCACTCCACAACTTTTCCCTTGCTTTTCTTAGGTTTATTGATGCAGCTACCATGCCCACCAGCTTTCTATACAATGAAGAGGTAGTTGTTTCTGAGTATCTCTATGACCAACATTTGCCATACCTAATACTTTCAACAGATACATGATTAAACGTGACAACTATAGCTGCAGTTCACTAAGGCAACCAAATAAAATGTATTAGTTTTCAAGATGCCAATATATTGCGTTGTTTTTTTAAAAATGTGATAAATTGACACAGCCTAATCCCTACTAGGAAGGATGCATGGCACAATATATTATCTCCAGTTTTGATGAGTTAGCTCTATTTGTTCTTGGTGGTGGTCATTTATTATTATATATTTATTGTTTTAGTTATCTTTCACCTCTCCTCCAGTGAGCTCATGACTTTCCTTCTCCAGGAATCTAATCACCTACACAGTAATTCTTACTTCATGATGACCTACCAATAGAATGTTTTTCCATATCTCCTAAACACTGTCTTATACTTCTTCATTACCAACTTTGTTGTAGCATCTAGTATAAGATCCCATAATATGAGTGCCAATGGATACATTTGCATAATGGATGCTATCACTAATTGGCTGCCAATGTAGGATATACTCACTCTCTAACTACCTTATCATACAGCTGCCAAATGTGTCCCATGTTGCTCTGCTTCACTGAGGGTATGGGGAAGCTGCCACCCCACGCTCCGCATTGCCGGGCTCCTCCAGCAGCTGATTCCATATGTGGAAGTGTAGTGCATGCGGCTTCCCCCCATTAAAGTCAATAGCAACATGGGAAGCTGCCTATGTTGCTGCCATGGTAGTGGTATGCTTGTCCTACCCTCCTTCACAACATTATCTGATGGGAGCCGACCGGTTCCATGGGTGATCAGGGCTAGATCAGCATATGTCACCGATTTCAACCCTGTATGATGAGATAGTTTATCACTTCTATGGGCACCCTACAAAACACCCATTTTAAAACCAAATGGTAGTTCTAAACTGTGGTATTACCAAGCAAACTAAAATCTGAAAGGGAAGCAATTTAACAATTTATCATGAAAACTTACTTAGGGCCCATCTAAATGATAACTTTAAATCAATGTGACGTAGGATCAGCCCATGGTGACTAAACACCACATGGATCTGATTTGGCTTAACCCAAGGGAGAGCCACCTTAATGTAGCTTTAATGGTCAGTACAGAAGGGTCCTGACACCTGGGGCGGTTCAACCGGTAGGTGAACTACGTGGTTGCTGAAGGCGCCATCCTCTTGGGGGCGCAGTTGAGGCACCTTCTAACAAAGTTGGTGGTCTTTGTCATCGCTGAGGGTCCCCCAAGACAACTTCCACCCAGCGACTCCGTCTCCGCACCATGAAGGGATCCCCTGGAAGCCTCACCCTCCACAGCCACCACCATTATCTCCCAGTGTCCACCCGGTGGGAGGCAGCGTCGCAGGAAGCGGCAGCGAGCACGCTCTCCAGCCGCTTCACCTGGCAGGAGGCAGCTTCACCGGAAGGGGCAGGGCGTGTGCTTGCCAGCCGCTTCCAGCGAGGCTGCCTCCCACCGGGTGAAGCTGCTGGCGAGCGCGTGCGCCGCCGCTTCCGCCAAGGCTGCCTTCACAAAAGGTAAGCCTGCATATGAGGGGTATGGTACTTGTGCTTTTCTTTCTCTCTTCCTCCCAGAGTGGTTTACAAATTGTTAATGTGAAAAAAAAATTCTTTGCACTTACAATCTATGGTAAATAACATAGGACACACAAGGAAAGGGAATGTCAGTGTGGGAAAGGATTAAGACCAGACCTTCAAAGAGACCCATATTGAAGAAGCAACTACACCAGAATTATCAATCTGAGATTACTAATACAAAGAACTTCCACATATTAGATTTTAAAGGCATTGTTGCACTTTGAGAAGACAAACATGGCATACATTTTTCAGAAGCACAATTTCACAACAGGACATTAAGTAATAAGATGTGATGGCTGCTATTGGTTTAAATGCCTTCAATGAGGAGAATTAAACAAAATCCTAAGGGACAGCTTTATCAACAGCTGCTGTTCATAATGGCTAAATGTGCTCCCATGTTCAAGAAAAGTATATTAATGATTATTGAATAATGGGACCAACATTGCAGAAGGACATTTTTTTCATACTTTGGTAGTGATATGCAACAACAGAATAAACCCCCAGGTTAACAGATTTGGATGTTTGGATGCGAATTATTTTGTGATGGCCATCTATCAATATTTATTTGGGGAGATAACCCTAGTAAAGAAGAGCTCCACCTGGAGAGAAAGTCATCCCATCTCCCAAATGTATAAGATGGGGGTGTATAAAAATGTAATCTTTTCCAAATTAAGGATGAGAATTCTTCTGCCTTAGGTAAAAGGTAAAGGTTTTCCCCTGACGTTAAGTCCAGTCGTGACCGACTCTGGGAGTTGGTGCTCATCTCCATTTCTAAGCCGAAGAGCCGGCGTTGTCCATAGACACCTCCAAGGTCATGTGGCCAGCATGACTGCATGGAGCGCCGTTACCTTCCCGCCAGAGTGGTACCTATTAATCTACTCACATTTGCATGTTTTCGAACTGCTAGGTTGGCAGGAGCTGGGGCTAACACCAGGCACTCATTCCGCTTCCGGGATTTGAACCTGGGACCTTTTGTTCTGCAAGTTCAGCAGCTCAGCACTTTAACACACTGTGCCACCAGTGTGTGTCTTACTTGACTATAAAGACGAAGGAGTTGTTTTTACAGATGATTCTATTCATTTGGAGCCAAGCAACTCGTTCTTTTCTCCATGGCTGTATCTGACTGTAATGCAACATGATTAGGCCTCCAACTAATGAGTCTCCTCCTCATTCTCTAAAATGGCTGTTAGGTAGCTGAAAATATTAACTACCAGTTCAAACCAACAGGGATTGCTTGTTATCATTCCCAGTGCTAAATAACCCAAGGTTAATAATAAGTGTGGTTGTGAGCCAGAGTCCATAGCTTGGTTCCTCTAAAAATCACTGATATAGAGCAGGTTTTTAGTTGTATCAAGTAAATTAAACCAAAATATATATAATAATGAATCTACACAATTTTAATATCCACACCTATAAACAAATCACTTAATATATGGACACAAATGGCGCTCCATGCAGTCATGCTGGCCACATGACCTTGGAGGTGTCTACGGACAACGCCAGCTCTTTGGCTTAGAAATGGAGATGAGCACCAACCCCCAGAGTCGAACATGACTGGACTTAATGTCAGGGGAAAACCTTTACCTTTACCTTATGGACACAGAAGTGACCTATTGATTTTGAGCTTCCTTGCTTTTTGTTATTGCTATTCTAACCTTTCTCCACACTACTTGCCTATCCACTTACTTACCCAGTGGTATGGTACTAGTTGCTTTTTCTGTTTCTTTCTCAAGAAGATTGTTACAGGTCATCTGAATATGCCTCAAAGCTAAACGCCAGCAAAGTTCCAGCTGCTCTTATATTCAATTTCCAAAGTACACCACTGGGCTCACCAAGAAATTAAAAAAATTGTCAGCTGGAACCTTGCCAGTGTTTAGCTTTGAAGCTGTGCCATCAAAGAATGGTTTTAAAATATGGGGGCACATTTGAAGAGATTGAGACCTTGTGGGAATGGAAAGAAGTCTCCGCAGGCAAGGTGGAAAAATTATTTTTTAAAAACTATTCAAACGTGAGTTATGTTCCTGGCTCACAGCCCTAAATCATAGTTAATATTAATCACTGTTCTGGAAAAGACATAACAATAAGCCACATTTAATTGGAAATGGAAATTGAAGTTATCCGTCTCCCACAATATCTGCTTTGAACTGGGTTATCTGAGTCCACACTTCTATATAATCCAGTTCAAAGCAGATAATGTGGATTATCTGCCTTGATATTCTGGGTTATATGGCTGTGTGGAAGGACCCTTAGGGCTCTTCCACACAGCCATATAACCCAGAATATCAAAGCAGAATAAACCACAATATCTGCTTTGAACTGGGTTATCTGAGTCCACACTGCCCTATATCCCAGTTCAATGTTGGTGCTAAATTCGCAAATATAGTAATTCCTACATAACATTACCATGTATTGAACTGCTTTTTCTGTTGATTTGTTGTAAAACATGATGTTTTGGTGCTTAATTTGTAAAATCATAATGTAATTTGATGTTTAATAGGCTTTTCCTTAATCCCTCTTTATTATCCAACATTTTCGCTTATCCAACACTTTTATTTTTCAGTGATTGGTTTGGGGGGGGGGGTGCCAAAATTCTGTTCGCCTACACTTGAAGATTACCTAAGGCCGGCCCTGCCTGGCTCTTAGCTGCAATCCATCATGAAATGGGGTTGTGTGTTTTCCGGGCAGTATGGTCATGTTCCAGAAGTGGGGCCAGACTGTGGCGCAGGCTGGCGAGCAGCCTGCTGCAATAAATCACTCTGACCATGAGGTCATGAGTTCAAAACCAGCCCATGGCGGGGTGAGCACCCGTAAATTTAAAAAAATAAAAAATAGCCCCTGCTCGTTGCTGATCTAACAACCGAAAAGATAGTTGCATCTATCAAGTAGGAAATAAGGTACCACTTATAAAGTGGGGAGGCAAATTTAACTAATTTACGATGTTGGATTGAGGAAGTGCCGACACAGTGGATGATGAAGCAGCTGCTCCCCCCTGTGGCCAGAATCGAACATCCCCTCAGGAGAAAGTTAAATTGCCTCTGCGTCTGTTTCTGTCTCCGTTCTATGTGTATATGGGCATTGAATGTTTGCCCTATATGTATATAATGTGATCCTCCCCGAGTCCCCTTCGGGTGGGAAGGATGGAATATAAATACTGTAAATAAATAAATAAATATTCTCTCCTGACGTTTCGCCCCCATCTATGGCAGTGTGATGCCCCATGGGCCTTGTAGTCCAGTTCCCAGTACTATCGTGGCAGATGAAGATGAAAACATGGGGTTTTCGCCAATTCAACAAGAGCCGGAGTCCTTTCACCTGCCGGATGTTGATGTTTGTCCTCAAGAATTCAGTAAAACAGACCTTGGGCATTCCTCGCCTCCATTTCCCAGGAAGGAATCTTACTCTAGAGACAGAGGAGTCAGAGAAGCAAATCGCAGGAGTTTACGGATCGCTGCCAAACAACAGGCTGATTAGGCTTGCTTCCCTTGGGAAATTCTAAGGAGTCTTGCATCTGGACAGAGTTGGGTTTCGCTTCTCGTTCTCTAGGGAAAGAGATTGTTGGCGGGAAAACGAGACCCAATATAGGTGTTTGGCGCAGGAGATTCTTTGCGGAGTCAACAGATCAGCTTCAGGAGTGAGATCGTGTGTGGACTTCGTAACCCCAGTTCCTTGCCTCCCAGATCAAGTATTCAAGATTTTGCATCGCTTTGCTTTTAACCACGGACCTAGTTCCAGGATTCACTGGTTACCTTGTACCTAGTCTCGGACCTTGTTAAAGAACCAAGTTATATCCAGCCTTGTTCCAGCCTTGTTGTCAAGCTACCTTGGACTCTTAAGACTCTGACATTTCCCCACGCTATTGCTTGGCAATAGTGTGTGTTTCGGTATTGGACAAAGAACGCTAATATCATTTATTGGACTATACATTTTTGGACTATATTTGACCTCATTTGAAAGGTCTGCTTCTGAACTATATTCTTCACTTGTTTTTATTGCTTTTATATATTTCCTTAATAAAGATATTAGATAGAGACTGGCCTCCGTGTATGGTTCTTGGTGCCCAGCTGCCAGGGGTCTGACAGGCAAGCATCCTCAGAGGTTGTGAGGTATATGGAGAAACTAAGCAAGGAAGGTTTATATATCTGTGGAAGATCCTGGGTGGGGAAAAGAACTCTTTTCTGTTGGAAGCCAGTGTGAATGTTGTAATTAATCACCTCAATTAGCCTTTAATGAGCCTTCTCAGCTTCATCTCCTGGCCAGGGGAATCCTTTGTTTAGAGTCATTAGCTGTCCCTGATTGATTCATGTCTGGAATTCTTCTGCTTTGAGAGCGTTGCTCCTTATTTACTGTTCTGATTTTGGAGTTTTTTCATACTGGTAGCCAGATTTTGTTCATTTTCATGATTTCCTCCTTTCTGTTGAAATTGTCCACATACTTGTGGGTTTCAATAGCTTCTCTGTGTAGTCTGACATGATAGTTGTTGTAGTGGTTGAGCATTTCTGTGTTCTCAAATAATATGCTGTGTCCAGGTTGGTTCATCAAGTGATCTGCTATGGCTGATTTCTCTGGTTGAGTTAGTCTGCAGTGCCTTTCATGTTCTTTGACTCGTGTTTGGGCGCTGCATTTGGTGGTCCCTATGTAGACTTGTCCACAGCTGCATGGTATACGGTAGACTCCTGCAGAGGTGAGGGGATCCCTCTTGTCCTTCGCTGACCGTAGCATTTGTTGGATTTTCTTAGTGGTTCTGTAGATAGTTTTAGGTTGTGTTTCTTCATCAGTTTGCCTATGCGGTCAGTGGTTCCCTTGATGTATGGTAAGAACACCTTTCCTCTGGGTGGATCTTTGTCTTGGCTCTCATGGCTTGTTCTTAGCCTTACAGCTCTTCTGATGTCCATGGTGGAGTATCCATTGGCCTGCAGAGCCCAGTTTAGGTGGTTTAGTTCACCTTGGAGGAGGTGAGGTTTGCAGATTCTTTGTGCACCATCTGTCAGGGCTTTGATTGTGCTTCTTTTTTGATTTGGATGTTGGTTGGAGTTTTTATGAAGGTATCTATCCGTGTGTGTAGGTTTTCTGTAAACTGTGTGGCCCAATTGTTGATTGAGTTTGCAGATGACTAAAACATAGGGAGGAGGGAGCAAGCTTGTTTTCTGCTGCCCTGCAGACTAGGACGCGGAACAATGGCTTTAAACGACAGGAAAGGAGATTCCACCTGAACATCAGGAAGAACTTCCTGACTGTGAGGGCTGTTCGGCAGTGGAACTCTCTCCCCCGGACTGTGGTGGAGGCTCCTTCTTTGGAGGCTTTTAAGCAATGGCTGGATGGCCATCTGTCGGGGGTGCTTTGAATGCGATTTCCTGCTTCTTGGCAGGGGATTGGATTAGATGGCCCATGAGGTCTCTTCCAACTCTATTATTCTATGATTCTATGACTTCTGGAACATGGCCATGCTGCCCCGAAAACACACAACAACCCTGTGATCCTGGCCATGAAAGCCTTCAACAACACATATTGAAATGGTTATATGTGTTATTAAAAAATTAAACATCTGAATGTTCATGATATTTGGATTTGGAACATTGCATTAACTTTAATCATCAGAGTAAATTGAAGAATGGAAGACACTTAAAAGGCTGTTACTATTTGGTATACTTTTATTTATCTTATAAAAACGTATCATTGTTCATGAGTTTCGACAAACAATTCTGAACTTTTGATAAAATGCTTTCTGATGAATTTAAATAAATTGTACTCCACTCAATCTTTTTTCTATTAAATATTTGTATATTTCCAATGGAGAAATCTATTAAAAACATCTATTCCACAGTCTCCCAACTTGTGAGGTTAAGTAATGGCTATGAAAGAGGCATTATTTAACTCAAGGCAATGGCTGGATCTGAATCCTCTAGGAAGAAAATCATCCATGAGGCCCATTTTTTGCAGCAATACAACACATATTGCACAAAGTGTGGCTCGTATGTAACATCATTACATTGTACGCTTCACATCACATTATATTTTCTTCAACCGTTTAACTATGCCTACCCAATAGTAATTATTCTCTGGCTGCCTCACAAAAATAAAAATAGAAAAAGGAAATATATTATTCAAATACAATATCAAACAAAAAAAATTAATCTTTCTAGTTCCAGACCAGGGACAGGAAGAAATTTTGTTGGACTTGACAGTCTTGCTGAAAGTAGCTTTTTCACACATTCTGAGACTTGCGAGAAAATGTGCATCATGCCTCAAGGCTTCACACATTTCTGAGGCTTATAAAGTGTATTCAAAAAATAAAATGTGCACAAAATAATGTACAAATGTTAAAATGCAAAAGCCACATAATTAAAATATACTCACATACACACTTTATGAAATCTGGAGAGAGTGCATAAATTAGGTATATTGTGGTAATGAACAATCAAATAAGGGAGAAATGCATTAAAATGGCATGAAACACCAATTCTCAGTCTTTTGTCCTCCAGATGTTCTAGACTTCCAAAATCCCCTGCTAGCATGGCCAATGCTTAGGAATTCTGAGAGTTGAAGTCCCAAACACTGGAGGACCAGAAAGGTTTTTTTAAAAAACAAAACACTTGGATAAAAGGCCTAGATACACAAATAATTCTTTACCTGTTACGAAAGTCCAAAAATATTATGAGTTGAATGTTTCTGGGAATACCTGCACACAAGAGTTAAAAAGATGCCTTTCTCAACAGCCCCTTGCTTTAGTTCACTTGCCGAGGCCAATTCAGCATAGGGTTTCTAAAGAGGATCCAAAGAATTGAATCAATTAGTGATAAGCAAAGAAACATATAGAATCATGATATGTCACAGGCAACATATTTAATTTTTTTTTATTAATACCTCGTCTTTCCCTCAGGAGTGGACTTCTTTTAATGAAAACTTTGAAATTCCCCACTTGGCACATTGTGCAAAAGACATGTGTGTAAATCTAAAGAAATCCGAATGCTAGTATATGTGTGTCTGTAATAAATTTTCACCGTGCCAGATCTTGCCATTTTGGCATGAATTGCTTGAACCACAAACAGTGGTTATACATCCTAAAGGGTTTTGGGAGAAATTATACTGCACTGAAATACACATTTGGTGTCTGTGTGAAAATATAAAGGTTTGCATTTTTAAAAACCATCATTTACAAACAGCTATGTGTGGTTTTATGTGTGCAAAAATGCTATTTTTCTAAGCAACCCCACCCTCAATAATTTTGTACAACAAAACCATGTAGCTCTCTTTTCTTTTTGTGCAAAATTGCTGATTTTTGCCCAAATTATGCAGGATGACTGGGTTTTGCATAGAAAATAAAAATCTTGAATAGCAGGGAAGCATAATGGTCCAGACAGAGCAGAGGAAGTTGTAGAAAACACTAAATCCTTCCAAAACACATATTTCTTTGCAGAATAATTTCTCAAAACTCTCCAGGATGTGCAAACACCAGGTGAAAATTGCACAGTTTTTTCACCAATGTACAGGTAATCCCAGAGTTACACACATCTCACTTGCAAATGACTCACAGTTAAGAATGGAGTGAGACAACAGAAAGTGAGAGAAATCTACTCTGGGAAGGGCAATTCATTCCTGGAAAAGTTATCATGCGGAATAGTTGTCTCAACTGAAGCTTTATCACTAATCCTTGTTTCCACAAGGTGCCAAATTTTTAAAAATCCAGTTATTACAGGGACAGAAAAATAAGGTGAAATTTTCTGAACAAGGGCACAAACAGCAAAACTAATGCCACAACTAATGCTCTCTAAAGCATGTGTGTGTGTGTGTGTGTGTGTGTGTGTGTGTGCGTGTGTGCGTGTGAGCGTGTGTGTGTGTCTGGCTGAACACTTAAAATATACCTGTTCTGACTTTCATACAAATCCAAATTAAGCACAAATCTACAGAACCTGTCTTGTTCATAACTTGGAAATCGCCTGTATTCTTTCTTCAAGACAAATTCCTCAAATTTAAGCCAGAAAACAAAAAAAAACTGTATACAGTGCTCTCTCACTACTTCACGATTCACTTTTTGTGGATTTGCTTTTTTGCAGTTTTTCAATAAACTCTAAAATTCAATAATTGCACGTTGCTTAAGTTGCATTGACTGACCGTCTGCGCAAGGTTCCATACTTTGCACTTTAACAACACAACCGTTCAATGCTAAGACTTGCCAATGCCAAATGGAACTGTAGAGGAGAGTCTACTGAACAAGCCAGTACCTGCCGCATATCACTACTGCCATCTGTCGAGGAGTTACGAAGTTATTTTTCATTCAACCCTCGTTTTATAAATAATTAAAAAATTACAATTTACAGCCTAAGGAAGGGAGGAAGGAGAAGCCAAAGGGAGAGAAAAGGAGCCCAAGTGGCAACAGGAGGAGAAGGAGGTGATTTATCAACACACAATTGGTTGATAAAGACTTAACATAGTGTATAACTACTAAAATAATGTATAAATATTAAAATGAATATAGTGTCCCTACTTTGCGGATTTTCACTTATTGTGGGTGGTCCTGGAACCTAACCATCGTGATAAGTGAGAGAACACTGTATATTCTCTCCATCACTACTGATTGACCCTCAAACTTTCTATGTTTTAACAGTATACTACAAACAGGACTGAGGGATTGGATTTGTTTTTCTTAAACAACTGGGCTACATCTCTACAGGTCACTTAATGATCCACTTATAGATCTTGATCTACCTTCTCCCAGACCTGTTCTTGCAGATATCAGTGGGCTGAAAGATAAGACACACTCAGTAGTATTTATGTAATATCTATTCCTATGCTATGACACTCACTTTATGCCTGGATTCATTTCATTCTTTGTTTTTTGGGGTATAAATCTGACGGAAATGAGAAAAGGCACACAACCAGGAAGCAGTGCTGTCAAGATACTGGTGAGATAAGGAAGTGAACCAGCATATCTTTAGCTGGTCTAACAGCAGGATCTAACAGCAAAGGAGACATAACAAAAGTGAAAGGGAGTTTGAAGGAAATCCCCAATTACCTGTCACCAGGAGAAATAGGCTCTGGCTTATTTCCAGAAAAACCCTTGGAGGTTTTAACTAGAAGTAGGAATGGATAAGCCAATTTATATCTTGTCCATGTCAGTTCCATACTATTCAATCATGATTCAATTATTTAACTTCTGCATCTGAGTACAGTTTCTAAGAATGCAACTTTCCAAATGTATGCAACTTTCCATCATATATGAATTTTTGCATCCAATGTTTCCAAATATACATATTTTGCATGTAATTTGGAGCCAATTGCTTCACCACAAAATCCAGAGAAGTGTGAGTCCAGATTATAATTATGTCCAAAATGAAACTTTTCCCCATCCATATATTTTTAAGGATTTTTTTAAAGAATGCGCTGAGGAAGATTTGCTTAACAAGTTTCAAATTCATAGATACAGTTAAGTATGACTATATTTTTGCAATAGTACATTTTAACAATTTTCTGTTGTTAAACAATCTTTCAATTTCTTGTTAAGAGTCATAGAAGTATCCATAAGAAATCACTATAAGTTGCTTAAAACAATTAGTATGAGAAGTTCTGATTAATTTAAATGACAGTCCTACTCAATTACACCTCTTAAAGATGGCATGGTGTTTTAGGAGACTGCGTTCCTGAACACAGAAACACATCATGCTTTGGATATCTACCATGAATTGATTCTGTCACATTTTTAGGCATTGGCATAGTTGCCCATCTCAACTCTGAAGTATACCAAGACAAGAAACAACTAAAATACATATGTTTTCTTTACCTGTAGTAGTCATCTTGCAGGTTGCATAATGGAAAGCTGGGATAAAAATGCTGTGTATATTATGTATATTTCAAGTTTGAGCAGAGATTTTAAATACATTCTTTTCTCTACAGTGTAATATTATGGGGAAAGCTTCGCCACTGATAAACTAGGAAGTTACAGTGAATAATTTCTGTGTCTTTTACTGAAATGTTTTTTGAATCTTCACTTCTCATTTCAGGCTCTAATCATGGTTTTTTTAAAGCACCTTGCTGAGTTTCCCCTCTATCGCTATTTATGAAATGTACTTGCTCTGAATGTCACAATATAATCTGTTGCATGTGAAGTGTAGCTTTGTACATTGTGATAAACAAGCATACATTAAATTTGCTTCAGTCCAACAACTAGAGTGAGATTGACTTTAAGACACTAGGGCCAATAATGATGATGGTGATTATAAGGATGAGCATAAATGATTTCTGCTTATTCCTTTTTGGGGTAATGAGCTTTTAATGTCAACAACTCTTAATCTTTTTTTCTAGTCACAAGTCAAGAAATCTAGAGGACTTATTTAATTATCTATTTAGTACTTGAGCTATAAAGCTACATTTAGATCTCCCAGGAGTTTCTTTTCCTCCACTATCCAGAAGTGAAAAGTTTTAATACATTGATAGCATCTTCCACTCAGGGCTACAGGCAAGATCACACAGCAAGTAGCCACTTTTGCTCCTAGGGAAAAAAAAACAACTGCTAGGTACAGTTAGCTAAATACTGGTCCTGATGTGATATTTGCCATTTTGACATTGACATTTCAAAGTAATTCCCATATGCCCATGATAAAGTGATATCCATATGCAATTATGAGCTGGTACCCCAAGGACCATCTAATCCAGCAAAGGAATCCACAGCTAAAGCTCCCCTGAAGGGTGAACATTTCACCTTTATTTAGAAACATCCAATGAGGAGAGTCTACTACCTGGTGAAGTTGTTTATTCTATTGTTGAACCATTCTTTGTGTAAGGTCTTCCAGACTCTCCTTTTTGTAATTTGAATCCATTGGATCAAGTCCTTTTATTTGACCACTGTCTGAACTACAACCAACTCAGTGACTCATTTCCTCTGCCATCATCCTCTCCCCACTTTGACCATGTGCTGTACTAGAACTCACATACTATAGTACACATAAGTCTGCAAATAAGTCTCCAAATACCTCATAACCTCTGAGGATGCCTGCCATAGATGTGGGCAAAACGTCAGGAGAGAATTCTTCTGGAACATGGCCATACAGCCTGGAAAACATACAACAACCCTGTGATCCCGGCCACGAAAGCCTTCAACAACACAGTTTCCAAATAGCTTGGCCAAGCAGAACTCACAAGCTAGTAGCGAATACCTCTATTCTTAACAAGTGAATAAAGTAAAAGCAATGTATAAGCGGAGTGCAGCATACAGAAATAGCCTGCTCTGGCTACTAAGCAAACGCCTACTATGTGAGAGTTCCTGATATTAGAAGACTACTTTAGGGCTAGATTTATGACAGTTTCTTGGAAGAATTACAAACATCTTTCATTTAATGGACAAGAAGCATTTTGACATACCAGGTCCTAAGCAAGAAATATATTGCACACAAAAACAAGTTCCAACAATAATGATGATATAATTAAAGGATTAGAAATAAGCTCTCCCTCCTTCTTCTCAAAACCACCACCACCAAAATATTTGTCTTGCCTCCACGTAAACATTTGAAAATGCTGTGATTTGAGTTGGGGAGGAAACATTTTATTTTGGACAAGATACTACTGGTTGTAGTCATTTGGACAATCCATATTTTTTGTATGCAAAAAGTGTTAGGTTTTAATCTTTGAACACTTGCTCAGCAATTAGGTACCAGGATACAGGTAGGAGATAGACAGTTGAAATCTATGCTTGGTTAAGAACTATTTGCATAGTTTCAAACTGGTATTGAAGAAAACAGTTTCAGTGTTCAGATGATTAGATTGGAAATCCTGGAACCTATTTGAGGCCCAGATGATGATAACATACTGTTAATGTGGGATTTGTGTATTGGTAGTGTTTAAATGAAATTTGTGTCTTGTCTGTATTGCATACTGATTGCATCATCCAGAGTGTACTATAGTCTGGAAAGAGTTAATTGCTAAGAAGCTGTAATGTCCTTGATGTGTGGCTGGAGCTAGGGAGTATCCAGACACAAGTGTGTGTGAATTGCTGATTACATCAGTTCTGTTCTGAGTTGAGTTGAGTGCTGTCTGCCTAGGTGTTAAGTCCTGTGTCCATTGTCTGCAAGCCTGTTTGTCTTGTACAGTAAAACTTTGTATATAGTTTTACCAACATCTCTGGGTGTCTCTTCGTTCTGCGTTCCACTGATTCCATCCAACTACTGCTGTGCTGCAGTTACTCTGACAATTTGGTTATGGGCCCAGATCCCAGTATCCTAGACTGGCCCTGATTCCAGACTGGTCTGAAGTTTGGAGTGGAGAAAAAGTTGGAGCTGCGAGTGTGACCAGAGACGGGACCCGCTGTTTTGCTGAGCCTGCTTTGGTGTGTCTTCGGTGGAAGGTTGATTCCAGTAGAAGCAGAGCTGCAAGCGGGGCATGCTGGAGCCTGACTGATTGATACATACATCACAGAGTCTGACATCAAACCAGTTCTAGAATCAATCAATAGCCACAAAGAATGTGAATTTTTAAACACACCCCAGCCTCACCCGCAAGTGAATGTGTGCATCAGTGGAACATTTGGGTGTCCGCACAGTGACTCACATTCTGAGGAGGTGGACTCACTTTACGATGCAGTTTAATTGGAGCATGCTGAAGCACATTAAGGGTTTTCTTTCACACTTTCAGGAGCCCCAGTAGTGCAGCGGGTTAAACCGCTGAGCTGCTGAACTTGCTGACCAAAAGGTTGACAGTTCGAATTCAGGGAGCGGAGTGAGCTCCCACTGTTAGCCCCAGCTTCTGCCAACCTAGCAGTTTGAAAACATGTGAGTAGATCAATAGATACTGCTCTGGTGGGAAGGTAATGGCACTCCATGCAGGGATGCCGGCCACATGTCCTTGGAGGCGTCTACGGACAACACCGGCTTAGAAATGGAGATGAGCACCAACCCCTAGAGTCGGACACAACTAGACTTAATCTCAGAGGAAAACCCTTACCTTTACCTTCACACTTTCACCTGGCTTTGCCTATCTAGGTTTTAAGGGCTTAAAGAAAAATGCCACATGCTGTAGTGATAAGTGTTGCAGAGCCACTTTGGAGCTGCCTTCCAACTGCATTAAATTGTCAGTGTCGATTGGGTCCTGGTCAAATGCAAAAGTTATTAACTAGAAAGAATATATACAGGGTGTTTGAAAAAGAACTCCCTAGTTTTAATGTATTTATACTTAAAACTAGGGAGTTATTTTTCAAACACCCTGTATATAGCTGAAGTATTTAAGCAAAGGTATTCACAATAGATAGGCTTCTATCACAGCTATTTCATTTTGCTGCATACCCTTATCATGTCTCCAGGTGTATATGCTAAATTTAGGAAGGTCTGAAAAAGTAACAATTAATTAAATAAATAAATACAAACTTTGTAGAAACTAGAACTAAGCAGTGAAAAGTTAATTGTGTAGTGAGGAAAAGTGATGTATTTTTCAGTTGAAGTGGACCAGAGGGACTCCAACGGTATTTAAATATCAGACTAGTGCACTGCTATACAACAATAACATTTCCTTTTTGAAATTCACAGTAAACATAGAGCTAGCTATAGGAGACAAGAGGTTTTTTATAAACAGGACAGAATCAGAAAAGGATAATAAATGTGATTGATTAGACTGGGAACATTCCAGCACTGTCCATGGCATATGTTCCAACATTTCACAGATGAAAATGTGTAACCAAGCAACATCAGAGTGTGGTTCAGATGGCAAAACTTATTAACGGGAAAGAACAAACAAGCCAGGAGAAAATGCAGCAGTTTGCTTTTGCCTGAGGCTACTGGGAAGGGCAAGTTCCCCCCCCCTTCTCTTCTCCCTCCTGCTAAATTACTTTTGCTCTTTGAACTCACTTTGAAGCAATTGAAGTAAGCTGTGAACCAAGTGATAAAATGGGAGGAGAAGAGAGGTATGAGGGCAATTTAAAAGCAGCTGATAAGGCAGGATAAAGGAGAATTAATTTGAACTAACCCTGCCAAATTGTTCAAGGGTATGGAATGGGTAAGTAAAACTCTTCTCATCATTGGCTGGAGGATCTTGACTAGGGGATATTTAAGGCAGAGTAAGGCTGTAACAGGCAGGCAAGACAAGAGGTCTGAATAAACTCAAGTAGCAGTTCAAAGGAAATCTGCTTAAAGGCTAAATAGAACATTTCACACTCACCTTCAAACTCAGTGTCACAGGATGCTTTGTTCTTGCTGCAACACACCTATATGCTACTTATCCGGAAACCTGGAGGAATGGAATCTCTTGCTTTATATTGGTCACAATCCAGTGAAAGATCATATCTTGAATTACTCCTAGGTCAAGAAAATATTGCAGAAATTGTGGACTTCTACACTGTCAAGGTGCTGAAGAAATCTATTACAAATCGACTGAACTATTATGAAATGCATGGACCAAAGAATAAGTTGGCGGAAATAGGGATCAATGCACTGCATGAGGTGGATGCTTTTGGAAATAAGTGATTGTGTAGAAAACATATACATCCCTAGGCAGTAAGGTGCTGAAATAATGGTTTCAAGATTACCCGTATGATATAGCAATACTAGTTTCTTAATGTTTAGACCATAGGCCACTGACATTGTAAAAAATACAATCAAATGTACAACAGTATAAAAGTACAACATATAAATAGCATACAGATCTTATGTATTAAAATTCAATAAAATTAAAACATATCAAATATAAACAACAATACTATGATTAGATAAAATTAGATTCGACAAGAGCATGAACAAAAGAATCAACTGCAATATCACTGATCAATTCTGCCTGAATTTGAATTGCTGCCAGGACAAAAAGAGAAATCACACCTGTGATTCTAAGATGCACCCCGTTTTAGAGATGTTTATGTAGGGAGAGGCGGGTGCTTTAGAACTGAAGAAATACAGAAAACATGCCCTTCCTTGCTTCTGTGGTGGACTTAAAAGCCCACCACTTAGTCCTATAAAAGTGAAAACTAGAGAGGTTCGTGTACCTTTAATGGTGGTGTAGAAGATATTTCAGTAGGTAGTTCCTACCACCTCATTATGTGACAAGCAACACCCGAAGAACTTTCTTCTTTTACACAGTCACTAAAGATCCAGGCGCTCTCTCCAGTTTTCACTCTTATCATCCTATTTATTTTTATTTATTTTATTGGTTGCATTTGTATACCACTTTTCTCCCTGAGTGGGAGAACACCAACACCATGCCGCATCTGTTACAAAGCATCTGCTTCCTCTGCCAATATCCCAATGTACTCTTTTCCCTTGCCATTGCAGAGTATTTCAAACAAAATTTTGAGCTCAAATACCAGACATACTGACTGCATTTCTGGCTGGTCTTTGATTAAATTTTCAGATGTCTGTAAGCATTCCCAAGTCTGCCGTGTGTCAGCCCCACTCCACTGTTAGGTTTTTATGTTATTAGTATTGACAAACATTCATTTTAAACCTAGGTCAGGATTGAAAACCTGTCTTGCCACTTATCTTTCCTTTTTATCTTGTTTGTTTCCCCTCACCATTAGAGATAAATCCTCCCTTTTGTAAAGGGAGAAAATGCAAAAATGGAGGCAAGATGAATTAGCAAATAGAATGCATAGCTTAAAAAGGCACGGACATGAAGGGGAGACTTTGGTTTTCAATGCTAATGTTGCTAATTCCCCCCACCCTAACCCTTCAGATCTCTCTTGGGAAGCTTTGGAAGATTTTTTAAGCAATGTAATGACTACATATTGTTTCCTTTTAGGAACAGAAAATAATGGACAAGAAGTTTTACAAAAAGTAACCAAATCAGAAAATAGCAAGAGTTCAGGTTTTAGTACTGGTCTGCAATGAATAAGCCTTCAGACTAAGATGTGACAACATTCAATAATGTTTGTGTCAACTGAAGCTGTGAGGAACTAAGTTTTATCCTTGGGGGAAACTGGGATATAAAATAGAGAAATAAATCATAGAATTAGAAACCTTGTGGGCCATCCAGTTCAACTCTCTGCCAACAAACAGGAAAATCGCATTCAAAGCACCCCCGACAGATAGCCATCCAGCCTCTGTGTAACCAGCTGCTGTCTTGTGAAAGCTCCATACATTACTTTCACATGTTGTGCCATATAAAGATAAACACAAGGCTTTTAAAAGTCATTTTATTGAGGCATTTGTTCTATGAAGTAAGCCTCATCATGAAAAAAAGAAAAAACATATTTCAGGAGGAGAAAGGATGGTTCAGTTTTTTAAACTTTCTGATCATTATGCTTTGCTACTAGGGTTGCCAGATTGAAAACTAAAAATGACTTGTCCGCCTTTAATAGTTGTAGAGACAAGGGAATTTCAGCTATACTTTTGCAGTTCAGGACCATTTCTGCACAGGAAATCCACAAATAATGTTTTCTGCACACAAAAAGACTCTGTAAACGTTTCCTGACACTCAAAACACCCATATTTTTCATCCACTTTCTCAATATTTTTAATATTATTTCCATCCCCAACACAAACATGCAAATCAAGGCAAAATGCAACATATTTTTATTATAAAGGGGCTCATATTCACTGTTTATGTCATATATTTGTGGAAAGTAATGTAATGGGTCCTCTTGAAACTTGACACAGTTTTTGGTTTCAGCATATCTTACTGAGCTGGAGTTGGAATGAAAATTCTAGAGGTTCATGAGAATTGTAGTCCAATATGTTTGAAGGGCACCAGATTAGGAAGTACTAGATGAAACTGGTTCTTCAGAGCTGCTCAGAAAACCTTCCTGCCTTCCTTCTGAACCAGTTGATTCAGAATGATTAAAACAGTGGTTCTCAACCTGTGGGTCCCCAGATGTTTTGACCTTCAACTTCCAGAAATCCTAATAGCTGATAAACTGCCTGGGATTTCTGGGAGTTGTAGGACAAAACACGTAGGGGACCCGCAGGTTGAGAACCACTGGATTAGAAGAATGTCATTCTCTACCGTGTTTCCCCGAAAATAAGACAGTGTCTTATATTAATTTTTGCTCCCAAAGATGTGCTAGGTCTTATTTTCAGGTGATGTCTTAGTTTTCCATGAAGAAGAATTCACATTTAATGTTGAACAAAAAAAAATGAACATTTTATATACTGCACAGTAGTTTTCATCACAAACCAGCATAACCAGACAAACTGTGAATCCTATTAATAATTTCTTGTTACTACCATTATTTCCATGTATAACACTCTATGATACGTACATTTACCAATCCTGAATGTTCTGGTTTGGCGGGCATGCTTCCAAACAAAAACTTTGCTAGGTCTTACTTTCGGGGGAGGCCTTATATTTAGCAATTCAGCAAAACCTCTACTAGGTCTTATTTTCTGGGGATGTTTTATTTTAGGGGAAACA
Source organism: Anolis carolinensis (assembly GCF_035594765.1). Taxonomy (NCBI): domain Eukaryota; kingdom Metazoa; phylum Chordata; class Lepidosauria; order Squamata; family Anolidae; genus Anolis; species Anolis carolinensis. The sequence continues at coordinate 332,320,304 of NC_085841.1, read as the reverse complement.
GGGTAGTAAAGTATAATGGGATTAATACCTACCGGTAATTCTAATTGAGATCTGGAATAATCTCACCAAAATTGTACCACCACTTTCACTTCTATTACAAGTAGTCTTGTCATACCTAGAGCAATTGAAAAAAAGAAACTCATGGCTTTACAATCTTTGCCAATGTGCACAAAATGTGCTGTTGCTGCAACTCTTTGTCTTCCTGAAGCCAGGGATGAGTACTATGTCACCCTTCATATGTCGTTTGAATCCAGTTCCCAGCTTCCGTGGCTAATAGTAAGAAATGTAGAATCATGCATTCCAACAAAATCTACAGGCCAACAGTCTGTACATTAAGATGTCCATAATAATACCCATTTTAAAAAAAAATGTCTCTTGGGTAACTGGACTAAATTATTTTGACTGAAGTATGTATTTTCTGTGTTATCTCTGTGTGCTGCTTTTCAGTGGGGAACGCATTTATTGCTTTTAGCACACTTATGAGTTTAAATAAAAACAAATATATCTGTATTGACTCCCATTATTATGCTGGGTTTCATACAGCATAAGTGATTCAAATAAAAATAGATTGGCTAGAGTAAATGTGCATCAGTTCCAATAATAACAGAAGCTGCTTGAAGAAGCACAAGAGCTTTCATTTAATGCACTTTGGATTGACAAAGAAAGGGAAAGAAGCCTGGATTGAGAAGAGCTTTTAGTCTAAATTTTATGGCTAAATACTTGCTCTTCTTTTTTAATTCTTTGATGCAAGGTGAAAATGTTTGCCAGATTCTCAAAATATCACACACACACACACACACACACATCAGAAGGAGAGAGCAGATTTCTTTTGCTGAGTCAGACAGAAGATACAATGGAAAATGTATGGTGACAATCAAAGCGAATAGAGATTTCGCAATTTTTTTACATTTACAGTCAGCAAGAGCCGCCTGCAGCAAGCCATGCCATCCACACAACTATTTACAGGAGCAGAGTGTTCTCTTCAAGAGATGTCAAATTTGTGAGCTCTGGGTGCTACAATTTTCATCATCCATTAACCATGCAAGGATCATGACGGCTGGGGCCCAACAGGTTTTGGAGAGCCATACATTATCCATCACTATTCCGTACATTTAAATATTCTCTGTCTCTGAATGTGTGTTTTTTATATACCACTGCTTCGTAAACTGTGGTTCGTGACCCCAAATGGGGTCCCCTTATCTCAATGTTGGGGTCACAAAAAATTGGCAACAGTAAAAGGTTTCTGAACTCCAGCCATTTACACAAATACTTGCAGTATTTACACTAAAGTGTCCTTATTGTCCCTTCAAACTCTTTCAGGCTCACAAACTACATATTCTAAGACAAAATGATCCTATAAGTCTATGAAATACTGCTAGGAAATACAAAGGAAGAGTTTCTTTTTCTAGTCAAAATGTTTTGCTTCTTCAACCACCCGTTCTCTTTGCTAATTTTATCCCAATTTGAATGCACACACACAGGAGAAGGAAGGGTACTGCTTCATGATCTGAATCCAATGCCACAGCATGATCTAGTTCCTACCCAATAGCCCAAATATAGACATTTTGCTGGCGAGGGGCAAGATTGGGAAGGCAATGTAAGCTTGGTTCTATTTGATTCAAGCATGAAACCCTGAAGTAACAAGTGGTGTCTGATTTCTCTTTTCTACCCAAATCCCTAGAAGCTCCCAGCCCATGGGCCATCTGCTTGTCCCTCATGGGGCCATCTGTTCACAGTAGCAGCACTCACGGGACATGGTGTTCGCTGCGACTGGCAAACTGAAGCATGCCAGGAGCTGTGAGAAAGCAACAAGCAGCCTACAAATGTGGGATTTCTATTTCCAGTGTGCGAAGCATGTGTGCCTTCCTTGTTTTTCCATGCACTACAACGAAGGCATTCAGCGACAAAGCCCAAAAATAGAACAACAAAATCTGTAGCCATGCTTCCTCTCACTGCACATTCATTGGATGTAGCACAAGCAGAGGCAAGCTTAGCTTGAATGAATAGGACTTGTCCCTAAAATATGCAAAGGTACTAATCAAGTAGCAACAATTCTTTAACTGGGAGCTATTGTTGCATGAGTATCCTGAGTTGAATCAAGTTGTTGACTACAATTTGAGGAAACCTTTTGGGGAGTCTAGTAAATGCAAGGCATTCAGGCTATTGATGAGTAAGACTTTTATTTGTTACATGTTTTTATCAGAAAATTCTAAATCTTCATAACTTCAACATATTTTGAACAAAGAGAAGTGGAGATTGTGGCTGAAATCCAATTGCTAGTCCCCAAGTATTGTAGATTCTTGAGTCGATGGAATTTACCTAATGGTTGGTTTGCTGTTCAGCAATGACTTCAATGGGTCTGTAGCTGAGACAAACAACTGCATTATTTATTTTTGTTTATATTGCACTCTAGGCCTGAGATCTCAGAACAGCATATAATAAAAACAATTTAATAGTTTAAAGCAATATAAAATAGAAATAAAAATAAAATCTGCACTGTCAATGTAACTATAATGACAAGGCTCCAATCATCATAGTTACATCTGACAATGGCACACTTCAAAACTATGTTTGCAGCCAGGCAGTGCCTGAATTGAATTGTTTTGGGGGTACTGGAGATTAGGGGACAAGAAAAAACAATTGAAGCACTCTCGGAGTTGTGTAATCCCTTGACAACCTGCAGTTACAAGGAGCTTTCAGGCTCCTATCACAGATGCATGTCTTAGGGTGATCTACACTGAAAAGAGAACAACCAGGATGCTTCCAGTCTGAAAATATAACTTTGGGATCCATGTTTGGTTGTCCGTGGCATAAACATGAATCTATACAGTTATCGTATCATAAGTCCATCTTACAATCTACAGTGTAGATGCACCCTGAATCTGAATTTTAGAAAAGCTCTTCAAGATACAAAACTCTATTGCTAATATTGGTTCAACCTATTGGAAAACTGTCATTAAAGTCACCAATCACTACTGTCCAGTCATACCCATTCCTTGTTTTCACTATGAAATGTTGGAAGGCACCATCATAAGCTCCAATTGAATTAGAATAAATGTATCTTTATAACTAGCTGTTCAAAGTGGCCAGATAGGGCCCTTGCAAGCAAGCAAAATATGAAAGCAATAAATTTCCCACATTGGTTGTATAGAGTTGGACCACCTCTGGATTTGAATGTACAGTAGTATGGAACTATCATAATTAACCACCTTTGATACACTTTTCCTTCTTTTTTAAAGTTACCAAAGTTATTTCCCATCATTGCATCTTGTGGCAGAAAATTCCATCAGTGGATTACTATTTTCTATAGTTCCATAGTTTTGAACTGCTTTTCCATGTGTTGGTTGATGTACCCACCATCATTGGTTTCCCATACTAATCTTTGCCTATGTTCAGCACAGCACTGCTTATACTATCACCAAACAAGTCCTCAGAACAAATGTGGAATGCTATGCATTGTGAAAATATGCAGGGATTGTGGGATTCGAGTTGAGGCTGCAGGACTGTACAGCCCTTGGATTTCTGCACATAGAAGATTGAGATCTTCCTTTTTATCAGCATCACTCAGTGATCTTGAGATGGAGAGCTGTACAGGACAGAAATAAACCAGATAGCATTTTATTCCTGTGCCCATCAGAGCCAATCCTAACATTAAGCAGAATAAGGCAGTCACCTCACATAATACGTGTGAGTGAGGTGTCAAGAAAGAACAACAAATAATGGTTTAAATATGTATTATGATAGTATTACTAGCAGCAGTGGGTGGGGGATTTTCTGCCTCAAATAGCATGGTGGGGTCTTGAGTACTGTGTGCCTTGACTTTATACATGGTGCAATACTATTTTCTGTTTCATCTCCGGCAGTAAAATATTTAGGCTTGACCTGTTGTATGACTACTTGAAAACAAAGCTTTTTTTTGTGAGAGATCTGGTGTTGCACAAAGCTGGCTACTTCCCAGTCCTTTCATAGATATGCCTTTGCTTTTGTATACTAGAGAAGACAAAACATCAAGCAGTCCCTAGCATATTTAATCCAGCAACACCTATTCTTTACTCTCTTGTTGTACAAACCTGGGCATTTTGCCAATACAGCTAGAAAAGCAGAAAATATGGTGCTAGTGGACAAAACTCCAAATCTGTGAGTTTGCACAGGTTTAAAACTATAGTTCAGGGTTCCATCCAGCAGTGTAAAGTTGATCCAACCCAAAGCATGGCATTATAATAACTTTATTTTTGTACCCCGCCTCCATCTCCCCAAAGGGACTCGGGGCAGCAAACATATGGCACAAGGTGCCTAAAACAACACATAAAATGAGCACACAGTACCATACAAAAATAAAAAAGGCTGTATATAAAACAAAAATTTGAACTCAGAACAGAGCCCAATGACCTATAGTGTAATCTGTCATAAAAATATGGCCAACAATAAACAAGAAAAAAATGAAAGGGATAGTGCAAGTTGTACCTAAGGAACAAGGGAATGGGATGAAAGTGCTATGCTGTATCGTAATTGCAGACCACTGGGTTAGGCATTCTCAAAGGCTTGTCTAAATATCCCAGTCTCAAAGGCCTGTCTAAAATCCAACATCCAATAGTGTTCTGGGAAACTACAACACCCAGAGTTACCCAGCTAGCATGACCAGCGGTCAAAGCTGATAAGGAGTTTCTGAGGGCTGGAATCCAAAAAGTAGATTTTCCAAACTCTGCCAGAGGCCTATAATGTTCCTGGATAAGAATGGATTGATTGTATTTCGGTAGTCAACAGCAACCAAGATAATAAAGCTACATATTATACTTGGCAGTGTTAAAGTCAATATTTCATGCCTTTTAACAGAAGGTAAGACATCACTTTCTAGGAAATAATAGAAGCAACCCAGCTCATTTTCCAAAACGTCTCTTGTAGATCTAAACTTCAAAGCCCAGGAATCTCAGGTGTATTTTCCTGTTCCAACCAATGAGTTACCTTGAATTTCTGTTTACTTAACTCTGAGCAGATGGGTTTAGGGACCACATATCCAGACTGCATTAGGACCTTTGAAATGATTGTTCCTCCAGATACATTTTATCTCTAGAAAGATCTAAAGCTGCAGCTTGTGAGCCTGCCTCTAAATCTGATGAAATGCTTGCGTTCTCTTTGGGGAAAGTGAGAAATCTTTACAACCACTCTAACTGCAGCTTCACCTCCTGACACAATATTATTTCATCATAACCTGTCCGGTAAGCAAATTGCTCTTTGGTCCCATTTCACTCTCTGTACGAAGCTAGCTGCATTGATTCTGACACTGCACTGGCAGACCTGCAGGGCAATTCCGGGGATGAGGAATCGATGATGGGACAATTGGTCCTTCCCCAGCCAGATCGAGGGAAGGCAAAGGAGGGTGTGAATTGCAAATCAATTAGAACACAGAAGCATACTGGAATGTTCTCATCTGACAAGATTCAAAACTGGAGTGACCCCAAAACTGCAGTAATTCTATACAGGAATTAGCAGCAATAGCTGCAGCAACGTAATCCTGGAAACACAAAAGTATTCTGTCAAGTGATATAATTGATACATGGTTAGCAGCTTGACTGCCCTACATTTGGACACATTGTCCATTAAAAGACGAAGAGGAGATGAGGATGAAACTGCTTGGGAACAATCCTTGATTCAGCTCAAGTGAAAAGTGGCAGAACAGCCTTTTACCGGTTTAGATTTTTTTTTCTATCCCAGATGATATCTAACCTAGTCACTGTCATACATTGTGGTGACTGGAGGTTCCCATGTCAATATGGTGTTTTTAGACTAATCCAATGTTGATATTGGGGATCACCAAATATATTTGGGTGCCTGAAGTGGAACAGATAATGAACAGCTAAAAGAAACTTGCTTTATCTTCTCAATCAGAAAAAAATTATTTTAATTTCAAGTTGCATTAGAACAGTGACTCCCAAACCTTGGTCCTTCTGCTGTTTTGGACTTCATCTCCCAGAAATCTCAGCCAGCTTGGCCAAGAGGCAAAAATTCTGGGAGCTGAAATCTATGGCCCCTTTTATACTGCCATATAATCCAAATTATCAAAGCAGTTAATCCACATTATCTGCTTTGAACTGGATTATATAAGTCTACATTGCCAGATAATCCAGACCAAAGTTTCAGAAAAACTGCTCTAGAACTACAGGCGTAAGGGGAAGTTTACTGTGCCATAGGCCAGAAGAAAAAGGGATGGATGCTAGGTACTTTTTATGGTTTTGGAGATAGAATTTGGAGAATTGTAGCCCTGCTACATGTTCTAGATAAAAGGTACTCACAATAATTAATGTCTACCAATCAGCAGAACACACCAGGCTTAGAACAATTCTTTTCTCCCCCCCCCCAAGTCTTACTAACTTGGCATCCTATGTGAGAAAATGATGTGCAAAGTGGATATATCCAGTAGACTTAGCACATAACATAGCTCCTCTGTTGTGTCTTTGTTTGTAGGTGATGCTCCATCACTGACATCTCTACACTGTTTACACTTCCAGCTTTATAGTATTGTGAGAGGAGTAAATCCAAGTGATTTATTGTCTAAACACCTGGTGACAAGCAGACACTGTTTTGCTCTGGCACAGCCAAGCTGAAGCATTTTCTCTCTCCTCCAATCCATCACCAAATGCCTCCAATGCATGCAGGCTGAATTGAGGAGATGTGGATGGTGCCAAGCAAAGAACTTTGAAAAGGAACCACATTTACAGCAGAAATCCCATTACACTGGTTGATTGCTTTTTTATTCCTCTGAGAAGCTCAGTGGAGCTTGAAAATGCTACTTTTTAAATACATGTCCCATAATCCCCCAGCCATCTTGGCTCCAGGCTATTCTGGTATAAGGTGCTATAGGAATTGTTCTGATGATGGGGACATTCTGGGAATAACTTTTCCAAACTCTTATGAGGGCCTATCGTTAGGGTTCTCTTACTTTATCCTTTCCACAGTCTTGTGAGATAGGTAAGACTGAGAAACATTACTTTGAATTTTAATCTTACTCCCAATTAAGAAAAACTCATTAAATCAGTAGATTCTAGTTACATGTTAATTTACCATTCTATAATTGATTCACTGGTTCTGCTCTAATTGGAACTAAATAATAAGATTCATGCCATTGAGTAATTGTTTTCCAGTTATTCAAAGTAACCAACCTGTCTACTACTTTACCTAATCCACAATTTAAATTTACCTTCAACTCTGGGTGCATCCACACTGCAGAACTGATGCAGTTTGACATCACTTTAAATGCCACATCTTAGTGCTATAGAATTATGGAATATATAGTTTGGTGAGGCACGAGCACAGAGGAGCAAATCTATGACTTCCAGGATTCCATATCATTGAAACCGGGTTGAAACCTACATTAACTGTACAGTGTAGATGCACCCCTTGTCAGTCTAAAGATTGCCTAGCTATTCTGTGCTTTCCATTGACTAAGAAGCCTGTCAGCTTGACACCAATTGAGACAATTTTCCCAGCCAGTCTATGGTCTATACTGGATGAAGCCTAAAATCATCACATCAGACTTTTTCCTCTTACATCACAAGGCAACATAGCTTCCAGAAGACATAGCCTATCTTATACTGCTTTCACAATTTTTGTAGTAACATGTAGCAACCTGTCTGATGAAAAGACTTGCATCTCAAAAGCTTGCAAACTTTTTGTTGGAGATTTTATGTTGGCTTAAAAAAAAGGTATAACCTCAAAACAAGTTTCTGATGTCCCACCTTTCAATGGTCAATACTTCTGCCATATCCGTTTTTGGTCATTATACTTCTTGGTTAAGGCATTGTTGGTGATGGTGGTGGTCTTGGTGTTGCTGATATTGTGTTATTTAATTTGGCCATTGGGCTTTCATTCTGCCAAAATGTAATTTGCAAAATAATATCTATACAGTTTCTCTTGTATAGTTAGAGAACAAATGTTACTGTATTTCTTAGCATATGTGTATGAGGCGGCTCGGTTTCTCTAAGCCCACAGTTAGGGCAGCTGTTCATCTGCCCCTGCAAACAAAAATTCCATTTCATACCACACAAATGCACACACTTCTCACCACCTATTTCTATTAGTCATAAGCATGTAACCATATGGTCAACACGACATCAGTTCATGCTTTGAGTTTGATTACATGGCTATTTATGTCTCAGTTTGGTTATATGCATATCAACAAACTCCACATCTTTCCCTTATAAATTACAGGTATCACAAATTTTCCATTCTGGTACATAGAAAAAGCAATTAAATCACCTCAAATAGACTATTGACAGACCCATCTGCTTCTTCATAGGTAAACTCCCACATTGCACGAGTATTAGAAATACAATGCGGGAGTTACAAGTGCAAGGCTTGTACAAAGCTCTGATGCTTTATAACAGAAAGTGGAAAAGTTGCTTTTTGGAATTCAGTTCCCACAATCCCACAGAAATTATTGTCCAAAAAGTGCTCCCACTCCCAAAAAAAAAAAAAACCCAAATCCTCTGCTTCAAAATAAAATGTAATACTTTACCCATATGCCAAAGTAAGGAAAATAGGAGAGAGCTGCCACAGAAGGACTTTTAACAGATAGATCCGCAAGTCAACCATGATCCAACACATTCGCTCACACATGCAGCATTGAATGCAATTGTTCTGAGGAAAAAAATAGGAAGCAAGAGAGCCACACATACCACTGAAAGATCAATGGAATATAAATGTAGCAAATAAGTGGAAAATAAAGGCAGCAAAATACTGTAGCAATTTAGTGTACCCTGTTGAGAGAATCAGTGGAGTAGTTCATGTCCTATGATGACCTCTCTCCTGAAATGTCAGAATATGTAGACATGTCCAACCAGAGATCCTGAAGCCCATGAAATTCCATTGCAAAAATCGCTGGTAGAATTTCAGTCACACAACTGATTCAGATAGATGTGAGGTATTTCAAAGAAAGGAACTATAAATTGTGAAAGGGCTACACAGTCCGATTTACGGAAAAAAAGGAATATTACATATTCAGTCATGATTAAAAGCAATCAATAAATTAAATCCTTTAAACAGTAAGTAAATTGTTACTGAGAGGGAGCAGTACTGGACTTGGAGAATTTTTAATGGGAATAGTATACCATCTAGGCAATGCTGATATTATCAGGGACTGACTTCTAATTGACAGCCATGTTCAAGACTAGGTTTTGTGCCTGTCTAGTAGTATGCGACTCGCATCCAGCTGGCTTTAGTTGCAACAAGAGAGCATGGATTTCTGGTGGAGGTGCATTCAATCCAGAGGGTGTCAGGCACACTCATCATTCATTTGAATGAGCTATGGTTGACCCAGGCTATTTCCAGGTGAGTCAAAGATAATAAAACAGGAGCAATGTCCTTCCTGGCAGACCATGCAGAAATAACCTTGGCTAATTTTATTCTTCTAGGGCAACATTTCTCTGTGGATTTACTTCTGAACAAGTACTCAAGTCACCAGGTGTTACTTCCAAATAAATATGCATAGGAGTAGAATATATAGCTGCAACTCTATCCTCACTTGCTAGGAATTAAGCCGCAATGAAATCAGTGGGTTCCCTCAAGAAACTATTTCATTATTTGTACTATTGGAAGAAATGGATGAGCTCACTCATCTGTGTCATGAATTGGGTGAACAGTAGCTGTCTAATGTTGTTTGTCTACTACTCCATTCAATTAAACCACTGCTTGTGCTGACTAAAGGCAAATAAAAGTCAAAGTTCCATGAGATCTGGATGATCACAGATTTCACAAACCTGTACTATATAACAGGATTCAGTGGATTATCTAATTTGGATTCTGAATTAAGAAATCAGAATCTCCATCTATCCCCTGTGATATTTACTGGCTGCTCACATTTGGGACCATGGCCATTTGGTAGCACTCTCCACCTGGCATCCCCCCCCCCACAAAAAAACCCCCAGAAAACATTGAGGCCGTATTGTTGGAATATTGGCTTTTTAGCAAAACCTTAGGATGTTCTGTGAGATATAAGGCATTCTGTAGATTGACACTGATATCTGTTAGAAAGAATGAGAATAACCGAAGTAAACTTTCTTCCCGAAGTTAACGTTGCAGAATTATAGCAGTTCACTTGGGATTTGTAATTTGTTGCAGCACTATAGCTCTCTGACAGGGAAGGGTAATATCTCACAAAACTACAAATTCCTGAATTCCATAGCACTGAGCCATGACATATATAACTGTATATATTCTGTATATAACTATAACTATATAACTCCTATATATCTGCAATGTGGATACAGAAAAAGAAAGAAAAAAACAATCATCATTTTAAGTAATTAATAACAAAAAGTTGGGGGTGGGACAGGGATGAGAAAGTAATCATGTTGTGAAATGTGATAAAGAAACTACATTTTTGATAATGAATTGTTTTGAAATACTGAGCAACTGCATATGCTTGCTTTCATTTAAGTGTGTTTATAAAGGGTTTCATGAATTATCTTTGAAGAAGGATCTACATATATAAAGACCAGCCTGACCCAATGCTTCATCCCCCCCCCTCCCTCTCTTTTCCCTCCTCCTTGACATGAAACAGCAGATTTGACCTCATCCTTCTGCATCTGACTCTAATCAAGCATTTAAATGCTGGAAATTAGAGAGTTGGCTAGGCTTCCTTCAAAGGGAAAGCTAGTGGATGAGCCTCTAAGGATTCAGTCTTTGTAGAGACAGACATACTAAAATACGATTATCACAGATACCATGCAAAGTACCTGCAGACGGATGTGCTGGTCTAGGAGGATAAAGACATACTGGGAGTTTTCAGTGCAAAAATAGAAAATGCAAACTGCAGTTCAAGATTGAGTCCCTCTACGTGTATGCCTGACAGTGTATCTATGTATCCTGCTAATGTTCCTCCGTTAGAGTCCTGTATTGCTCTCTGCAGCATGTCTAGAATTGGAATACAGCTAAAGAACTGTGTTTCTAGAACAAAGATAGTCAGTGAGAAATAGCCAGGGCCAAAGCAATAGTCCCTGAGTTCAGTGTATTAGCTGTTTAATTGAAGCAATAGGCACATGTGGAAGGACTAATAGATGTGGTCTCAGAGATTAGGAAAAGTTATTTGACTTTCAAACTGTCACTATAGTTTCATCACTGTCTTAACTATGGTAAGACAAAAAAGGGTTATTGGAAAAGCAGGGTGAAGGAAAGGAGGAGGACACTGGTGGCAGTGGTAGTGGGAGAACAAGGTTGCCATCTCCCAGCCATTTCTCCAGTGCAAAAAATGGAGAGGCTGGCCTCAGAACAAAGATGTCTTGGCAAGAGTGATCTTTGGACAATCATTTGCCCTATAGCAGTAGTTCTCAACCTGTGTGTCCCAAGGTGTTTTGGCCTACAACTCCCAGAAATCCCAACAGCTGGTAAACTGGCTGGGATTTCTGGGCGTTGTAGGCCAAAACACCTGGGGGCCCACAGGTTGAGAACCACTGCCCTATAGCATATGTGACTCTCCAAGACAATCCACCTAGAGCTCCCAGTTTTCTTATGTTGGAGTATTTCCCCAAGATCCCAAGTAGCCAGGTTTGTTGGTGAGTTGTGGTTAAAAAAATTAACTTTTCCAGGCTGTGAGCAATTTAATTTACTGCCTAGCCAAGAAATCAGTATTGGCTAGCAAATCAGACTTCACCCTCTGAGAGAAAGATATCTGGTAAAAATCATTGTCACCACTTTTCTAAGAACATTATTCTGGATTTTTAAAAAAAGTTTCCTATACTGATATGGTTCATACTATTATTTTAGGGGTTAAAATTTCTTTTTGCATTCACAAGAGTGACAAGAAATCCTAGTGAACAGTCCAGTGCTCCTTGTTCCTCGCTATTTAACAAGATTATAGTCTTACAGTCTGGTCCTTTAATTTTTTTTTCCTGGGAAGTGGAGTGAGACTATCATGGTGTCCTCCTCAAAGCATGACTCAGTCTGCAGATTAGTGAAGCGAGAATGAATGAGCTTCTGTTGTCAAAAGGGGGTACATTTACGAAATGCAGCATCTATTTCTTTGCAATGGCGCTGGTACACTCATAATTGCTCATGTGTGAGATTTGTGCACTGTCACACCCCAGCAGACCAACACACTCCATCCCGATTCAATTGTACTATCTCCTCCAGTGCTCTTACCAAAAAACTCTGCAATGCACAACCTCAACATGACCTTCCAAGGCTCCATTATTTAATAATTTAATAACAATTATCCAAGAGCTACAATTACACCCTATGCGGGTGAAAAGAAGAATGCACTGTTGATTACACAATCAAAATGACTTGGCTTATTAGAAATACAAACAAGCTTCTATTAAAGATTGACATTGTGGGCCAGATTTTCCACTGGGGTAAATGGGCATTGCTCCACGCCAATCAGTGGGACTGAGTTGCTTTCCACCAGCTTATTTGTGGCCCTTTGTCTTTCAAATAATCAGATCAGCTACACGGGATACATTGCTAAACAAATTTTGCCCAAATATATTTTGTATGCATGTAAATAATACATCCCATAATGACATTGCAAATTGAAAAATTGGTGTCTTCAGCACTGTGCGGTTTTTCTCTTCAGACCTTTTATGTTTACATTGACTGGGTTGGTATTGTTGAATTGGAAGTGAATATATGCTGGCTGGCTGTGTCTTGGAGTGGTTGGTAGCAATGCTCATAATGTCTAATCTTTGGTATTGTAATGCATATGACTGGTGCTATTATTGATACTTGGCAGTGATTCTGGGAGGAAATACATGAAGATGCCTTCACTCCAAAAGAAATGTATTCCAATGGTAGATTTATATTGGTGAAATGGCAGAATCTTGTATAACATTCCCTTTCTACAGCAGCCCTCTCCTCCAAACTGTCTGCCACTAACCCTAACTATTGGTGGCTACAGAGAGCTAAAAACTCAGCAACTGACTTTCAGATAGCACAGAAAGCTGAAATGGGGAGGGAAAGAAAAGTCCAAAAGGTCCACCATCAAAATGCTGTGTTTATTTCATTGTGATTCACCTCTTTGGTTATGTTATTATGTAACCTGTAAATTGGTGGTGCTATTTGATTATACATATTAATATTCAGACTGCAAACCAGAAAACAAACATGTCTGTTGCATTATTAAAAGGACACATGGGCATATTGGTCACAATTCCTTCCCTTTCTAAATAGACAGGAACAGCAGCTAGCGAAGAATCTGACCTTGGCTCATATGTCCCTATCATCTTCAGAGATATAGCCAAAGCAAGACCACTTGGTCATAAGCATTCTATTATTAATGGCATGCCTTCCTTCCTTCCTTCCTTCCTTCCTTCCTTCCTTCCTTCCTTCCTTCCTTCCTTCTTTCTTTCCTTCCTTACAGGGCACGTTCAACGCCTCTGTTTAAGGAGCTCCACTGGCTGCCATTTATTTTCCGGGCCCAATTCAAGGTGCAGGTTATCACCTACAAAGCCCTAAACGGTTTGGGACCCACCTACCTTTTGAGACCGCATCTCCCTCTATGAACCCACACGTTCTCTTCGCTCGTCGGGGGAGGCCCTTCTCTCGCTCCCACCACCCTCACAGTCACAGTTGGTGGGGACGAGAGAGAGGGCCTTCTCCGTCGTGGCCCCCCGGCTTTGGAACTCTCTACCTAGAGAGATCAGGCAGGCCCCTACCCTCCTCTCCTTCCGGAAGAGCTTAAAAACCTGGCTCTTCCAAAAGGCCTTCGATGTTTAGTTGTTGCTGGATTGATCTATCTGTCCATTCCATAATAGTCCCATTGTTGTTGTCTTGCCATTTTATACCGCACTTTATTGTCCATTCAACTGTGAAATCTCCTTTTCCCATTTCGTAACACTCTGCACTTTGCCTGGGATCTACAAATTAGTCTCCTGTTTTTAACACTGTATCCTGCTTGTTGATTTTAATGATTGTTTTTATTGATGTTGATGTTTTTACTGGGATAATTGTTTTATTGCTTTGTTACTGTTATTTGTTTGTTTTTCGGGCCATGCCCCATGTAAGCTGCCCCGAGTCCCTTCGGGGAGATGGGGCGGGGTATAAAAATAAAGTTATTATTATTATTATTATTATTATTATTATTATTATTATTATTATTATTATTCCTTCCATCTGTCCATCCGTCTCCTCTGTCAAAAGCAGAGTTAGTGTGAGGAAGAGAGAGCAAATTTAACCACAACTGCTCATTATATCACTCTAAGCCAATTGACAGGGCTATATCTAAATAATCATTATATATTCATTAGGAAAAAGCCATGAGTTGTACATACTTAGACCCATCATAACTGATGAACCTCTGTAGACTAGCCGTGATACAGGACCCAGTTCCACATAGGCTAAACTCTAGGGAGATAATAGGAAAGCACCTGGCTTCAAGACATTGCTGGATAGGCATCTTTCCTAACCATAAATCATAGTGACGGGGTCTAATGGGAGTCAGAGTCCACTAAGATCTTGGAAGCCATGGCTTCTTCATACTTGCTCTAGGACACTTATGTGGCTTCTTTGTTTGTTTATTTCTACAGTTTCAAATTAGGAAAACCCAAGTATAAGTACTGTTCTTCTACACATGGAGTCCATGCTCACTACTGAAGATTATTTCCTTCTGGCACAAGGTACAGGAATAAAGTGCAGTCTGAGTATCCCTTTTCCAAAATGCTTAGGTCTGGAAGTGCTTTGGATTTTAGACTTTTTTGGATTTTGGAATATCAGTATGGATATACTGTATGTACATAACATAATGTCTTGAGGATGGGGCCCATCTCTAAACACAACATTCATTGATGTTTCATTTACATGTTATACATTTAGACTGAAGATAACTTTATACAATATTTTTAATAATTCTGTGCATGAAACACATTTTGTGTACATTGAACCACCAGAAAGCAAACAAGTTGCTATTTCAGTCACCCATGTAGACAATTTCTGATTTTGGAGTACAGTATTTCAGATTCCAGATAAGGGATGAACTTCGCTGAACTTCTGTTCTGTTGGTCTATCATATTATGACTCATCTCTCTGTAAGCACATTTATTTTTGCCCATCCATCTTCATATGGTGAGATACATTTGTATGTGGTTTGCTCCTTATTGTTTAATTCGTCTGATAATGTTTCCTGTGATCTAATTATGTTTTATTTTTTACTCAAAACTGGAAATGATCTCAGCAAATGTATGTTGATTCATTGCTTTCTTTTGTGTTCGTGCTACATTAGTATTCTATTAATAAACTCAGTTTTAAAATATAAGGGAAGAGAAGTCTTAATGTTGGGAACTGCCTCATTGGTTATGCAAATCTGTTCAGCTCATAATACTTGGTTTTAGCACAAACTGTGCATCATTTCTTTGAGAAGCCCTTGTCCAACTGAGAAAGTTGAACAAAACTGTGGGCACAGTTAGGATTCAGCAAAACAGTCACCTAAAGTCAGTTGCTTTGCAGGCATATGCACAGAGGATTTTTAATGTTAGCGCCTGACCTTTGGCCCCATCAGTCCTTATGGGGTTTGGAAAGATGTTTAGCTGGGAAAGAAACCTTTTTTTAAAAAAAAAGACAAGCTTTTTCTAAGTGCTAAATGAGCCATTTCCAAGGAAAGCGAGGCTGTTATGAGTCAAAAGTGATGATGCCTAAATAACCTTGACCTCTAGATCTCTTTTTTTTTTTTTTTGAGAAATCAGCCATAATTATGCATACTTCTACCGCAATGGTACTAATGGGCATTAATTGTAGATAACTGTACTTTGGACACTGGCCAAAATGTTTTAATGGAGCGACAGGCCTGGCAGGGTGGGGCGAGTGAGGGATCCACATGAGCGTAACAGTCGAGTCTGCCTCTCAACAGGGCTACAACTTCGCTTCTGATGCTGCAGGTGCACTTTTGTGTTTACTGCTAAATGCAGGATCACAATCATACGCACAATTATTTGGAATCGTAATTGTCCTTTTTAATCCTCCATCTGCTGGGAGTGCGTGCAATCTGGTAACAAGACACTGTTGCAGATGCTAAGAATGCGGCATTGTCCCTCACATCTAATTATAGCAATGTTTGGGGTTTTGTTTCATTTTGCTTCGGGATAGCTATTCAGCAAAGGAAATTCTGTTTGAAAATGTGTACACAAAAGGTGCCCTATTTTATCTTTTTCTTGGCACTCTGCATTCATTCCATGCCTGAATCTTGAAGACCAATACAGCTACTGAGGACAGGGATGCAAGAAACACCTCAACCTAACTCTCTGTTCCCAGCAGAGTGTCTGATAGGCTTGGCTCATACATTGTGGTTTCCAGGCAAATTTCCATTTGGTGTTCAAAGAGCTGAAACTTTTTAGATTAATCCCAGATCTGTCAGCCTCCATCATTTTCAAGCAGGACTCCAAGCTTCGGGGGAGTGAGTTTCTTTCTGTAATGTTGAACTGCCAAAAGCTTCCCATTCTGCGAGTGGACAGCTCTCTCTCCTGCCCTCCTGCTCCCAAGATAACCCCAGAATTTTCAGGAGCTTGGTCCTGAGTGGGATTTTCAAGAGAAAAAAAAGCTATGAATAACCACTCTATTATATTCATATTGGTCTCTGGCTAAAACAGTTGTGATGACTATTTTCAACTCCCTTCAGCCATCCCGGGCCAAATATACACATTCACATGATTTACTAAAACAGATTGTTTCACGAAGAATAATGCTTCCTAAAGTCTCTCCAATGGAAAATGACTCATTTCATATTTAGAAACTCCCTAGGAAAACTCAGTGTAACTTCTCGGTTTAACTTTGCATCAGCAAATCATGTCTTGTATGTAAGATAGCATTATAGACTTGTTTGCTAGCATTATGGGGTATGTGAGATTTGTTGGCTTTGTTTAATTATTCCATTTTTTATTATTAAAATTTTAGGCCTGAATCCAACAGCTACTCTCAACTTGAGTAGATGCACTGAATCAATGGGTTTTACATTGTGCAGTTAATTAAATGAATGGAATCGAGTATTTTGACCTAAATATTAGCATTGCTTCTATTATATTTGTTATGTTTATCACATTCTTTATTTGTTTCTTTCCTTCACATTCTCTATCTTTCTGTGGTTTTTATATCATTATCAATGGTATAGTGGTTTAAGCATTGGACTATGACTCTGGGTTAGTAGGGTGTGAATCTCTGCTTGGCCATAAAATCCAATCGGTGACTTGGGCCAAATCATACTCTTTCAGCATCAGAGGAAAACAATGGCAAACCTTTTCCAAATAAATCTTGCCAAGAAGACCCTGTGTTAGGATCACCATGAGTCAGGGATGACTTGAAGGCCCACAGCAACAACAGCAACCAATAGGGGTAGATGTAGACCTAGGTCCCTCAGCTGCATATGGTATTCCCAATAGGAAAGATGCTCTTGTGCATTTTAGGGACACTAAGAACTGCCAGACTCCACTAGAAATCCTTGCTGCTGCACCACAATTTTCAAACAACGAGTGGGACATTCTAACAAAATAACATGACAGTCACCAAAGCCACCAGCATCCCTTGAGAAAGATCATCATCATAATCATCATTTAATTACTTATTAATCGCCCTCCATCCAAGATGCTCTAGACGATTTACAAGATAAAATTGTAAAGGATAAAAATACATACATATAAATATTGATAAAATTAACATAGATTAAAAGCTCTAGTAAAGAGCCAGGTCTTGAGTGCTAGGGTAAAAGGCCCTAACTCACGCATGTCTCTCATATAGGGCGGCAAGGCATTCCATAAGGCAGAGGCAGAAATAGAAAAAGCTCTACGTCTGGTCCTTTCCAAGTGCACTTCTCTAGGACCCGGTACATAAAGTAAGTTGTGTTGGGATGGACGTTGCGACCTCCGATGATGGGAGAAAGAGAGACGGTCCCTAAGGTACGATGGGCCATGGCCGTAAAGAATTTTAAAGGTCAGAACTAGCATCTTATATAGACCACGGTAATCAGTTGGAAGCCAATGCAGATGCTGCAGCACTGGTGTTATATGGTATTTCATGGGTGTTCTTGTGAGTAGCCTGGCTGCGGCATTCTGAACAATACAGAACTTTCGGGTGGTGGACATCGCAAGGCCAACATACAGGGCGTTGCAATAGTCCAGCCTAGACGTGACCGTGGCATGGATGACTGTTGCCAGAGCCTCATCAGATAGATAGGGTGCTTCCATTGTCAGCTGCGAATCCAAAATGACACCCAGGCTCTTCACGGTAGGTGAAGGAGATAGGGCAGCACCATCGAAGGTGGGTAGCAAATGGGTCAGACCAGTCGAGCGGCCATGCCAAAGATAACCCTGCTCCCTGGGTAGTATGTACGGGATAATGAAAACAATCCTATTTATTAGGGCAAAATTATTGTTAGTTCTTGTAAGTCAAATCAAATTCATTAAATTTGTTTTTATGACTTGATATACAACATGTGGGCATGGCTCGTGTCACAAACGTAAGAATCTAAATTTACCCAATACTTTTTCGTTTGAATTTTGTAAACCTCAGAAAACTTCCAAAGTCAGTTTCATTTTCACTGCAAGCAAGCAAGGCAATGCCAAAAAGGCTTGCCATTAATGGTCTCTCGCCATTAGGAGAGGGAAGCAGCAGGGAGAAAGCAGAGTTCACTGGGAAAGAAACTGAGAAAGCGCAGAATTCTGGCAAACGTAGTTTAGAAAGACAAGGAGCCCTATGCCAGAAAATTCAAAAGGCCCTGCCCAGGCTGGGCTGTGGCGCAGGCTGGTGAGCAGCCAGCTGCCAGCTGCAACAAATCACTCTGACCAAGAGGTCATGAGTTCGAGGCCAGCCCGGAGCCTGCGTTTGTCTCTGTCTCTGTTCTATGTTAAGGCATTGAATGTTTGCCTTATATGTGTGCAATGTGATCCGCCCTGAGACCCCTTCGGGGTGAGAAGGGTGGAATATAAATACTGTAAATAAATAAATAAATAAATAGACTACATTTCCTAGAAATCTGCTCAGCCTCAAAAAGCCCCAATCCGGATAGGGGATAGCTAGTTTCCCTCCATAGCAGCAGCCAGTCAGAGTTTCAATAAATTATTAAATCTGCAAAGAGGAGGACTAACTGATACTTTCAATAAGTAAATTTCTGTGCTGGGCTGGGAAGAAATCCCTAATCTATTGGTTAATATGAGAGATATTCAATGAGATAGCTGTTATGGCTTTAAAAAACCCGGTTTTATCAAAACTTTTAAAACATCCCTAAAATCAGTAGATGTATGAATATTTCTGAAAGTTGGGGGCAGAGCCATCCTGAGGAAATTTTCGGGAGTAGGCAACCGGAATTTTGGCGTCCCTCCTGAATTTTGCCCCCCCCCCCAAACAAATTGCTAACTACCGGTGGCGGTGGTGGTGGCAGCAGCGGCAGCGGTGGAAAGCCCAGTCACCCATCCGCGCGGCCACCCTCCTGCTCTCCCTCGCTGTCCGAGGACTCCTCGCCCACCGCCCGCCCATCGATGGGCCTATGCAGGCCTCCCAATTGATGGACGGGCAGCGGGCGAGGAGTCCTTGGACAGCGAGGGAGAGCAGGAGGGTGGCCGCATGGACGGGTGGCTGGACTTTCCGCTGCCAACGCCACCGACACCGCCTTGACAGCATGGTCTGCACCACAGGCGACCGCCTAATTTGCCTCAGTGTTGGACTGCCTCTGGTTGGGGGAAATGATCCCCTGCTATCTTGTGTAATTGTATAGAAAAGTCAAGGAGATAGCTCTTGTAATTTTTTTAAAGTTTATAAAAAATGGAAAATTCCCCAAAAATTCAAGGATAAGTGAAACGTTCTGAAACTTGATGGGCTAACAAAGGCAAACGTGTTCTACATTGTAGCAAGTTTCACCCCAATAACTCTAAAAATGAAGGCGAAAGGACCCCCTGAAATTTCCCTACTTGCGCAATTACTATAACGAAAAAGTACCAAATTTTGTTACTCTTGTTATCATAAGAAATTTTTCATTATACAGTAGAGTCTCACTGATCCAACATAAACGGGCCAGCAGAATGTTGGATAAGTGAATATGTTGGATAATAAGGAGGGATTAAGGAAAAGCCCATTAAACATCAAATTAGGTTATGATTTTACAAATTAAGCACCAAAACATCATGTTTAACAACAAATTTAACAGAAAAAGTAGTTCAATATGCAGTAATGCTAAGTAGTAATTACTGTATTTACGAATTTAGCATCAAAATATCATGATGTATTGAAAACGTTGACTACAAAAATGCGTTGGGTAATCCAGAACGTTGGATATGCAAGTGTTGGATGAGTGAGACTCTACTGTACTTTAGAAACACTTTAGAAATGAAACACCAGTGCCACCTAATTTTGTAATGAGTTTTGAAACATTTTTTCATCAATCACACAGCCCTACTATTTATATTCATTTTTTCATTTACTTGTCAAGGTTTTATTCATTTCATAAAAAATTGATCAGATCCCACTTCAATTTAACTTTAAATTTCTTACAACGGGCATAGGAAAACCTTAACCCTACAGATGTTTTGAACTACAACTCCCAAAAATCCAGTCAGTTTAAGGAATTGTGGGATTTGAAGTATTAAAAAAAACCTGGAGTTGAAGTTTGCCCATGCCTGCCTTACAAGATGCATATCCTTGCTGTAACTCCCACTTTTAAAAGACAGTAGAGCCTAGGCTGGGATAATGAGGTTCATGAGTTTGAAAAATCTAAATTAATTTTACATTCTTTGCATAATCTCTAAAATACATGAAGTGTGCATGACAGCACAATGTGATAAGTTGATCTTTGAAACCAGCAAGTCTCTGTATGAACCTCCTCTGCCTTAAGAATTATTTTCAATGTCAGGAAAACCCTTGCAAATACCATGAAGGCAAAGGGTGCATCAGAGCATGAGCAGAGTTCTTTTTCTGTGCAACAAATGAACCAAGGAAAAATGCATTGCAAGATGATCAATTTAACTAAGCAGCAGTCCTGAGTTTGCAAGATCTGCGCAAGTCAGTCAATGACAAAGGCTTTATGGAAATCTCTCCTTTATACAGTTGCTATAAATTGAAATTGCTATAGGTTCATGGAATACAACAACAATAACAACAACATGCGAAATCTGCTTTGCACATTTCAGATTGGGTTAAAGTGAAATTAGAGAATGTAGTTTCCAAGATCAATAGTCACTGAGCACCTCTTTCAGAGAGTATGCACTGAGATGCAGGTCTCCAACACTGGAGTCAATGAAGCACACTAAACGTCATAGCTGCTGTATGAATCAAGTCTTATTCACCTGGTTTTATTTTTAATTCACTTCAGTGAGGTATTTATAGTGAAGGAAAGGCCAGGCCAGTTTCCACATTAATAATTGGGCACGTGTCGAGAGTTATGAACTTATGATCATATATGTTCTTAAATCCGGAGTGTTAGAATAGAAAGAGAAGACTAACCGGTATCTCTCTCTTGGCCACAAGGCAGGAACAGCTATAACTAATTCCTCAGTTTGCAGAATTTCCCAGCCTCCTTTTAACGGTCAAGATTTTCAATAGCACCAAAGTGAGCTGGCATGGGAACTTTGTAGGCATCTGAAATGGAAATTATGTGTCATGGAATGTGGGATATGACTTTAAAAAACTAAGCTGTTTTAATTGATAATTGATAATTTT
The DNA here is from genome assembly GCF_035594765.1 of Anolis carolinensis. Lineage (NCBI taxonomy): Eukaryota > Metazoa > Chordata > Lepidosauria > Squamata > Anolidae > Anolis > Anolis carolinensis. The sequence continues at coordinate 332,298,689 of NC_085841.1, read as the reverse complement.
CCCACCATTTATGAAATTATGCAAAAATAATGATAAGGTAAACAAGTTTCAAGTTTTGGAGCTCCCTTCCCAGGGGGCTAGACTGGCTCTCACCTTAGTCTTGCTCCCCAGATGGGTGAAAACCTTTCTGTTACTTCAGTTGTTTGAGGACTGAATGTGCAAGTCCAAGCCACCTAAGCAACAGACTGGGCTTTCTATCTGCTAATTTATTGTGTTTGTGTGAATTTTAACAGTTTCTGTTTTTAACTGGATATGATTTTTGATAGTTTGACCATTTTTAAAAATTGTTGTTTTTCTAATTTTAAACACAGGTACATTCAAGACTAATTAAAAAGACAAGAAAGTCTCACGTTTTGTTCCTTGTCCTTTTGACTTTATTCTGGTGATCCATATACATTTTGTTTATCCCAGAATATTTTATGTCAGCTCCCACTACAATCAGAACCCTTTTATGTATGCACCTAAAGTCAGTTTATTTTAACCCAGTATAAAATCAGAAAGAACAGGAACAAAATCAGTAGCTTTTCCGTCATTCTGGATGTGCCTTACATTGCCTTTATCTGTTGCCTTGACTTCCAAACTAGGCAAAAGGTGAAATATAAATAAATATAATAATAACAACATTGATCTAAAACAAGCAGCAGTAAGGAAAAGGTTCTCTCTGTACTGATTTTGGTGCAGTTGTACCATCACCAAACAGCTATGCAATGTTCACCCTGAAACTTCCCTTATTTATATATGTTAAAATTCCAAGTTCTAAGAAGTAGTTGAAATAGTGATGAAGTATTGGATGGGGTGCTTGATCAGATGTTGTTGAAACCGTGTTGGGCTTCAATCTGGAAGATTTATATTAAAGTTATCACTGAGACATGAAACTCACTGGGTTACTTCAAATGGGTCACTTTCTCTTGGCCTAACCTATCTCACAGGTTTGCAGGAAGGAAAATGTGGACAGAAGAACAGCTATGTAAGCTGCTTTGAGCTGAAAGGCAAGGTAGCAGTCTGGCTTCAGGCCGGGGCATGGCACCGAGACAGCCTTGGTCGCCTTAGTCGATGATCTACGCCGGGAACTGGACAGGGGGAGTGTGTCCCTGCTGGTTCTGCTGGACCTCTCAGCGGCCTTCGATACCATCGATCACGGTATCCTTCTGGGACGCCTCGCGGGAATGGGACTTGGAGGTACTGTTCTGCAGTGGCTCCACTCATTCCTGGAGGGTCGGTCCCAGATGGTGTCATTGGGGGACGCCTGCTCGGCCCCACAACCGTTGACTTGTGGGGTCCCGCAGGGGTCAGTACTGTCCCCCATGTTGTTTAACATCTACATGAAGCCGTTGGGAGAGATCATTCGGAGTTTCGGGGTCCGGTGTCATCTGTACGCAGATGATGTCCAGCTCTGTCACTCCTTCCCACCTGTCACTAAGGAGGCTGTCCAGGTCCTGAACCGGTGTCTGGCCGCTGTGTCAGACTGGATGAGGGCTAACAAATTGAAACTGAATCCAGACAAGACAGAGGTCCTTCTGGTCAGTCGCAGGGCTGAACAGGGAATAGGGTTACAGCCTGTGTTGGACGGGGTCGCACTCCCCCTGAAGACACAGGTTCGCAGTCTGGGGGTTCTCTTGGACTCATCGCTGAGCCTGGAGCCTCAGGTTTTAGCGGTGGCCAGGAGAGCCTTCGCACAACTCCGCCTTGTACGCCAGCTGCGCCCGTTCCTTGGGAGGTCTGACTTGGCCACGGTGGTCCACGCTCTGGTTACAGCTCGTTTGGATTACTGCAACGCGCTCTACGTGGGGCTGCCTTTGAAGACGGCCCGGAAGCTCCAGCTAGTACAACGGGCGGCAGCCAGATTAATAACTGGGGCGGCTTACAGGGAGCGTACTACCCCCCTGCTAAGCCAGCTCCACTGGCTGCCAATATGCTACCGAGCCCAATTCAAAGTGCTGGTTTTGACCTACAAAGCCCTAAACGGTTCTGGTCCAATTTACCTGTCCGAACGCATCTCCTCCTATGAGCCCACGAGAACCTTAAGATCATCCGGGGAGGCCCTGCTCTCGATCCCACCGGCCTCACAAGCACGGCTGGTGGGGACGAGAGACAGGGCCTTCTCGGTGGCGGCCCCTCGGCTGTGGAACTCCCTCCCCAGTGACATCCGGCAGGCTCCATCCCTTTTGGGGTTCAGGAAGAAGCTGAAGACCTGGCTATGCGCGCAAGCGTTTAATGAATGAACTCAGTTAGCATTGACATGGATCGGATTAAGGCTTTTGCACAAGGTCTGATGGATGATTGGTATATATATTTGGTGTTGCATTGTTTTAAATTTTTATATATTGTATTTTATTATGTTATTTAATTATTTTAACTGTTTTATTCTTATTTTATTGTATTATGATGTACTGGTAGTGATCCTACCAGTTGTGTAAGCCGCCCTGAGTCCCCTCGGGGAGAAGGGCGGGGTAGAAATATTGGAAATAAATAAATAATAAATAAGGTATAAATGTAAAATCCAGCAGGATTTTAAATTAAACAATAGACATTAAGATTATTGAAAGGTAATTTTCCCCCAAGCTCCTTTAATATAGCAAATCAATTCCAATGTTGCTATCAACTGTTTATTTTGTAGAACACAAAAATCTGTGTTATTTCATTTAATTTTGCTGCATCCAAGTTATGTGGGAATGACAGGAAGCCTATGATCTTCTTCCTCTTTGAGTACAAAACATTTGATCCCCATCTCTTTCCTTCCAAACAAATCTTGGTAGTATATATACAGTAGAATCTCACTTATCCAACACTCGCTTATCCAATGCATTTTTGTAGTCAATGTTTTCAATACATTGTGATATTTTGGTGCTAAATTCGTAAATACAGTAATTACTACATAGCATTACTGCGTATTGAACTACTTTTTCTGTCAAATTTGTTGTATAACATGATGTTTTGGTGCTTAATTTGTAAAATCATAACCTAATTTGATGTTTAATAGACTTTTCCTTAATCCCTCCTTATTATCCAACATATTCGCTTATCCAACATTCTGCCAGCCCGTTTATGTTGGATAAGTGGGACTCTACTGTATGTCGAAGGCTTTCATGGCTGGAATCACTGGGTTGCTATGAGTTTTTCGGGCTGTATGGCCGTGTTCCAGCAGCATTCTCTCCTAACGTGTCGCCTAACACCTTCAGAGGTTCTGTTGGCAGTCAAGCAAGTGGAGTGTAGACATATCTCTGTGGAATGTCCATGGTCAAGAAAGAACCCTTGTCTGTTTAAAGCAAGTGTGAATGTTGCAAATAGACAAAAAAGGGGTGGCAAGGAATATTTGTGTGTCTTATTTTAATCATCAATATAGTGCTTACAACTGAACAAAAATCTAGGGCAAACTACTTTCCCTGCCCTGCTTTAAACTCACATTTAAAATAATTAGTGACAAGTAGCCATTCCATACCCCGGATCTCCAATACAGTGGTGTGTATGGAGAGAGTTCCCTCCCTGCATCATTACAGAGAATAAGTGTTGTTGATCAGTCACCAGAGGCTGATGGTTTAACTAATCAGAGGATTGTGAGCTTTCTTGTGGCACAAAGTGATGGGTCCTCAATCTGGGAAATGATGGTTCTCTCTGTGAGAAAACTGGCTCGGAAAATGCAGGGCCTCAAGAGCATTTAGGAGAGTCAGAGGTAGCTACAGCAGATTAGGATTCGAGTGAAGAGTTGAGTGTTAAGGAGGGTTTCCAGGGGAACCCACCTGCAGCTGCGGAGATCAACAAAAGTTTTTGTTTACCAATCAGAGCTGAAAATAGATTGTGTCATTCAGAGAGATATTATGTGGGAAAGTTGTGAAAAAAATTCATGGGAAATGGTATAATTTCATGGGTGCCTATTTAATAACAAGTTGTTTACCTTAGGGTCAATTCAGGCAACACTGTGTAAGAGTGAAAAGCTAAGCCTGAATTCTTGTTCCTTGTTCAAGTCAAGCTTTGGTTTTGAATTTAATATATCCTGGAAGTTTTCTGTGTTCCTGTTCATGTACTCTTGTTCAAGTGTTACTAGTTATATCTTCATGATTGTGAACTTATGCTGTATCTGTGATTCCTGACTGTTCTTGGACTTTGCCACCTCTGGAACTTTATGAGACATTTGAATTATTGTTTGGATATCACTTCTTGCTAAATGTTTTGGGATTATGTTTCTTCCTTTCTTTTTCCTGATTTTATATGCTTTTTATATGGTTTATTTTTTACAATAAACTGTTTCCTTATATTCCTGGAGTCTTGTGTGGTGCAGTGGTCATAGGTGTTTCCAGGCCTGGGATGCAACAAAAGTGCAGTCATGATGACTATATATGATCTTTAGATATTTGAGAAGACTGATAGAGCCTGAAAAGCTATGGAGCCATTAGACCCACGGCTGTCATCTTATTTTTCTACCACATTTTTTGTTTAGGAACCCATTCCATGCTACCAGCTAAAGACTATGAAACATGACTCAGAACAATATTGCACCTAATAGCAGTGGTTTTCCATTCCTGTCCATTTTCTGGTCTATAAAATGAAGGTTCCATTTGTTAGCTTATATAGAAGCAAATTCTGGCAGCATCAATAAAAGGCCACATTTAGGGAAAGGCAGAATATTTGAGTAAAATATTTATCTTTGGGACAGAAAATATAGGATTTCTCACCTCTGGGTACAGAAGAAAGAGAAGGATAAAGGAAGAATTGAACAGCATGAAATGATACATTAGGAACAGACAAAAATGTGTGGAATCCAGCAGGGAACACTATGTGCTCTAATTTTATTGCCCTCTGGAGGCACATAACCACCTGTGCAAGGGTACTAGCTTATTTCATTGCTTCCAGCACTATGGTTCCTTCTTCCTGTAATAGCATTCCTCCTTACATCAATCCAGGGGGTACATAAGGACCTCTCACTCTGGGAAAATAAGGATCTCTGGTTCTTTATTCTTGTCTCTGTATATGCACTGTCTGTTGGTAGGGATGGGTGAGATTTTGAATATGAATTTGAATAAATTTTCCATAATCTACAAATGTTGTCTTCCTATTTGGGATGGAATGATTTGGGATTCTGAAAAATGTATACTCCATGAGCATTGAATTAGGAAGAAAGTCTCTTCCCCACCCCCCAAGGCTGCAACTTCTAGGCAGACATAATTGCTGCAGGCACAACTCTATAGTCATTTTCCATTTACAACATTAGGGTGATTTGTTCCTTGAAGACTGGTCTAAGTGTAGGTCAGATCGTCTCCTTTGGCCCAGTCTTCCTTGATATACATGGACAGACATGGGCTGCCACCTTCCTTTCCAAGTTCAGACATCAAAGGCATCCTGGCCTTTGCAACCTCTTTGAAAAGCAAGAGGAGAGCTCCTTAAGACACCACTTTCACTGCTTAAGCAATTATCCTTTCTATAAATACCTCCTCCTCCTCACACATGCAATGGGCAAAGAGAGAGAGAGAGAGAGAGAAAGAGAGAGAGAGAGAGAGAGAGATACTAATGTGGAGTTCTGTGAAAAGAATTTAACCCTTATGCATGCAACCAAGAAATCCCATTATCCTGACTCTTTTCCTGAATACCTTCCAAGAAGCAACTGAATAAATGTTTGACTTGTACGAACAGCCGCCTGACTGCTATTTGGAAGGGATTCAGAGGGGGATTACAGTGAGGCAGTGGATAAAAATCTATTACATGGTGGTATTTATTTTAGATCCCCAGGCACTTGAAGTGAACTCCTGCAATGCACCTAGTTACCATTTAGTGAAACACTTAATACACAAGGGGTCAGAGGTACCTGGTTCTGGGGGGGAAGAAACAGAGGTAGGGCAAGGAGCAGGCACCCAGCAACTACAATCCAACAGCTTCAATTGCCAAGGCAAAACTCTTTTAAGCAAAGTGAGAGACTTTCGTGTAATAGGTACCTAACAGTACGAAGAAGCAACTGGTTAAAATTAATGATTTCATTCCTTGGAATTAATTCGTTTTCCCAATAAGGACAGTATCCGCCAATGTGGTTGCACTTTAATGAAGAATGGCTTCACTCATTTTGCATCTGAACTGTACCATTTAATTTCCTTTTAAGACAATGATGCTTGGTAATACAGAAGGCAGTAGGAAAAAAGCAAGACTACATTAAGAGTGGATAGACTCAATCAAGGAAGCCATGACCCCAAGCCTGTAGGACCTGAGCAGTGTTCTTGATGACAGGGTGACTTGGGGACCCCTCATTCATAAGGTTGCTACAAGTCAAAGTCAACTTGACAGTCAAAGTCAATTTAACAACAACAAATAGTTGCAAAGTGGTGGAGAAGGAAAATCACATAGTCCAAGTGCTGGTTTAACCAGAGCTGTATACTGCTGCCTCATGGTCTGTGGTGGGTGTTGAGATGATGGCAAAGTGGGTGTTAAGAGAGCTTTTTTTGTTAGAGTTTTAAAAAAAAATCTTATTCTTTTTAATGGCATTCTACATATAACATTTCATTAGAAATCAAAACATAACAAATTATATACCCAATCCAGAATGAACTATAGATATTTCTTAGTGAGATTTCCTCTCAATTATTTATAATCTCATCATTTTTATATTTCATTACTTGTGTTCATTAAATTTGCTTTCTCGTTTCCTTTTATAGTATTTAGATCCCATCCACGTGGATTTTTCTAACTGAAAATTGTAAAACGTACTTTCCCAGAAATGTACTGTGTAATTTAGCAGTTCTACATTCAATATTCAATAAATGAGAGGGTTTTTTTTAGTTTTGAGAAACGGAAAATAGTTACTATTTAAACAGGTAATATGATGGAGAAAGAACTGTCAATGTAACTATTTTTTCAGAGTAATATTCCAAGCCCTGACAGTTCCCAACTGGCCTCATTCTCGAAGCCTTCAAAAACGAGGCCCATTCTGCTGCCTTCCTCCCAAATGAGAAGCTCACCAATTCAGGCAAGTTCAGATCTGCAATTCTAACGCTTCATCAAATCTCATGTGCATCTCAATGTTGACAATGCAATTTAGCCAAAAAAATGGTGAACATCAAACTTGAGTAAATATGGTATATATTGCTGGAAGATCTCAAAAACTATTTACTCCACTGTATTAGCAGTACCTTGTGGCAAGTGTCTGTACATCACATTGCTGAAAAACAACTTGCAAAAAGAAGTCCACCATTTTCTGAAACAGTTTAAGAGACTACCTTCCACAGTGACAAGAAGATCCACTCCCTCTTTGTGTGTGCACCCTTTAATTTTAATGATGATAATGATAATAATGTAACTACAGTAGACAGCTCCAAGAATTTGATGTTGAAGAGAGACCAGGGAATAGAGCTTGGCAGATCTGGAAGTAAAATCTTATGGTTCCCAATAGGTTTATGGCAGCAAAACCTATGTCTATGCAGCCAAAGTTGTCCAATTTAAATAATAGTCAGCAGGCAGGTTGGGAATCCTCCTGTCATTTGCTTTTCTGGCAATTGGTGTGAAAACAATAACAGCATCATTATCAAAGAATAACAAGAATAAGAATAGCAACAGCAGTCATCAGATTAGAAAGGTTGCATCCCAGTTTTACACAGTGATGTCAGCCCACATTAATGACTTAATGATATGGAAAGCGGGTCTATCCAAATTTCCATGTACCCAAATGAAATACAGTAGGTAGCTTTCCTAAAGTCAATTATGCCAAGGTTTCCCAAATTAAACACTTACCTTTCTCATTCGGATAACTTGAACAGTTCAAAATCTATTTTAAAATTCAGCTTTGGGTAACTTCTGGTGAAGGTAGACTAGTATTAAAAGATAAAGTCAGAAGAGGTTGTTCAGTATTGAATGAATCCAACTGGCTTGACAAACACATGTACCAAATTTCCAAAAATGGTTCAGCTGTCAATCTCACTCCTTTGCTTTTGTTTTAAGATAGGCTGCTCAGAGATATAGAGATGGAGACAGAGAAAGAGATGAGATAAAGATGACCGAGACAGAGACAAAGAGATAGAGACAGAGAAGACAAAAACAGACAGAGACAAAACTATATTTTTAAAGTGCCATGTTTGCAATTATTCACATACACATTAACCTTTCCCTTAGGCAAACAACTAATAAGACTTTTTAGAGGCATGTAAAATGCCCCGGGAGACTGGACAGAACATGTGCATTAGTGATGGTGCTGTTGTTGTTCTTGTTGTGTGCCTTCAAGGTGTTTCCAACTTTTAGGCGATCCTATCATCGGATTTTCTTGGCAAGATTTGTTCAGAAGGAGATTGTCTTACCTTCCTTTGAGGCTGAGAGTGTGTGACTTGCTCAAGGTCACCCAGTAGATTTTCATGATTCAATCCTATGGTCCAGCATTCAAAACATTATGCCATGCTGGCTCTCACTGCTAGCCAATTAGTGCAATCCAAGGTGGACAGGATTGCAAGACTATCTCCATTCTTCTTTTCTTTTCCAGTCTTTCCCTGTCCTTTCCCCTCTTTGACCTATCTCTCCTATTCTGTAGGTTTTTCTCCTCTTATGGAAATAAAACCTGGAATAGGCTCCCATACTTTTAATAGTTGTGTACAAGAGGGGATTTCAAAATGTGTTGCTTGTTACCTGGTTTCCTGACAAGCAACACCTGTTGAAAATCCCTCTCCTACAAAACTATTAAAGTTACAGCAGCCTCCTAACACCAAGTTTTCAATCTGGCAATGCTATCGGAAAAAGATGCAAGGATCCGAGTCTTTTCAATGCACTGGAAGTAAAACCATTTACATGCTGGATTTTGAACAGGACAATAACTAACAGTGAAAAGTTAAGAAACTTTTCTGCTGTTTTTCTGTTCATATTGTAACTCCACACAACAAGATTTTATTTTTAATAAGAAACCAAGGAAAAGCTCCTAACAACTGTATAGCTAACATATAGCAGCAAGTATCCTTTTGATTACTTCTAACTAAAGTAGACTCATTCAATCATGTATTGAATGGTGAATCAATATGTAGGTAAATGCCATTGATTCAATGGATCTACTCTAATTAGGACTAACAAAAGGATTTAAGGCAGTATAGCTTTCAAATGCACTCTGAATCGGAGGACATAGTATAATTTATTTATTTGCTATATTTATATCCCGCCCTTCTCACCCTGAAGGGGACTCAGAGCGGCTTACAGACTATGGCAAAATTCAGTGCCGTATTATACATACAAATAATAAATATAACATTTCAAATTATAAAAGTTAAAACACATAAACGCAATAAAACAGATTAAAAACATAGTTTCCCAATCATGTTCTCCCCCCCCCCCCCAAATAGGCCAAACATAAGCCTGCTAGTAAAAGTGGTCTTATGCGTTATTACCATGGGGTAAGGCAATATAAAGTGCTAGTGTAAAAGGTAAGCCCAGGGCTGAGCAAGCAGCAAAGCTAGGTGGCAAATACTCAGACCCCAGGGTCTCTCCTGCAGCAGGGCCCATTTTCTGTATCCTCAGATTCAAGTATCCATAGTTTGGAAATATTCCAAAAATGCAAAAGATAAACCTTGATTTTTGTCATTTTATATGAGGGACACCAGTTTACTATGCAATTGTATGTAATGGAACTTGAGCATCCACTGTTTTTGGTACCAAACTCCAGCAGATACTATCCTGCTTTGTATTTCAAAAAAATACTATTTTGGATGGATCAACACATTGACATTATAGCATTTTACTTTTAAAAATAGATAATTCAATAATTTTTCTAGATGGATATGGGAACATGGTTTAGCAAACATTAGAGGAATGAGTTAGAAGGCTGAGACTGATGTTCATTAGTACTCCCTAAGTTGTGCAGTGTTGACTTCAGCCTTCCTCAGCCTGGTGTGCTCCAAATGTTTTGGATTTAAAACCACAGCATTTCTGACTTTTGGCAATGTTGACTGGGGCAGATGGGAGCTGAAGTCAAAAACATCTGGGAGTAACATATTTATGCTTTAAACAGTCAAAGCAGCTGCAGACAGTCGGATGTTATGTAGTAGTGAGCATATTTCCAAAGCAAATGTATCTGAATTCTCTTCCTGCTTCTGCCATGAATTGCAAGTGGTCCCAATACCCAGTCCAGTGACAGATGAGTGACAATTCTGAGGACCCCTCAAAGGAATTCCTGACTCCCTGTAGGCTAAAATCTGATTTATGGAAACCACTGCTCCATGCAAAGGATGTACAGCTCTGACTTCTTTTGTTGTTGCTGCTGCTCTACTGATTTTTTTTTAATGTTGTGATATCTGCCACTGCTGCTGCTACTCCTGTCATCTTTGCAAGGTAGAAAGTGTAGCAGGAGATAATGCCCTGGCTTAACAAAGCCTTTTTGTTTCTCTGGTGCACATCACAAACAGAGGGCATTTGGGGAGGGGGGGAAGTTGAAGGAAATAACAAAGGAGTGGCTCAGCCATGCTGTAAGACGTGACTGCCTTAACCCAGTGTGACAGGCCTGTCTGGCAATAAAAAGAGTCAGATTCAGCTTCTTGCCTTGAGAAACAGGGTGTGGAAGAAGAAGCCCATTAGGACTAAATCTTCCCTTCCACGACCTTGTGTCTTCTCTGCTTGTGGCAGGTTTAACCCTCAATATATATAGGAGGATAGTCAATTTTCAGTGCCAGTTGGTGGCTTCCATGTCAGTAAGGCTGTAAATGCGCATCAGGTCTTAGTCTGAATTTTTAAGCTTCTAAAACTGGTTTGGCAATAAGGTACAGCACCTTGGATAGCTCATTCAAATTTCAGACTCAGGACGTTATTGCATGAGGTTGCTATTTTACTGCAGTCGCTTTATCGTTCAGTGGAAATATTCTGCATTGAGCGCCGTTGGCACAGCAATTCTCTTCATTAGTGCAATTACTCCAATTCACCAATTCATATTCTGTGATTATACTTCCGCACACTTTCATAGCACTGCCTTCCCACACTACTGCTGTTCTTTAATTTTTAATTTTAGCGCGATAACACAATTCAAACATTTGAGAACAACAAAAAGTCAAATATAAATATAAAATAAAGGGAAAACAGACAGCTTGGGAATAGGGAGTGGAAGGGGCAAAGGAGAAAGGAGGATAATCTGACCCAATAATGTCACTTTACTGCCAGCATACAAGCACAGAAATGGAACCTATCACACCAAGATAGGTTAAAGGAACATTTTGGGATGGGTAAAACCCATCAATAGCTAGGGAAAGGAGAATCATGGAGGGGAGACAAACCAGCAGTAGGATGCACATGGCATCACCCAATGGGAACCATTACCAAAGGTCCAGCTGCAATGCTAGTTTGCCTGCCTCATGCGATAAAATTCCAAAATATGGAATGGATTTTCTACCTCACTGCTATATTGAGTTACATGCTGCTATAACCATGTTCTAATCCTTTCATTCACAGTTAGTTGGGCCACTGCAAAACCCTTGCTGTTTGAAGAAGAATAGTAAATATGATCTGTGGCTCACCAAAATCAAGGTGTATATATTACCCAAAGCCAAGCAAGTTATTCTAGCATGTGAGGCAGAAAATTTCACAAAAGCCCGTCCCTGCCCTGAATAATTAAAAAATACTAACAAATTAAATAATTCATAATCTGCTTCTCTTATTTGAAGCCTAAAGTGTCATAGCATAACATAGTGCTTCCATGTGTACCACCATAGTGGAGGTGGCCATTCCACACCTTCCAGATTTATTGAGCCACTGCAGGCTCATCCTCCCACATTTGCTTTGGTTGTTGTGGAGGAAGGGAATACTAGCCTCCACAACAACAATAAAAGGGTATGTGCTGCACATATAATGATGTGGACTTATGCCTGCATATGCCACAAACCGAATTCCAGTCTAATTCCTCCCCTTTCACAGAAGTCCCTCACTCTGTCAAATGATATGCTAGAGAACCTCTTGGGGGTCAGTGACATGGCACATCTGTCTACAAAAATGTATTCTTAGCTGCATGAAAACTTTTGAGGAGAAAGTTCATATTTTGGCACACTGCTGCTGCTGCTCAGTCGTTTAGTCGTCTCCGACTCTTCATGACCTCATGGACCAGTCCAGAGCTCCCTGTGGGCCGTCACCGCCCCCAGTTCCTTCAAGGTCAAGCCAGTCACTTCAAGGATACCGTCCATTCATCTTGCCCTTGGTTGGCCTCTCTTCCTTTTTCCTTCCATTTTCCCCAGCATCGTGATCTTTTCCAAGCTTTCCTGTCTCCTCATGATGTGGCCAAAATGCTTCAGCTTTGCCTCTAATATCCTTCCCTCTAGTGAGCAGCCGGGCATTATTTCCTGGAGGATGGACTGGTTGGATCTTCTTGCGGTCCAAGGCACTCTCAGGATTTTCCTCCAGCACCAGAGTTCAAAAGCGTCTATCTTCCTTTGCTCAGCCTTCCTTATGGTCCAGCTCTCGCATCCATAGGTTACTATGGGGAATACCATTGCTTTAACTATGCGGACCTTCGTTGCCAGTGTGATGTCTCTGCTCTTCACTATTTTATCAAGGTTGGCCATTGCTCTCCTCCCAAGAAGTAAATGTCTTCTGATTTCCTGGCTGCAGTAGACACAAATTGAGTTTGAATACTCAACCAGAACTCATGGAGGCCAGGTATTGAAGAGGAAATCAGTATAAAACATCCTCCTATATTGCCAAAAAAAAAAAAGAAGCTAGGATTGAGTCTGGCTGCAGGACCTAGAAATTCCTAGAGAGACATTGTCTCAGGTAAAAAATTTGGTTTTTTATTTGTGGTTTTTCAGTTTCATGGGGCCCTATGCTCATAACTCCAGTGAATGTAACCAGCTGCTGATACAGTTCCCTGAATCTCACAGAATTATGAGAGTTGTAGCCCAAACAGTAACTTTCTCAAGATCTGACCAAAGTGTGCCAACAGAATGTCAAAATATTAAGCTCTTGTTTTTCTCCAATTCTTTTTCTCCTCCCTAAAACATAAGAGCATTTCACTAAATTCGTCCATCTAACTCACTATTTACACACACTAGCAGCATCTTTCATGATTTCACAGTCCTTTCCTGCTCTTTCTAACTATGTCAGAAAGTGTACCTCGGATCTTCTGCAAACAACGCATATGTTTTTACCCATGAACTATGACCCTTTCCTCTATAGAGTTTATCCTGTTAGCAAAGCTAATAAAGGTACGACTAGATTTCTAGTGAGAGAACCTCACCCAACATGACAATGCAATCTAATTCTGAATTAATGGCATAGAACTAGCTTTCCCCCCTCTATCAGCTACATGTTACTTAATGTCTCTCAGAGAGACATAGGGGACATTTCCCCCCTATTGATGGGATTGAGAACGAAGGGGGAGAACTCGGATTGCTATATTTAGCAGCTTCCGCATTTTGTCGCATTTACTTTCTAAAAATACCTAAATGCACTTCTTATTTTAATGTAAAGGAGGAAAATCAGCAATTCTGCCTTTTATCATCCGATTATCCTGGTGACGAGAAAAGCAGAAAATTGCAATTTGAGATTCCTTGACAGTTCCCTGCAAAGTGTTAAGCTCTTAAGTTTCTGTGTCTGTTGAATTAATTTTTTTAAAGCACAACATAAAAAGAGTAACCAGACGGGTTAAATCAGTGGGAAGGAAAGGGCTTTCTCACAGCTGGCACAGCAAAAAAATAGGGAGGGGGGACTAGAGGCAGATCACCTGGGCGGAATACCAAATTAATCCAAATATTTGAATACCTGACCTAGTTTGATTGGCTTTATTTTCAGCTCAGGCTGGGATAAGGCTTATTGAGAGGAGCCTGAAAGCCCAATCCTACGTTGAGTTGCACTGACTTTGGAAACACTATAACAGGGATGGGGAATGTATGGACTGCCAGATGTTGTTCTCACATTATTCTTTTTCATTGGCTATGCTGACAATGGATTATGGGAAATGCACTCTGGAGGATCAACTCTGAATCAACTCTGGAGGATCACATGTTATCCAGTACTTCTCTATAATACTTGGTTTTTCCACTTTTGCAGGAATCCTGTACCCATAACACAACAAATATGGAGGGTTGACAGTATAGGCATTTTTCTGAAGAGTAACTTTTCACACTCTGTCATCTTCATGCATTTGGGAGCATGAGTGAGTTGGAGGCCACACAGGCTTGCCTTACCCACTTCCATTGCCAACACACTTTCCAACAAATATCCACTTGACAGGTCCTGGAAACAATTCTCCTCATTCCTTGCAATCCTCTTTGTGTATTTATGCAGTGTATGGCATTATGTGTACCCAACACCCCTTGTAATTTAGCAAGCTGCATGCTCACGTCCTTATTGTCGCTTGTGTGAATGACACAGTTGTAACTATACTTGTCTTTGGGGTTGTACATCTTGGCAAGTCAAGTTGATGTATTTGTTTCTCTTTCTGTTGCTGATGTGATTCTCAACTGGAATGACAATGATGGTGATTTTGCTTTATCATGATGCACTAAAATTGGTTACCGATGCAAAAAAGAAAGGGAACTAGGACAAGGAATTTCTCTAGTAAATGCCACATAACATAACATGTGCAAATTCACTCAGAGAAAGTAAGTTGCATAGATTCAAACTGATGGATTGTTTAATTCTTTGAGGGACTTCAATTACTACATTTTGAAATAAATACTATTTAATCTGCATCAGTTTCTCAAATTCACCAAAATATGTCTCTGTCTGATTCTGCAAGACAAACCACAAGGAAAATGAAGTTACATTTAGATATTAACTTTTGCACAGTCAATGTCCCTTTCAATGGGGGTGGCATAAGAGAATATTCTAGTCAATTGTGTCAACCTGGAAATGCCAAAGTAATACTTGTGTGGTTCACCATTCCCTACTTCAGGCTTCCCCAAACTGGCACTATTTATGTATTGAACCCGCCTCATCCTCTAATACAGTGGTTCTCAACCTGTGGGTCCCCAGATGTTTTGGCCTTCAACTTCCAGAAATCCTAACAGCTGGTAAACTGGCTGGCATTTCTGGGAGTTGTAAGTCAAAACATCTCGAGACCCACTGGTGAGAACCACTGCCCTAAAAGGATGGTTGGTGGTTTTGCTAGTTGAGAATGACTGGATTTACAGCCCAACTGAGCTGGACAGTGTCATGTGATGAAAGGCTGCCCTGTATCGTGCTGAATGCCCCATCTTAATTGTAGTGTTTTAGATTTCATTTCTAAAGAGAAAAGCCCAAAAGCCTCTGTCTTATATACACTGATCTGCAAATACTGACACACATACTAAATGTGTGATGTTCAATGTAATATCTTGACAGCACATAACACCAACAAATTGGCAGATGCCTTGTGAAAGCTGAAAAGCAGGAAATGAGCACAATATCCTCAAACCACCTTTACATTGTTTGTTCACAGCATTTTCAGAACCAAGCTTGGAAATGGTCCTAGGTTAGACTACTGCTTCTTAAACTGTGAGTCCTGACCCCAAATGGGGATGCCTTAGCTCAACAATTAGCTCAGTCCCCAAAAATTTTATTAAAAAATTCTGAACATCACCTTCTGGCTGTTTGAGACATTTACACAAATCTGTTGTGCATTGTTTACTAGGGCTGTGCATAATTGCATTTTTAATTAGTAAGTGGTATCTAATTTTATATATATAAACAGATATTATGAAACACTGGGGAGCGCCCATGCAAAAACTTTATAATCAAAACTCACCCAATACTTTTTTGTTTGAATTCTGTGGCGCCTTTGGCACAACTAATTACTTAATGAAAAATAACAAAAAAAGTAGTTAACTCATTATAGTTATTTTACGAACCCCATCCAATTTCTGAAACATTTTAGAAACTATTTTCCCCTCACCACCTAATTTTTTAAATGAGTATTGAAACCTTTTTTTTTTTTTCATTCATCGCACAGGCCTATTGTTTACAGTGATCTCTGCTGAAGATGTTTCAGTTGTACTTCATAAAAAGGAAAATTGGCCTATTTAGCAAACATTGCAAATACTGATTTGTTTGGTTTTTATACCTATTTTATAAACCTATATACCAAAAGGGGTCTCGACTGGAAAAGTTTAAGAAGTCCTGTGTTAGACTGCAACACTCAGAACCCTCCACATGGCTTAGAGATATGTTCCAGCCAACAGTGACATTTTTTGCCACTAGGAAAATGGTGACAATAAGTAACACTTTGACAAATTTGCTTAATTCCCCCTTTGTATCAACTACAGCAGCTTGTCCGAGCCTTTCAGATCTCTTTGTCTACAACCCCATCACCCTGTGAATGCAGGCCACATTGGGCTGGAATGATGGGAGCTGAAGACAACCACATCTGATAAGCAATAAGTTTGGTGAATCGGGACAAACACTGAGAGAGTCCTTGGCATGTGAGATATGCTTGTACCAGCCCCTGTGTGAATCTGCTCCTGCTTGCAAGATCTTCGTCAGATAAGGGTCAATGATGGCTGCAGTGCTGTGAAAGGATGGGGCCTTTGCCTGGCTGGCTGCCTGCTACAGCCTCTTCTCTGGTCTCTGGCCCGTGCGATCGCTCTCTCAGCAGCAACTACCTCACTTGCTGCCGACTCTGGCTGTGCCCCTGCTGCTCGAGTTAATTACAGTAATTATACCTGCTTGCTCCTCAGCTCCAGCTCCCTTTTGTTGCTGTTTTCCTGCCTGCTTATTTGCAAATCTAATCGCTCAGTGACATGGGTGTTTTTTTCCCAAAGAGAAGAGCACAGAGTGGGATGGAAGAAGCAGAGAAAAGGGGATCAAAATGGGCAATTTTCAAAGCGGCAAAGCCCCAGTAATCAAGGCGCTTTCAAGCAGTGACAGGTGTTTTCATTCCATCCCCCCCCCCTTCATACACTCCATCATCATCATTACTGCGTTTACTGATGGGGAGACCTCTAATAGCTCCCCCAACCCCCCACCAACATGGCCAGGAAAAAGGAAAGCCTTATATAATTTGGCCTCCTTCAAAATGGAATAGGGGACAAAGACGTACACACAGACAAAGGAAGGAGGAGAAAATGTAGCATTAACCTAAATACCCTAAAGTCGCCAGAATCCGCCTGCTCTTGGACACCTAGCAGAAATAGCCCTTGTTAGTACTTAGATGGGAGACCATCAACAAATACCAGCTGCCCTAAAGCTATATTTCAGAGGAAGGAATTGGCAAAACCATCTCTGAGTATTCTTGACCAAAACAGGGGCTGTTTTATAGTACAGTTTGAGCATCCCTTCACCCTGCAAGGGACCAGAAGTCTTCAGCATTTCTGGGTTTTTTGGATTTTGGAATACTTGCATATACATAATGAAATGTCTTGAAGATGGGGCCCAAGTCTAAATACAGCAGTCATTTATGTTTCATGTATAATGTATACACATAGCCTGAAATTAACTTTCTACATATTATTTTGAATAATTTTGTGTAAGAAACTAAAATGTGTGTACATTGAACCATAAAAGAGCAAATGTGCTGCTATCTCAGCCATCCATGTGAACAATTTTGGAGTATTTTGGATTTCAGAATTCCAAACAAAGAATACTCAACTTGTAGAGATTCTTAACCTTTGGCCTTCTAAATCCCAGGGGTTTCAGTTTTCACAATTCCTGACCATTGGTCATACTGGTTGTGGATTAGGGCGTTGAAATGCAAAGCAACTAAAATTGCATTATAGCACAGCCTTGCAAGGCTTACCAATGCAATCCTGTGAACTTCTACTCAGAAATAGATTATATTGTGCTGAATAAAGCTTACTCCCTATTTAGAATTGCAGCCTCAACGTTGAAGTCTCATGGTGCCTTGATGCCACTTTCTGTGGGGAGATGCTGCAGTCATAGCCACAAAGCTATAGGACCCACACAGGATTTTTCTCCCACAATGAGAGCTAGCATCTGTTTCAACAATTATGATGTTATGAACATAACTCATGACAATAACATAAATTCAATTAAATGATAGTAGCATTATTGTGTTGTTTAAAGTGCTTTCCAGAAATGATCTTTTAATCCATGCAGCATCCCCAAAGAATTTCTGAAGCCCTGGAGTGCAAAATGGTGGGCAAAAATGTATCCAGCCAATTCCTGGTAGTGGTATCTATTGCAACAGGCAGGGACCCCGTCTGTCACAGTTACTATTGCAAAAAAACAAAAACAAAAGGGGGGGGGGCTGAAAGCATCATCGCTCATCATCCTGCACTCCAGCACCTCAGAAATTCTCCTTTGGCAATGCTGCATGGCTTGAAATATGGGTCTGGGGGAGTTACATTGGGAGATATTTATTTATTTATTTATTTATTTATACCCCGACTTTGCATATTGGTATATTTTAAATTGTATTCTAATGTTTTTGTGTAAAGCTGCTTTGAGTCTCCTGCAGGACAAATAAAGAGGGGTATAAATAAATATAATAATAATTCCTCCAATGACTGGGACCCACAGCAGCTACAGAGTCATAGCTACATCATTGGGGAGGGTGCTTCAAAAGGATGAACTTGATTTGGAATTGCTACTGCTTTAAAATTGGGCCCATCGTTTTGAAACAACCTATATGTTTCCCTATATTTAGCTAGCTACTCATTTTCTGTAGTACTTCAAGTTAGTATTTCAAACTAGTATTTGGTGGTTGTGCCCATTTCTGGTCTAATTTTGCTTTATATAAAACACTTGACATATCAAGACCACATTAGATATGATCTTTGTCATAACAGTAATAAGCAATTAAGCATGACTGAGGGCAGTTCCTTGGAGCCCCGGTGGCGAAGTGCGTTAAAGCGCTGAGCTGCTGAACTTGCAGACCGAAAGGTCCCAGGTTCAAATCCCGGGAGCGGTTTGAGTGCCCACTGTTAACTCCAGCTCCTACCAACCTAGCAGTTCGAAAACATGCCAATGTGAGTAGATCAATAGGTACCGCTCCGGCGGGAAGGTAATGGCGCTCCATGCAGTCATGCCGGCCACATGACCTTGGAGGTGTCTACAGACAACGTCGGCTCTTCGGCTTAGAAATGGAGATAAGCACCAACCCCCAGTCATAACTGGACTTAACATCAGGGGAAACCTTTACCTTTTAGAGGGCAGTTCTACATAGGTCATTTAAACCCATGTAGGGCCGCATCAGCCTGCGGGCATCTACACAACATATGCAGATTGATAAGATTTAACACACTAAATACATCCGCATCCCAGGTTTAAAAATCACAGGCTAAATTCTGATTCGGACTTTCCCGTGTAGTGGGGCAATCATAGAATCATAGAGTTAGAAGAGACCTCACAGGCCATCCATTCCAACCCCTGCCAAGATGTAGACAGCCACCCCGGATTCCAAAGTGGAATAGGTGATGGGTATCCCAACAACCATCTGACACCCCCTGGGCTCAGGCCATTTGGGGATATGCGGCAGCTGTCCTTCCTGCCCTCTGTTTCCCCTATTTCTCCCCCAAACCAAAGAAAAATAAGACATACCTTATTACCTGCCTAGTCCCTCTCCAAGTGACCTGTCAAAGCCTCAACCCTTCCCCCCCAAATACAAGCAGAGCATACATAAACAGTCCCAAGTCGAGCAGATAGGTCCACAGAGATGCCAAACAACCACAGAAATACACAAGAGGGCAATCCAAATGTCCATTCCAGGGTCAAGAGCCAATGACCAGAAATGTTCACAATACAAGGTTTAGTCAAATTTCAAAGCCAATGTCCAAAGGGTAGTCCAGGTTTCAGGGAACATGAGAGATCAGGAGATCAGAAAGAGGAAAAAAAGAAAGGAAATAAAGAAATGATCCTTCCCACCCCCACACTAGTTATGAGTGTGGAATAATAAATACAAAGGGAAAGGATTTTGTAATACAATTTTATATGAAAAAAGCTAAAATCTAAGCAAATAATTTAAAAACTATTAAAATATTAAGACTTCCCACCTACCAACTCAAAAGATATTTCTATGAAACATTTCACGATCTTTTTAGTATTAAGTAAACATTTTAAAATATAAGAAACTTAATTTCTACTGTTAATTAAATAATTATTATTTTCAGTCATCAAATTCAAAAGTGTCTGTACATTTAATCTTTTTTATAAAAGTCAAACATGTATGAATTTTAATGCCTTATCCTTTATTAAACAAACTAGTTTCTACCATTTTTACTATCCAACCTAATCTTGATGGTAACTCTGTATTTTCCACTTTTTAATCCCTAACTTCCATCCAGCTATAGCTTTTTGTGGAAAGATATTTACCTTGGTGAATCTGCTCCGCTCTACAGCTAGCAATTAAAGAAGACCATAACAAAAATTACAATTATACTAGAACCACAAAATCAAACTTCCGATAATAATTAAAACAAACTAACATCATTTAGCAGGGCAAAAATCAATAACCACAAAACAATGCAAGAAAACACAAGAAAAAACAACTGCCTACCACAAAAGCAGAATGAGATATCTAATGTATATCTTGCAGTATAAAATATAGAGCTTGGAAATGTTACAAATCCCAGGCAGCAGTAGCTGGAGTTTTGTGAGAGCTTATAATTTTTGAATATGCCCCTTTATGCACATTCCTACACCCAACAGGAACTTTTAAAGCTGTATCTGTCTTAATTTGGCAGGTAAACTCATTTATCATAGAGACTGAACAGATTTACCTGGGCATGGGTATGGGCATGGGCATTCCAGCTGAGCAAAGCACAACTGCATCATACAGAAGGTGAAGGTGATGAACTCTAACCAGGACCATGGAAATCTAGAATTTTTATTAGTTCTGATTTCTAGAATATGTCTCTTCTGGCTGAGCCAAATGTTTTCATAGAAGCTTGAAATGTGCAATGCAGCAAAAACCCATGACCCATGAAATAGGGGTTCATTTCTTTAGATTCACCCCAGAGACAACTGGATGGGGGTGGGGGCTGACTGCTAGCATGAATGGTAGGTGTCCTTTTTTTTCTTTGTTTCTCCTTTGAACTATATCTCCTTCCTATTTTGCCTTCTACATAACGATCTGGATGTTGCATTGTTCAATCTAGGACATGGTCAGGAGGTGACCAGCAACTAATGTGACTTCCAGCAATATGTTCTCCTTAGATTATGGCAATATATTCTCCTTAGACACAAGTCAAGTATGCACATACACATATAGAACCTTGAAACAATATTACATCTCTGGAATAACAAGAGAAACAGAATGATAGATGGACCACAAACCAACCCTCCCAAACCCTTTTGCTGCTGCATGCAATAGCTGCAAGAAAAGAAATCCTAAAACCTTGGCTGTTACTGCTTACACCAAGATACCCTTCTGATGCATTTAATTCTACCATGCAAAAAAGGAAAAAAAATCCCTCTCAAATATTTGCCACCTATGAAAGAACTTACAAATTCAGGAGCTCTTTGGCTTGATCCCTGGGGATTTTGTATTGGTTAAGAACTTCCCGACTGAACTATTCTAATGTAGGGGTCCATGTGTCAAACTTATTCAGAAAGTGTAAGATCACTGCTTAGCTCTGTCTTTTGTTATGAAGCCTCCCAATGGGTCAACCTTTAAAAATATACTTATTTAATACTTCATGTACAGATTTACCGGGCTTTGCAGAGTGTGTTTTTCCCCTCTAGCAAGGCTAGTCTCTTTCATCTATGTACAGTATTTCAAGGTGTAGGAACTGGGATCAGGGCTATAGCCATTCAAAGTAGAAAGAGAGGGGAAACTATGTTTTAAATGAACCTCTTTCAAGTCAAAATACAGGGAAGACCCAGGGGCAAGGTTGCATCCGGAAGTGTTTCAATGCAAAGTGGAACACAGGCTCCATCTAGAGGTGTGCATAAGAGAAATGGTGCATGGGGGTCAATCCTAAATCTGAGAGACAAATCTCTTGCTAAGAAATGCTTTTTAAAAACCGTGTATTCAGAATTAACCAAACCCCACTGTTTTCCAGAATGCATGGACCCTGGACAAATAAGCACATCTTCAGATGAATGGCAATTTACACTGGAAATCTTTCAGGACTTTTGCCCCCAAACCTACCCATGTAAGGTGGTTGAAAAAATGTCCAAAAATTCTGAATTTAATTTTCAGCACTAAAGGTAACAGGTAGGATTTTGGTGAGAAAACATTTCTATCTGTCAATTAGGAGCATAATCTCATGATGATTTTAGTTACTCTGCAGGATAAAGGGATAGCAATCATAGTATCATATAGTTGGAAGGTGCTCTCCCTTGATCAATGCAGGATCTCCAGATAAAGCATCTCCAACCACATCCAGATAAGGAGACCCACCATCTCTCTAGGCAACTGGCTGCATTGCCTTCCTTGCTGCTGCGTTGCACTGCTGACTCATGTTCAACTTCATACCAACAATAAGGACCCAAAGACCTTTTCATGCATAGTACTGCTGAACCAAGTGTCCCCTAAAAGTATGTACTATTTTGTATTTGTGTCTGTTGCATTTCATTTTATTGATTTCAGACCAGTTTTACAATTTGTCAAAGTCCTTTTAAATGTCATGCTATTCTTCCAATGTGTTCCTCCCAGTTTTGAGTCATCTGCTAATTTGATAAGGGTTCCCTTAATCCCATTATCTAAATTATTGATAAATATTAAAAAGTGTCCGCATCAAGACAAAACACAGCACTCCATCTAAAGCCTCCTTCCAATTTGAAACACGGGCATAGATGACAACTATTTCAGCACAATTTTACAACCAATTATGGATCGATTGATGGTGTTTCCATGTATTCCATCTGTATTCAGTTTTCCCTGTAGATAAAGGTAAAGGTTTCCCCTGACGTTAAGTCCAGTCATGTCTGACTCTGGGGGTTGGTGCTCATCTCCATTTCTAAGCCGAAGAGCCGGCGTTGTCCATAGACACCTCCAAGATCATGTGGCTGGCATGACTGCATGGAACGGCGTTACCTTCCCGCTGTACCTATTGATCTACTCACATTGGCATGTTTTCGAACTGCTAGGTTGGCAGGAGCTAGAGCTAACAACGGCCGCTCACCCCGCTCCCGGGGTTTGAACCTGGGACCTTTTGGTCTCCAGCTCAGTGCTTTAACGCACTTCGCCACCCTGTAGATGCCTGTAATCACCCAGATTCCTGGCTACAAGGAATGACCTGGAAATAGTCACTGAAGGACGACAGCCAGGACGAGCAAGAAGCAGCCCTCCCAACATTGCTGGACTTATTCTGATTATTCCCATCCAACATAGACATGGTATTAAAATCCAATAGCATTTGAGGATGGCCACACTTTTTCAAACACAGATGCATAAGGCGCAACAAACAAGACAAATAACAAACTCCATTGTCAGACAGGAAGCTAGAAAAGATCTTCATAATCTCTCTCCAATAAGAAAAGAGCCACAGAAAACTCCTACTTGAAATACCAACTGGAGTAGATCCATTGAATCAATGAGATATGTATGTTGATTCACCAAGCAATAATTAATCCAGTCTTGAATACATTAATTGGTCTCTACCCTAGTTGGGACTTCCAATAGGAGTCGGGTCTCTGGCTCCAAGCAAGTTCAGTGCCATCTAGTGACAATGATTAAGCATATTGTCCACATTTGTAATCTTCATAAAGGATTTAAACTCTGGTGAGAATGCTTAATGGTCAATTTCTGTATCACTGATACTTTAAAGATATCTTGATTAATAATGCAGGAGATAACATCAGGATCATCTTCTATACAAGTATAACACACAAAATTAGTTGGCACTAAAGTTCAATGTATAGGGAGAAATATAATTAAATTAATCCACTGTCTTGCCCTTTAGCCAGTTTTAACCAAATCATAACCAGCACAGCCATCTGTGTTTAAGAATTCCTAAATCACCATGAAATTTTTCCAGAATTCATTTTCCTCAGGAAGTAAGACAAAGTTCAAAGTGGAGTTCTGTAAGGTAAATTTGCTCACAAGAAACAAAAAGCTACTCATAGCCTGAAGTATTTGGAACAAGTACTTCTATAAACCTTATGAGCATTGAAATAAACTCTTTTAAAACATCTAATGCACTCACAAAAAACTTCTATTTAGCCTTCAAATGTTGAAACATGAAAATAGTATTGCCACATCAATACAGTTTCCCCATTATAATTATGGAAACAGAAGCAAAGCAACTCTCCAAAAACATTATGTGCTTTTTTTGTTTGTTTCTGCCCAGCATTTCTTATGATTGCATTTCATAAGGAACTATTTGTACTTTCTCCTGTGCACCAGATCTCTGTTCTGATCAAACTGTGGTTTGCATTGTAATACTTTAAATGCAGGAAAGTGTACAGTTCTGTGCTGTGAAAAGGCTTTTTGGGCCCTTCCAACTTTCTAATTCTTTTTAAAATTCCATTTTGCCCTCCACTTCTGTCACATCCAGGCTGAGGACATAATCTAGTAGCTGCAAGAAGAAAGCATGCATTATTCTGCTCTTTGCACAGAGCTGGACACTTTGAATTCCATGCCAGTAGATGGCAGTAGAACTTATACCTCAGCCAGTAAAAAAAATCATAAAGCATTCAAACCACCTATGCTAATTGCAAGGCTCTGATTTATAGGCAAGTCTTAAGAATAGAGAAAATACCAGTAAGTATAAAATCTGCATCTGCTTTTTCATTGTGCTTGAACTACCTTTTACTCATTCAGATTTCATTTCCAGTGGTGATATATTCCTGGGCTGTAACAAAAAAAAATATTGTATTAATAAAAAAAATTAAATCCTTATTCAGTTATATATCCCTTTAAATGAGGTTGTAAGATCATGGATCATCCAGTTAGTACTTTACTTCCTTCTCGTGTCCTATAATGCCTGGAATATGTTGTAGTGAAATATATTATCAGTTAAACTGGCTATGATAGCCATGGCTCAGACTATAGAGTTGCAGAGGAATTTCATCCACTTGCTTTCTAGATAATGTGAATGTCAGCTCACCACAGCCGCTCCTGAATGAACACACGAGACTCTCTGTGGTATCACCAGGAGCTTTTACTGTAGGAAACATGAACATCAGAAAAGCCAAGAATGGGAGGCTCCGGCCAACCCTCCTTTATATACCCTCCCCCTCATTTGAACAGTCTCTTCCCGCTCAGTAAAACCCCGCGCAAATTCCCCGCCAAGTCCAGCAGCCGTTTCTCCTCCGAGTCCTGGGACGCAGGTGTCTTATCAATGTCAGTGACCCTGAAACTCAGAGCCACATCCAGGCTCTAGTAGCAGGGTTCTGACATGGCGTCCTCCTCCCCTTCGTCCTGGAAGGAAAAGATTAAACACAACTATTGTTCTCCGCTGTCCAGAGTTCCTTTATACTTTTTTAACAGGCTGCAATGGAATACCGGGTGTACCTTTCCTAGGTCCTTTGGTAGCCTCAGCTCGTAGGTCACTTCGTTTATTCTTTTTGCTACCCTGAATGGCCCTATATAGCGTGGAGCCAATTTCTTGGATGGGAACCCCAATTTCAGGTTTTTTGTGCTCAGCCAAACCAGATCTCCTTCGCCCAATTTGTCCCCCTCTCGGCGCCTACGATCCGCAAAGAGCTTGTACTTCTTTTGTGTTTCCCGCAATGCCTCTACCACGGTTTGCCACCCTTGCTTGATTTTGGCCGGCCATTCCTCGTCGGTCTGGCCCTCCCCTTCCTTCCACTCGGGTAGCCTGGGGAAAGGTGCCACCTCCTGTCCGTATACTATTTCGAATGGGGCACGACCTGTGGCCGAATGTACGGCCCCGTTAAAAGCCATCTCAGCAAACGGAAGAAGGTCCGCCCAATCATCCTGTCTATAATTGGTGTACATCCTTAAGAATTGGCACAGTGTCTGTTGGGTACGTTCGACCCCCCCGTTGGTCGCGGGATGAAAGGCCGAGCTCAGGTTCCTTTCTGCTCCTAACAGCTGTAAGAATTTTCCCCAAAATTTTGCAGTAAATTGGACTCCCCGGTCACTAATTATCTTGTCGGGACACCCATGTAGGCGATATACATGCTTCACATACAAATCAGCAAGTTTTTCAGCTGAAGGGAGTTTTGGCAGGGCCACAAAGTGTGCCTGTTTTGAGAATAGGTCCAATATTGTCCAAATGTATCTGTGGCCTCTGCTGGGGGGTAGTTCGCCTACAAAATCCATGGCTACGCATTCCCATGGCCTCATGGGCTCCACCACCTTCTGCAATAGCCCCTGGGGCTTCCCCGGTGGTGTTTTTCCCTCTGCACATAATTCACACTGCGTGACGTACCCCCTGGCGTCTTTCCTCATTCCGGGCCACCAGCATTGTTTGGCCAACAGTTTAATAGTCCTGGTGGGGCCTAGATGACCCGCACCCTTGTTATCATGGTACTTCCTTAACATTTCTCGTCTTAAACATTCAGGAATATACAATTTCTTATTTACAAACACCAAATCCCCACACAATTCTCCCTTTTCTTTGTTAGTTTGTAACCATTTGTCCATTCCATACGCTCGCTTCAACTCTTCCTCCCATATTTCTCCTCCCCCCGTGGAAATGGCAGTACGTTTGTTTTCTTTGGCCGCTTGTGCTCGAGTTAGTACTGCCAGGCCCCATTGCTTATCAAGAAAAATACTCCCTTCAGATTCCTGAATTCCTCCCCCGTGCTGAGGCATCCGAGAGAGAGCGTCAGCGAGTATGTTATGTTTCCCCTGGAAGAATCTGAGTCTGAAATCAAAACGGCTGAAATATTGGGCCCATCTAATTTGCTTCGCTGATAGTTTACGAGGGGATCTTAGATACTGTAAATTTCTATGGTCAGTCCACACCTCAAACGGTGTTCCACTTCCTTCCAGAAAGTGTCTCCAGCACTCTAGTGCTTTTAGAATCGCTAAGGCTTCTCTCTCCCAAATCGGCCAGTTTTTTTCTGTATCGCTAAACTTTTTTGACAGATAGCCACATGGCTTCAGGTTCCCCCCCTCGTCTTTCTGTAGCAGAACTGCCCCATATGCCCGGTCTGACGCATCGCAATGTAATACAAAGGCTTTAGACATATCAGGGTGCTGTAGGACAGGCTCCTCAGTAAAACGCTTTTTAAGGGCTTCGAAAGCTTCCTGGCATTCTATTGTCCAGGTCAGTTTGGCCCCTGGGGCCTTCACTTTGGCTGTTTCTCCCCTGCCTTTAGTCTTTAACAAATCCGTTAATGGCAAAGTGAGGCGCGCAAAGTCCTTGATAAATGTTCTATAGAAGTTTGCGAACCCTAGGAAGGATTGCAGCTGCTTCCGTGTTTTGGGGGCTTCCCACCCCCTCACGTCTTCTACCTTCGCAGGGTCCATCGCCACTCCCTGGGAGGAAATCCTATACCCCAGAAATTCTATCTGGTCTTTATTGAACTCGCACTTGGCAAGCTTCGCATACAGTTTTGCTTCTCTCAACTTTTGCAGGACTTCCCTGACTAGTTCTATGTGTTGCTCCTTAGTCCGAGATACTAACAATATGTCATCTAAAAAAACAAAGACTCCCTTGTACAACAATGGATGCAACACTTCGTTGATTAATTGCATGAACGCGGCGCCTCCGCCGCACAAACCGAAAGGGAGCACACGATAATTGAATAATCCGAATGCACAGGAGAAGGCCGTCTTCCACCTGTCCTCTGGTTTAATCTGCAATTTATGGTACGCTTCAATTAAGTCCAATTTAGTGAATATCTGTCCCTCCGATAACTGGGCGATCAAGTCCTTCACTAAAGGTAGGGGGTATTTATTTACAGAACTGATTGCATTCAGGCCCCTGTAGTCAATGCAGAGCCTCAGCGTTTGGTCCTTTTTGCGCCTGAACAACACAGGCGCCCCTAGAGGGGAATTTGAAGGCTCTATGAAACCCCTCGCTAGGTTTTTATCAATGTATTTTCTCAGTTCCTCCTTTTCCCTAGCCGACATTGGGTATATTTTTGCCTTAGGAAGCTCTGCTCCTGGGACTAGCTCTATCTTCACTTCAACTCTCCTCTTCGGTGGGAAACTGTCTGCTTCCTTCTCATCAAATACGTCCACAAAATCCCGATACTCTGGGGGTAATTTATCTGCCAGTTCTGCTATCCTGATAGAGTCTTCCTCCCCCCTTTTCCCCGGCTCCCTCTCCACTTCCTGGCTCCCTCCTTCCAACTTCATCCTGAAGATCATGCTCTTATCCTCCCAGTTGATTTGCGGGTTGGCCTGCCCCAGCCATGGCATGCCTAGTATAACATTATAGCTGGCTATTTGTGATATCACAAATGACACCTTTCCTTCCCAACTCCCTATCTTACACTTTACATCTTCGGCACTGTACTTAGCTAATGATCCCGATGCTGTGGATCCGTCCAACTGCGAAAAAGCTATTGGGGATTCTAGGTTCGTTCTTTCGCATCCCAATCCCTCGGCTAATTCAGGGGAGATGATGTTCCTGGAACATCCACAATCCACAAATGCTTTGCAGGTTGCTTGTTTGCTGCCACTTTCCAGCTGAATGGGGACCACTATCATGGCTTTGTCCTGACTTACCAACCCCCCCGAGTGGTGCCTCATCGGTGGTTCTTCCTCGGCGCGTTTCCCTGCCACGGCTCTTGGTTTGGGCGGGCCTCCGCCTTCCCCTTTTCTCTGCCAGCACTCGGCAGCCCTGTGGCCCAAACGGCCGCACACGAAGCAGCCCCTCCTGCTGGTGCTCACGTTCCCTGTCGGCTCCGTTCTCCTCCCGGCTGGGGTTGATCCCTCCTTCCGGCTCCCCTCTTTCATCTGCGGCCGCTGCTGTAGCCCTCCTCGGTGCCTCCTCGCCTGGGCCAGCGATGTCTCGATGCGCCCCGCCAGCTGAATCCATCCGCGCAGTGTGTCAGGCTCATCACGATGCACCGCCCAGGAGAGGATCTCCCGCCTGAGCCCCTCTTTGAAGAGTTCTATCTTTGTCACTGCAGACCATTCCGGCACCTTTTCAGCGAGGCATTGGAACTCCTCCGCATACTCAGATACCGACCTCTGCCCCTGGGAGACGGTCTTCAACTCCTCCCTCGCCCGGATCTGCTCCAGTGGATCTCGGAAACGGGTCTCCAGGGCCCCCATAAAGCGTCGGAGTGACCCCAGACATGGGTCGCGCCGCGCGTGTAGTTGAACGTACCAGCTGGCCGCTCCCCTCTTCAACACTGCACCAATGGCCCGTACCCGGCTGGATTCCGTTCTAAAAGTGTGAGCATTGTCCTCCATATAGCCCCTCACCGTGGTCAGGAAAAAATCCAGTTCAGAGGACTCTCCCCCAAACTCGATCCTTAGTTCCTCTCGTCTCGGTAGGGGTCCCTGTGGTGGCAATCCCCAATTCTCCGCCCGTCGCAAGCCCCCTTGCGGGCCAGTGGGCCCCGCTGCTGCTTCCCTTTGTCCTGTGCCACGCCCGGCATTCGCCAGGGGCACCAGGGTCTCAGTTGGGAGCGTAGCCGGGATTCTCGGAGGCTTTTCCCCTTCGTCGTCACTCTCCTCCACCCGCGTCAGGCTCGTTTGGATCTTGGGCCGGGCACCGGGCTCCTTTCGCATTTCCCTTCCCTTCGGTGCTGGGAGGTCTGCAAAGCCCTGGCTGCTTCCCATGCTCACGTCCCACATTGAGCTAGCCCGAAGTTCCCTTCCTCGCTCCGGCTCCGCCAAAACCGCCAGGCGCTCCATCGCCCTCGACATCACTGCCAGGGTGGTCTCCATCGCCGACATCCTCTCCTCCAGAAACACCATCTTTTGCGGGCCTGGGGAAGGTGAACCTTCCTCTCCTCCGGTGCTATCTCCCCGCACCACTCCGCGCCTCTGGGTTACCCCATTTGGCTGGGCATAAGCGGTGGATGACGCCAGGGCCGCCAGCTGGTGGAACTCAGCGTCCGGCTCGGGAGTGGCCCTTTCCGACCTTCCTCCTCCGGCGCCCAAGAGCTCTTCATCCTCCACTTGCATGTTACACCTCACCGCTACAGCGGGATGGTGTCCGTATTCTTGGCTTAGTGTCAGCTCACCACAGCCGCTCCTGAATGAACACACGAGACTCTCTGTGGTATCACCAGGAGCTTTTACTGTAGGAAACATGAACATCAGAAAAGCCAAGAATGGGAGGCTCCGGCCAACCCTCCTTTATATACCCTCCCCCTCATTTGAACAGTCTCTTCCCGCTCAGTAAAACCCCACGCAAATTCCCCGCCAAGTCCAGCAGCCGTTTCTCCTCCGAGTCCTGGGACGCAGGTGTCTTATCAATGTCAGTGACCCTGAAACTCAGAGCCACATCCAGGCTCTAGTAGCAGGGTTCTGACAGTGAAGGTAAAAGAAACTGTCAGTTAGGTCGGGATTAAAAACACACATGGGGCAAGGTTGGCATTTGGGAAATAGCTTGGGTCATAAGGAAGCTATCAGATTGGAGAGGCAAAGATAAGGCATCTCAAAGAACAGTTTTGGACATTAGTAGCAAAAGAAAAACCTACAGAGTATGTACAAAATGAGGCTTAGAGAAAGTAGTAGAAGAAACATAGTACAGTTATATCAACAAAACCTATTACAAAGACACTCCCTTGGACTGGAGAAAAACAGACTTTCAATTGTCAAGTTATAGCACCATGAGTGCAATAAACAGTACAATAAAGCTTGAGCTTGAAAAGAATAGGATGTCCCTCAGCTGATCCTACTCTAGTTATCTGTGCCTGTCTACAACAGGCAAAGTAACAGCAACTGTCTCTAGAGTCCTGTGGACCAAGGACACTATATCAGTGTTTCTCAAGCTCTACTCCTCCAGATGTTTTGGATTTCAGCTCCCACAATTCCTAGCAGCTGGTAAGCTAACTGGGATTTCTGAGAGCTGAAATCCAAAACCCCTGGAGGAGCAGAGTTTGGATGATTACTAGGCCTTCAGGGTCTCATTTTCTACAGGATAATTCTGCCAACAAGGCAGGAGGCCATGGCTATCCCAAGCCAACTTAGTTTGTCTGGGCCCCCAAACTGGCTAGAAGTGCTGAGCTTCAGCTGCCACAGCAGAGAGAAGTACTGTCCAAGTGCTGAACTTCCAGGCAGCCACTAGTAGGTAAAGGTTTTCCCGACTCTGGAGGTTGGTGCTCATCTCCATTTCTAAGCCGAAGAGCCAGGCGTTGTCCATAGACACCTCCAAGGCCATGACCGGCCTGACTGCATGGACCGCCATTACCTTCCTGCTGGAGTGGTACTTATTGATCTATTCACATTTTCATGTTTTCTAGCTACTAGTTAGCAGAAGTTGGGGATAACAGCAGGAGGTCACCCTGCTCCCCAGATTCGAACCACTGACCTTTCAGTCAGCAAGTTTAGCAGCTCAGTGGTTTAACCCATTGCGCCACCGGGGTTTCCTCAGGCAGCCACTACAAAGATGGAATAATCATCACAACAAAGCCATAGCAGTAGGTGGTGGTGGTAGGATGAAATACCCACAACTACTCCCACCACTTAGGAGCCCCAGTGGCAAAGTGCGTTAAAGCACTGAGCTGGAGACCGAAAGGTCCCAGGTTCAATCCCCAGGAGCGGCGTGAGCGGCCGCTGTTAGCTCCAGATCCTGCCAACCTAGCAGTTCGAAAACATGCCAATGTGAGTAGATCAATAGGTACCGCTCCATCAGGAAGGTAACAGCGCTCCATGCAGTCATGCCGGCCACATGACCTTGGAGGTGTCTACGGACAACGCCGGCTCTTCGGCTTAGAAATTGAGATGAGCACCAACCCCCAGAGTCAGACATGACTGGAATTAACGTCAGGGGAAAACCTTTACCTTTACCTACCACCACCACTTGGACCTCAAGGTGCCATTAGACATAGCGCTAAAAGGCAGAGGAAAATATTGCTTTTACCCAAAGTGCCTCTGAAAGGCAAGTTTCTTTCGCTTTTTGTACTCTCCTCCTACCGGTAGCTGAATTAATTGAATACATTCAGTTTGCAGCACTTGAAGTAATATGAGGATAAAGGGGGAAAGAGGGAAAAGAGAGAAACTGAAACATTTGAAGAGTAGTTAGAAAAGTAGGGCAACAGAGGATTAACCAGAACTGCCCTTGCCTAATCAAGACAGTTGGGAAGTATGCATTATTCATGCTTGTTTAAGAATACAATTTTGCATGCAAGATGCGGTCTACCACAGAAGGCCTCACACATAGCCTTGTCTTCTGTTCCTAGTATGAATGTCAAGCTCTCTTAACAATGACTAAAAAACAATAAATCCTGGCATTTCCTCTGTATTCTCTATCTCTTCTTTCTTATCTTTATTTCCTTTCTTTCTCCTCTCTGAGAATCTTTAAATCCTCCAGCACAACTCTATGGTCAACCTATGGTGTTTTGGATTATTTGGGGATTTGATTAATACAATATCTCTAGTGTGAAGTCATGGCTCTGCCTTTCCTCTCCTTTGTTTTAGTTCCCTCTATTTGGGTTTCCCAATAGTGTAGATGCCTCCATTTGTATTAGTTTTTTAAAAATCCCCCTAGATTCCAGCCTTAGTTAGTCCGTTCCATTTGCCTGTTACAGAGTTCTCCTACTAAACTCTTTTTCTTTCTTCAAAAGAGCTACAGTCATTAGGGGCCTGGTCATTGCCTGGTAATCTTAGGCCCAGCAATCCAAAACAGGCATCCTTAGCACTAAACTCTGCTTTCAGCAGTATTCATATACCACCAATCCCAGAGACAACAGAAGCTTTTGGTCAGCCTAAGCTTCACAAAGTAAAAGATTGAGACAGTTTATAAACAACATTGCTTTGCATCAGAGGCAAACGTCTTTCAAAGACTCCAGAGAGGTGACTGCAACCAGCAAAATCTTCTTTTGTAATGTATTGTTTTAAGCTATTTTATAATAGTCCCGGGTGGAGTTAACCCTTTATTCATCTTGTTTTCAGTAAACTCATTTGGTTATATTTTCACCTTGCTTATAGTACCTCTGTATGTAAAGGGTCTTGATCTTAACAGAAGGTATACAGATAGCCCCCAAGTAAAGCCAGACAATATAGTTTTCCCAGAGGGTCGGGCGTGCCATCACATCTAGGAATCTCTAAAGGTGCATCTACAGTATAGAATTTATGCAACTTAACTTCTATAGAATCATGGGAGTTGTAGTTTGGTGAGGCACTAGCACCAATTGACAGAGAAAGTTAAGGACCTTGTGAAACTACAACTCCCATGATTCCACAGCATTGAATGGGGTCAAATTGCATCAGATCTACTGGAGATGCATCCTAGAACCTCCAGTCTATAGTCAACTTTTGGCAGATGACCATAAAGCCACATTGGAGGACAGTGAGATCTGTATAAACCATATTACTCTAAACTGTGAATAATCAAATCAGCATATTATAAAGCTGAAAATGTGGAGTGCTGACTGCCGTATCAATTTGAGATTCTGACAATGCCTGGGCTAGTCTCTGCTATTCCAAATGGCAAACTGGAACCTAGTTAAGCTCAGTCCAGGTACCTCTTACTATACTTAGCACACTTGGCACTCCCAGTTTAATATGACCATACTAAACAAACCATGCACAAAGCTGGTGTTTGGACATAACCTTTGTTGCACATTATAACAAATAACCTCGCAAAAGCTCCTGCAGACACACTTGTTATTATCTCGTGCAGGAAAAAAAGCCATCCACAACCCAGAGCTGTGACCTTGTTATAGTTTGTAATGAGCTGACGGAAAAATATTTCTGCCTGATTAGAATTCTTAACGAGTTCTTGATTATTATAAGAGCAAGCTGGCCAGTCTCCCATTTTGTCCCATCTGTAGAGAAAACAGGATCTTTTCTCGTATCTCCTCCAGAGTTCTTTACTATGCTAGAGGTAAGAGATTTTTGTTGCCATTTACCTGCATGCCCCGCACACTCTTTGGCTAATAAAGTAGACATTTGCCTTTCATGTGGATCATATCCCTTCCACATTCCTGTTATTTAAGGATCCTTCTGAATATTACCCAAGACTTTCTAGTAAAATCTATTTTTCTTGTTCTCTTTTACCAGCCATGACCATTTTGATGGCACAAACCCAGGCTTTTGTGTGAACCTACAAATATAAAGATTGATGTAGTGTTGCAATAGCATCAGGAATCCTAGGAATCCAGTTTCTCATCGCAAATAAGATGTAAACTCATTGTATCACTTTAGGTCAGTCCACTACCCTCTTTCTTTCACCCTGCATCTACAGTACAGAATTAATGCAGTTTGATACCACTTTAACTGCCATAGCTCAATGCTATGGAATTATGGGTGTTTTAATTTTCCAAGGCCTTTAGCCTTCTCTGCCAAAGAGTGCTGCTGCCTCACCAGACTACAACTCCCATGGTTCCATAATACTTAGCCATGGCAGCTAAATTGATGTGAAACTGTGTTAATTCTACACTGTAGATGCACCCTCACTCTCAATACAACTTATCTAATAAGGTTATTGTGTAAATAAAGTGTCAATGAGGGTAGTCATGTATTTTATTTTGGAAGAAAGCTCAACCACACAGGAGGAAATGTGATATATAAATGCAAAAAACAAATATAGTGTCTCTCTCTCATACACACACAGAGACACACACATCTATGATTACTCTTTCAAACTAATTCTGGGCTTTCACATCTCACACTGTAAAGTAGCTATTTAGAAACTAGGAGCTGTTCGTTCTTGGGTTCTGTTACAGACATGTCTCAAATAAGAAAATGCAGGACTCCCACTCATTTACTTGATGCATCTGTAAATATCAATAAGGAGACATGGTGGGGTTTTTTTAATGCAAACCTCACCTTTTCAAATGGGAGAGAATATATGTGATTGTAAAAGAAGCACGTATCACTGTCAAATGGAAATTACAATATCAAGTGTTTAAAAAATAAATCCTATAATCAGAATTGGCTTGCAAAATGAGCTAATGGGTTTTTAGTCTAGTGGGCAGACGTCCATATCATAAATAGCACCATTGCAGCTGGTCGAAATTATCCTTTTTGCTGGCAGTATCAGATAAGTGCATAAGAAAAAAGACCCACAGACTTCAAAGAAGGGACCGAGTGGTTAGAAATGAGGCAGGGGACAGGGGCTTTTGTGAAGCCAGCGATGTTGCCCTCTTTTTTTCCTTTATAGAACTTCTGAATTCACACAAAAAATCTTATTATCTTCACTAGGTGTGCATGCAGGCTACGGTAATAATGCCCCAATCCCTCTGTACTTCAGGGTCCATCCATGGTACCAAATTAGACATGAGTGAAAATGTTATTTCAAGGCCAAAATCCTGCATCAGGAGATGTAGCCACGTATTTCAATGCTACCTCAAAACACCACTTATTTTGAAGCCACATGGCATCCTCCTTCCCTGCATCACAACCATTTCCAAGTTGCAGGAGAGCAGAGGGGATGAGCAGGGATGCATCCAGCCCTCTTCTTAAAGCTGGGCATACTGGGACAGGACAGGACTGCGTATGTCATCATTCCAGTTGACTGTGATGTGCCACCCCAATTTACAGCAACTTAGAAATGGTTTGGGGCTTAGGTAAAGGTTTTCCCCAGACATTAAGTCTAGTCGTAGTCCGACTCTGGGGGTTGGTGCTCATGTCCATTTCTAAGCCAAAGAGCCAGCGTTGTCCGTAGACACCTCCAAGGTCATGTGGCTGGCATGACTGCATGGAGTGCTGTTCCATGGGGCCTGCATGTTTTAAAAGAGAGAATTTTGGCAGACCTTTGGCTGTTGCAATGGTTCAATGACTATAAAAGTGAATTGCAATGTCATAAATATCATAATTGATGAACATAAGGCCACTCCAGTTTTCTTTTATATATATATAAGAAAGTACTAAAATGCATACATTTCTTCATATTTTAGATGGAAGGAATCTTGGATTTAAAACTTCTGAATGTGGGAGGAATAAAAAATGATAGATCTTTCACCCAGGCTGTGAACTTGAGTGCTTAAAAGGTTGGGTGTGACTTCTTGGATATTCAGCCGTATTACTAATGAACTAAGGTCACCATTCCTCCCCACCCCCCACCCGATGCTTCTTATCTTTAATACTTTTATGGCAGGCAGATATAACATCATCCACTCCATGCTAGGAATATCTATGCCTGTGAATGTGGCAGATGCCAATGGCATTCATTTTGGAAGATGTATGCAACATGCACAAATGCCTTCATATTCTATATGGAAAGGAATTATTTTTTAAAAAAACAATCAGTGGAGGAGGAAGTGAATTGACAGGTTTATATCACTATGCCAAAAATGTATTTCTGGTCTAGGTGTTTATATGACAAATGGAATTATGTAGATCTCACAGCTGATAATAGAATAATCTTTGGGCATTTCAGAAGTCGTGCTAGACACTCTTGCAGCAGAGGACAGAAACCATTGACACTATATTAATAGTTGAACTTTCCAGATGTTCTTGGACCATAATTCCCAGCAATCTTCACCACTATGCTGGCTAGGATTAGGACTTGCAGTCAGATGACATCTGGAGGGTCAGAGGACTCCCAACCATGTTCTGCATAATATGCTGACCTGACACAATTTGCCACCTGAAATGTAGGCCAAGATGGTGCCAGTCCTCACAAGTTTACATATTCAAAAGCTGACTGGACTAGCAGTTGAATCCTATTTCAACATTGATAATGGAACAACATTTTGTGAAAGCACTTGAGAACAGCAAGCTAACTCAATATCCACTTCACTCTGCCTAAAGCTAGAACTATTTATGTGCTGAATGCTTCATATCTCCATAATTATGACAAAATGTAACACACTGACACAATAGAAGACCACTCGGTATGATGACAAAGGGAGCAGCTCCCTGAATGCTGTTTCAGTGGAAAAGGTTGAGACTGGAGTGATACAAATTAGAGAGTGTAAAGGACTTTGCTCACAAAGAGTGTCCTTAGGTTTCCTACATGGTTCTGTGCTTTAGTTTTTCATCCATGTCATCTCCTCTTAAACACAGTTCTGTTTCTTGGATTCGTGTGCCCTCCCCCCATTTCCCACTATGGTGCTGTCCTTGCTTAAGAGAGATTAACTGCACTGCCACCTCCTTCTAGTCTGTTCCTCTGAAGATTATCGTTTCATGCTAGGGACAGATAATCCCATCAACCAGTTGGCCAACTGCCATAAACAGGACTGATTAAAATCCTCTGGTTCTCCCACACACTCCAAAGTCTCTCTTTCTCCAGCGCTTATCGTCTGATTGGCTGAACAAGTAGAGATATGAAGATACAGGTGCTATTAGTTATAATGAATCTGAATAAAACAAACATCTGGGAAGATGGCAAGCAAAACAAGTGCCATGCAAACTGACTATCAAGAAGAAATGTGAATCACTGTGCTATGGTGTCCAGGGTCACACATTGCATATTTGTCAATGTGCTACAAATTTGCTTTTTATTGTATATACCATATAAAGCCATATGAAGCAATGTCATAGATCATATCTACACTGACCCTTCAAACAAGTATAATCTGATGTGCTAGGTGCTTAATCAGGCCTGAAAAGAGTCCGCACAAGGATTGCCTCAGCTGCCACAGAGGAAAGGGGGGACCATCCTGTGTTGTGGGTGTTCTCTGGCTGCAACACACCACCTACCTTTTCCTCGTTGCTTGCCCTGACATCATCCAGAGCGATGGGGCACCACTCCCTTCCCAGTGCTCCCTGTTGCTCTGGCTGATATGAAAGTGAACAACAGAGAAAGATAGGTGTCATGTCAAAGCCCGAAACCCCCGGGACACAGTGGATGGGGAGAAAGGAGCACTGCATGAGATGACAGTCGGGGCAGACATAGCCAGTTCCACTTGGGAACTGACCCAACTGTCCCCACTGGCCTTAAGTCAGGGAAAAGACTGAATTCTGAATCAGAATTAGGTCTTCCTCCTGACTTTTGGTACTATGAGCAAGGTCACATTGGAAAGACCAAAGATCTTTTCCAGCCACACTTGCAAACTGAAGCATGCAGGCAGGTGTTCAGCTTTGGAATGGTAGCCGTTTCTTTCTTGCAAGCAACAATGCCCTTTTCCAGTCACATTTGATCCCATGACCAAAAACTGCAAACCCAGAGCAATCTATTGTCCAACCTCAGTCCTAACTGACAAACTTCAATTTCCCACTTATTAACCATGCAGAACTCTGAGTGCTGCAGGCAGCACTCCACATTTGTGAGTTTAACTTTTGCAACTTTGAATATTCACAGATTTGATCAATAGGATCCGTCTAGGAATCTCAAGGTCTTCCAGTTTGGCTTTATGGCAAACCTCTGCCAAAAGCTGACGATGAACTTACACTGAAGGGCCTAGGATGCACCTACAGAGTAGAATGAATGTCTAGACACTACTTTAGCTATCATGGTTCAATGCTATGGAACCATGGGACTTTCAGCCTTTTTTCCCCAAAGAGCTGGTGATTCTCCAAATTACATATCCTATGACCTTATAGCATTGGACCATGAGAATTAAAGTGGTGTCAAATGGCATGAATTCTACAAGGTTGATGCATCCCTAGTAAATTCTTTCTGGAAAAATAACATTTGGTGCCTTGTAGGAAGCTTTATCCAGCAGTTAGAATTTTGCATCAAGTTTCAATCTGAGAAATCAACTGTTGTTTCTGAATTCTTTTAATCTGCTTACATTCATGAGCCAAAATAGTATTCGGTGATGGAAAGTTTTATTGATATAATAACCTGCTTTATTTCTTGAAGATAGGCAAATAAAGAGAAACCAGAAATCATTGATATCTGATTAACTTTTTAAACAAAACATTTGCTGTTGGTTAAACACTCTTTAATTCTTGTGAGCCTTCAACATGCAGATTAAAGTTTGGGATGGCAAGTCTGGCAGTCTGGATGCACAATTTCTTTTCCTCCCTTCCTAAGTGGTTGTCAAGTACAGCGTAAGAAATTGTGTGCCCTTTCTGCCAGTCATTTTCTTCCAAAACTTTAATTTGCATGAGGAGTTAATATGGGACCTATTCAGTATGAAGTTCCTAGTCTGCTGAGGAAATATTGCTTGTCTCTTGGGTAGAAAGAGAGAGAGAGAGAGAGAGAGAGAGAGAGAGAGAGAGAGAGAGAGAGAGAGAGAGAGAGAGAGAGAGAGAGAGTGTAAAGGCAAGGAGTTTTCCAAAAAAAAAAAAAAAAAGCAGTGTCAGGCTTGATGTGCAGAGAACCAGATCAGTGTTGAGCTTTTGCTCCCCTTGCCTTTACTTGTAGATAGCAAAGCATTTTCCAGGACTCAGAGGCAACATTTAGTCTGATAGTTCAGGGCTCATTTCCAATTAGCTTAATGAAATAAAACTCTTTTTTTCCAGGATTGTTTTGTTCATGCACGTGCAGCAGAAAGCTTTTTTTTCTCAGCCGTTTTTTTTTTTCATGGATCAGTTCTGGATAGTGTTTGGTTTTTTAGGTTTTTGCAGAATTCACTTGAAGACATCTGTTTTCATGCCTCCAGTATAGGTTGGTGTTCAAGTTGCATCTGTTAAGAAGACTCTTTGCTTTCTTTCCTGGGGGCTATTTCAGGGCAGAAATATATCCATTAACTGTGCACACTGAAGCAGCCACTCCACAAAAGCATGAGCAAATAATGTAGTGATACATCGAGCTCAACATATAACTCATCTAAAGAGACCATGGTCAGAGAAAGGAAAAGAGAAAAAATTCATTCAGAACCAGAGAGCAGCTGCTATGATTTCTCTTTCTCTCTTTCTGGGGTGAAGGATGGGGGAGGGGGAACATCATATTACTGTGGCATTATGTCCCATTGCATTAGAAGCAAATCATATCGTTTCTCAGATCCCATTACATGTTGTTGTTTCTTGCCTTTTCTCCTGAAATCATCAGTTTCAAGGTTTATCACATGAATAAGTGCAGTTCCCGCCCACTCCATTAAAAAAACTTGGAAAAATCTTTGTGGGTGCAGGGCTTTCCCCTCCAGTCCTGCTACTCTGAAGTAGATATGAGGCACTGATTTTAACTAGACACACTTTGGGGATATTGTGCCTTCCCCTCTAATCCCGCTACTCTGGAGTAGACATGGAGCACTGATCTTAAATAGACACAACTGGAGTTGCTGGGCTTTCCTCCCCATCTCAGTGCTGTCCATCATGCAAGCCCTAAACTTAGAATGTACCACAACTTCATAGCATCATAGAGTCATAGAGTTGGAAGAGACCTCATGGGCCATCCGGTCCAACCCCCTGCCAAGAAGCAGGAAATCGCATTCAAAAGCCAAGAATACTCTGAAGGAGAAATGACAAGAAAAACAAAGATATTTTGGTATTTTTTAATGATTAAATTAATTTCAAAAAATACCATGCCAGACTCATGAAGCAGGATTTTGGGAGATAAATGTCAATGCTTAGTAGATGTCTGTCCACAGGAATGCCCCTTACTACACGCCACTGAAAAATTCACAAGCAAATTTGGCAGATCTTGTTTTCTCCAGTTATATACTGATTTCTGACTTCAGAAGACAATCTGTACCTTTGACTCCTTAGAACAGTGGTCCTCAATCTGTGGGTCCCCAAGTGTTTTGGCCTACAACTCCTAGAAATCCCAGCCAGTTTACCAGCTGTAAGGATTTCTAGGAGTTGAAGGCCAAAACATCTGGGGACCCACAGGCTGAGAACCACTACCTTAGAAGAAGGGAAGAATATCAGTCAATCAATCAGTCTTTAATGCAATGTGCTCCTGGTCTTCATCTGGTGAATCAAAATTCATAAGGATGTCTATAGTTAAACTAAAATGATTCAAAAACCTTGATGCACCACCAGCATGTCATTTACCTTGATTTCTTCCTAAAAGAAGAAAAACAGGAGGAAGACACAGCAAACAAAATGATAGTAAGTGCAGAGTTGTATACAAGTAGCTGTTCTTGCCAAATATTCCCTCCTCTGTAGATTGTTAAACATAGTGGAGCCCTGTCTCTTTTGCATCTGGTTATTGTAGAATAAAGAGTGGGAACTTTGGCCTTCCAGATATTAAATCCCAAGGCCTCTCAACCATAATAATTGGCTATGTTTGCCTGGTACTTTAACTACAGTTTAACAGCATCCAGAGGGTCACATTTTCCCCATCCCTGCCCTACTGAGAAAGATGTATAATTGCATATTGAGGTTAAAGGTATACTCAGATCTGGGGGTGGGAAAAGATTGGTTCACCCAGTGCAGCATTACACACTCAAATTGTGTCCCATTGCTCTTTTCAAGTCTCTGGCATGATCTTGTCCAGTACATATTACTTGAATTTTGTTTGTTTTTTTACCAAAACTGCCAGAGATTAAACCTAGAACTTTCTGGATGCAGACCACATGCTCCACTACCGTTCCGTGACCCTCTTCACAAACATCCTCTGATATCCATTAAACTTCCAGAGTGACTCATACTATTAAGTCATCCCCCATCTCTGAGTCAGGGCATCCTTCAGCACATATTAATATCTCTGAGTGTTTTCTCCTTTGCACTGGTTGAGTCAGACTTGTGTGTAAGCAGCCGGTCATGCATACTGAGGACATTTGCAGGAGCAAACACTATCTATGATGAATTCAAGAGTGCGTTCTTTCTTTTCACAGTAGACAGTGGCAGGAACTTTGCATATGTGAATCCCCTCCCACTCTTCCAGAAAGGGATTAAAAGGGTATAAAGGAGACTCTTTGTCATCAAATCTACTTAGCCTCAACAAGCTACTACACAAAGAGCCCTCAAAAATTAAAATGATGTCTAATTATTCTTTTCCATTATTCATATAGAGCACATTTTTGATATGGACATGTCTGTTAATGTCATATGCAGATGTGAATCCAACTAAATGGTAGCATGTGTCTTTTTTTTGGGGGGGGGGGGTCATTGCCGAGACCAGGATTCTCTACCTCCCTCATATTACCCCACCAATGGAGCTACTCGCATTTTGAGCCTTTTCCCCATCTGATGGGGACAGGGCGCCAGTTCCCTTCATGTGATGGGAAAAGGAAGGAGGGCACATGGAGCACTGCGAGGCGCTCAGCACAACTGCTGGAAAAACAAAGCAACTTGAGGGTAAGTGTGAAGAGATCGTAAGTCTCCAGAACAACTGAAAACAACCTTTCCCCTTTTCAATGTGACATCCAGATACTTAAACATAGCTATCATGTCCCCTCTCAGCCTTCTTTTCTCCAAGCTAAACCTACCCAGCACCCAAAGGTTGTCCTTGTAGAGCTTGGCTTCCAGACTTTTGATTATGTTGGCCATTCTTCTCTGGACACCTTCCAGTTTGTCAATATCCTTCTTGAATTGTGGTGAAGTATAGGATACAGTATTCCAGATGAAGTATGACCAGAGCGGAATAGAGTGGAACTATGATTTGCACTCAGAAGTAAGATATATATTTTAAAATACAAGTTTCGGTTCACTGGATTGGAGAACTTGCAGTTCATTGGATTGGGAAGCTTCTCTCATGTCCCCTTTTGATAAATAACATAAGGGGGATAGTATTAAATGATAAAACAAATA
Source organism: Anolis carolinensis (assembly GCF_035594765.1). Lineage (NCBI taxonomy): Eukaryota > Metazoa > Chordata > Lepidosauria > Squamata > Anolidae > Anolis > Anolis carolinensis. Next base: position 332,256,373 of record NC_085841.1, on the reverse strand, counting down.
TTTTAATAGCTATCAGATGCCAAAGGATGGTGGTAAATATAATTCCTGTTAAATCTGTTCTAAGCCTGGATGCTCTGATTGACAGGAACCGACAGGCTGGGCCTCCTTTGCTGGTGGTTTAAAACTCTCAACCAGCATTTTCAGCCATCACAGACCATGGTATTGAGTCAATCTTCAGGATGTATGAAGAGCTAGGTTCAAATTACAGGTGCTAAATAAATATTCGTCCCTTGCTACAGTCAATATAAAAAGGTGACTAGGGAGAAAGCAGTGTAGAATTGTAGGCTTTTTTAGAAATGAAATCCCCGAAAATTCAGCACACACAAGAATAACAGATGCCAGGAAATCACAAAACAGCATGAAGTGATAGGAAAGGCAGAGACAGGGGGAGCCTGTATATTGATATTTGAAACAGGCTCTTTAAAATGGAAGATAATAACTGAAAATTATTCTGAGCTGTTCAAAGGCATAAATGACCAAACAGCCTCCTGACTCCAGAATTACATTATACAGAAAGGAACTTAATAGCATGCTATTATCACTTCTCCTCACTGACAGGATTTCGGCAGTGAAAAGACAAACAAAAAGTGCATTCATAATCGCAACCGGCTTCACCTCTGCGAAACGCCGACCACAGCTAATTTCAGGTAAGTACTGTGGTGAAAGTGGGGGAAGAGGGAGCAAGAGAGAAAGCTTGGCGGCACTCATTTAACTTGGTGTGGAGGTAATTTTTGTCTGCTGTTTCCCTTTGCTATCCGAGAGGCACAGATTGGGTTGGCTGCCTGGGGTGCTTGGTTAGCATTGCTGCTGGGACATTATTATTATCCCTATTGCCCTTAGCAACAACAATCAGCATCAACGGTAGAGATGATATTGTTTCAATATGCTATACATCTGCGTTCGACCTAAAATAGAGATCACAGATGGGGTCCGTGTATTTTTTCAGGATGGAATGTATGATTTTGAAAAGGCAGGAATGTTTCAGAGGATATGTTTTTATTTCCCTTGAAATGTTTTTCTTCCCAGAGGGTTTTTTTCCACCTGTATTTGATTTTTTTCCCTTTCCACCCCAATGTTTGTGTTTCTTGCCTCCCCTTTCTGCCACTAGTTCAGTACTATTTTTGTTTCCAGTAAAGGCTTCTTAAGAACTTAAGACGATTCCTGCTGGATGAGATAAAATTTGAGACCTATGATATCCTATATCCTTTTATACGAATGGGCAGGCATATATATACACACAGACTGATCCGACATAAGACTCTTGGTGCCGCTTCATCCAAATTAATGATCAGACTCACCTTTCCTTCTCTTGAAGAAGCAAAGTGTCCCATATGTACTTATTTCTATCCACTTCTATATTATTATTATTTTATTATGACACAGCAAACAAGATATTATTATTATTATTATTGTTATTGTTATTGTTATTTGTCACATTTACTAAATTCCACTGAGTCCTACACTTAAAATCCGGTAACCCACTGTGTTCATCACATTAGACTGGTTACAAGTGTACGGTAGAGCATTCTTTCCGTATTTTAAGCATGGGGGTCAGCTTTCTTTTCAAATGTTTCAAGAGGTAGTAGGGAAGTGGATTTTTAGAGAGTGATCTGGATGAATGGCCAATTCAGTAATGTGATGGCATTTGTTGCTCTCAGGATTAATGTTTTTACCATCCTTGTGGGAGGTTTCTCTCATGTCCCCACATGGAGCTGGAGCTGATAGAGAGAGCTCATCCGCAGTTCAACTTTTTTCCATCATATTTATGAACAATCTGTGAATTTGGGAAAATTCTTATTTTAAAAAACCCCAAAATGAAATGCTCACTACTTTGCACTGAGCAATTTCTGTTGGTACAACTGTTCCCAGATTACAGAGGGATGTTGCGTAACAACTTTTAGGAAGTTGTCTTTCATGTCTTTGAGAGGCAAGTAACCAGTGGTAGCTTTGCAGCTAGGGAAAGATAAATAAGATTGTTTTTCTGGCTCTCCATATTTCCCTGGGCATCTGGGAGAATGACCTGATTTCTCTTTATTTTTCTACAAAAGTGTAGCCTGGTCCTACCTGGTCATCTTCATAGACCCCCAGAACTTGATAACTGCTGGGCAAGGAGGGAGCTGCACAGAGAATTATGCTCCGAATAGCTTAATGCAAAATCACAGCCATTCTCACTTCAGGTAAGGTCGATATTTTAAAAGAAACAACCATTCTCTCTGCCCCTATTCCCTAACCATTCACTCTGTCCCAAGCAAGAACAAAAAATAATTTAGTTCTGGTCAGGATTCTGATCAAAAAATGTCTGCTTTGCTTCTCTCAAACCTTTTTCTAAGAAAAAGTGTACCATATCCCAGAAATGCACACATTTGTGAGGCTTTTGGTATTATTTCTCCTACATAAAATATGAGCAAAACCATTCATAAATTTAGAAAACATGAATTGAAAAAAATAGCACAAACACACTTGAGCCAATTGGAAAATGCAAGTTTTTAAATGTACTCACGCTTTCTCCCTCAAGAAGAAGAAATAAAACCTAATATAAAACAAATATGCTGGGGATTTGGAAGAAAGGCAACACAACTGAATCTGAAAGATGTTCATATCTCTATGCCTATTACACCCTTTCAGTGAACCTGACTGAATGTTTGGGGAAGAAGAAATGTAGCTTTCACCTGAATGTGTATGAAAGAAGAAAATGTAGTCCTGCATGAAATGGATGGAGAGGGAGTATAGAGAATGACTGTTGTATGGGCCACTAGGCACTTCCAGAGCTCTTGTGTTGTTAACAGTTTCATCCACCTTTACCTACAGATTCTCAGACGTTGTGGATGGGATTGATTTACACTAGGCCCATTCATTACAAGAGATCATTAAACACAGCTTCATTTATATACAAAAAGTATTGAATACCATAAAATCATTTCAAAGAACCTAGCAAAGCCTAGAAAATTTTTTATCTCTAGGCCTCCAGTGCAATTCTATGGTCAACTTCTACCAGAAGTTGAACATAGAATCACTCTGGAGGCTTTAGAGAGAACACATCACTGGATCCTCCAGAACAATTCTATGGTATGCTTCAATTGGAAGCCCAAAATATAGTGAATTTCAGATAAGAAAATCATAGATTACACACGAAAATCATAGTCTTGTGAGATATTTAACCTTTGTTAGTGAACTCTGGTACCATAACGAACTATAAATCTCAGGTTTCTATAGAATAGAACTATGTCTGTTAAAGTGGTGTCAAACTGCTCTAATTTGGCAGTGTGGATGGGAGGAGAATAAGTTGGGATTCCCTGTGTGCATCTACAGATCTTCGCAGTGGCATTTTTGTGGTGTTCACTTGTGTGCCACTTCAGACCACAGAGTAAAGGAAGAAGTGTTGCTCTTTTCCCAGGTCCCATCATTGCTCTGTCCCCACTGTTCAAGCACTCATGACTTCTATCCTGCAGGCAATTAACTTCACTTCTCTATAAATCAGTTCTCCTGACTTCACTTCTCTATAAATCAGGCATGGGCAAACCCTGGCCCAGCCCAACCACTCAGGCCCAGCATGTGGCCAACTTTCTGAAAAGTCTGCCCATGCCTGCTATAAATGCTTGAGAACCAGACCATTGCTTTCTCCAGAATCTTACTGTACTAGTGTGACTCCACATTCTTGCTTCAAATACTTCTGCTGATCAATTAACCAACTTCCCCTGTTGTCTCCCTATCTCCTTCTCTGTTTCAGCTTCCATATAGTTAGGTCAGATTTAATACATTTTAACTTGACTGTCTATCTTCTGTCTCTTGCCCTTTCAGTACTACTCAACCCATATACAGATTTCTTAGTGCAGTCTCTAGCTTGCCATTGATTCTGCTTCTCATTGATCCACTCCATGTCTCTATCCCATAAGACTGACCTATGGGTTGCCCTGGGTGTACTATATTGAAAACTCTGACTTGAATAATCCCTCAGAAGCACTTGGGCCACAATCCAACAAAGAGTTAAGTATGCCTAAGCTCATTGATTTCAATGGGTTTAAGCACACTTAATTCTAAGTTGGATTGTGGCCTTGGTTTTCATTAAGCTGTTCAGCTGACGCAGAACATGACAGCCAGTCTCCCTTGAGGATTTAGTCTTTCGGAGTGCATTACTTTAGTGTTCCATCATCTGCACTGCTCTCTTTTCATATACACACACCCAAAGGAATAAAATATTATAGTCATAGTTTTCAATTAAAAGTGCATTAAAGTCCACTTGATCACCTCTTTAATATTATCCAAAAGGAGGATAGTGGGGTAATGTTAGTCTTTCCCTCTAGCCTGTTGCTTCCCAAAGTAAGCCAGTTGTTCCTCTACAAACAACAATGTCACAATGGACTACGAGTTGATCGGCAATCAGTTATAGGTCTTTTCTATGGACTCTGTTCTTTTCAGCAATCATTCTCTAAAAATACGTGTTAAAGAAGCAAATAATTCCTTCTTAGCAAGATTACATGACCATTTTATTGAACATTAGCATCTTGCCCACAGCTAGCAGAAATACAAAGCTTTCTCTGCTGACTTCTACCACCCAGGGCTGCGCTAAAACTGACTGCCACCCTCTACAAGCCCATCTGGCTTGTTCAAGTGTATCAAAGATGCATTGATACACCAAAATAAATCCCCAGCCTATGGAGCTTTGGCAATACCTCGTTCAGAATTTCTTTTGTTCCTATAAAGGATGGCTATTTTTTCTACAGATTTCTCAACTAAAGGAGACAGGAGTGGCAGAAACCTTCTGCTTTTGTCCTGCAGGGAGAGATCCAACATTCACAAGAGAGGGATGAAGGAAGGTGATTCTACCACAAAATTAATTTGAAAGAAATGCAGTCTCATGCCATGTGTTGAAACCGAAAGAGAGGGAGGGAGCAGAGAGTCTTCCTTATATTTACAAAGTGCCAGGATTTTTTTCAGCCTTATCAGTGTGATGGATTGTTTAAAGACACATTGAAGGACAAGATAGCGATAACAATGGCCACAATTACTATTTTCCATAATTTCTTTAATGGCAGTAATATATTACTGTGCTCCTGGCATACAGCTTTATCACTCAGAAAACACTTAGCAATCGTTTCAATCCCTTTTTTATTAAAGTTGGAGGCAGCATTACTGTTTTAGCTGGCATGGGGCTACCGACTGTGCAGGACTTCACGTCTCACAGCAAGCGGTTCCCAAGGGCACCCATCCCTAAAACAAATCAATTATGTTCAACTGATCACCACCTTGGGAACTTCAGGTACATGAATAAGAAACATTAAATACACATTTTGCAGGTAAAATGTGCCCTAACACACTCATCCATAAACAAAGGCCCCTTTAGCTCAATTAGGAAGACTAGCAAATCACTCAAGTGAGTTAAAACAATAAACTGCCATTCAGAGGATTGTTTCCATCGCCAGACTGCATGAAAATGAAGCACTAAATCAGGATGTTCAAGGTTATGGTCATCTAATTGATTGGTACTTGTTTTTAGCTATTCTTATTTTCATTAAAAAAAGGCCTCTATAGATCCATACAATCCATAGGAACCCATGGATGCTGTGGATCAATTAAGTGCTCTCAGAGGCAATAACAATATGGCCTTGAGATGTACCATGCGCCACAACTCATGGTGCTTTCATGCATCTCTACAACAGGCCCTACATTTTTGGACCTGACAAATCTAAGCCACAGCTAAGAAAGGAGGAATCTGAAGGTAATTCATTTTTCTTGATCACATGCTTAGAAGGTTTTGCCTTGAAGTTTTCTCCATTTGCTTAAGCCCTAAAAGATTACTTCTCCAAATTCTCCTGGTGACACAGTGAGGGAAATAATAAAGCAAAGAGAGAGCCAACTGGGCCTCCTGGGGAAGGGAGCTTCATAATCTGAAAGAAGCCACCAAGAAGTCTCTTTCTCAAGTACTCTCCAGGAGTGCCTGGAATGGTGGTAGGACTGAACTCAAGCCATGTAGAACTTCAAAGGTAATAGCTGGCACATGGAATTCTGCCTGGAAATCAGCAGAATTGAATGACTCTTGATTTGAACTTGACAGTACAGAAAACGTGCAGCTTCAAAATATCTCTGTAGTGAAAACTATTGGCTTAGCTGTGGGATTATGCCATTGTAGAACTCCATTTCTTAGGTGCATATGTTTACAATCCATGACAGTTCTCTCATCACTGTGAATAGGGCGCCTGACTTGTTTGCCAAGAGCAAAAGCTGCCATTTTTCATTGCCACACATTCAGCACACATTAGAATTTGCAATTTCTAATCACAGTGATTGAGTCAGATGACTAATTCAACAGAAGTTGGGAGCAGTCAAGGGCTGGGAGGGGAGGCCCTGCCACAAGTAAAATAGCTGCACACACAAGACCTATATGAGCTTGACCATGCTCTGATGATGTGGACAGGATTCTTGGCGAGGTGAGAGCTACCACATATATTTTAAATCCTTGTCCTTCCTGGCTGATCAAACAGGCCAGAGGAGGACTGGCAGAGTGGGTGAAGGGAGTGGTCAATGCCTCCTTAAATAAGGTGAAGTTTCAACTTGCCTAAAGGAGGCAGTTGTGAAGCCTAAATTTAAAAAGCCATCCCTGAACCCCTCTATAATGGATAATTATCGGCCACTGTCCACCCTCCCCTTCCTGAGTAAGGTCTTGGAGTGTTTGGTGGCCTCCCAACTCCAAGGATTTCTGAATGAGATGGATTATCTAGATCCATTTCAATCTGGTTTCAGGCCTGGCTATGGAACAGAGACAGCTTTGGTCACCTTGGTGGGTGACCTATGTAGAGAGCTAGACAGGATGTTTGTGTCCTTGTTGGTTCTCCTAGATCTCTCAGCAACTTTTGATACTATTAACCATGGTATCCTTCTGGGTCGTCTTGCTGGGATGGGACTGGGAGGCACTGTTTTACAGTGGCTCCGGTCCTTCCTGGAGGGCCGTACCCAGAAGATGATGCTGGGGGACTCCTATTCAATTCCTGGCCATTGTCCTGTGGTTCCATTTTGTCCCTCATGCTGTTCAACATATACATGAAACCACTGGGAGAAGTCATCTTGAGTTTTGGAGTTCGGTGCTACCTATATGCAGATGACACCCAACTCTACTACTGGGTTGCTGTGAGTCTTTCGGGCTGTATGGCCAAATTCCAGAAGCTTTTTCTCCTGACGTTTCACCCACATCTGTGGCAGGCACCCTCAGCCTTTCCACCCAATGCCAAGGATGTTGTTCTGACCCTAAACCAGTGTCTGTCGTCAGTAAGGGACTGGATGAGAGCAAACAAATTGAAACTTAATCCAGACAAGACAGAGATATTCCTGATCAGTTGTAAGGCAGATCAGGGAATAGGGGTCCAGCCTGTGCTGGATGGGGTCACATTAGCCCTAAAGACACAGGTCTGCAGTTTGGGGGTCATTCTGGACTCAGCGCTGAATCTGGAGGCCTAGGTATTGGCAGTGGCCAAAAGGGACTTTGTACAATTAAAACTTGTTCACCAGCCCTTGAGAAGCCAGATCTGGCCACAGTGGTACATTCCTCAGTTACATCCCATCTAAATTACTGTAACATGCCCTATGTGGGGCTGCCTCTGAAAAGTGCTCGGAAAATTCAGCTGGTCCAAAGAGCTGCAGCCAGGTTGCTAACTGAGAGTGGTGGCAGGAAGCTGACAAGCCCCCTGTTAAAGCAGGTCCTCTAGTTTCCAGTCTGTTACCGGGCACAATTCAAGGTGCTGGTTATGACCTTTAAAGTCCTAGACCAGTGGTTCTCAACCTGGGGTCCCCTAATGTTTTTGGCCTTCAACTCTCAGAAATCCTACCAGCTGGTAAACTGGCTGGGATTTTTTGGAGTTGGAGGCCAAAAACCTCTGGGGACCCCAGGTTAAGAGCCACTGCCCTAGACGATTCAAGTCAAGGCTACTTGGCCAACTGCATGCTCTTGTACGAACCTGCCCAGGTCCTAAGATCTTCAAGAGAGGCCCTTCTCTCGGTTCCACCTCCATCTCAAGCTCAATTGATGGGAGCAAGAGAGAGAGTCTTCTCGGTGCTACCCCTTGAATCTGTCCAGGGACGCCAGAATGGTGACAGGCTAAAACCTTTTTATTCAGGCATGCTTTTAAAGATGAAGGTGCTTAAGACCATCAAGGACTGCTATGATTTTATGATGTGATTTCATACACATTTATATTTTGAACCTGGATTGTTTTAATGTTGAATTAAGCAATATATTTAGAACATTTGGAGTCTTCTGGGACTATCCTAGGATTTCATGTTTTAAGTGCAGGATGTAATAGATTATACAGTATGACCAATATTGTAAATAATTAATCACAATTTATAACTGTCTCATGATTAATAGGTGAAATTAATAAACAACAAGTTGAAGACTTAGGTTGGAATCTCTTGGTGACTCGTGCTAACTAGTTTGCACTAGCACAAATTCTTAACTAGGAGTTACACTAAGATAATGTCTTTTGCAAACAGTATGCAAGAAGCATCCTCTATACCTCCTTGTGCGGTGACTAGTCCCTGGATGCACAATGGCTGCCAGATAGTACCATGGTACATCTTCACCGCCACTACCTGATCCAAATAGCCAATAACAGCTTGTAGTGTATGCTAAGAAAGCTCTTTTATCCTGTTGCCCTTTTAGACCATCAATATAAATACTAGTGGAACTTTATGCTTTGTTCATGCAAAATTAAATCTTGAACTGGACTACTAATAAGACATCTCATATGTGAATACAGCTGGCTTCCTGTGGTCATCTCTAAAAATGCAATTAAAGACTGCTTTTCCTTCAGATCTGTTTCCAAATTTAGAATAGAATTTCAGTCCTAAGCTTAACATTAGCAGAAAGCATATGAATGCTCACATCCCCCCACCCCATCTCTGTGTGTATACTGTATATCAGAGAGGGAGATGGGTATTTCCCTGCCTTCTGCCTCTTTTCATTGATTCCTACTTGGATGAGATTAAAAAAATAAATGCTAGTCACAAATGCATTTGCTTCAGGGATACTAGTGGGAGGGATAGATATGCATTAGTAGCATTGATATGTCTTTTTGTTAGTGCATCAAACTCTACATGCTGCAGATGTACTGTAGACTTACTTTTCTAACAGGGTGCTTTAAACTACTTATCCGTGTTAGAAGATGGAATCATGAAGCACTCTTTTAACTTATTCAGTTATATTGTGGAAAAGTCAATGCAACAAAGGAAGATGGCTGATAAGAAGCAGTGATTATCTACACCAAAACAACAATATCTAATAACAATGATGATGATGATGATGATGATGATGATGATGATGATGATGATGATAACATTATTTCTTGCCTGTCTCTCATTGTGGCCCGAGGCAGGTTACAGAATAATGCAAACAATGCAAGCTAACCAACATAAAGCCAGTTTACTTTCCAGGACTATAAACTATCCAATACGTGAAAGATTTTTTTAAAAAAGATTCCCAAAATCAACTCCATTTTGCTTTATATAAATGTAAATCAATGTCATTAACTACAGTCAGCCCTCCATATCCAGATTCTATATTCACTGATTCTGTATCCATGGCTTGTAAAAAAAATTTAAATCCAAAAAGCAAACCTTGATTTTGCCATTTCATTCCGCATCATTATATTTAATTAAAATTAAGCATCTATAGATTTTGGTATCCATGAGGTACTCAAACAAAACCCCAGGGTTACCCATGGTCCACTGTATCAATTCATTGAATAGTTGTTACACCCATTATAAAAAAAAAAAAACACACACACACACACAGATATATATATATATACACAGTAGAGTCTCACTTATCCAACATAAACGGGCCAGCAGAACGTTGGATAAGCAAATATGTTGGATAATAAGGAGAGATTAAGAAGAAGCCTATTAAACATCAAATTAAGTTATGATTTTACAAATTAAGCACCAAAACATCATGTTATACAACAAATTTGGCAGAAAAAGTAGTTCAATATGCAGTAATGCTACGTAGTAATTATTGTATTTACGAATTTAGCACCAAAATATAACGATATATTAAAAACATTGACTACAAAAATGCGTTGGATAATCCAGAACGTTGGATAAGCGAGTGTTGGATAAGTGAGACTCTACTGTGTGTGTGTATGTGTGTGTGTGTGTGTGTGTGTGTGTGTGTGTATGTGTGTGTGTGTATATATATATATATATATATATATATATATATATATATATATATATATAAAAATTTGTATACTAAAAGATATTTTCTTTAGATATTATACTTGCATTCAAACTATTGGAGCCTGAGCTAAATTAAAGTGATAACATTCAGTCAAGAAACTAAAGCAAGAACCATTGACTGCAGAAAATTTGGTGTGGGCTACGTGATCACTTGAACCATACACATCCTCCCACATTTTGTGGCCTCTAGAAAGCTTATGGAGAGGCATCAAGATAATATTTCCAAATAAAATGCCCTGCTTGTTGTTATGCATACCAGATCCCTTGCTGCCATGGAGTGAAATCTGATGAGATAGGAGCAGAGCTTGGAGGAGTAAGATGTGGCAGAGTCTGTCTCCTGCCTATTTGTACATCTGCATATGACCCACACTGTCACCTCCCATTAAAGAGAGCAGCTGAAGAGAGTCACCCAACACAGATGACAGACTGCAGTTCACACTCTCAGGTTATCATCAGCTGCTGCACACCTTGCTTCTCCGCGCCTTCCCCATCCTGCCATCATTTGCACTAAAGAAGAAGGAACGTACAATTGTAAGGAAAGGGCATCTTCCTTGACCTTGATTATACAGCACCCTTGGAGACACCTTATACGTTCCAGCAGTTCTCCAATTATCCCAGCTCTGGGATACTCTTGTTTCTGAGGAGCCAGAGAGTAAAGGCTAGCTTTACTTTACTTTTTCTAGATTGCATAACCAGAATGGTCTTTTATTTGACAGCTCATCATTGTGACAAAACTGACAACTGCTGCAGTCTCCATGCGGGCACAGGGGAAAGAAAGATGAAGAAGTTGCATGAAAGGCAAGAAGAAACAAAGGAACTGAGCTCTAAAACACACTGGAGAAGCAAATTCTTAGAAAAGAGCAGTCATAGTAAGACCTGTGTTGAGAAGGTATGGAAACTGACAAAAGGGGATCTCTCAAGGTGCTCGATCTTTTTTTTTTGTCTGTTAAAACGTTTTTTGAGAAGGACAAAGAGCAGATGAATGAATTTTGTGCATAAAAGTTTAACATGTGTAAATCAAACTCTGTGCTTGATATTTACCCTAAAGAACTGTTCTGTTCTTCTTCCCATGTGACCTTTCCCCTTCTCCTAAATGAAAAAAGAGTATCAACTGCAGCGTAGACCCATGCAAATCCTTGTGCTGCTTTTCAAAGAGACTTCACTTCATGTTTGGAATGCCAACAAAGTTATTATTGTTTTGGACATTGCAACATTGCAGCAAATCAGTCACAGTTAATTCCTCCATCCTTGGACAGAAACAGAATGATAATTACCACCTCAAGCGGCTAACACAGAAGGATGGGGAAGAGAGGAAGCAAACAGCATTCAGCCCTTTCAGGTTTACCTTGTCTAATACAGTACAATGCTGTTCATGGATACTGACTACAGTAGGGTTTCTTTACAGGTACATGGAATATGATGAAGCTGCTATATGTCATAGTAACCTTTTTCCAAACAGCTACATTGAGGACATAGGATACAAACAGCTCTGTTTTTAACCATTTTATGCCGTGCACTGACTTTTATAACTGTTTGTTGATGTTATGTTTTTATTGATGCGACATTGTTTTATTGCCGATCTTGTTTTATTTTTTATTGTTGTTATTGTATTGTTGTCGGGCATGGCCCCATGTAAACCGCTCCGAGTCCCTCCGGGGAGATGGGGCAGGATATAAAAATAAAGTTGTTGTTGTTGTTGTTGTTGTTGTTGTTATTATTATTATTATTATTATTATTATTATTATAGGATACATGGGAATGAATGTATTGCAATGTTGGCACATTTCTCTCTTTCACCCTCCATTCTTGCCTCTTTGGATTCCACATCACTGCTGGTCACAGCTGACCTCCAGTTGGAGTGCTCAAGGGCCAGGGTTTCCCAGTTTTCAGTGTCTATGTTTTTAAGGTTAGCTTTAAGCCCATCTTTAAATCTCTTTTCCTGTCCACCAACATTCCATTTTCCATTCTTGAGTTGGGAGTATAGTAACTGCTTTGGGAGACTGTGATCAGGCATTTGGACAACGTGGCCAGTCCAGCAGAGTCAATGCTGGTAGTCTTTGCTTCTTCCAGCATGCTGACATTTGTCTGCTTGACTTCCTAGGTGATTTGCAGGATTTTTCAGAGGCAATGCTGATGAAATCATCCCAGGAGTTGAGTGTGACGTCTGGAAAGCCATCATACTTGGACAACGGGAGATTGCCTAAGTAAGACTACAGTACAACCCCCATATTCTTGGGCCTAGTATCTACAGTATCATTTACCCATGACCGACAAAATATGTCCTTTCTAGACTTTTTCTAGGTCCTCCAGCATGACTATCACATTATTGGTCCAGAAGCCATACATTTCAATATGGATCTGTAGTTTTACAGATCCATGTGAAGTCCGGGAACATATCCATGTGCATAGAGAATTTCCCATACTAGGGAAAATCTCAGTTATATATTTCAAGTTTTTTTTAAAGACAACTAAAGTTTAATTAGGCAAGACCATTAAATGCACAGCCTAGTGATAGATTCCAATGACAACCGAAATGGAGTAGGTGGACCTTATATTTGGAGCAAGAGAGAGGGTTTTTTTAAAAAAGATATCTATATCTATATGCTCATTATTCAGTCAAAATCATTCCACATATGTTGCACTTCTCCCTTCAGAGGGAAGTGAGTTAGGATGCATGCGGGGAATTCAAGTATGGGGATTGGGACAGGAAAACAACCTCCACGGAGCCAGAATTAAATCTCACCCTCTCCGATTTCAGTGGCTGCTTTTCATTTAATTGGGGCTGAGAACAAGTTATCTTCCAAGTCCGAGTCATCTCGATCATGGGTTATGTTGTTGATGAACTTATGGGAGGTCTCCCCCTTTAAAAAGTGTTCACATACTGAGTTGCATGTAAGGGTGGACATGTTGAAAATTCATTAAAATTATCAAGTGTTTGATTATGAGTATAAAAAATCATTCTCTCTCCATTTTATACTATTAGAACTCTGGGTCATTCTGTGAAATTGGTGGGCAATTAACTTAAGGTAGGAGTACTTCACATAATTAATTCTTGGAATACATTGCCATATGTAGTGGTGATGGCCAATAGTCAGATGAATTTACAAAAGAATAAAAGTTGCATGCAATGTGAATAGTTTCTTGGGCAGTAAATAAGCATTTTCTGCTATTTCAAGAAGCATGTCTTGAAACTTCTGTTAAAGATGTCCCATACAGATATATGCCATGTCAAAGGATTTCCTATGCACATTGCTGGGTCTTTTAAAGAGCAGAACTATAGCTACAACAGAGAAAGATTTTAAATTTGCTACTAATAACTACTCAAAAATTTAATAGTGATAGAAAGGCAATCAGGTAAACTACCAAAAGGAAAGGAATAGCTGAATCAGGCTTGGCGTGTAACTATTAAGTCCAGTCTTTAAAAAATGGCATGCCTATGAGAAGAGAGAAAATAATGTTTTCAGCAATCTTGAGCTTTATTGAGTCTATGAGTACAAAAAAGTATTGATATCATTATAAAGCTTTTCTGCTGTTAGTGTAATTTTAGTGCAGTATAAGCATTCTCTTTTATTCTTAATCAGTTAATATATGGTGGCAAATATAATGTAAATGCATGTTTTGTTAAGTCCTGTGTGCTTTGAATATTTATAATATTGTTTAAAGAGTGACTTGTGCATTTGAAGGAGCTTGACTCCAGAATCTAAGATCTTGAAGGAGCAATGCCCTCAGGCGGACCCTGCAGACATCAAATGAGACCATGGCTCTTTGATGTGGAACAGAGAACATTAGCACATGTTCCTCGGTTAAAAATATCAGGTTGGAGAGTTGAGAAATAGAAGCCTTGCACTGGAGTATATGTATGAATTCGTCTGGCGTCCTTGGTCATTTTTACCAGTCCTGGTTGGGCCAGAACTATATTCCTCCTATAATGCAGCTTGCTGAGGTCTAATCAAAGACAGCAATTCCCATCATTCCTCACCACGAGGAGTTGCATTCGCACAACATTGAGAAGACCCCCTATTATAAACATTGATTTGTCTAATCAGGAAGAGATTGGTCTTATTGTAGAACAACAGTGGAGTCTGTAATTCTTAGGTTTTGGCTCAATGGGACCTAAACACTTCAAAGATTGAGAGAAGTATAACTGACTACACAATTCCCATTGCACATCGCTTTCCTTAGCATTGTCAAGGCTATAAAAAAAAGAAATACATTCAGAATCACATTGAGTTTCCTTTGAGAGATAGAAAGCAGAATATAAATGTCATATACTACTACAGTAAAGTCTTTCTTATCCAACCTTTGTTTATCCAACGTTCTTGATTATCCAACATAGTTCACCTCCCGCCCGGATCCATAGCTGTTTCTCTAGGCAACAAGGACTGAATTTTGTACGGATTTAACTTCCGACAATGTTGTTACTGTAAGTTCATTTTATGCAATTCTATCTTTATTTGTAGTCAATTTGTTAGTAGCCAATGTTTTTGTAGTCAATCTTTTCAATACATTGCGATGTTTTGGTGCTAAATTTGTAAATACAGTGATTACTACATAATGTTACCGTGCATTGAACTGCTTTTTCTGACAATTTGTTGTAAAACATGATGTTTTGGTGCTTAATTTGTAAAATCTTGATGTAATTTGATCTTTAATAGGCTTTTCCTTAATTCCTTCTTTTTATCCAACATTTTCGCTTATCCAACATTCTGCTAGCCCATTTATGTTGGATAAGTGAGACTCTACTGTACTACTAGTATTGCACATCCGTAGGGATACCAATGTTTTTAAAGCTATTGTCCTCCCAATTCTGTTATACACCTGTGAAACATGGCCTGTCTACAGGCATCACACTCAACTTCTGGAATGATTCCATCAGCGTTGCCTCTGAAGAATCCTGCAAATCTCTTGGGAAGACAGACAGACAAATGTCAGCGCACTGGAAGAAGAAAAGACCACCAGCACTGAAGCAATGCTCCTACACCATCAACTCCGCTGGACTGGCCATGCTGGCTGAATGCCTGATCACTGTCTCCCAAAGCAGTTACTATATTCCCAACTCAAGAATGGAAAACAGAATGTTGGTGGACAAGAAAAGAGATTTAAAAATGGGCTTAAAGCCAACCTTAAAATCTGTGGCATAGACACTGAGAACTGGGAAGCCCTGGCCCTTGAGCACTCCAACTGGAGGTCAGCTGTGACCAGCAGTGCTATGGAATTCAAAGAAGCACAAATGGAGGGTGAAAGGGAGAAACGTGCCAAGAGGAATGTGCATCAAGCTAACCCTGATCAGGACTGCCTTCCACCTGGAAACTGATGTCCTCACTGTGGAAGAACATGCGGGTCAAGAATAGGGCTCCACAGTCATCTACACACCCACTGCCAGGACACCACACCTGGAAGACAATCATACTTGGACAATGAAGGATCCCTAAGTAAGTAAATACTACTACTACTACTACTACTACTACTCATCATCATCATCATCACCACCATCATCTTCACCATGTTTGAGATTATTCAGTTCACTGAGTCATGGACCAAGAACCCATTAACACCTCATTTAGCTGTCATCTCAAGCCATCTATTAAACATGGATCCCAGTAGATTTCTGGATCCCCCAGATGCTTTTTACAGGTCCCACAACCTCTTGCAACTATCCACGCTGCCTAGGGCTGGTGCAAATTGTTGGTCGAAATATCTGGAAGGCCATAGGTTCCCCATCCCTGCAGTAGGTCATGAAGGAAACAGAACAAAAAGTAATCCTTAAAAGATGCCCTTACAGGCTTCTTTTAATTCATCTACTCTTCCCCCCTCTGCCCAGGTTAATCAACTCCTCTCACCACATCATATCCCTCTCCAATACCAGTAGTAGCTATTTGCAATGTTTTACCTATCCTACAGTCCATATAAACTGAGTTTTTACAATATTTTTGCAAGGAGAAGTTTGACAGCTCTTTACCCAAAATCTTTCTATTAAAACACTTACACAAAACAAGGGGAAACGAGGGAGAGATGGAGGCATCAATAGTAGGAGAATTTATGATTATTTCATTTACCCATATTTTAGCTAAACTACAACAGGGGAACGGGAAAAGGGAGGATTTCAAAAGCATTCTGGAAAAGCCAAAGTTTGAGGTAGACATGAAAGAAATAAGAAAAATTGCATAGTACTCTGCTGAAAGCACTGTTAATGCACCAATACAGCCAAGACTTGCAAACTTGCTTATACCACTGACTTCAGTTGGCTTTATGTTGCTGGGCCAGCAGAGGGAGTCAAGCGAGGAACATGGAACCAACCATCTAAATGACAATCAGCACCCCTGGGAAATTAACCCTTAAGGGCAAAGCTTTGTCATGCAAGTGACAGATTATCTGGAACGAAGCTCTTTGCCAGCAAAAAAAAAAGAGATTATCTGGAAATATAGAGCAGAGAAGCGTAAGAAAACTTTGAAGAGTCAACCCCAGAATCTGAAGATTGGGAAATTATTAAGGAAACTCTTTCAAACACTAACCAGCTAGAAATTGCAATTCATAGTACAAAAGATTATATCTCTTTTCATGGTTCCAAAAATGGGTAACATCTTAACTCTCAAGATTCTTAAGTAGTTCTATTTCTAATAATATACTAATTTTAACAAGACGGGAATTTGAATGGTTCATACAGAAAGTCTTGATGTTCAAACAAGTCTGTTAGAAGTACACCTAGGGCAAGACCTAATGGGTACATATGGCATGTAAACTGAATGATTCGACCTCATTTAAATGAAGAAGGAGATTAAGTAGCCCTCCTAATGTTGGGACTACAGTACCCAGTAGCTTTAGATAGCCTAGCTACTAGTGAAAAAAATGCTGGGAATTCCATCACCATGAGTTTGTTGTTGTTTATTCTTCAATCACTTCCGACTCTTCGTGACCTCATGGACCAGTCCACGCCAGAGCTCCCTGTCGGCTGTCGCCACCCCCAGCTTCTTCAAGGCCAAGCCAGTCACTTCAAGTATACCATCCATCCATCTTGCCCTTGGTTGGCCCCTCTCCCTTTTTCCTTCCATTTCCCCTAGCATCATTATCTTCACCAAGCTTTCCTGTCTTTTCATTATGTGGCCAAAGTACTGCATCTTTACCTCTAATATCCTCCTCTCCAGTGAGCAGTCAGGCATTATTTCCTGGACTATAGACTGATTTGATCTTCTTGTGGTCAAAGGCCGCCTTCTTGCAGTCACCATGAGGGTTTCATTAATTTCCCAGTCCTAATTTACAGAACACTTTTCACATTTAACATGTGTCATAAACATTTTTTTTGTCATTATGACAACCCAATAGATGAAGGATCAAGCTTCCCATTGTGCTGAAATATGTAGCTGTTTTTTTCTTTAATTAATTTTAAGGTTGATGTTTATGGAATCACATCAATTGCCCTACTCAAGTGTTTCAAATTCAGGGGCAGGGTTTATGTTGTACACCTTCAGACTTTTGTTTCACACCAGTAGCCGAATCTCCTTTCAGTTGAAGCACCATTAGACATAACGCTACATGACCTTGTCCTCTGTTCTTGCCCAGTAGTTGGTTGATTTGGATTTGTCACTCAGTTATTGAATGAATGATCTTACTGAAGTTGGGACTTACCAATTGGATTAAATCTACTGCTTTGCTTAGATGATGATGATGATGATTATTATTATTATTATTATTATTATTTTATTATGACACAGCAAACAAGATAGATATGCTGGATTTCATATCACAAAATCACAAGTTGAACACTTCCCAAGTGTCTAGGACTGTGTGATGTATTTTTGGATGATGTGCGCAGATCCCAGTAGGGTGGCCTTTTGCAGTTGGCAGATCGTAATTTTGTCAATGTCTATTGTTTCCAAATGCCGGCTGAGATGATGATGATGATAATGATTATTATTAGCTTTATTTATACTCTGCCTTCTTCCCGTGAGGACTCAAGGCGGCTAACAATCCCACACTTTAAAGGTTTAAAGTAAGATGGATGCAACCTTCCACAGCCAACAAGCCCCCAGAATGACCTCTGAGGAGGTTGGAGACATTTCTACCACATTTGGAGGCCCTCCAACCACCCCATGATCAAAAGATAACAATGAGAATTGCTCCAAAATGCCCTCTATGAGGTTTGCAGGGCACTTCCTCTACTGTTTAAGGACACCAGGCCAATTTAAGCACAGCCGAAATCATTTTTAAAACAGAAAATCAACATGGTCATGTCTGTTCACTTCCTGTTCTTAAAATGGTAAAAAAAATGTCCCAGGAAGCCCCCCTCCCAATGGTAAACATATTCTGGGGCACGTGGAAGCATTTTTTGTGGATGCAGTGGAGGGATGTGGTCATCTAAGTTCTCATATGGGGCTAGCTCTCTAGCTTTCTGCAGCTGTCCACTCCAGATTAATTAATCATGTCAGAAGTGAACTGGGAATACCATTACAATGTATAGAAAAACCACAAACAAAGTTAAAAACTTGGCATTATACTAAGTTTCCTTTAACCAGAAGTTGGCCACTTTGAGTGCCTCAGGTGTCGCTGTAAGAAGGTCTTGCATTGTGCATGTGGCATGGCTCAGACTGCATTGTAGGAAGTGGTCTATGGTTTGCTCTTCTCCACACTCGCATGTTGTGGACTCCACTATGTAGCCCCATTTCTTAAGGTTAGCTCTGGATCTCGTGGTGCCAGAACGCAGTCTGTTCAGCGCCTTCCAAGTCGCCAAGTCTTCTGTGTGCCCAGGGGGTAGTTTCTCATCTGGCATCAGCCACTTTTGGGCTCTCGCTTGCTGAGGTGTTCCTGTGAGTATCTCTGTAGATCTTAGGAAGCTATTTCTTGATTTAAGGCATTGGCTTGCTGGCTGATATCCGAACAGAGGATGGGCCGGAGAAGTCAATGCCTTGCTCCTTTCATTGCAGGCTGCTACTTCCCGAAGGATGTCAGGTGGTGCAATACCAGCTAAAAAGTATAATTTCTCCAGTGGTGTAGGGTGTAGGCATCTTGTGATAATGCGACATGTCTCATTATCCACTCCAGATAAAAATTATTCAAAACAATATGCATATATATGAAATGAAACAACCAATGAAGATACGCTCTGCACGAGTAGGCAAAAGTATCTAGACCTTTTAGACACCACTCAAGGCCTTCTTCTAAAATGCTCAAGAATTGTCTTTACTCTTTTTTCTTTTAAAAATATCTGTATTATGGATTATAACCATTCATGATCTTTTCTTTCACCAGCCTCCACTTCTTTTCCTGTTGTCCTTCTGCTGAGAGGCAGACATTCCTATTCTGATAGATTTTTGACAACTGACAACCTAGCTGCTAAAAGTGCACTGGATGAGGAGCTGCATTGTTAATTTTTTAACAGCAGTATTTTTACAGTACTATTAAATATAAATGTGTTGTAATGCAATGACTGCTTAATATTGTTTCAAGGTTTTTATTTGTACCTGCTTTTAATCATATTTGTGAGCTGCCTTGGGTCTTGATTTGAGGGAAAGGAATAATAAAAATCAAATCAAATAAAGTATAACTCTCTGATATCTTCTCTAGGATAATTTTAAGATAAAATATACAGTAGTAAGTAAAATGAAATGGCACTACACTGGTAATGAAATCAGGAAAATAAAGACTGCAGTACGAACTCCTTGTTTAACTTATCCAGTTTTACTTATCCACATGCATAGGGCATCATGTACAGCCTGTAAACTGTTAGGAATTGTAGGAGTAGAAGTCCAAAACACCCGGAGGGCAAAGGTTTGCCTATGCTTGAGCTATACCATCTCCTCAGTACCTGTTTTTTGTCCCATTGAAAACAATAGAGTTTGCTATTACCAACAGTTTCATATATCTACATGAAGTCTCAGAACATCTCTCTCCCATCCAGATGTGCTGTAGTTTTTTTGTGAACAAAGCCTTTTTAGTCTGGCACAAGTGTCAGTTCAAGTTGAACCTTAAGCTTTCTCTTCATACATCATATCTTACAGGAAATATACATTTGTCAATGTTTACATGGAGGAGCAAAATATTATGTTCTTGAAGGATTTTATTGAAAATGTCATTCTTTTGGAAATAAAGGTTTAATTCACATATTGTTAACTACTTTGAATCTCCATTGGCAGAGAAAAGAAGGGTATAAATACTACAATTAAAAAGGTAAAGGTTTTCCCCTGACATTAAGTCTGAAGAGCAGGTGATGTCAATTGATACTTCCAAGGTCATGTGGCCGGCATTACTGCATGGAGCGCCATTACCTTCCCACTGGAGCAGTACCTATTGATCTACTCACATTTGCATGTTTTCGAACTGCTAGGTTGGCAGAAGCTAGCAGTGGGAGCTTACCCCACTCCCCGGATTTGAACCACCAACCTTTTGTTCAGCAAGTTCAGCAGTCAGCAGTTTAAACCGCTGTGCCACCGGGGGCTCCTGGAGGTGATGGAAACCATAGCCTAAAGCAACTGGAGAGTCACTCTGTATTAACAAGAGCCCTTTCATACAAAGTTGGTCCCATGTTCAGAACATTTTGGAACACTAAGCTTAATGAAAATATACCCTTGTTATGTTTTGTTATCCAATAGTTCTCTGGGGAGGAATAAAATCTGCATCATTTTAAAAACAAACTAGGGAATAAATAAACAGAGTCAACAATGGGGGAAAGAGTGGATACTCCCCAAATGTGCTCCTTTATCAGAAAGTATTGAATAGTTTCTGAAAACACCAGGTGGTCTGGGCACAAAAGCAGCCTCTTACATCTGCACATCTGTGAAGTTGCTGAAGAGATCTGTCAACACCACCAAGTGACAGTTTGCTTACAGGAGATTGAATGCTAGAAAACAAAAAGAGCAAACAGGCAGACAGACTCCTTTTTCCACTCCACGGAGAACACTCGGTTTTATTTCCACTTGCCAGTATACACACACATAACCAGTACTTGACTTGTGAATGATTCTGAGACAATAATAGGTTGCCATTCAACCGTGCATCTTCTCTCTGAATACTTCCAAATCAGGCTGGTCTTTCTGCTTCCATTTTACTGCTGGTCGTTTAAGCAAAGAGAGCATCACAAAAGGTCCAAAACTTGCACTTAAGTTGTGGCAGATGTGAGAACTCAGAAATCCTCAGACCAAATCGTTAATTTCCGAACTCCGAATGGGGAGTAGCATATAGAACAATTAATCCCGAATTGGGAGTAGATTTAGGACAATTGTTATTTTGAACTCTTAACTCCTGGATGCCACAAGCTACCATGGCCCAAAAAGTAACTTTTCCAAGCTCTGACTACTCAGACTTTGTGGCTTCTAAAATCTTGCACACTTAATTTCTTATTTGTTTAAAAAAAATAGTAGAGGTGAAGGAGAATGAAAAGGAGGACAGTTGTCCCTCCACATTTGTAGTTTTGGCTTTTGCTGATTTGATTATTCATAGATTAGATCTTGAAAGTTCTCTCTAGGTCCTCCACTGTGACAATATAGTCAACTTCCTTCAGTCATGCTGGAGGACCTTGAGATTTCTAGAGATTTTTAACTCATCGTTTTGTTTTTTTTAATTTCCCAGAGGTTCTGTACCCCTAACCTCAGCAAATGTGGGTGCTTGGCTATATTTCAGCAAGTGCAGATTTCCCACTCAAGTGCCCTGCAAATTGCTTCCAAATTGGTAATACTGGCTGAGGCTTATTATAACTATAGAAACTATTGTAGTGTGTTGCTAGAAAATTACTGGTCTTTTGCAGAAATTTGTTACAAGATTTTGTGACTGGACAAGATTTCACTACTTTATTTAAAAAAAACCAACAACAACTCTGGACCAATAAAAATTAGCATTTTTGAGGTCTTTTCGGACTCCACTTGGAGACTATCCAAAGGCCTGAATACCGCAGCATTCTCTCCAAGCAACTACCTCCCTGGACTATGTCTGGAAACACAGGACTTCTGGCTCCCATGAGCTCTGACTGCTATTTTGCACTTTCCCCTTCTTTGTGCCAGAGAAACAGTGACCCTGCACAAGGCAACAAAGACAGCACCATGTGTTACATGAAAATGAACCCAGAAAACTCCAGCAGAATAAATATGAACAGAGTGGTACAGTCAAAAGAGACAAGGAAGAAATTGAGCCCAGTTCCTCCCACCAGTTTATGTCACTATGAAGAATGGTGCATCCAGCACAAGAGAGCAATGACCCAGTTCCCCAGCTGGGATCCTTTCAGACGCAGGAATAGTTCATACAAGTTTATCTGCCATAAGTTCAGGGCTTCAGAGAGAGAGATCTGTGCTTTTCTGTACGATGAGTTAGTCCTGCTCTTCTGATACCTAAGTAAAACACAAAAATGAGCACATTAAAGCTTATACAGGAGACCAACAGAAAAGTGTTCCCTATAAACTAATAGTTCCCAAACATTGGTCCTTCAGATGTTTGGGATTTTAGCTCCAAGAATTTAGTTTGGGCCAAGCTGGCTGGGGTTTCTGGGAGTTGAAATCCAAAAATTCTGGAGGACCAAAGTTCAGGAAACTAATTCAGACATACAGGTTAAATACAATAGAAATCACCAGTGTCTGTTGGGCTGTGTGTGTATATGCTTTCATTTGAGCCTAAAGCACAGTATGGAGGAAGCGTAGCCACAACACCTTTTTGCACGTACACATACAGTGCACACACATTGATGGTCTCACTTATCCCTAGCTTGTTTAGATGAAAAAATGCCTGATAAACCTTGGTTATGGATCCTGTAAGCCTGTAGGAGCAGAAGATTTGTTTTAAATACCTATCCCCCACAAATTTAAAAATATCATGAAAAACTTAAATGTCACTTCCAAACATGGCTTCCAGGTTCCATTATCAGATGAAAATGGGATAGTGCTGCCTATTATAGATGCAAGGGTGAAAACATTGGCCACCACTATAGTTGCCTACTCTGGCTTGAAAAGATCTCTCCTCATCCCCACCTGCATAGCAGGCTTAACTATGGGATTTGCTCTGCAGGTCTAACTAGACAATAGTCAAAAATGCATTCTTTTCTCTCTTCTATTTCTGTTGGACCCATCAATGTGTGTATTCCCTGTGGCTGTTGGTAAGAACAAGGAGCATCTGTTGTCCCACATCCTCTGAACTGGAAGAAGGTATTCAACAGCTAGAACTACCCCAATTCATGCAAATGCTACAGAAGTGTGCTTGTGTCAGGAAGTCAGTTTTACTTGGCCGAAGAAAGCCTGTGAGCACCAGCCTCCTAACTCAGGCACCAACTGTAGGAATGCTTCTGGACTTGGTGGAGAGAGGGAGGGTCATTGCGTGGAGTCTTTCCTCACCAAGAGAAAGCCCATGTGCAAAGTGCAAGTCCATGACCCCTGAAACAATCAGGCCCATGATGGAGCTTTAAGTGTGTAGGGGAGGTTCATTTCCCCATCTCATATATATATACACACAACATTTCCAATCTTAGGGAAAATAGCATCCTGGGATCAAGTCTCATGGGAAAAGGAACTCACGCGGAAACTGCTCGTATGCAGCAGCGAGTCATGTTGAGGAAAGAACTAGCACTGGCCCGTGTTTGCAGTGCAGATTCGACCCCCCTCAGTAAATCATTGGTCTTCAGTAGCAGCAACATCTGCCGAGGGACATTGTTGAGAAGCTTGGTGATCTGAGGTAGGTAGGCGGCAGCATTGGTCCGGATTTCCACATCCTGACGTAGTGGAAGGGCAGGGGAAACAGGAAAGAAAGTGGTTCATATTGAAAGTGCTAGCTGTGCCTATTTCCATAAGCCATACATAGAGCAGCCAACCCTAACGTGGTACCCACCAGATGCACTTGACTATAAATCCTATAATCCTCAGAGAAGTACCCATTGTCTATCCTGACTGGAAATGGTGTCACATGTAATCCAACACATCAAAAGACACCAGGCTGGCTAACACTAATCTCAGAATACTTGCAACTGCCTTTGTACAGGCAGCTATCAGTCTGCAACATACGGTAAAAGTTAACATAAAACACCACTTTAACTGACTCTACTGATCTCTACTGAGTGACCACTCATGTTCCGGGGTCAGATGTCAGCTGCCTCTGCCTCTCATACTGCAAGAATCCAAGTGAATTTAGAGTTATGATGGAACTTCAGACATGACCATGGCGGTTTCTCCACAGCCTCTAAAAGTTGGCATATTCATTTTGCAAATCCAGAAACCAGCCAAAGGAGGACTAATAACTGAGCACATGAAGCTACCTTACACCTGTCATCGTTTAAGTCCAGTAGAATCAACTGTAATCCACAATTCCATGGTCTCAAGTAGTGATTTTGACCAGATTTGGCCTTTTACCAGAGATGTAAGAGTGAGCTATGTTCTCTTCTTCTTCAGAACCACAGCTTCTCCCACATAAAGAATTGTGTTGAGGCCATAGCACAACAGTAGAACACATGTTTTTCATGCAGAAGGACTATGGTTCAATTTCTGGTTTCTGAAATCAGGTCTGGGAAAGACTCTTAGTATGGACCCTTTGAGAGCAGCTTCAGTCAACGTACACATTACAGGGCTAGATTGATCAATGATCTGACTCATTGCTGGGTTCTTATGCAGGACTCCATTAACCTAAACATAACACCATTCATCAACACAGTATTCTCCTAAATAATGAAATCAAAAGTTGTACCTCTTTAGCTGTGACTGGCAACTGGTCAATCCCCCTGTTGACTGATTCCCAAGACCTGGCAGTGAGCATGCAAGCAAAGAGAGGGTACAAGTCACCAGCTCCCAGTCGCTGACTATACTTTTGTATCTGTTTCATATCAGCCTTGATCAGGGCTTGCCAAAGCCGGCAGTAGTCCAAGCGGAAATTGTCTGTCAAGACCTTAGGAAAGAAGATATTTTTCTTTACAAAAAAAGAAGAAAGCGAAACAAAAAAGGCAAGGTTCAATAAAACGCTTACATTACATAATGGATTGAAGACAGATTTCTTTGATAACAACACTTGAGTAAATATGAATGAGAAATTGATAGGCCACGGTCATTCCTTCAATTCACAAAGAAATAACTAACTGTTTCTGGAAGCTAGTATGGTGGTGGCTTGCATAGAATAGGATACAGGGGGAATAGGGTTCAAGTCCATTGAAACTCCTGGGTGACCCTGGGCATGTCAGACTCACTCAGCTCCAGAGGAAGGAAAAGGCAAATCCTGTCAACAAATCTGCTAAGAAAAGCCTATTATTAGCTCATCTTAGACTTGCCATAAGTCAGAAATGACTTGATGGCACACAACAATTGACAATGCAATGGAACACATATGAGCACAAATGCCATCTTTTTTGGTTAGCACCAGTATTCCTCAGCTGACTATGAATCCAAAATGCAAATTACAATAGATCCCAGAGTACATGTTCATTGTGCAAATGAGATATCTTGTAACCATGTGCCAGAATTTTCCTACTACCTCCTGCCTTAAAAAAGTTGGTACAGTCCAGGTATCAGAAATTTGGCCCCTGGTCCCCAACACAGTGGTCCAACTTTATCTTAGAGCAGTGGTTCCCAACCTTTTTTTGACCAAGGCCCACTTGAACAAGGACCATTTGATCGGGGTCCACTTTGACCAGGGACCACTCTCCAACATTAGTACCAGTTTTTGGTCAACTTTAGATTCAGACTGGTTATTTGGGGTGCTGATTCAGAAAATTGCATTGGATAGACCACATCAGCTCTAGTTTCTGATACAGAACATATGCCATGCAGTAGTTGCTATCTGCTCACCCACAGAAAACCATATTTAATAATCTAAAGCTGATGTTGTCTATCCAATGTAATAGTCAGCTCTGCAGAAAGGAGTGGAAATAATATAAATAAAACAGAAGGTTTGCAGACCGGATTTTTGTTCTCATGGCCCACAGCTGGACTGCGTCACACAGGTTTGGAACCACTGTCTTAGAGCCTCTGTTTGTCATGTAAAATGTGATATGGATTGTAAAGACTCAGATTCTGTTAGCCCAGGCTTTGTTGGAAAGACAGAATTTATAGTTGTCCACCTTGCCAGATTGATTTTACTAGGTAATCTATCTTGCCTGAGAATACCTTTTGCCCTTCACATTGGCTATAAGATTCCCCTCATCTGCTTCTTTTGCCCTCTTACTTACCTGATAAAGTCCGTGATCCAAAAGTATAATGTGTGTTTTTCCTGTAGTTGAGCACTTCTTTACCAGCACATTGCCAGGGTGTGGGTCACAGTGCACAAAGCCATTCACAAAGATCATTTCACTGTATAATTTTCCAAGGTTGCGAGAGATCTGAGGTGGGTAAACAGACGGGCACAGAATGAGATACATCCACAGCAAGGAACAGCATTATGGCCACAGAGTTCAAGTGCCAAAGAATAACAACTTTGGAAAGGAACGTGTTCAGTCTATTGGTGTATCAGAGGAAGAGCAAATGCCATTAATTGCTGCCAAATCAATATCAAGACCCTATAAATGAGAGACCTCCAACAAGTCACTTTATCGACAAAAGCCCTGCTTAGGTCTTGCAGACTCAGGTCCATTGCTTCATTTATGGAGTCTTGATCTGGAATGCAGTCTTCCTCTTTTCTACTTCACCATATATTGTTGTTTTTCTGGAGCATCTTGTCTTCTTCTGATATGTTCAAAGCATGACAATGTAGTTATTTTGACTTTTAGGAAGAGTTCAACCTTGATTTGTTCTAGGATCTATTTATTTGCCTTTTTAACCATCAACAGTATTTGCAGAACTCTTTTAGAGCACTACATTTCAAATAAGTTAATTTTCCACTTATCAGCTTTTTCCATTAGCCAGCTTTCACAATCATATAGCAAAATTGAAAATACAATGGCATGAACAACCCTAACTTTAATATTCAATGATATTTCTTTACTCTTCAAGATTTTGTCTAGTTCTTTGAAGTCCTACACTTGTTCTGATTTCTTGATTGCAGTCTCGGTTCTGATTAATGACTAAACTAAGATATGGAAAATCCTGAGCTATTTCGATGTCTTGTCTACATTAAAGTTATGTACATCATCTATGGTCATTACAGTGGTATCATATGTTTATCACAACATATAGTTTTCCATATAGCCTACTAATGTTCTACCATGCCGAATTCTGGATCAACACAATTCCATCATACTGTTAGTGAAAATATGTCAGAAATGATTTAAATGTCTTTTATGAAAATGGACACCATTATTTTATCTAGCACACATGAGAAACTCACAGTCCCTTCCTTGCTCTTACTGTGTCATCCTTCACACCTCCTTGCTCAAACAGATGTTAATCTCATTTATGATGTACGCAAAGATGAAGAGATATCACAAAACTATTTAAATCATTCTGTCAAGTGCTTGTGATCTCCCTTCATCAGCCATACTCCACAATCATATCCTTATCACTACAATACATTATTAAAGTCAGCTGAGAGTCAGTAAACAGTCCTGGAGTTTGGTATCTCACTTTCACTGTTGGGGGCACATATATTTCCCCCCCCCCCCCATTATGTAACACAATTGTTCAGGGTCTCTTAACCAGGTTTCTCTGGAATTCAGGGACTTCAGCAAGATGTATCGAGAGCTTCTGAGAGAGATTATGACTGAGGGAAGACTTTTTGAACTGTACTTTCAATGCCTGAAAATTATTTCAAAGGTTCAGATTAAAAAGTTTGAGAAAGACTTCAATAGCCAAACACAAACACTGAGCAAACCACCGCAATACGCACACACACACACAAGCTGCTGTCTGACAACCTCCAGCAATACAGAAATAGTATTACAGCAGGGTGCCCAAGAGGCAATTAAAAAACAATTATTATAAATGATCCCGGACATATCACTAAACATCCACAGTATAAGCAACAAACTATAGGACTCTACCAGGAAAGGGAGAATGATTCTGCATGGACACTGGTAACAAATAAAACATGTTCAATCCGAATGTAAGGAAGGCATATTTTAAGAGTACTTTGCAAAGATCATCCTACCAAGCAAATATGTATGTAGAACCATAGAATCTTAGAGCTGGACTGGACTCCAAATACCATCAAGTGCAGGAATATCCAACTAAAGCACTCCTGAAAGATGTCAATTCATCTTCTGTTTAAAGACCTCCAAGGATGGACAATCCACCACCCTTTTTGGCAATCTATCCCCATGTTGAACCACTCTCACAGTAAAAAAAAAGTTCTTCCTAATGGTTAGATAGAATGTTCTCTCTTTTTTTGAAATTGAAACCAGTTTCATATTTAATCTTTGAAACAGCAGAAAATAAGCTTGCTCTATCTTCTACATTACATCCTTCAGATATTTAAATGAAACTATTATGACACCTCTCAGTTGTCTCTTGTCCAAGGTATGCATAGCCAACTTCTTAAGTCATCTCCTTAAGGTTTGGTTTCAGATTTTGATCATTTTGGTTCTCTTCTCTTCTCTAACTTGTCAAAATCCTTCTTCAAGGGTGGTCCCCAGAACTGGACACAGTATTCCAGATAACATTGGGCAAAAGCAAAAACAAGTGACACTCATTCTTCCCTTGATCAGGACCCCATACAACTGTTGATGCCGTCCAGGGTTGCATTTGTTTTATGGCTGCTGCATTACACTGTTCCCCTCATGTTTAGCTTGTGGTCTACTAAGATCTCAGATCTTTTTCATGTTTACTGTTTTCTACTGAGGTGTTAGCCATTATATATTTGTGCATTTCATTTTTCTTGCCTAGAAGTAGTATCTCACATTTTTTGGTGTTGGAAATTCATTTTGTTAGTTTGTGACCTAGTTCTCCAATCTGGCAACAGAATTTGAAATCTAGCATGAGTCAAAGGACTATCAGAAATTTTCCATATAATCACTTTAAAATTGCATTTACAGTAGAGTCTCACTTATCCAACGTAAACGGGCCAACAGAATGTTGGATAAGCGAATATGTTGGATAATAAGGAGAGATTAAGGAAAAGCCTATTAAACATTAAATTAGGTTATGATTTTACAAATTAAGCACCAAAACATCATGTTATACAACAGATTTGACAGAAAAAGTAGTTCAATATGCAGTAATACTATGTAGTAATTACTGTATTTACGAATTTAGCACCAAAATATCACAATGTATTGAAAACATTGACTACAAAAATGCGTTGGATAATCCAGAATGTTGGATAAGCGAGTGTTGAATAAGTGAGACTCTACTGTATTTTACATTTCCATACTACCCAATAGCGAAAGCTCTGTGTCCCATTAACAAAATGTCTGGAGCTACACTTGGTTCCAAAACAGAACAAATATGGGAAAATCCCAAAGGAAACCAAAAACAATGCAAAAATTATTTCTTCAATATTTTTACACAATGGCCAACCATTAAATATTTCTATCTCAAGGGGTTTCAATCTTCTGTCCCACAGATGTCTCTCCTTGACAGTATTTTTATATCACTTAGAAGTGATCTTTTGATCCCAGGAGTGTCAGCTGGAGAAGGCAAAGAGTGTGCATTGAGTTGAACAGGGATGATGTGTGAAGCTGAGTGATTTGTTTTCCCTCTCCTTTTTGGTGGGGAAAACACCAACAATGTTCAAAAGGCTTTTCTAAGTATGCAAGTGTGAATACATAGCAAGCAAACTGCTGTGATACAATTTGAATAATAAGTTCCTAGGTGTGAAATTTCAGGTGGTTTGTAGACCCAGATCTTTTTAAGCTGCATCATGGAATGCTGGACACCAGAAAAAGGTATTGTAAATCAGAAAAAGGTGATGAGAGATTGAAGGGAATGAATTCTACTGTAGTGGTAGGAACCTTTGTGTGACACCCCATCTTGAATACTTGTTCCTCCTGTTAAACATCACTATCTTTTGAGAGCCTATGAACTAGGATGGGGATCAGGCTGTTTCATGGAAGATGAGTTGCTTAGATGCAAAGGAGATAGTACGAAACAAAGAGACACCCATATATATATATATATATATATATATATATATATATATATATATATCTCCCCACAAACACACACACATATTCTGATAGCATCCTGGAAAATAGCCAGCTTGCTGGGATTCTGAGCACATCGGGGCTAGTCGGCAGCCAGAGCACTGGAAGAAATTTAAATGTGTTCATCAGCATTAATCACAGAGCAGTGATAATAAGAGCCACTATCTGTGCTCAATGTGTGAAGAAGCAGTCTATATATCACCAAGGCTGTGCATGCTGTCCAGTTCTCAGTGGATTTCCCTGTTCAAGGTAAGGAAAGAAAGTCCATGTCTGTCTGGGAAAGACTATGAGATAGACTGTAGAAGATATAACATGAAGAAATAAAGAAATTGAATTTTTATATGTGAATAAATATGAGCAGAATTTTCCAAGCAATCGACCTCTAGATGTGTTGAACTACAAACTCCATTGTCCTTGCCCAACATGGCATTTAATCTTGCTGGCAGGGGATGATGGAGACAGCAGCCGAACACATCCAAAGGCCAACAGGTGGAAATGGTTGTATCTGAGTATCCTTGTGCAGATACATAGTTTCACCTGTAATTGTAAACCTTCCTAAAAGCCTAGGGCTAAAGCATTCATGAACCTGAGATAAATTGTGAATATGTGCCTGCCAGAGATTGGAGAATAACAATTTCCAGTGAAATATCACTCAGAACGTTATTCTGGCTGCATTTGTCTCTTTTGAGTTCGCCTTCAAGCATGAATAAAATCCAATGGGTTTTTTTTCCAAAAGAAGATAAATGTCAAAATATTATACTGCATTAATGACAAGATGAATGCTCATTTAATTAGGGAACAGCAGCTGCAACATTTAATTTTCTGGACCAATCGGCCTATCAGGACTAAGCAAGAGAGCTTGAATTTCATGTACACTGTGATCAAAGTAGAAAATGGAGATGCTGTGAACTAGGGACAAATGAAATAAAAAATAAATCAGAGAATTGAGGTTTTGTTATCCTTTCTTGCAGCCCGAATGGATCTAACTTCCTATACAAATGTATATTGTTTAGGTGTCTTGAGTAACAGGCATGGCTTTCCTCCAAACAAGGGAAGTGTCGTGGGATGGGATCATCTGCTAATGATGCCTACCTATCTACACAGAGAACTGCACTTTCCAAGATTAGTAGGTAAAGGTATTCCTGAGCCTGAATATACTGTACAAGATTTCCCTAGCCTAAAATGATACATTTTAATATATTGGGTTTATGGTTCCCGTCCCCTTGATCTGGTTATGTAAGTGTGATTTATTGTTATAATTGTATTATTTTACTTTGTTTAATAATGTGTATTATGTTGTTATGTAATGTTTGTGTTGCTTTTATGACTGTAAACTGCCCTGAGTCCCATCCGGGAGATAGGGCGGTATATAAATAAAGTTTATTATTGACACAACGACGTTGTATGACACAGCAAACAAGATAGATATGCTGGATTTCGTTTCACAAAATCACAAGTCGAAGACTTCCCAAGTGTCTAGGACTGTGTGATGTATTTTCGGATTATGCGTGCAGATCCCAGTAAGGTGGCTTTTTGCAGTTGGCAGATCGTAATTTTGTCAATGTCTATTGTTTCCAAATGCCGGCTGAGATCTTTTGGCACGGCACCCAGTGTGCCCATCACCACCGGGACCACCTGCACGGGTTTCTGCCAGAGTCTTTGAAGTTCAATCTTGAGGTCCTGATAGCGGCTGAGTTTTTCCTGTTGTTTTTCTTCAATGCGACTGTCACCTGGGATGGCAACATCAATGATCCAAACCTTGTTCTTTTCCACAACTGTGATGTCTGGTGTGTTGTGTTCCAGAACTTTGTCAGTCTGGATTCGGAAGTCCCACAGTATCTTTGCGTGTTCATTTTCCACAACCTTTGCAGGTTTGTGATCCCACCAGTTCTTAACTGCAGGGAGGTGGTACTTGAGGCATAGGTTCCAATGAATCATTTGGGCCACATAGTTGTGCCTCTGTTTGTAGTCTGTCTGTGCAATTTTCTTACAGCAGCTGAGGATATGATCAATGGTTTCATCGGTTTCCTTGCACAGTCTGCACTTTGGGTCATCAGCT
This sequence comes from Anolis carolinensis, assembly GCF_035594765.1. Lineage (NCBI taxonomy): Eukaryota > Metazoa > Chordata > Lepidosauria > Squamata > Anolidae > Anolis > Anolis carolinensis. Next base: position 332,224,127 of record NC_085841.1, on the reverse strand, counting down.
GATTTTTCGATCTTGGCCTTGATTGCATTTGTTCTGATGGCTTGCTCCTGGGCTGCAAGGATCAGGCCTTCTGTCTCCTTCTTCAGGGTCCCATTTGTGAGCCAGAGCCAGGTCTTCTCTTTATCAGCTTTTCCTTCAATTTTGTCAAGGAACTTTCCATGCAGTGTTTTGTTGTGCCAGCTGTCAGCTCTGGTTTGTAGTGCGGTTTTCTTGTACTGGTTTTTTGTCTGCTGTGCTTTGAGGAGTTTCTGATTTTTGACTTCAATCAAAGCAGGTTCTTCACTTTGTTTTACATATTCTGCCAGGGCATGTTCTTCTTCTTTGACTGCTTGTTTTACTTGCAAGAGTCCTCTGCCCCCTGATCTTCTAGGCAGATACAGCCGGTCAACATCACTGCGAGGGTGCAGTGAATGATGAATGGTCATGAGTTTTCTTGTTTTTCTGTCCAAATTGTCCAGTTCCGCCTGTGTCCAATTTATAATGCCAGCAGTATATTATTATTATTATTATTATTATTATTATTATTATTATTATTATTATTATTCCCCTGACATGATGTCCAGTCGAGTCCGACTCTGGGGGTTGGTGCCCATCTCCATTTCTAAGCCAAAGAGCCAGCATTATCCATAGACACCTCCAAGGTCATATGGCCAAAAAGACTGCATGGAGTGCCGTTACCTTCCCGCCGGAGTGGCACCTATTGATCTACTCACATCTGCATGTTTTCGAACTGCAAGGTTGGCAGAAGCTGGGGCTAACAGCAGGTGCTCACTCCACTCCCCGGATTCAAACCTGCGACCTTTCAGTCTGCAAGTTCAGCAGCTTAGCGCTTTAAAATGGGAGCTCCCATTTCCAAGATTACTTGTTGTTATATGATGTCAAGACAATTTTGGTTTATGGTAGCCCTATGAATGAGAGATCTCAAAAAGCCCTGGCCATCCCCTGCTTGAAAACTCATGGCTGTGGTTTCCTTGATGGAATCAATCCATCTGTTAGCACAATTTTTCTCTTTCCCTATTGCCTTCTACTTTACAGAGCATTATTGTCTTTCCCAATGAATCATAGCAAAGTTTAGATATATAAATTTACAATAAATATATCCGGCCAAATAAACTCCAGTCTGTTTCAATACCTAGCAGGTGATTGCTGGACCTTCCAATATTAATGCAACCCTCTATTTTATCATTGCTGAACTCTATTCTGGGCACGATGACAAGAGTCCCATAAATAATATTAAATCAAATGGCAGTTGTGGCGAAATTCTTTCATTCGACTTCAGAGAGAATTAATGTCCAGCATCATCATAGGGTTACCATAGGTCAGAAATGACTTGAAGGCACAACAACAACAACAACAACAACAACAACAACAACAAATTGTTTGTTGAGGTGTCTTTAAAGTATTGGCTCAAGTTTGCTATCAACTGACTCATCTCATGCAGGGAGGTTGCCAAGAGGAATAAAACCGTCGTGCCATAGGAAAAATGGATAGAACCCTGGAGGTACTGATCAAGTAACTGTCAGCTGGCCTATAGAGTTCCAAAAGCAACTGAGCTGCTTGAACGAGGAAGAGAAGAATTGGGAAACAGAGGTAAAGGAAAAGATGCCAAAGTAGGCTCACTGTTTTTTGAGAGGAAAAGGTTAGCTTTTGATGGTGGACCTTCAAGATGCTTTTGGCCTACAAAGTCAGTATAACCAATAGTGAGTGACTATTTTGGAATAGCAATCAAAAATATGCAGAGGATCAAAGTTGCCCATGTCTGGCTTAACTAAAACTGAAAATAGAATGACTTACTTTCTTTTCACTTCTGAGCATGTCAACAGATGAACGTCCTTTCAGCTTGAGACCAGTTGTACCACTGGCCACAGGTCTACTTATAGTTATCCTTTGTCCTTCCCCAATAGCTTATTGAATGCTTTCAGACATGGGAGCGGCATCTTCTGGAACTATTTCTTGTTTCATTTTGAATTGTCCCATCAAAGGATTTTCAGGATAAAAGATATATTATGGTGCAAAGATATATGATATATCACCTGCCTTATCACTCTTTCCTTTGAGCTCCAGAAAGCTGTCTTGGCCAAGGCAACTCTCTGTAGCTTGGAGGGAAGAAGCTATCAGGCAGGTATTGCCCCCTTGCATAATAGTTACACCCTTGAACGAAGGGTGTGACTATTATGCAAGGAATGCTAAAAAACCAAAACCAGGACACAAAAAGGGGGTTATACTATTTTGCAATGGTAACTATTATGCAATGAAACATGGTATGTCACTCAGACTCTGATTTTCTTATTATTAAGTTTTTTGTTCCTTTCTAAATCCACATCTAACTACAGATTTTTTGTAATATGTTGGCATTTTGTCTGTATTTCAACATATGTTTCATGCACATTCTTCTTAACAAGTAGAGGTCTTTTGACTGCCATATATAGAAAAATGGTGGGCAGACCTGTTAACTTTGGCAGTTAAACAATAGATTGGCATTATCATCAAAAACCTACAAGAAAATATATTTAAACTTTTTTCACAGTTCTCTCTGTGCAGCAAAACACAATTGTCACTTGGAAGTGTTGTTTGTTTCCTTCTTCTCTTGTTCTGACTCTGACCACTACAAAAATCTTACAGTGAACACTTAGTAAAATCCTTTTTGTAAGTTTCCTCTGTTTATTCTTGTCTTTTGCAATTTAAGTACTAGCTTTTGGCCATAATTTGAACATAATATTTGCCAATTATTTTAAGAGACAGCGACACTAACTTCTATTGATCTCATTAAAAGTAAAGGTCGTGATGTTGCTCGTTTCTCAGGGCTCAATATTACTTCCTCAGGCCAAAAGAATAGCATCGATTTTAGAACCGTAATCGAAGGTTAATTGGATTAGTGAACATGTCTTTTCTTTAATCCTGCCATTGTGGTTCCCCAGTCACATTTTGTGTGAAATGAGCAAAGGCAGCATGACATGCAAGGGTCTGCACACCACAACATCACAATTCTACAGCATCCTTTGGCAATGGGAGCATAGAACCATGCAAGGTAGAAAACGTGGATGATTTACTCTCTTGGAAATACATTTGCAAAGTGTTAGGTTCAGATAAAGAGTTAATTTTTACAGCTAAGCAACTAATAACAGAGCTGATTCATCAGTAGTGGCTGGGAAAAATCAATTTCCAAACTCACTACAAAAGGAAGAGTTTTTGGCTTAATATCTGCATTCTGCCAAATGAAATATAAGAATCCTGAGATGATAAGAGTGAACTATACTACTACAGTCTTCAGGTTGCTATCATTTAGGTATGCAACAGATGGAAAATAACTCCACACAAAAATCAAAACAGAGGATTCCCATCTGACCATGAGGCTTGTGATGGCATAAAATAATATTTATGTTAAGGTAAAAGCAGTGGCAGGATTGCCAGCATAGTGTAATGGTTTGAGTGTTGGATTGGAACTCTGAGGTTCTTATGTATCATCTGAGACTGTCAATGGACAGCCTGTGTTTCTTCCGTCCTTCTTTCTGTGAATGTTCCTCTTTATCTTCTTCCACTAAATTCCTTCTCACCTTTCAGCATTTTTCATCCACTCCTCAGTTCTTACTCTATAGCAGTGGTTCTCAACCTGGGGTCACGAGATGTTTTTGGCCTTCAACTCCCAGAAATCCTAACAGCTGGTAAACTAGCTAGGATTTCTGGGAGTTGTAGGCCAAAAACATCTGGGGAACCCAAGTTGAGAACCACTGCTCTATAGCTCCCTTCGCAAACATGTATGTAAACCAGTGTCCCATGGACATTTTCTTCCTGCTCCTCCACCTTTTATTTGTAGCCCATCAAGACTGCTACCCTGTTTCCCCTAAAATAAGACATCCCCAGAAAATAAGACCTAGTAGAGGTTTTGCTGAATTGCTAAATATAAGGCCTCCCCCGAAAGTAAGACCTAGCAAAGTTTTTGTTTGGAAGCATGCCCACTGAACAGAACATTACAGCATGCAGGATTGGTAAACATACGTACCATAGATAGTTGTACATGGAAATAATGGTAGTAACAATAAATTATTGATAGGATTCACAGTTTGTCTGGTTATGCTGGTTTGTGATGACAACTACTGTGCAGTATATAATCAATGTTCATTTTTTGTTCAACAATAAATGTGAATTCTTCTTCATGGAAAAATAAGACATCCCCTGAAAATAAGACCTAGCACATCTTTAGGAGCAAAAATTAATATAAGACACTGTCTTATTTTCGGGGAAACACGGTAATACCCACCTTGAAGTAAAAAAACGGAATCAAGGAAAGCAAGTGAAATGACAAAGAGCAGAGAACAATGTAGCTAACCAAAATACAACCCTCCCATAAAATTGCTGGAGAAATGCCCTTAAAATTTTTGAATTTTATTTGCCAGGAAAAAGTACTTTTATGAACTAGTTTAATTTTTTAATAGAGAAAATGAATATAAAGTAATTTTATTGCTTTGTTAATGTCCTCCACCTGTCCTGAACACCTCAAAATTCAGGATCCAACTACCAGAAGCAAAAGCAAAACTGAAGGTTTCTGAGTCCCAGCATTTGTTTTCATTTCCAGAATTGAGTGAGTTTACAATCTCTCCACACAAGGAGAATCTGAAGTGTTCTCCCTTTCATCATTATTTCCAATTATGTATACAGTTTTACTCCACAGAAAACTTTCCTCCGTTAAAATTATTAACAAAATTGATTTAAAAGCAGCCTGCAATTTTCCAGCTGCTGTGATAAATGATCCCAGTGCAGGGGGATAGCCGACATGGAATATGGAAATCAAGACCTATAACAAATCGCTAAGGGGACTGAGTATGTTTAACTTGGGGGGGAGGGAGAGGGGGAGAAGTGATATGATAGCCATTTTTAAATATCTGAAGGGATATCACATCAAAGATGGAGGAAACTCCAGAAACCAAAGAATTAACATGACAAGAAAAAATATTCCAAATAAATATTAGGAAGAACTTTCTGATGTTGAGAGCTAGTCTACAGTAACATAAACTGACTTTGAAGGAAGTGGACTCTCTTTTTGGAGGACGTAATGCAGGAGCTATAACTGGTCCTCTCGCAGGAGTGCTTTAGCTATGTATTCCTGCATGGGATGGGCTGGACTAGACAGTCCTTGTAATTTATCCCAACCCTGAACAATAATACAAGTTATCTAAGAAATTCAAGTCTTAACAAAAAGACTTCAATTTCTTTGCTGTCATCACAATAAGATATCAACATTATGCTTTGTGAAAGAAACTCATTTCATTTCTGCATCTGTTATACATTTGGAATCAGAAATCCCTTGGAATCTATCTTAAACTACCCTGTGATCTAGACTAGTGTTGGGCAAACTGCATCTCCCAAGACTATTTTGTTGTACATCAAAATATACCTCTGCTCTCTTGTCCAGAGAAGAATGAGAAAAGACAGCTACTACTCCCATGAATTTCACTGATGCAAATATGCTACATTGTTTTTGTATTGCATTCTACGATTTCTGATACTCTGATCCAGAGGTAGTCACTTATCTCAAACATGTGACCATGTCTTCTTTTCTGGTATCCTCCAGATATCTTAGTCCTATGAATAACAGGTGGGAAAACCAAAGAACCTGTAAATTAATTTTGGTTCTGGTACATTTTGGTGTAATCCCTTATGTTCCTGTGCAGTTATGGAAATGCAACTTGGCACTCTAGAACTGTTGTATTGGACCACAATTCCCATTATCCCAATCCAACTCAGATCCATTTGAATGGGAAGATGCTATACATTGACAAACCTGTCTCCCCAATTTCTTCCTTTCTCTTTGCTAGTCCCTCAGCAATGCTCTCATTGCAGACTGCCCTTGCACATGAATAAGTAACTGTTCCACAGGCAGATATTTCAGTGTTTGCACTTGTCTTTAGAAATCAAAGGCTTCTCTGATTAAATGCCATTACAGTCCAGCGCTTGGACGGATCCAAAGAGATTAATGTGCTTTTGGGCAGCTTTAATGATAATCCCGCTACAGACGGCATTAAGCAAATGTCAGTAACCTGGTTTGAAGGGAGCTTTCACCTCAGGGATCCTTTCCATTTAGAAAAGAAAGGCTCGGTCTGCTATTCAAGGCTGCATTGCTCTACAAAAGAAAGCCTGCTTAGCCCAGATTCCTCTCTGCTCCTCCCAGCTAAATATATCAAGACTTATTTCAGAGAACATCAGGTAGCAAGGTTAGAGTTGATTCCACAGAAAGATTGTGGCTTGTTGCTACAACAAAACATTGGCTCCATAATTGCTCTCCAGCGCCCTAAATAGAAGGGAAAGGGGTGTAGAGATCTGTTGCCAGTTAAAGTAAAAAATATAGCCCATGTAGATGAACCAATGTTCTTATTTGATATAAAGTCATTTAATATTGCCATATGAAGTAACACGGCAAGAAGAAAGAAAGAAAGAAAGAAAGAAAGAAAGAAAGAAAGAAAGAAAGAAAGAAAGAAAGAAAGAAAATCCTGAGATCCTTGAGAGCATATCAAGCTGCCTTATATTTATTCATGTGTTTGTTATATGCTAGCTGCTTTACAAAATAGAATTCTCCAGGCAACAAAGAAGATCAAATAAAATTAAAACAATAAAAATAGAGCAAGATTCAAATCCAATGAAAAAGGATAAAACAAATGTCAGCACCAGTAAATGTCAATTAGTCTTACAAAACAACCATGACCATCTCACAAAAGATCTATTTAAAAAATCATCATCAACAACGGCTATAATAACATTTTGTTAACATTATGTTTAAAAGTTTGGCAATAAATAAAGCAGAAAGGACATGAAAGCACGCATCACATCCTTCTGTCTCAAGAAAGCATTCCAAAAATGAGAGGTCATGTGTGAAAAGGCCCTTTCACACACTTGAGGCCACCTTTCCGACCTAAGAATGATCAAGAAAGCACTTTGGGAAAGCCATCTAAGGATGATGCTAAGGCCTTTGTAAGTTCATATAGGAAGAGGGTTCTTTGGGAGAATTGGGTTTCCAGAACATCCAGGCTTGAGGGGTCAAGACCAGACTTTAAAATGAGTCCAGAAACAAATCATAGGCCAATGGTTCAGAAATTTTAAAAATCCAATAGAAAAGGGTTGGAACAATAGCCTGGTCCCAGTTCATGAGATCGCTGCCCATATTCTGCATAATCAACAGTTTCTGAAGCATCTTCAAAGGCAGCCACATGTACAAGAGATTACAATAACCTAGGTGGGAGGTTACTAGGTCAACTATATTCAGATAAAGCGGTAATTCTCATACCGGTGTGATGCCTCATGGGCCTTGTAGTCCTGTTCCTGGTGCTATCGTGGCAGATGAAGATGAAAACATGGGGTTTTCGCCGGTTCAACAAGAGCCGGAGTCCTTTCACCTGCCGGATGTTGATGTTTGTCCTCAAGAATTCAGTAAAACAGACCTTGGGCATTCCTCGCCTCCGTTTCCCAGGAGGGAATCTTACTCTAGAGACAGAGGAGTCAGAGAAGCAAATCGCAGGAGTTTACGGATCGCTGCCAAACAACAGGCTGATTAGGCCTGCTTCCCTTGGGAAATTCTAAGGAGTCTTGCATCTGGACAGAGTTGGGTTTCGCTTCTCGTTCTCTAGGGAAAGAGATTGTTGGCGGGAAAACGAGACCCAATATAGGTGTTTGACGAGGGAGATTCTTTGCGGAGTCAACAGAGCTGCTTCAGGAGTGAGATCGTGTGTGGACTTCGTAACCCCAGTTCCTTGCTTCCCGGATCAAGAATTCAAGTACTGCCTTGCTTTGCTGTTATCCACGGACCTTGTTCCAAGATTCACTGTTTGCCTTGTTTCTAGTCACGGACCTAGTCAAAGAACCAAGTCTATTTCCAGCCTTGTTGTCAAGCTTCATTGGACTTCTAAGACTCTGACATTTCCCCACACTATTGCTTGGCAATAGTGTGTGTTTCGGTATTGGATAAAGAACTTTGAACTCTAATATCATTTATTGGACAATACATTTTTGGACTATATTTGACCTCATTTGAAAGGTCTGCTTCTGGACTATATTCTTCACTTGTTTTTATTGCTTTTATATATTTCCTTAATAAAGATATTAGATAGAGATTGGCCTCCGTGTATGGTTCTTGGTGCCCAGCTGCCAGGGGTCTGACAACCGGGCTAAATGGTAAAAGCCCATAGAGCTCATCTGCATCTACCACAAAATGTAGGTCCATTTCTGCTTAAGTATGGTCCTGGAGGCTGTAAAGGTGTTCAGGAGCTCCACCCCAACCAACAGCAGTCCAGCTAGACTGTCACCTTTATATTTCCTGTCATTCACATAGATGCGGCAGATGGTTGAAGAGTTCTGAAGAACTGGGTGTCTTTGCAAACATTAGGAAAGGTAGCCATACTACCAGGGAGAAGATGACTGGCAGTGCCAGGAGCACTCCATCCATCTTCTGCAGTAACAGGTGTGACATGGCCCTGATCCAGCCCCTTTTCTCTGCACTGCCGAGAGCAGAGAAAAGGAGATGGTGGTACTGGCCCATTTTGATAGCAGAACTGGTCTGCTGTTCGGACTCTACCTGAAGTGCGGGCCTACTCTGAAGTAAATCAGTTCAGCCCAGTTTACCCCATGTTAAGGAGAAGTCATCCCTGGACATTGTTTGGATATCCCCAATTGACATCTGGTCCACCCAAGTTTATAGGGCTGCTGTAGACAAGTCCCAAGACTACCTGAATCTCTAGTGAGAGCAGCAGGCCAAGAATATCATTATACTACATCAGATCAATTATTTGTATTGCACTGTTAGCGAGATCAAGACATTCCACTTGAAGTCTATTTGCACCACCAGCTGGCCCATATTATAAGTTTTCATTAAAGGAGGAGAAAAAAAGTATTGGGCCCTTTCAGGAGCCAAGATATGAATCAAAATATAGAGTTACAATGCAATCATCATAAAATTTTGGGTGACAATGTGATGGCTTTTTGGAAAACTTAGGAAGCAACCTGCCCGTTTTTTTGTCCTTCTTCTCCCCTTTCACTTGGGACCAAGGAAGAGAGAGTGTGTTGCAAACATACCAAAAAGCTAGGAGACCAGAGAAGTGAGAGACATAGGGCCCATTTACACTCTTCTTCTATATTTTATTCTTATCAGGCTCTAAGCATTTGATTTTTCCTCCACATGGAGATTTATATGCAATTTCGATATACCTTGAAGATAACGAACCCTTCTGTGGGATCAGCAAGCCCATAGCCAAGGGGGAGGTTTAGGGGTTCACCCCCCCCCCCCAAATTTTCAGGTAAAAAAAAATCCTGGTTTACTCAAATCCCCATGCCAAGTGTATGAGAAGCAAAACTTAAGAGTTCCTCCAGAACTGCAAGCACTATCTCAACCAAATTTAGATTATTCACACTATCTTTACCTACCCTTCTACCAATTTACATTTGATAGCAGCAATGGCTGACATTGTGGAAGCGACCAAGTTGGTAAAGCCACAGCTGGCAGGCAAATGAGATTCGACCCGGATTGCAGGAGGGAACTGAGGAAACTGTGGAAACTGTGGTGCCTACAAACTGCAGTGCCTACAACTGACTGGTTCATCTAATACAGTGGTTCTCAACCTGTGAGTCCACAGGTGTTTTGTCCTACAACTCCCAGAAATCCCAGCCAATTGACCAGTTGTTGAGATTTCTGGGAGTTGAAGGCCAAAACATCTGGGAACCCACGGGTTGAGAACCACTGATCTAATCCAAACCCTGCCAAAGAAACCATGGAACAGGAGTAAAAAGAAGAAGCTATGTCATTGTTAAACCTTGGACTTTATATGAACAACACTGTTTCTGATGAACCAGTCAGGGAAAGACCCCATTGCCAGGATATGTATTTCCTGTGGATGAGAAGAGGCATCTAAGATTTCAGCCCAAATAGCTCAATAGATTTCCCTGGTTAGCCTACTTGTTGAGATCTCGTGCCAGATCAGAAGGCACTGACCTGAAAACTAAGGAGCCTCAGGTGGCCTAGGGGATAAAAGCCTTGTGACTTGAAGGTTAGGTTGCTGAGGTTCGAATCCCACCCAGGGAGAGCGCGGATGAGCTCCCTCTATCAGCTCCAGCTCCATGCGGGGACATGAAAGAAGCCTCCCACAAGGATGGTAAAACATCAAAACATCCGAGCGTCCCCTGGGCAACGTCCTTGCAGACGACCAATTCTCTCACTCCAGAAGCAACTCCGATTGCTCCTGACATGAAAAAAAAAAACAACCTGAAAACTCATTGGGGGGGGGGAGGAGTTTCAACCCCTCCTGAATTTTTTTCTGGCTATGGGCCTGGGCATCAGGGTATGGTTGTTTCATCATTCCAACAGCAGAAGCACCACCACCACACCCCCCCCCCCCCCCCGGCAATAAAAATATATAACATAATTTTTTGGAGTTTTTTTACACCCTGAACACATTTAATGAAGATAAACCTGCTCCCTGCCACTGGTTGCCTCCAGATGCCATTGTTGTTCTTGTGTGCTTTCAAGTCATCTCAATATTATGATAACTCTGTCCTAAGGTTTTCTTGTAAAGATTTATTCCAAGAAGATTTCTATTGCCTTAGGCTGTTGAAAGAATGTGACACATTGAAGGTCACTCAGTAGGTTTCCATGACTGAGCAGGAATTCAAACATCGGCCTCCTGGAGTCCTGCTCTAATATACAAATACTACAATATGTTGGCTCTCTAGATATCAAGACTGCTTTTATCTGTATAATCCCATGCCTTTGTGTGCATAGTCTCACACTCTGAATAGGTTCTTGATTATATCAAGGCATAACAGAATGTTAAAAATTGACACACAGGCGTGCTTACATACATATAGATTAGCAATGACATTATAGGAAGGCAATGAGGCAGTGATTCTGAGTCCTAATATCACTTCACGCTACTGGCAATTAGTGCATTACTATGCTTTATGTGTGCTTACTTAAAATTGTGAGCAATTCCTTCTAGTGAAAAGAATATCGATGGTTGTCTCTTAGATGATAATGAACACATGACTTGACTCCCTGTCTGGATATATTTTTGAATGTCTATAATGGAGGGAGAGGGAATTTGGACACAAAACAAAAAGATGATAGGGAAGGGAGAATCCAGGCTTCAGAGACACACAGACAGACAGATAGACAGACAGATTAAGTACAATTGATTTTATGTTGGAGCTCTTTGATAGCTAGTCAGCCAAGTGGCATTTTGATGCCCGTCAATAGTGCGCAGAGGAAAGGCAAGCAGCAGTGATTCAATCAAAATTCACTGACTCGGAGGGCAAGGTTGACAGGCTGGGTCTGCTGGATCTCTTTCAAATAAAACCAGGTTCTTTTTCCCCCTTCAATTACTGTATATACTATAAAACCTATAGACCCAGCTACATGCCCTAGGCACTCATTGCATCAAGCAGTGAAACATATCTATATTTGGACTTATGTGACATTTCAAAACATACAACTTGAATTCAAGGAGTGGGAAACAGGCAGAGAAAGCTTTTTCGCTGATACACAAATCTGTAAGTGGTTGTGTCAAATGCTCACATCATTCTGGGGAACAAAAAAAATGCTTTGGTCAGTATCACATGGCTCCCACAACCATCATAATCCCTATCAACTATTCATCTTTTTATTTCCTGTGTGCCATCTCTGCTTCTCTCCTCTGCTACTGAGTCAGCTATATTTTTGTTCTTGACTTCTCTCTGAGAATAGTGACCCAGGCCATCCCATCCAATCAAAGATCACTGAATGATATAATGACAACTCATGGCCAATGAGATTTGTTTTTGTGATGACATTGTTTAGGTAAATAATGTCAGTTGAGAACAAAGCCACACACAGTTCCTTCACCAGCATGGCTCTTAATCTGAAAAGAGTGGACATTTTTGCACCTTTTTGGAGAAACATCCCTCCAAAATAACTGAACAATGAGGTGGTTTTCAGATCAGCCCTAGAACACAACAGACTGGAGTATGGACAGGGAAACATAGATAACATTTCGCATTGTAATTGATGCAACCATTACAACAACAATGCTGTAGCTTCCAAAAGTTATGCTTTCTTTCATCCAGCTGTTGCCCCATAAGAATAAAGTTAAAGGTTGCTCCAAATAAAAGTCCTAAACAGGTGTCTTAACCCATTTGCCACATTCTGCAGAATACTGATGGCACATACACAAATTTAAAATGCACACATGTCAGAAGGTGATACTCTTTACGTACATAACAATCATATAAATTTGCACTATGGAATAAGATTTTGTTCATATGTGTTAAACTTTTCTACCAAATCTTAAAGGGAAAATCTCTTTGTTGCTCTGCATTTCATTTTGATGAAATTTATGAGAGCGCAAAGCATGTCCTTCCTACTAAAATACCCAACCTTTGGGAACTTCCACTAAATTGATATTTCTCTGCATGCTTTTTCTTGCCAACCAAAGGCAATGCCATTTTCACAGGTATTTGGTGAATTCAACTTCTGTTTCCATTGCGTTGTATTTGTCATTCTAATAGTTGTGGTTTGGAGTTTTACTTCTGTATACTAAATATTTCTGAACTGAAAGGCAATGAAGTAGCACTAGATAAAAATAATATTCACTTGAACAAACCTTTGTTACTGTACAGTCCTGAAAAGTTATGACAGCTTTTCTCCATCTATGGACAACAAGTGATGTCTAGGGAGAAACTGGCCAGCTGGGTGGGAAATCTCGGTTGGCTATGTCTGGCCCTGAGGACAAAGATTGCTCATGCATCCTTTAGACTGTACCTGTACCATTCCACGTATTGCATCAGAAACTACTCATAACATCAAGGTCAATTCCAACAATAATTTCAATGATTTGTTCTATGCAATTGCATAATAAAAAGCACCTTAACATGGCAGGAATGGACTCTAGTCCTATGGAAAATTAGAATATGTGATTGCACAATGGGCTGGGTACTTTCCTAGTGATGATAATAGAAAATCTATCTGTATTCTATACATACTATTCTTTATTTGTAAATTATTCTTATTTTACCTGGTTTTGAACTGCTACTTGGTTTCAGTAACACTTAAGAATGCTGCTGTTTTGTTTTTGTTTTTTTTGTTTTTTGTACAGGTTCAGCATAAATCCAAAATTAGAATCATAGAGTTGGAAGAGACCACATGGGTCATGTAGTCCAACTCCCTGCCATGCAGGAAAAGCACAATCAAAGCACCCCCAACAAATGGCCATCCAGTCTCTGTTTAAAAGTTTCCAAGGAAGGAGCTTCCACCACACTCCGAGGCAGAGAGTTCCACTACTGAACAGCTCTTACAGTCAGGAAGTTCTTCCTAACGTTAAAGTGGATTCTCCATTCTGGTAATTTGAACCCATTGATCAGAGTTCTAGTCTCCAGGGCAGCAGAAATACCAGACATACCCAGATCTTTAAGACGTTCCTCATAGGGCATGATCTCCAAGCCTTTGATGATTTTAGTTGCCCTCCTCTAAACACAATCCAATTTATCAATATCTCTTTTAAACTGTGGGGCCCAGAATTGGACACAGTATTCCAGGTGAGATCTGACCAAGGCAGAATAGAGAGGCACCACGATCCCTTGATCTATACTCCTTTTGATGCAGGCCAAAATCCCATTGGTTTTTTAAGCTGCTACATCACATTGTTGGCACATGTTCAACTTGTTGTCCACAAAGACTCCGGGATCTTCTTCAGGCATTACCCCTGCTGAATCTCTACGTTTTTATTTTATTTTATTGTGTAAGTGTAATATCTTACATTTGTCCTTGTTGAATTTCATTTTATTAGTTTTGGCCCAACTCTCTAATCTATTAAAGTTGTTTTGAATTGTGATCCAGTACTTTGGAGTATTAGCTAGCTATCCCTCCCAATTTTGTGTCATCTGCAAACTTGATAAGCCTGCCACATAGTGGCTGAAACAGTGATACCTTTGCTTTTTGGTGGTTCAATGTACATAAACTTTATTTCATGCACAAAATACTTTATAAAATTACCTTCAGGATATGGGCCTAAAGTAATTCATAAATGAATTATGTGTTTCAAATTGGGTCACATCTTTAAAATATGCCATTATGTATGTATATGCAAACATACATACAGTCAGTTCCCAAGTTACAAACATCCTACTTACATATGACTTATAGTTTACAAACGGGAGTGAGACAACAGGAAGTGAGAGAAATCTACCCCTAGGAAGGGAAATTTACTCCTGAAAGAGTTATCAATGGGGGGGGGGGGAGTGTCTCCACTGAAGCTTTATCACCAATGCTTGTTTCCACAACAAGCCAAACTTTTCAAAATCCAATTATCACAAGGACAGAAAGTGATGTGAAATCTTCTGAACAGGGACACAGACAGCAAAACAAACACCACAGGGGTCTTAACCTTTCCCTATGCGATCCAAAGCTTAAGAAATATTGATTTGGCTGGAGTTACACTTTAAAATGTACCTGTTTCTGACTTACAAACAAATTCAACTTAAGAACAAACCCATAGAACCTATCTTGTCTGTAACTTGGGAACTGCCTGTATTCCAAAATCTGGAAAACATTGAACATACTTTTGGTCCGAAGTATTTGGGATAAAGTATACTCAACCTGTTGTCATGGCCAGAATAATTACCTCATTGACATCGATGCAGTTTCTCTCCATGTAGGCCTTATCGTTCACCTGCCCACCTTCCATGAACTCCATGAAAAGAACACGCCTTGTTGAAAGCTCCCAATGAATCTTTGGAACCTGAAACAGACACATAAATCTCTTAAATAACATGAAACGAGGGGAAGCAGAAGAGAAAGTGTGTATGTGTTATGTGTAACAAATACTGAATTTCCCACAAAAACCATCCAAGTTCTTGAAGGAAAAAGACATAAAACTTGTAACAAAGACCTTATAAATCAACATGAGTAAGCAATCCATTCTGGCTGCTAAAACACAACCACCATTTGCTGCGTATTTGTCATATAGTTTTTCCCACAATGTTAGATTTTTTTCCCCCTGGCATTTCAGCATTCTCATCACACTGTTTCCAACTTGAGTGGACAGATGGGGGAAAGGACTTTGTTGTACAGAAGACTGACTTTGTGCAGTATAGAAACTACAGGCTTTTCCAATTACAGAAATCATATTTTTTGCACTGCTATTTAAGGTACAGGCACCCTGTCTTCATTTCCATTTGGCCATCCAAATCAGAAAATATGTGATCAGGGAAAGTGCTGATAGCTTCGGGTAATATGCAAGGAAAGCACTGATAGCTTGGGGTATACTTCTTATTATCTACAAATAAGAATGCCTTAATGGATCATATCATAGGTTCACCATCATAGAGTTCAGTTTCCAGGATGAACCAGCTAGAAGTTTGGTGGCATATCAGACAGATTCTAATAACCCCAAACCCGAGTAATAAATGAGAGCCACAGAGGAAGCTTCCCATGATTTTGCAGAGTCATTGTTCAGAATGAATCCAGGGTGTGTGTGCATTTTTTAAAGTAGCCCAGAATCATCCAAGCAAACTGGACCTTTCTATTTTGCAAGTGACTGCATAGAAAAAGTGTTCCTGTTCAACTTAACTTTTTTCTCTAAGTTCTATAGCACCTGTGCAATTTTTCACTAAATCTTTGTTCTGTGCATTTTAATATATGTATTTGTAGAAATACATTTAAATATGTGTATTCAGTATATTATTCAGGAGATGTGCTGAAATCCCAAGGCCAACCCGAGGCATTTTGATGCCTGTGGCAGGGCAACTAATGGCACTACTCACACGACCCAAACTCTGCCAAGTCAAGAAGACATTATTATAATATTTTTATTATTGTTGTTGCAAAAAGACTTCCATCTTGTGTTTACTATATTTTAATCTTTGTTCTGTGCATTTTAATATATGTATTTGTAGAAATACATTTAAATATGTGTATTTTATAGAATGTTTATGATGATTATGTGTTTTAGCTATGTTGTAACCCACTTCGAGCCACAAGGGGAAGCAGGTAAGAAAAACAATTATTATTATTATTATTATTATTATTATTATTATTATTATTATTATTATTATTATTTACTGCATTTTTTCTTAAAGAGACAAAGCAGTGAACAGTGGTTAAAAACAAAACAATACAATATACATTTTAAAACCTAAATACTACAAACATTAAAATAGAATTAAGCCTAGTACTATTATTTTAAAAATGAATAATTAAAACCATAAAAACTAATTTACACTAAGCCAGCCAAGTTATTTT
Source organism: Anolis carolinensis (assembly GCF_035594765.1). Lineage (NCBI taxonomy): Eukaryota > Metazoa > Chordata > Lepidosauria > Squamata > Anolidae > Anolis > Anolis carolinensis. The sequence goes on along the minus strand of NC_085841.1, from coordinate 332,207,881 downwards.
GATACCTGAGGTAGAAAATCTCACAGGCACTGTGCTCAATCTTAGAAGTACAGATACAACCATAATAAATGGCAAACCAATTGCTGCCTTCTTGTGTTGCCACAAATCTGTAGCCTTAGGGCCCTTCCATAGAGCCAAATAACCCAGAATATCAAGGCAGAAAATTCCACCACATCTACTTTGAACTGGGATATCTGAGTCTACACAGAAAATGTGGGATTTTATTCAGCTGTGTGGAAGGGGCCCAAGTCTGCCAAGTAGTCCTGTGTATTATTGCTTTCATGCTCTACCATGAATAAGTAATTTTTATTTAGTTAAAATGTAAGTTTCTGTGGCTATTTTGTTCTTTGTAAGAGCTTACCTGGGGTAAGTATGAGGATGCCCCCTCAGTATGGAAACACATTGAGTTAACTGAACTCTCTGTCACTGCACCCATGCACAAAATATTAAATACAAATGCATGGGAAATGCTAACCTTGACATAAAGTATCGCATACCACTATAATTTAATTCACAATTGGGCCTCTACTTCTTAACTGTGGTCTTTGTTAAGCTATTCAAGCATGGGTGATGCATGTCAGGTGCCTCTTTGCATATGACTTTCCAGGACAACCTGATCAACCAATACCTAAGCTAGGGCTGTACAAAGAAAACAAGGGTGCTCAAAGGGCTCTCCAAACTACCCATGTTACACAGACAAGAGAAATGCCTAGAATGCAATGGCTCCAACAGAGAGATGTGGGCTACTACAGGGGATGGGGGAGCCAAGGAAACTTCAGATATCCTCAGTATTGTTTATTCGTTCAGTCGCTTCTGACTCTTTGTGACCTCATGGACCAGACCACGCCAGAGCTTCCTGTCAGCTGTCGCCACCCCCAGTTCCTTCAAGGTCAAGCCAGTCACTTCAGAGTATCATGACTTTACTCAGGCTTTTCCAGGATGCTCCCACTGAGTAGCTACAGCAAATCACAGGAGCAGGTCTTGGGCAGGTTCAATTTGCTGCTTGAGGAAACTGCAAAAAAGGATGGAGAACACATGACCCTCCAGATGCAATCCTCATCAGTCAACGTAGGTAACAATGAGGGATGATTTTTTGCAAATCTATACCTGGAAGATCACACATTCACCATCCCTGTTCTATAACACAGTTACTACTGTTAGAAAGTTCTAGAATGGCAGAAAGATTTAATCTCCTACATGGACAGGTACAGGAATTGTTTAAGAAAGTGTGGAGTTGGGGATTCTTTGCTAATAAGCAAATGACAGTTTAAGACTATCAGTTTGATTAGAGGTCATAACTGTGGCCCTTTGGGTATCAAACTGTATTTCTTAGCAGCCCTAGCCAGAACCATAGAATCATAGAATAGTAGAGTTGGAAGAGACCTCATGGGCCATCCATTCCAACCCCCTGCCAAGAAGCAGGAAATCGCATTCAAAGCACCCCCGACAGATGGCCATCCAGCCTCTGCTTAAAAGCCTCCAAGGAAGGAGCCTCCACCACAGCCCGGGGGAGAGAGTTCCACTGTCGAACAGCCCTCACAGTGAGGAAGCTCTTCCTGATGTTCAGGTGGAATCTCCTTTCCTGTAGTTTGAAGCCATTGTTCCGTGTCCTAGTCTGCTTGCCAGCAGAAAACAAGCTTGCTCCCTCCTCCCTATGACTTCCCTTCACGTATTTGTACATGGCTATCATGTCTCCTCTCAGCCTTCTCTTCTGCAGGCTAAACATGCCAAGCTCTTTGAGCCGCTCCTCATAGGGCTTGTTCTCCAGACCCTTAATCATTTTAGTCGCCCTCTCTGGACGCTTTCCAGCTTGTCAACATCTCCCTTCAACTGTGGTGCCCAAAATTGGACACAGTATTCCAGGTGTGGCCTGACCAAGGCAGAATAGAGGGGGAGCATGACTTCCCTGGATCTAGACGCTATACCCCTATTTATGCAGGCCAGAATCCCGTTGGCTTTTTTAGCTGCTGCATCACATTGTTGGCTCATGTTTAACTTGTTGTCCACGAGGACTCCAAGGTCTTTTTCGCACACACTGCTGTCAAGCCAGGCGTCCCCCATTCTGTATCTTTGATTTCCATTTTTTCTGCCGAAATGAAGTATCTTGCATTTGTCCCTGTTGAACTTCATTTTGTTAGTTTCGGCCCATCTCTCTAGTCTGTCAAGATCGTTTTGAATTCTGCTCCTGTCTTCTGGAGTGTTGGCTATTCCTCCCAGTTTTGTGTCGTCTGCAAACTTGATGATCGTGCCTTCTAACTCTTCGTCTAAGTCGTTAATAAAGATGTTGAACAGAACTGGGCCCAGGACGGAGCCCTGCGGCACTCCACTTGTCACTTCTTTCCATGATGAAGACGACGCATTGGTGAGCACCCTTTGGGTTCGTTCGCTTAGCCAATTACAGATCCACCTAACCGTAGTTTTGTCTAGCCCACATTTTACTAGTTTATTTGCCAGAAGGTCGTGGGGGACTTTGTCGAAGGCCTTACTGAAATCCAGGTAGGCTACATCCACAGCATTCCCTGTATCGACCCAACTCGTAACTCTATCGAAAAAAGAGATCAGATTAGTCTGGCATGACTTGTTTTTTGTAAATCCGTGTTGACTATTAGCAATGACCGCATTTGTTTCTAAGTGTTCGCAGACCACTTCCTTGATGATCTTTTCCAGAATCTTGCCTGGTATCGATGTGAGGCTGACCGGACGGTAATTGTTTGGGTCGTTCTTTTTTCCCTTCTTGAAGATAGGGACCACATTCGCCCTCCTCCAATCTGCTGGGACTTCTCCCGTTCTCCAAGAACTCTCGAAGATAATTGCTAGTGGTTCTGAAATAACTTCCGCTAATTCCTTCAATACTCTTGGATGTAGCTGATCTGGCCCTGGGGACTTGAATTCGTTTAGAGAGGCCAGGTGTTCTTGGACAACTTGTTTCCCTATTTGGGGTTGGATTTCCCCCAATCTTTCGTCCATTCCATGTTGCTGAGGTTGAAGATGGCTTTCTTTTTGTGAGAAGACCGAGGCAAAGAAGGCATTGAGCAGTTCTGCCTTTTCCCTGTCCCCTGTCGCCATCACTCCATCTTCTCCTTGCAGAGGCCCTATCGCCTCCTTTTTCTTCCTTTTTCTACCAACGTAAGCAAAAAAGCCTTTTTTGTTGTTTTTTATGTCCCTGGCAAGCCTGAGCTCATTTTGCGCTTTAGCCTTGCGAACCTTTTCCCTACAGGTGTTGGCTATACGTTTGAATTCTTCTTTGGTGATTTCTCCCCTTTTCCACTTCTTGTGCATGTCACTTTTGAGCTTTAGCTCAGTTAGAAGTTCTTCGGACATCCATTCTGGCTTCTTTGCACTTGTCTTATTTTTCTTCTTTGTTGGCACTGTTTGCATTTGCGCCTTGAGTATTTCACTTTTGAAAAACTCCCATCCATCCTTAACTCCCTTGTTTTTTAATATTGGCGTCCATGGAATGCCGCTCAGTAATTCCTTCATTTTTTGGAAGTCAGCTCTCTTAAAGTCGAGAATGCGTGTTTGACTTGTCTTAGTTTCAGCATTCCTTTGTATTGCAAACTCCAGGAGCACATGGTCACTTGCCCCTAAGGATCCAACCACTTCAACTGTATTGATCAGGTCTTCCACATTTGTTAAGATTAGATCAAGAGTTGCTGATCCTCTTGTTGCCTCTTCTACCTTCTGGACCATAAAATTGTCTGCAAGGCAAGTGAGGAATTTGTTGGACTTTGTACTTTTGGCTGAGTTTGTTTTCCAGCAGATATCGGGATAATTGAAATCGCCCATGACTACTATATCTCTTCTTTGTGCCTGTTTGATCAGCTGTTGACAGAAGGCTTCATCAAGTCCTTCATCCTGACTCGGAGGTCTGTAGTAGACACCCACGACAAGATCTTTTTGAGTCCCGGTTCCCTTGATTCTTATCCAGATGCTTTCAAGCTGGTTTCCCGGATTACAGTCTTGCATTTCTTCTGCAATGTAACTGGTTTTGACATATAAAGCTACTCCCCCTCCTCTCCCCTTTGTTCTATTTCTGTGAAAGAGGTTATAGCCCTCAATGGTTAAATTCCAGTGATGGGAGTCATCCCACCAGGTTTCAGTGATGCCTATGACATCGTATGTGTGGTGCTGTGCTAAGAGTTGGAGTTCGTCTTGCTTATTTTCCATGCTCTGAGCATTAGTGTAAAGACATGTAAGCCCCTGTGACCTCCCCTCGAGCTGTTTATTTGGGATTATTGTGCTCTCTGTACTTGTTCCTTGCTGTGTTTGTACAGCCCTCCGTTTAGCCTTTTGGTGGTTCCCTGTGGTCGTGGGTAATATAGTGTTCGCCAGGCTGTTGTTCCCCTCCCCCAGTGGATCTAGTTTAAAGTGCGCCTGATGAGGTTTGTGAGTCTGTGTGCAAAAAGATGTTTTCCTGCTTGTGTGAGATGCACCCCATCACTTGCCAGTAGGCCATCCTCCTGGAAGAGTAGACCATGGTCAAGGAAGCCAAAATGCTCCTCTTGGCACCATTTTCTGAGCCAGTTATTGACCTGTACTATTTTTCCGGCCCTTGTAGAGCCGTGTCCTACAACGGGGAGGAGGGATGAAAAGATCACATGTACATTATACAGTTTTAGCTTTGTTCCCAGAGCTCGAAAATCATTTGTGATCTTTTGAAAAGTATGCCTAGCGGTGTCATTGGTACCTACATGAACAACCAATGCAATCCAAAAATCATCTGGAGGACTGCGCAAATCCCACCCCCTGTGTTAAATGCAATTGTTTATCCTAATTTAAGCAGAATCACTGAATCAATGGGAACTTGGTATATTAACATTCATATAGATTCCATTGATTCAGTTGGTCTAGTCTAGCTGGGACAAATCACTAGCTATAGAACATAGTCTGTGTTAATAGATGTTAATCTACATAGAGGAAACCTGTTCATTGAATGCCAACAGCAAAACGACAATGTGTTGTGTGTGTTCTAAAGCTAGTGTGGCTGGGTAAAGAGAAAGTTAGAGCTGGCACTGGATTTCTGAAACTTGGATTAATACCCACCTTTGTCCTGGATAGACTTCAGCCATCCTAACTGGATGGCACATCATTGTTCAAAGGGCACATGATTTGTATGCATGAAATCCCTGTTTCAATCATCAGCACCTTGTCAGAAAGGATCTTTGCACTTTGGCTGTAAAACCTAGAGCACTACCACTAGTCTGACTAAAGAGTACTGGACTAGGTAGACTCCTGGTTTCTCTCACTAGAAAGCAGTTTTATATGTTCCAATATTCATAAAGGTGTTCTTGTATTCACTGGAGGAGATTATATGCTGTGACCCTGAAATGAACTTAGTGAGCATGTGGGATTTTTAGCCCTTCACGGGGGCTGCTTTCTACCTGTAGTGAATGTCAGAATTACAGAAGCAGCTGCTCGCAAGAGAACACACTTCTTACTTCTTATGCACAGTGCAGATCTAGGATTGCTCTGTGTGTAATAAACCTTTGTATTTTGAATTTCAAAACTGTCCTTCCGGGCATAGATGCAGTGTTGAGAAGCACCACACCAGGCCTCCCCAGCATCAAGAGTGTGGGGTGGGTAAGAATTGTCCCTTACAAATATGGAGTTGATGGGTGTATGCCACAGACTAGAACCATGGAAATAATGGGATAATAGCACTATAATTGTGCAGTGTGCACAGGCCCCAGGCACTGTAGGCTGCAAGAAGAAGGCAATGGCAAAGCACCTCTGAGTATTACTTACCTAAGAAAACTATGAAATTTATGGGGTTGCTATAAGTCAACATGCAATTTGAAAGTATATATACAGACATACAAAGCTTGTGTCTTTCTTCTCTCCAAATCCACACATGTGCCAACTTTCTGATGTCCATGGGAAGACAGCTGCTGCCAAAAAAGTCATTGCCACAGAGCCATTATGCATATAAACCATAATAACCATGGTTCATTATCCCCTTTTACCAAGACCTTTGTAAACATTTTATAAATCCAATTTTAGAAAGTTTACCAGGGAGATCTGTAAGGTTTTATGTTGATTACCTTTTGGCGGACCAAGACCCCCAAATGACTGCCAAAGTTGGTAGCTTTTATGCAGCAGCAATAGCTTGTTGGCGCAAGAAGTTGTCACAGTCTTAGAAAGTTTTAATATTTACTTCAGTATTTCCCTTTCATTTTAGCATATAAATGTTTAATACCGTTTTAACTACAATATTCAGTACTGGGTTTTAACCCTGCTTTTGACAGTGTTTCTTAGTCTCTAAATGTATACGTTTCTATTCTATTCTGATGCTTGTACATTTTTGTTGCTGGTCATCGACTGTAATAAATAAACATACTGTATATATTATCCCCTTAGGCCCTTTCAAGGCTATCCAAATCAAAGGTTTGGTGGGAAGATCCTCTTACACCCAGATTTAGCATGCTTAACCAGTTCCTTCTAGGTCTTTAAACTCTCATTTTTCCTGAGCTACATCATAGCCTTTCCAGCTTTTCATAGAATCATAGAATCATAGAATAGTAGAGTTGGAAGAGACCACATGGGCCATCTAGTCCAACCCCCTGCTAAGAAGCAGGAAATCGCATTCAAAGCACCCCCGACAGATGGCCATCCAGCCTCTGCTTAAAAGCCTCCAAGGAAGGAGCCTCCACCACGGCCCCGGGGAGAGAGTTCCACTGTCGAACAGCTCTCACAGTGAGGAAGTTCTTCCTGATGTTCAGGTGGAATCTCCTTTCCTGTAGTTTGAAGCCATTGTTCCGTGTCCTAGTCTGCAGGGCAGCAGAAAACAAGCTTGCTCCCTCTTCCCTATGACTTCCCTTCACATATTTGTACATGGCTATCATGTCTCCTCTCAGCCTTCTCTTCTGCACGCTAAACATGCCCAGCTCTTTAAGCCGCTCCTCATAGGGCTTGTTCTCCAGACCCTTAATCATTTTAGTCGCCCTCCTCTGGACGCTTTCCAGCTTGTCAACATCTCCCTTCAACTGTGGTGCCCAAAATTGGACACAGTATTCCAGGTGTGGTCTGACCAAGGCAGAATAGAGGGGGAGCATAACTTCCCTGGATCTAGACGCTATTCCCCTATTGATGCAGGCCAGAATCCCATTGGCTTTTTTAGCAGCCGCATCACATTGTTGGCTCATGTATAACTTGTTGTCCACGAGGACTCCAAGGTCTTTTTCGCACACACTGCTGTCAAGCCAGGCGTCCCCCATTCTGTATCTTTGATTTCCATTTTTTCTGCCGAAGTGAAGTATCTTGCATTTGTCCCTGTTGAACTTCATTTTGTTAGTTTTGGCCCATCTCTCTAGTCTGTCAAGATCGTTTTGAATTCTGCTCCTGTCTTCTGGAGTGTTAGCTATCCCTCCCAGTTTTGTGTCGTCTGCAAACTTGATGATCGTGCCTTCTAACCCTTCGTCTAAGTCGTTAATAAAGATGTTGAACAGAACCGGGCCCAGGACGGAGCCCTGCGGCACTCCACTTGTCACTTCTTTCCATGATGAAGACGACGCATTGGTGAGCACCCTTTGGGTTCGTTCGCTTAGCCAATTACAGATCCACCTAACCGTAGTTTTGTCTAGCCCACATTTTACTAGTTTGTTTGCCAGAAGGTCGTGGGGGACTTTGTCGAAGGCCTTACTGAAATCCAGGTACGCTACATCCACAGCATTCCCTGTATCGACCCAACTCGTAACTCTATCGAAAAAAGAGATCAGATTAGTCTGGCATGACTTGTTTTTGGTAAATCCGTGTTGACTATTAGCAATGACCGCATTTGTTTCTAAGTGTTCGCAGACCACTTCCTTAATGATCTTTTCCAGAATTTTGCCTGGTATTGATGTGAGGCTGACCGGACGGTAATTGTTTGGGTCGTTCTTTTTTCCCTTCTTGAAGATAGGGACCACATTCGCCCTCCTCCAATCTGCTGGGACTTCTCCCGTTCTCCAAGAACTCTCGAAGATAATTGCCAGTGGTTCTGAAATAACTTCCGCTAGTTCCTTCAGTACTCTTGGGTGTAGCTGATCTGGCCCTGGGGACTTGAATTCGTTTAGAGAGGCCAAGTGTTCCTGGACAACTTGTTTCCCTATTTGGGGTTGGATTTCCCCCAATCCTTCGTCCATTCCGTGTTGCTGAGGTTGGAGATGGCTTTCTTTTTCTGAGAAGACCGAGGCAAAGAAGGCATTAAGTAGTTCTGCCTTTTCCCTGTCCCCTGTCGCCATCACCCCATCTTCTCCTTGCAATGGCCCTATCGCCTCCTTTTTCTTCCTTTTTCTACCAACGTAAGCAAAAAAGCCTTTTTTGTTGTTTTTTATGTCCCTGGCAAGCCTGAGCTCATTTTGCGCTTTAGCCTTGCGAACCTTTTCCCTACAGGTGTTGGCTATACGTTTGAATTCTTCTTTGGTGATTTCTCCCCTTTTCCACTTCTTGTGCATGTCACTTTTGAGCTTTAGCTCAGTTAGAAGTTCTTTGGACATCCATTCTGGCTTCTTTGCACTTGTCTTATTTTTCTTCTTTGTTGGCACTGTTTGCATTTGCGCCTTGAGTATTTCACTTTTGAAAAACTCCCATCCATCCTTAACTCCCTTGTTTTTTAATATCGGCGTCCATGGAATGCCGCTCAGTAATTCCTTCATTTTTTGGAAGTTAGCTCTCTTAAAGTCCAGAAAGCGTGTTTGACTTGTCTTAGTTTCAGCATTCCTTTGTATTGCAAACTGCAGGAGCACATGGTCACTTGCCCCTAAGGATCCAACCACTTCAACTGTATTGATCAGGTCTTCCACATTTGTTAAGATTAGATCAAGAGTTGCTGATCCCCTTGTTGCCTCTTCTACCTTCTGGACCATAAAATTATCTGCAAGGCAAGTGAGGAATTTGTTGGACTTTGTACTCTTGGCTGAGTTTGTTTTCCAGCAGATATCGGGATAATTGAAATCGCCCATGACTACTATATCTCTTCTTTGTGCCTGTTTGGTCAGCTGTTGACAGAAGGCTTCATCAAGTCCTTCATCCTGACTCGGAGGTCTGTAGTAGACACCCACGACAAGATCTTTTTGAGTCCCGGTTCCCTTGATTCTTATCCAGATGCTTTCAAGCTGGTTTCCCGGATTACAGTCTTGCATTTCTTCTGCAACGTAACTGTTTTTGACATATAAAGCTACTCCCCCTCCTCTCCCCTTTGTTCTATTTCTGTGAAAGAGGTTATAGCCCTCAATGGTTAAATTCCAGTGATGGGAGTCATCCCACCAGGTTTCAGTGATGCCTATGACATCGTATGTGTGGTGCTGTGCTAGGAGTTGGAGTTCGTCTTGCTTATTTCCCATGCTTTGAGCATTAGTGTAAAGACATGTAAGCCCCTGTGACCTCCCCTCGAACTGTTTATTTGGGATTATTGTGCTCTCTGTACTTGTTCCTTGCTGTGTTTGTGCAGCCCTCCGTTTAGCCTTTCGGCGGTTCCCTGTGGTCGTGGGTAATATAGTGTTCGCCAGGCTGTTGTTCCCCTCCCCCAGTGGATCTAGTTTAAAGTGCGCCTGATGAGGTTTGTGAGTCTGTGTGCAAAAAGATGTTTTCCTACTTGTGTGAGATGCACCCCATCGCTTGCCAGTAGTCCATCCTCTTGGAAGAGTAGACCATGGTCAAGGAAGCCAAAATGCTCCTCTTGACACCATTTTCTGAGCCAGTTATTGACCTGTACTATTTTTCCGGCCCTTGTAGAGCCGTGTCCTACAACAGGGAGGAGGGATGAAAAGATCACATGTACATTATACAGTTTTAGCTTTGTTCCCAGAGCTCGAAAATCATTTGTGATCTTTTGAAAAGTATGCCTAGCGGTGTCATTGGTACCTACATGAATCAACATAAGGTGGGGAGGGTGATGGGGCTTTATGAGCCTGCTGAGCCTCTGAGTGATATGGTGTATTTTTGCCCCCGGGAGGCAGCATGTTTCTCGAGCCATCCCATCCGGTCTGGAAATGATGGCTTCCGTTCCTCTAAGGAGGGAGTCACCTACTACCAAGACCTGTTTCCTTTGAGGATTGACAGGGTCCCTTTTGTGCAAGACAGTGTGTATGTCCCCTGAAGAGTGTTCCTGTTGAAGTGAATCATGTAGGTGTAAAGTGTTGTCCTCCTCCTCAACATCCCCAGTGCATTCATCAATGACAATCCATTGAGATACATCCGAGAGCCCATTACTCTCCCAAGGATGTTCCTGTTGCTCCTGGTCTATGATTGGGGATGGAGCATTTGCATGATTACATAAGTGTGACTGTGGTGATGCACTGTCCCCGTCAAGGCTATCCCCTGCGCATTGATCCAGGGTGGTCCACTGAGTGGTATCTAAGAAACTGTGGTCCTCCACAAGATGTGTTTCCTGATTGTTTTCTACTGTGTCTTCACAAGTGTACAGCACCTACTACAGGAAATATCTCCAAAATAAAATAAAAACAAATATCCAAGTCTCTAAGCTTGCTTAAAACTCAAGCTTGGGAGAGTTTATATATTGCAACACCCAGAATGTCCCCTTCAACACAGCCAGTGGCCATGGTGGCTTTAGGAGCTGTAATCCCCAAAAGTAACTCTTCTTGGTATCATCTCTTTTATTTATTTATTTATTTATTTATTTATTATTAAAAAAACTCCCAAACAAATGCATATCATCCCTGATGCCAACAATTCCTCAGCTACTGCTGTTACAAACACTGCCTCTAAAATGCATTGATCTAAAAGGCCAAAGCTTATTTTAACCCCAAGTCAATATTTATCCTGATTTGAAAATTTACAGCAGCAGTCTACAGTCATTATTAAGCTGTGCTGAAGCCTCCTCTCACTGAGTTACCGTCTTTGGCAAGCTTAAATTATGCACAGACGTTTGGCCCTTAATGCCTACACATGGAAACAATTTATCTCTGGCTTTACAAGCTCAACCAGGTTCACACTTAGAAATCCACTTCCCCGCTGTTCGGTGGGTTTCCCCCTCCCACCTCCTGGAATAGAAGTGTATTTATACAGGAACCAACTCTTTTTGACACCTCTGGGCTTGATGAAAATGTCTTGAAATCGACGGGTTGGACAAGGGAAATCTATTATTTAGCCATTTTTGCAGCAATTTGTTATTATTCCCTGAATCGATATTGCAGGCAGTGGCTCTTTAACCCAGCAAGGACGTGGTTGGCTGTCTCCATGGGGATTTGCTCCACACACTCGCAGTTGTTATAGCGGCAACTGACATGGCTCTCCAAGGCACAATGCCCTCAATAAACATTCGCTTAAATCAAGCCATCAGCCTTTGGCCTTTTGTGCCCTTTGAAGGCCTGTTTGCCTGGCATTACATATGGGAAGGACTATTGTGGAACATCGCTGGAGCTGCATTCAAGGCTGGTAAAGGCTAACCTGCCCAAAGTCAGAGAGGAAATTATAGGAAGGGAGCATTGCACCATTCAAAATGCACTAATCTCACATGGCTTTTGGTGTGTTAATGTTACCTTCTTAGAGAAGCCAAGAGTGGCAGCAAGTGCACATAAGTACTTGCAAGGGAAAACATATCTCTGCGTAAAGTCTTTTGTTTGCAAACCTAGTACCTACAGACATCAATAATGTAAGGGTAAATGCAGATGTGTGTTTGGTCCTCTGAGAATGTAACCACACTGAAGAAGTGAATGACTGCTGTAAAAACCTTCTATTGGAAAACAGGAGACATAACATCACTTCTCAAATACTGAAAGGATGGTAATACAAAATGAGGGAAAGACTTCTCATCTGCTGCTCCAAAGGACAAGCCTGGATCTAATGAGTTTAGGTTAAGTTGAATGCAAGTACATATTAGAAGAACCATTTTGACAATAAGGGCAGTTACATGATGGAATGAACTGCTTGGAAGAGTTCTGGGGTCCCCATTGATGGACATCTTCAAGCAAATGATGAACAAACATCTGTGGGAGATGTTGTAGCTGTAATTTCTATACATGCAAAGATTACACGAGATGGCATACAACTCACCGATCCCCAACTGTGTAATGCATAATGAAAAGGGTTTCATTAGATTCAACACAAGGTATATGCATAAGGTAAGTCTCTAATTATATTTGTGTACAGGTAGTCCCCAAATTACAAACATACGACTTACAAGTTAAGAACAGGGGTGGGACAAGAGAAAGTGAGGTGGTAACCCTTACCTATACTATCCCAAGCATATAGATATAGATAAGGCTGGAGTTACACTTGTAAAAGTGTGCCTGATCCAACTTACATACAAATTCAACTTCAGAAGAAACCTACCAACCTTTCTTGTTTGTAACTTGGGACTGCCTGTATAGCCGTATTGCAGAACATAGTAGTAGTATATTTATGGGAGGCACGTGAAACTGCTATAGGGTATCTATTGTTTTCTGTCACTGTGCACTCACAAAGACATTACTGGAAAACATTAAAGGAAGTCACAACTTTTTTACATGTTATAAACAGTGATAGTTTCCTTTCCCCATGGCTAGGCTTCCTTCCAGAATCATTTGCTTTTTTTACCCTGCTCTTAACAGATTTCCATTTCTACTTCCATATACTGAGAAAATTCATGAAAGCTGACCTCTGATGGCCCAGCAGTTAAGATAAGAGCAAGTTCAGAGTCTACAAAAACCATGAAATCTCTCCCAAGGGTCAGCCAATCTCAGAGAAGATAATTAGCAGGGAAAATGACTAACAAATAGGATTTGCTATCTTTCAAACCTTCATGGAGATGCTGAACTTTTCAGAAGGGCACTCATCCCAGCTCCACAAAACAAATACAAGGAGATCCTTCCACTCTGTGGATCTCCAAAGGCCACAGTATCTACACCAGCCATGCAGTTTACACAAGCTTTCTTCTCCTAAACTTCTGATTTAAGAAATATTGCACTCAAGCAGCCCTCTACAACTTGAGAAGGTATTACATTATAATGCCCAGCATTCCCAGCCTATTAACTGAAGGTAATAGGAACATAATATGCTGGGACCAGGTAGGAGAACCATGCCCCAAACCAAAGGTGCAGAAAACTGCTATGTAAGACCTATATAAGATGGATTTTGCTATCATTTGTTATTTCCTTTTGGTGTATGTGGGTAATAGCCGCTTTACAAATGGAGTTGAGAGGAATACCCCTGAGGAAAGCCGTAGGGGCTAACAGGCCCCTCGTGGATATCGGACGAACTGAGGCAGGAGGAGAGCCATTAGCCAGTTGGTAAGCAAGTTCTATGGTTTGTGCAATCTAGTGGGATAGTCTTTGAGAGGAGACCGGATTCGCCAACTTATCCGGGGCGTAAGAGACAAAAAGTCTGAGAGTCTTCTGAGTGCCCGTGGTCCTGTCTTTGTAGAAAAGAAGGGTCCTCCTTACGTTCGGCAGGTGAAGCCTTTTCTCTGAAGGAGAGGAGAGGTTTTGAAAGAAGGCCGGGAGGACAGTGTCCTGATTAAGATGGAAGGCGGAGACCACCTTTGGCAGGAAAGTGATGTCTGGCCTCAAGACAGCGCGGTTATGGTGGAATAAAGATAGGGCTCATCTACTCTGAGGGCAGCCAGTTCAGATGGTCTATGGGCCGAAATAATTGCAACAAGGAAGGAAACCTTCCAGGAAAGAAGATGAAGGTCCGCTGAAGCCAACGGTTCGAAGGAGGAGGCTGTGAGCTGGGAAAGCACGAGTCTCCAACCCGGTGTTGGGGGTTGTGTCGGCAGACAAAGGTTATTACAGCCTTTCAAGAAAGTCTTGACAAGGTGGTTGGCAAACAGAGAGGGCTGGTCATGCTGCTGGAAGGACCAAGACAAGGCAGCGAGGTAGGACTTTATGGAGGCCAAGGACAGTTTCTCATCAGCAAAGGTGAGGAGAAAGTCAAGGACCACTGGTACCGAGATGGGAAAGACGTTAATGTTCCGGGACCGAAGGAAGGTACGGAACTGAGAGATTTTGTAAGCATAGGCCTTTGATGTGGTGGGTTTATGGGCCACTCAAAGGATGAAATGTATCTTTCTTGACGGAGCCAGGTGGGACTTTTCGGCATTTTGTTGAAGGCCGAGTGAGTCCAGCAGCTGGAGTGTACGGGCAACGTGGAACTCCAACACAGTGGGATCAGGACCAAAAGCCAGATACGGGAAGACAGCTATGCCTTGCTTTCTGAGATGTGCTGGAACAACCGCGCCGACTTTGGTAAACACCCTTGGAGCCGTCACCAAGCTGAAAGGAAGAACCGTAAACTGGTGTCACGCCCAGGGCAACGAGAGCACTAAGAACCGACACACGGAGGCCAAAAACTATCTAATATCTTTATTAAGGAAATATGTAAGAATAATAAAAACAAGTAGGAAATATAGTCCAATAAAAGACCTTTCAGGAAAGGTCAGAAATAGTCCAAAATTATATTGTCCAATATTTTATATTAGAGTCCAAAGTTGAAGATCCAAACCGAAACACATTCTATTTGCAAGCAATAGAGTGGGGAAACGTCCAAATTCTTTCCAAGGTTCAAAGTAAGTCCACAGCAAAGTTAGAAACAAAGCTTGATACTAGATGCAAGGTCCAAGGCTGGAAACAAGGCAAGATATTTCTTGAATTCTTGGCTAGACAAGGCAAGGCAAGGAAATGGAGTTGCGGACTTTGTGAAGTCTACACTTGGCTGGAACCACAAAATCACTCCCGAAGTAGATCTGTTGACTCCGCACGGAATCCTTCGTGTCCGGCACTTTTATTCCGGTTTCATTTCTCTGCAAAGCAGGTGTCCAGCTTCCTTTCCCAAGGGAAAGGAGAACGAAACACATCTCCCTCCAGATGCGTTCCTCCCTAGAATTTCCCAGGGGAACATGGCTAATTAGCGTCTTGTTTAGCTGCTATTCTCAAGCTCCTCCGAACCTGCTCTTTCTCGCTCCTGCCCGCCGCATAGGACTGTTTCCTGGGAAAAGGAGGGGAGGCAGTGGGGAAGGCCTGGTCAAGGTCTTCCGTAATGGGCTCTCGGGTAGAAACATCAACGACCGGCATCTGGAAAGATTCCGGCTCTTGCTGAGCCGGCAAAAATCCCCTGTTTTCCTCCTCATCAGCTACAATGGCACTGGGATCAGGACTCCATGGCCCATGGGACATCACAACTGGCAGGTCTGGTCGAGGATTTTGAAGCAGAGGAAGCGTCTGTGGGATTCTCGTATGGAAATGTGGAAATATGTGTTGCGTACATTTATGGATGCGAAGTAATCTCCCTGCTGAAGCATCAGGAGGATAGACGCAATGGAGACCATCCAGAACTTCGTTGAGCGGATAAACCAGTTCAGTGCCCTTAAATCTAGGATAGGGTGGTGGAGGAGAAAGAGGTAGCATGGTGTCCGCAATGGTATCAAAAGTGGAGACGGTACTGGGGGTACAATGTCAAGCTCGACGAAGAGCTTGGGAAGGTGCAGAGGAGCCTCGACCTCGATGTTTGGAGGCCTGCTGATGGCGGTGCTGCTGCTGTTGCTGGCCCTGTTACAAGGATCTTGAAGTATGTCTGTAGCCTTGCTGGTGAAAGGATTGGTTTGGGTAGCGACGATAACAATGAGGGTACCAGTGGGTACACTGGGCATGGGATTGCTCAATTCCGCATTTTGCAGCTAGGATTTTGTGCCGTGAAGGCTAAACATTGGCAGCAGGAACTGACAACATGGCCCTCACCAGGCATGTAGGCGGGGGGGGGGGGGGGGGGTTACATTTATTATTTAAACTGTTATGTTTATTCATATCATGATCTGATCACCATGCTCAATATATCCCATATGCATGGGGGTATTGGGATAACGATACAAAAGGTTTGCTAGGGTAGATCCTCTCTTATTCAAACTCAGCCCACCCGAATCAAAATCCCAGCCTCCCCTCCCGCCCAAAATCAAAATCCTGGCTACGGGCCTGGCCCTCACCAAGACAGAGGAGGCATTTGGTGTGGCCATCGGAATCTGGAATCTTCGGTGCACACTCGGTGCAATGCTTGAAGCGCATGGTAGACATAAGAGAACGAAGAGTCCGAAGCAAGCTTTGCGGCAGAAAAAAAGGAACTGGGGAGCGTGCGCCCAGGGCTGCCTTATATGCTCTGCGGGGAGAGGGGCGGGGTTACTACCAAAATTCAAACTTTTAGCTTGGAAGAGTTTTCTTTGGAGCCTGTGCAGGAGCAGTTATCTCCATTAGTGTGCATTCACAAAATACACGAAGGAAAAACATGATAAGAAATATAAATGTTGCGAATAAATAAAGAAATATATCATATTATCAGATTCCTTTCCTGCAATGTGATTTTAAAAAAAAAGAAAGCTCTACGTACTAACCATTGTGTTCATTCCTTCTAGTATTCACACTTTTCTAACATCAGGTCCTAGCATGAATTTGAATGGCTGGTTCAAATCCCAGCATGTTGTGGGCTAAAATGCTTGGCCAGGTGATTGACAAGGATGTTCTGTACTCTGCTGCACTAGAAGACTGGGTTTACGTGAAGCTGATGTACCAATGCTGAAATAATCACACAGCCCATAAATTACTGAGTCGTATGTGCAAAGAGGAGTGTCCCAGCTGTGTTTTATTCAGCTGCTGCTATGGCACCCAAAACTGGCTAGTAAAAATGGGTACTTCTTTCTTTCTCCAGGCAGTGCCTCCAGTACAGAGTTTAGACTTAATCTTCCTGCTGTTCAGCCTTGGTGGGATGAGGCTTCGAATGCACAATTTTTAAAATATAGCATCTTCAATAGAAACTCATTAACTTCAAAGTATCTACTTTTAGAGTCTCTTCTCTACTTAGTAATTTAATAATACACTGTTTCTGATTAATATTTGCAGTGCATCCACCTGGAAACACGCAAATGCATGCAAACACACACAAAACACACACCTTACCTTCAGAAAGCTAAAACGGTGAAGCATGTGGGCCACCTTCTCAGCATTTCTTCCCTCATTAAGGAAGTCCAGTTCAAGAGGCAAGTTTTTCTTTGCTTCTTCCACTAACCACATAAATTCAAAATCTGGGAAGATCTGCTTCACAGCCAGGATAAGGATCTGAAAAAGAAGCCAGAGAAATCATAGCATTTCCAAATGGCACCTTCATAACTTGCTAAGTGGCAATGACAGTACCAAAGAGCCAGCCTTGAGATACAAGCTATACATGATGGGAATAGATGAAAGACAAAAACCACATAGAAAGACACATAAAAAAGAAGGGGGACGGTCCCAACAGTAACAACAAAAGGAACGTGTGTATTTGTTCCATCTTCTTCAGCTTCCCTTTGCATAGCTTCTTTGCCTGGATACTTTTTCTCAGGTAATGGTAAAACTGACTTCAGCCAACAAGGGGCTTGGAGAGAAATGATAACAGAAGATAAATGGCAGGCACAGAGAGAGTCAGGACTCTTCATTTGCTTGATTCTTTTGGTGCTAAAAACAGGGCTCAACACTGGGCCAAAACAATAAATGATGACGATTATGATGACTATGATGATGATGTTTATTTATACCCCACTTTTTATCTCCATGAGGAGACTCAAAGCGGCCACATCCCACAAGCCCCCCACCCACCCACCCACTCTGTTTCAATGGCAAAGAGACCCTGGTAATAATGTCCCAAATCCAGAATCCATGCCAATCACTCCAAACATTGTGACAAATGACAAAAATCCAACACAAAAAAAATTACAGTCAAATACGAAGTGTTTATGTAGCTCCCATTGACCACAGGGTGGATATATTGCTGCTTCAAAAATGACTGTAGAGCACAAGAGGGTGCAGGCACTTAAATCTGTGCCCCAAGTGGGAACCTTCATCCAGGCCACTTCAGCTGGATCTGCCAGTCAGTTTAAACCCATAGGCTGGCTTTCCTGCTTCTCCCCAAACCCAAGCTGTGCATCCCCTGGGAGAAAGGATCTGGTGATTGACCAAATGGATGGGTCAAACAGTCTCAGCTGCAGTCCTGACTCCACAAACAGCAGTGTGTTAAATCACTTAGCTCTCTTGGCATGCATGTAGCAGGCTGAAAACAACAGAATCCATAGGGCTAGCAGAAATCTAAAGATGCTCTCTCTGACTTTTTAGCTTGTCTGCACCAAAGTTACTTTTTTTGTTCACAAGTCTCAGAACCTCCCAGTGAGCATTTCATAACCCAAGAAGATGCTTTGTAAAGGTGACCCACAAAACACCCTGATTTACCTCCATCAATAGAATATCCTTAGAGCTTTGTGCCTGAACTTTTGGGTGCTGGACCTTTACAGCAACTGTCCTTCCGTCCTGCAGCACAGCCTTGTGGACTTGAGCTAAGGATGCCGCTCCCAATGGGGCATCTTCAAAACTTACAAACAACTCATTAATCTGCAGAGTGAAAAAGAAGGAAAGCAGTTAGGCTTGCATGGATGTGTAATCTGTCTGTGCTTTAGCCCTTGGCCCTGCTGTGTCATGGAGGATAAAACTGAGAAATATGCCACTGCAACATAATTCAGAGAGAAAAACATTGCTAGGAAAACTGGAGGCTTCAACACATCCTGCATGTCAGAAAAGAAAACTGTTGTTTATCTTCAGGAAGAAAATATCATATATTTTGTTGACATAGTACATGAATCAAAGCAAAAATGGGAAAAGGCTGGGGCTATTTGTCCAACTAAAAAAGTCTTAGTCAATTTCTGGCGTTTTAAGCTTTAATCTATACCACTTTATCTGGGAACAGAGTCCATGGGAATCACTGTCCAAGTAAACATGGACAAGAGGGTTGTATGTATTTTTCAATTTTATTTTCATGTAAGGAGCAACTTGAGAAACAGCAAGTCACTTCTGGTGTGAGATAATTGGTTGTCTGCAAGGAATACCCTTAGAACTCTGTGCCCGGATGTTTTTCTGTTTTAACCATCCTTGTGGGAGGCTTCTCTCATGTCACCACATGGAAGTGGAGCTGACAGAGGGAGCTCATCCGCGCTCTCCCCGAGTTAGATTCGAATTGGCAACCTTCAAGTGAGCAACCCAACCTTCAAGTCATCAGTCCTGCTGGCACAAGTTTTTAACCCACTGTGTATATGCATAGGGGAGACAAATGCACCCAGCATTTTGATTGAACAAAATGTGTTTTAAAATGTAAACATTAAAGGCACTAAGGAAAAAGGCTAGAATATTTCAGAGAACTGGAGATAGGAAACAAGTCTATATAATTATATTAAGTACTGATTTTTGTTGCTATCATTTATATAATTAGTACAGTACATGCAACCTTTACACAGTATATTCCATTTTTAAATAACATTGTAAATAGAAAGAGAGAACTCTGGGGTGGAGGCTATCACAAAACTGCTTTTTTTAAAAAAAATCTGCTATAATTATTAAATTGATTAATGTCTTTATGTTTATCTGCACTTTAGCACAATGTGGTGGTGGAGGTCAGAGGCAGCTGACCCTCTGAGCGGGCAATGGCACTTTCTTCTCTCTGCAGAATGATCTTCAACTTATCTACAGGTCATATCAAAATCCATGATTTTGCCCCCAATCTTTACCCTTGAGTTCTACATGAAGTCAATTTATACATGAATATATTCAGTACGTGTATATACATAGACACACATATACATGCCTGCGATTAAGAAACACATAATAGCTGCAAAAAAATGAAAGGAAATTAATTGAATGCCATTTTCATATCCTACTTTCTAACACAGTATTTAAAGTAGGGACAACTTATACATGAGTATATTCGGTACGTATATACATAGACACATATGTACATAGACAGATATATATGTATATACATAGACACATATATACACGCCTGAGGTCAAGAAACACATAATAGTTGCAAAAAAAAGAAAGAAAACTAATCGAATGCCATTTTCATATCCTACTTTCTAACACGGTAATTAAAGTAGGGAGCTGCAGCAAGGCGGCAATTAAATATGAATAAAACAGTTTTAAACAGAGCTTACACAGAAAACGTTCAGCAGGTTTTTTGAGTGTGCTGATGAAGGCGGTGGGAAGCACCATCTTAGAGGCAGTCCCATGCAGCTTGGAATGCAGCTGCCGGCAGCAGCTCTCCCTCCACTCCACTCCACTCCTCACTCACACATTGCCACACACACATTCCCACTTCTTTTACAATAACTATTACCAGCAACAAGCAGGCACATTTGCAGCAATTAGATTCAAACAGAGTCTCAGCCGCCTCCAGTAATTCACAGGGAAGGCGCCTTTTTATTTATTTATTTTACTCCTCTGGTGGCAAAATCAATTAAGTAGAACAACCACATTTGAAAACAACTAGTTATGCGGAGGTTTCTTAATTACATTGCATCCATGATTCAAACTTTTGGACATCCTTGCCTTCAGAAGGTAATGTCTCATAATCCCCAGCCCCAAAATTTACTAGTTGTGTTTCTGCCTTCAGAAAGATCCCTCTTCCTCCAAAGTGATAGATCAGAGGTGAACAGAAGATAGATCAGAATATTTTGGTGGATTCCTGAATAAGATGCAATAGGTTGGGCATGGATTTTACATTCTCAATTGTTTGAGAGCAGTAACAAAACAAAACAAAAGCCCTCTGAACCTGTCCAAAATTGCATTATTGAAAATATTCTTGTTGCTGTGCATGACCCAAAATAATTTCCTGAACTCATAATTTTTAAATCAAAGTATATGTCATTTGCAGAGGAGGTTCAACCACCAGGCCAACTAGGCAGTTGCCTGGGGCCCCATCTTGTTGGGGGCGCCATCGAGGCAACTCCTGTCTCCTGCGGCATGCCTCCGCAAGGTATTGAACTGCTTTTTCTGTTGATTTGTTGTAAAACATGATGTTTTAGTGCTTAATTTGTAAAATCTTAATGTAATTTGATGTTTAATAGGCTTTTCCTTAATCCCTCCTTATTATCAAACATTTTCGCTTATCCAACGCTTTTATTTTTCAGTGATTGGTTTGGGGGGGGGGGGGCAAAATTCTGTTTGCCTACACTTGAAAAATACCTAGGGCCAGATCTGGTGATTTGCACCAGGCTCCTATTGTGAGCAAAACATCTTGCTTATCTGTAACTTATGTTCATCATGTGGTCATCAGAGCATTCACAACTATGGGTATGCACAGAGCCACTGTTCAGAACACTCCAACAGCCATTTCCCCCAATTACAAGTCATCCAGCACAATGGCAGCAATCCAGGTGTGCTAACAAGAAGAGAAAGGCTGGTTTGTCTAAGGAAGGTAATGTCTGTTTTTAACATCATCTTGTCTCTGTGCCAAACATGGTATGGGAGATCAACCTAAGGGCACACAAATCACTTGCCTGATGGGCAGCGGTAATAGCTATGATAAAGGATACTTTGGAGGAGAGGTAGTGTAAAGAAACAATGCCATGGATGTGAAAGGAGGCTTAACAAGCTGAGCTAGAACAACAGATAAGCTCTATATTGGGGCTGGATGTGATGATGGACAGAGGAGACCTCTTAGGTCTTGGGGACCTCAAAAACATTTCTTGGTGTGTCAGGAGAAAAAGGCTTTGGAAGCCTTTCTAAGTCAGATGTGGGATGAGTTGTTGCCAGATACATTTTGAGGGAACAGAATTGAAGCCCTCTGTCCAAAAGGGTCATTAGAAAGGAGAAAAGATGAAACAAATTGCCGTTAAGTGGGTCAAAGTGCTGCTTTTCAGCATTCATAGTAAAAGCTGATCATTTACGACTGTAGGATGTACTAGTAGAAGGCCTCTTGGCACTGAGTGGGATGTCATAGATTCTATCTAATGGGGTCCTTCCTGATGCTGACCCCTAACAGATGTAACCTAAAACCATCATATCATTAACCATTTGTTTACCTGGAGGAGAGACTATACCCCTCAGTTATGCTGCTCAGATCTCTTCAAACCAGAGGAGGGAATTCAGTTTCAAGTAAGTCCCTGTGAACTACATTCCAAAGATGTGGCGCAGGGATTAAAAATAATGAGACGGGAACAATATTTTAATATGAAATTATTGCCAGTAGAAGCACTTCACCATTGTAAAAGATAACTCTTTCAGCATAGTTTTGAGAAAGTCTACAATCCAGTCAATCCCAGCAGCCTTGATGGTTTATGATCTTTGACTGGTGTGCCAGTTACAACTATTTCTGGGCATGAATAATCTAGCCATAGTTCTCAGTGCTTCAGTAACTTCCCAGTTGCACTACCAAAAGGCATTCCTGAGAGCCAGCTTCTTGAAATGGTTAGAATTAAATAACTACAGTAGAGTCTCACTTATCCAAGCTAAACGGGCCGGCAGAATGTTGGATAAGCGAATATGTTGGATAATAAGGAGGCATTAAGGAAAAGCCTATTAAACATCAAATTAGGTTATGATTTTACAAATGAAGTACCAAAACATCATGTTAGACAACAAATTTGGCAGAAAAAGTAGTTCAATTCACAGTAATGCTATGTAGTAATTACTGTATTTATGAATTTAGCACCAAAATATCACGATATATTGAAAACATTGACTACAAAAATGCGTTGGATAATCCAGAACATTGGATAAGCGAGTGTTGGATAAGTGAGACTCTACTGTATTTAGATAACCAATTGAAAAGTCCAGTATTTAACAGTTGCTACAGATGAGAAAAGAGATGTTGTGCTAAATGGATAAATAATCTGACCAGGTATAAGACAGGTTTCTATACATCTAGAGACGCTTTCCTAAAGTTTATGAAGTTTCTTAAAAGTCTACTCCTTTGGATGTATGCATACAGAATGTACGGACACTCCAGTCTATTCAGCATTCTTTTTAAATCCAAATCTGGTGTCCAGTACGTGAAGATGTATTACTTTAAGCCCTTCCCCCCCTGTCCCCACCCACCAAAAGAGCTAGGTTTATAAGTCAGCAAATGCCAGGCTAGAGTCACAGAGGGACGCCAAACTTTAAAACTGGACTTTATATGAAATCCTTCCCCCAAACTCTAATCATGAATTTTGTGCTCAGAAATCAAGTGCTGCATTGTTACCCTAGGAGTTATTAAGACAGCAGTGGCTGCAAGATTAGATTTATCACATCTGATAGCGGATTATGAAGAATAATTCATCAAATGTCAGAACAAACAGTCCACAATTTATAGAAGCAGAGTTGGGCTGAGAAATCTGATTGGACTTCTTTTTGACTAATGAATGCCAAGTCTAATTGATGACAGCCTAACCTGGCTGTCAAGAGAGCATATTTATTAAGTATTTTTAATAATAATAATGTTTTAACATGTGAGCAATACAGTTCTGTCTGCCCAACCTAAGACATGTTTCAAAATCTCTTTCCCCTCCTCCTAATGCTGATGGATCATGCCCTTATAATGATTGTCTATTATTTAGCTGGAGGAGCTCTTGGTCCATTTAATGCACAGCATGGCTAATGATAAAACATAACATGCCATAGCTCCAGGAGGAAGGATGGGGGAAAGGGACGTCTCTTTATTAATACGAGGATATGTGATTCTGCCTTCTTGGTTACAGGCTCCCTAGGTACACAAACAGAGCTATTTGATTCAGTCAAATCCTATCCCATTCAGCTATGGTGGAAACATCACAGCTAAACGGGGAGGCAAACTGGGTTTCTAAAAATTTAGGATGACAGTGTCTAACACCCCCTTCTATTGACTGATGGTTGATGAGTATTTCAGTCCATCACCTGAAAGACAGTATGTTTCTCACCCCTTTCGTAGGCACTATGAAAAAAAATATGCCCTGCTTTCCCGGGTGTTTGGTAGGTAATTGACTTGCTATAGTGTTTGGTTTCTCTTGCTATGCTTAGCTACTTAGTGCTTATTATTATTATTTGCTGCCATTATTATTGTTGTTGTCAAAACATATATACTTTTTGGTGCTTTCTGCTTTCTAACACAATGTTGTTAAACTGCCCTAATATACTGTTTGGAAGGAAGTTGCATCCAAACACATTTAATAAATAAGTTGCACAAACATCACAGCTGTTTGGGATAGTACCACTGAAGCAAGTGTCATCCGTGCAACCTGGGATACATCTAGGCATGGACAAACTTTCTAACTTGGGGACCGCATGATGGGCTGGAGCGGGGTGGGTGGTCTGGGAAGGAGGGAGGGGTTCTCCCCAAGTCCCCTCCCTGCCCTTTCCTCCCTTTTTGGATCCCAAAAAGGTTGACCTTGGTCAGGATGAGATGGTGGATGGGAGAGAAAAAAATTATCCATTAGACCCCATATTGCCTAGTCTTGATATACCATCCTAGAACCCCAGAGCTGGGAGAAACCCCCAAGGGCCATCCATTCCAACCTCCGCCATGCAGGAAGGCACAATCAATGCGCTCTCGATAGACAGCCTCGGCAGAAAAGCCTCCCAAGAAGGAGACTCCACCACACTCCACATCTGGCCGCTGGGCCTGGGTTTACCCATACCTGAGCTACACTGTGGAATTAATGCAACCTGACACCACTTGACACCACTTTAACTGTCATGACTCAATGCTATGGAATCACAGAACTTGTCATTTTAGCCTTCTCTGCTAAAGAATGCTGGTGCCCCACCCAACAACAAATCCCAGGATTCCATAGCACTGAGTCAAGGCAGTTAAACAGCATTAATTCTACAGTGTAGATGTACCCTTTGAGACAAAGAATGAGTTAACATTTCTGAGAAAGAACGGAGCAAGCACTGCACTCTCAGGCAATGGTTGTGTCACCTAGCGATGATATCAGGCCATGGTTCTCAACCTGTGGGTCCCCAGGTGTTCTGGCCCACAACTCCCAGAAATCCCAGCTAGTTTACCAACTGTTCGGGATTTCTGGGAGAGAAAGGTCAAAACATCTGGGGACCCACAAGTTGAGAACCACTGATATAAGGGCTTCGTCATACAAATGAAGGACAGCCACTAAGAGAGTATAAGGCCATTGTGTGGTGGAGTTGTGAGTTAAAGCAGGCAATAAGGACAGTGTGCATTCCCCGAGATTGATAGATTTTGCCTTTCACAGAGGGGCTTTGCGAGAGATGCATGCTTCAGCAGTGGGACTCACAAATTAAGCCATTCTATCTTCCATTGACTGATTACAACACAAAGTATGCTAAATACAAAACGCGCAGCTATGACAGGCAGACATCTTTCACCACTTGAGAGACTATTTGGTTTTGTATTCATTACCTATTTTCTAACAAAGGAGAATTAGACTGTCTGAAAAGGTCTGGATCATCAAACAGGTTAACAGGCTTTGGTTCTGCTATTTTTATAACATGGTACTTCTTTCGATGGTGATAAACAAATGTTCTTAAAATAAACATTATGGATTGCTTTAATTTGTAGAAGCAGAAATCCCTCAAGATCTACAACCATTTTTGTAGCCCATGGAAAAACAAATGTTTGAGAACAGTTATTATAGACACTGCCTGATAAGTACTCAGATGCCAGAGGAAAGGTGTATTTCTAGTGATTATGAAGCCGGACTTAAGTGTCCTACAAAGCACTATGGAAGGAAAATTAAACTATGAAAAGCAAGGAAATGCAAATCATCTACATCTGGATAATTTATAAATTCAATTTATAAACTTGTTTTTCTTGAAAGAAAATGTATTTTTCCTGTGGGTATAATATATATATGTGTATATAAGAACATAGCCTTCCACATTGCCTTCCTTTCCTGTGTAAGGAATAATAGAATGACAGCCATTTGCCTGTTTCAGTTTCTTTAAAAATCTGTGGAAGTCAGACCTTAAGGAAAGCACTCTCTGTTCCATGCTAGTTTGCTTTTGCTTATCATTTGTGCTCAGGCAAATACATGGAGCATTCTTGATTAAGGCCAGATGCTTAATAAAATGCAAAACTAGCAATAAAAACCAGCAATCCTAGACTGCTGATAGCTAGCTTGTCTGACATGCTGATAACACCAGGAAAAAGCAGGGTTTAACTACATTAAACACCTCAGAATTATAGGCAAAGATAACATTCAATTCTAGCTTGTCCACCAGACTCTCAGGCAAGGCTGGCCATTGAGATTTTCCTGCCTCAGGTACAGCAGCATATGCTTTGCACCCATTCTTGCCATGGTGTATAGGAACCAAGGGTGGTCTGGTTATTTAAGGATATGAAACATAATATCTCATAGAATTTTCTCCATCTCAGATAGGAAAAATATCTACCAGTGTAACAGCAAAGTAAATAAATACCTTTTGCATTCCACCCCAAATCTCCTGCATAAGGCAACCTCCAAGGATTCAATCAAAGGAACCAGTATAATACCTTTCTGCATTCTTTCCTATCAAGGTCCATTTACTTCCATATCTATATTCCTCCAGTGTTGTTACTTTCTATCTATCAAGTGAGCAGTTTAACGACGGCTATGATTTTAAACTTATGATTATCACTAATTTGTTTAAAATGCAAGGCTAAAGGTCAACTATAATCATTATCATCACTTCAAAGTGGCTTTCAAAATTAATTTGCACATTCTAGAGCTTGCTACTTTAGCAACAAGATGTGAAGGGATTCTTGGAACAGGCAGGAAAGTCTATTTTCCCATGGGCCCTATCACAATATACTGTTATAGTGCTAATATTCCACTTTAACTGCCTTGGCAATATCGTCTTTAATCCTGGGATGTGTAGTTTAGGGGGGGACATTTAATATTTTCAGCAAGAGAGCTTTTAGGCCTCATTAAGCTAACAAATCTGGCATCCCATAAGATGTTGCCTTTGCATTTCAAAGTGGCATAATAGAACTATTACAGACAACTTTGTATCAAAATGTAGAACCAGCAGGCAACCAAGCTGGAGAATTCCAGAAGTTGTAGTCCTACACGTTATGTTTCTAAGTTCTTCTTCTGCACTAATGAGTGTGATGGCCTTCAATGGCAAGATGGATGGAATATGTCAACTGAAATCTCAATTTGTTGCCGTTGTTGTTTTGGATAGTGGAATCAGAGATGCATTATACATCTGCTTGATTCCTGCTGAGCGGTTGTCTGGATCCTATCTTATCTAGGAAGCGCTAAAAGAAATTAAACTCTTCTTCCAGAAAACATGTGCTCACTGGCAAATGTCATAAACTTTGTAGCCTAAACTAGTCAGGAATTTAGTATTGAGAATGCTTAACTAATTTATTCAAGACTGAAGCTCATTTAAGCCATGGATGGTCTGCCTGATATACGGCTTTGAACAGGATGCATCACCCTTTCCCTCTGCCAATAATAAAGAAAATATAGATCTGTCCATGTTTACTAACACTAAGATTCAACATAATAATGCATTAACAGTCCTGCACACAATATGGATCCAGAAGCTAATTTTCTCCTTTTATAGTGTTATCCCTCCTCCCCCATAAAATACATTTTCTCTGGGATGTTTTTGTTTCTGTTTTTTTGAAGCAACTAATTACTTTTTGGAGAAATAACAGCAGTGATTTTGTGAGGCCCTTTAAATCAGCGAATCCAATGAAATACCTCTACCTAGAAGCTCAGTGAAAAAGTCACAGTAGAGCATCTTTGTATGCAAGCCAAGGGAAGTGCATGTATTACTTTTCCCACCATAATGTACAGAAAAGGCATAGTGCCTTGTGGTTTGATGTCACCAATGCTCTTCTTGCTCTGCATTTGCTAAAGCAAAGAGGGCTTTCGATCTGAAACAGTCTTATTCCCAAGTCAGTTTCCTCTTAATTTGCTCTTCCGTCTCAAGCTGTCTCACAATGGTGCTCATTAAATATATTCTCTTGCCTTTCTCTTTAGAGAAATATTATCTTGTGCACTTCTTCCACTAGCCTGCTTGCCAGGATGGAGCTATGTCTATCAATCTCAGGGAAATACTGGAACTGTGGCTGTATCAAGATACAGAAATTTCTCAGAGGCAGCAATTAAAATACATGTCTCACTGCCCCTGATTGAAGATTGTAGTTCTGATTTCCTGACAAGACAACAGGAAACAAGGCATGCTGTCAGTGTTTCATTTTGAGAACAAACCTTCCTAAATCACAGCAAAAAAAAAAAAAAGGATGGGAAACATAACTTACCCCCTTCCCAGCCCTATCTTGTGCTTTTTAGCGCAACAAGAAATTGAGAATAGCAATGAGTTCTGCTAAAGAAATCTTGGAATTAGGATGTAAGTTCCCGGTCACCTGCTATTTAGTTGTTCACAATTACAAAATTCTTTCTAGATATGCAAAACATAGCTAGGTGAGAGGGAGAGTGGAGGATAAATAGACGGATAGATGGATAGACAGATTAGATACACGGATAGAAGGTAGGCAGACAGATGACGGAGAAGGGGGGATATATGCATAGATAGATATCACCACATATATTAGAGCAGTGGTTCTCAACCCGTGAGTCCCCAAGTGTTTTGGCCTACAACTCCCAGAAATCCTAGCTAGTTTACCAGCTTTTGGGGTTTCTGGGAGTTGAAGGCCAAAACATTTGGGGACCCACAGGTTGAGAACCACTGCATTAGAGGGAAAGTCTGACTTTTGACTTTGTCTAAGTTTGATAGAAAGGGGCACAATCAGTGTCAAAGTAGATGCTTTGTGTGCAAAAAATTCCAGGTTCAAACCTTGGCATCTTCATTTTTTTACTTTATTTTATTTGAAGCATTTGTACATTGCCCTGCAACCCACAAAATTGCTCCCAGAGCAGCTTACACATTTGATTCGTAGTTCCCTGACCTTGGGATTAAAATCTAAATGAGACGGCATACACAAAGAAAAGGGGATATCGGTGCAGGAAGGGATTACATCTAACAGATGCTGATTGTTTTTTCTGTCCCTCAGAGGCCAGAGCAATTTGAGTTTGAATCTGGAAGGAGGGCTTCTCACAAGCTACTGAGCCAATGCATAATGGTGCTGTGCATCGCTGCTCTTTTCTTCCTCAGAGGCTCAAGCAAAAGTATAAAAGTATCAGGTTGCAGGCAATATTAAATGGTCTGAGGCTCTTGAGAAACAACGAATCCAGAACATACTGAGTTAGATGGATAAATCATCGAAGAACATAGAGACAGATCAAAGGATACTGACAAGCTGGAGGGTGTCCAGAGGAGGACAACCAACAGGGTCTGAAACAAAGCCCTATGACGAGGAGGTTAGGGAGCTGGGTATGTCTAGCTTGGAGAAGAGAAGGTTAAGAGACATCATGATAGTTATGTTAAAATATTTGAAAGGTACCATATTGAAGATGGTGCAAACTTGTTTTCACCTACCCCAGAGACTAAGGATGCAGAACAATGGATTCAAGATGCAGGAAAGGAAACTTCACCTAAGCATTAGGAAGAATGTCTTGCCAATGAGAGCTGTTCAACAATGGAATATGTGGCCTTGGAGTATGACAAAGTGTCCTTCTTTGGAGGTTTTTTAAACATGGTCTGGATGGCCATTTGTCGGGGGTGCTTTGGTTATACATTGCATGGCAGGAGATTGGACTTGATGAACCTTAGGGTCTCTTCCAACTCTATGTTTCTATGATTCTGTTATGTAACTTCTGCATCCTGTTTCCACGGTGATCAATGAGATGCTTATGGAAAGGCAACAAGCAGAACATGAACACAATTACACCCTTGTGCTTGTTTCCCCAGCAAATATTAATGAGAGAACTACTCAATTCAGTATTGGAGCCAATACAGAGCCATCATTACGTATGTATAGCTGACCATTTCAAGCATGTACTATGTGAAGAAGGGCTTATTTTCATCTGTTTTGAATCTTTCACCATTCAGCTTCAGAGGATAATTCCAGGATCTATTATAGGTTGAGTATCTCTTATTTGGAATTCCAAAATCTGAAATAATCCCAGATCCCAAATAATCCACATGGGTGATTGAGATAGTGATGTCTTTGCTTTCTGATGCACACAAACCTTGTTTCATGAACAAAATTAATATAATGTTATCTTCAAGCTATATGTATAAGGTATATGTGGAACATAAATGAAGTTTGTGTTAAGACTTTTGTTGAGAATTTTAAATGTATGTCCTGTGTTTACTATATTTTACTTTGTTCTGTATATTTTAATATATGTGTTTCATAGAAACACATTTTAGCATATGTATTATATATAATGTTTTATGTAGTGTTTAACCTCATCTCGAGCCACAAGCAGAGGTGCAAGAAGAGGCAGGTAAGAAATATTATCATCATCATCATCATCATCATCATCATTATATCTAATTATGTGTATGCAGGGATTCCAAAATTGGAAAAAATTTAAAAAAAAACTGCAACATTTCTAGTCCCAATAATTTTGGATAAGGGATGCTCAACCTGTAGTATGAAACAGAGAGAGAAACCTCTTTCCACTTCTCCACACCTTGCCTAATTGTATACACCTTTGACATTGTGTAAAGGAGCATCCTATAATGCTATTAATAGACATCATTGAATCAATTCTTTATGTGTAATAAGAAATACTGTATTCTAGGAACAGATATCTCATACAGAATATCTGCACATCTGTTCGAGCTATCAGTCAATGGAAAAATATATATATCAGAATTGTCAAGTGAAGTGCAGAAGTAATGAAATGTATATATGGGTTTATATAGTGCAGAATGCAAATTCCTGGATCATGTAGAAGTGTGTCATAGAATCATAGAATCATAGAATAGTAGAGTTGGAAGAGACCTCATGGGCCATCTAGTCCAACCCCCCGCTAAGAAGCAGGAAATCGCATTCAAAGCACCCCCGACAGATGGCCATCCAGCCTCTGCTTAAAAGCCTTCAAAGAAGGAGCCTCCACCACACTCCGGGGCAGAGAGTTTCACTGCCGAACTGCTCTCACAGTGAGGAAGCTCTTCCTGATGTTCAGGTGGAATCTCCATTCCTGTAGTTTGAAGCCATTGTTTTACTGTTTTATTGCTGTTATTGTATTGTTGTCGGGCATGGCCCCATGTAAGCCACTCCAAGTCCCTCTAGGGAGATGGGGCGGGATATAAAAATAAAGCTGCTATTATTATTATTATTATTATTATTATTATTATTATTATTATTATTATTATTATTATTCCGTGTCCTAGTCTGCAGGACAGCAGAAAACAAGTCATCATTTATTATATTTGTACAGCACAATTTTTCATGCTGTCCCTGAGGTTGATGTGTAATAATAGAATTGTAGAATTAGAAGGAACTCCAAGGGTCACCAAGGCCAATCTTCCTGATGGAGGAAATCGACACATAAAGCATCTCTAATGAATAGAGTTGTCCATCTTCTGCTCCTCAGAGAAGAAGAATGCACCACATTTTGTGGCAGTGTATTCCAGAATCAAACCGTTTCTACTATCAGGAAATTCTTCCCAACATTTAGTAAATATTAACTGTTCCTTTAATTTGAATCCAGTTATTTGGCTCCTATTCTTTAGAACACGAGGAAAGAAAGTTTTCTCCATCCTAGCTTCTGCGATTTACAAAAATGTGTACATTACCTTATGTTACATGATCAGATTACTGCAAATTGGGCACACTGGGGAATTTTGCTTAGTTGAAAGAGACAAGCAAAGTGATGCAATTCACATCCCCCAGACTAATGCAGATTTAATCACAATTAGCTTTCAAAGGCCATGCTTGCATGAATCTTGCAATGTAGTTCTCCATTTAGAAATATATATTAAGGAAAGCTATTTACAAAAATGTGTATATTAGGGATGTGTGCATATAAAATATGATATCAGAAAAAGCTGCATATTAAAATAAATGTGAATGTTTGTTATTTAAAAATCTCAAAATGATGTCGAAATTTGATGGATCGCATTTGTAAGTGAATACAATCAAAAGCAGGACAGAGCTGCAGTAGATTGATTTGGACATTATATAGATGCAAACATTCCTTACAGCTGAAAATTATCTATTAATATTAGAAAACACTGTACTTTGATGCAAGGAGAGTTGATGTGATGTTTAAACTGTAATGGTTCATTCACACATGCAGACCACCAGCTGATGTTACAATATATGAATACACCTATTTGAACCTCACTTTCCCCAGAATAAGGATAGAAACATTTTTTTCCTGTGAAAATCCATTGATACAGACCTGAATCCAGTGGGAGGTGGACCTATCAATGGATCCAGCCAATGGTCTAGCCTATCTTCGCGATCACATCTTCTACTATGAACCTGCACATACTTTAAGATCTGCTGGGGAGGCCCTTCTCTCACTCCCGCCACTGTCTCAAACACAGTTGGTGGGGACAAGGGAGAGGGCCTTCTCAGCGGTGGCCCCCCGACTCTGGAACACTCTCCCAAGAGAAATTAGATTAGTCCCCACCCTGGCCTCATTCCAAAAAGACCTGAAAACCTGGCTATTTCAATGTGCTTTTGACTAGATCGGCACAACTGATGGAATCCCTACCTCCACCAGCTACTTCACTTTACCACTGGCCCATCCTATTAGTGCCCACAAGTATAATTTATTCCCTTGCCTCTAATATTGAATATGCCATTGTTCCGGCCATATTCAATACTGGTTAGGTTGTTGTCGAGTATGTTATGATTTTATATATTTTTATGCATTAATATTATCGTAATTGGAATGTGTTTTATGTTGTTGCATTTTATTGTATATTACTGGGCTTGGTCCCCATGTAAGCCGCCCCAAGTCCCCTTGGAGAGATGGAGCAGGATATAAGAATAAAGTTGTTGTTGTTGTTGTTGTTGTTATTATTATTATTATTATTATTATTATTATTATCTTCATAACTAAAGGTTTGTGGTAC
The DNA here is from genome assembly GCF_035594765.1 of Anolis carolinensis. Classification (NCBI taxonomy): domain Eukaryota; kingdom Metazoa; phylum Chordata; class Lepidosauria; order Squamata; family Anolidae; genus Anolis; species Anolis carolinensis. The sequence continues at coordinate 332,175,257 of NC_085841.1, read as the reverse complement.
AATATACTGTCTATGCCACATCACTTCCCTCTCCTTCAGCTCTCTATGAGAACCCACACCAAATTATATTGAGGACTACATGAAGCTGAAATTCCAGATTCTGGAAATGATAGACCCAAAGGCTGTCTGTCCTAACAGCCAACCCCAACCCCACTACCAATTACTTTCTGGTACTTTCTGGATCTTTAAATAGATTTGCAAGCTACTTTGTTAGGTCTATTGGGCCAAAAGTGGGCTATTCTTATTAATAAAAAAAACCCTTATACAAATAGCAGTTAAAATTAAAATTGATGACAAGTATGTGTTGTTACAACTCTTCTATAACAAATTTTATTTTAAAATCCATACCTATAATGATTCCAAATCAGAATAAATGATGTGTTCATTAGGGCTGGCTGTATTAATTAATCCAACTTAGTTATATGCCAATAGACTAGATAAACAGTGTCTTTGCTTTTTAATTAACTGTTTATTTAATTCATAGTTTTGTGGCTGGATGCAAAGTTTCCAGCTGAAGCATGTAAGTGAAGGCAATTTCACTTGTCCAGAAAATCTTCTGCAGAGTGGAATTGGAAATTCTTAGTCTGGAACCAGAATGGTGTTGTGGTTCCAACTGATTCTGGAGACGTGGGTTCAATTCACCATTTAGCTGTGGAAATCCACTGGGGGTGCATCTGCACTGTAGAATGAATGCAGTTTGACATCAATTTGCCATGGCTCAATGCTATGGAACCATGGGAGTTGTAGTTTGGTGAGGAACAAGCACTATTTGGTAGAGAAGGCAAAAGACCTTGTAAAACTACAACTCCCATGATTCCATAACACTGAGCCATGTCAGTTAAGGTTGTGTCAAATTGCATTCATTCTACAGTTTAGCTGCATCCTTAGTGACTTTGACCGAGTTGCACGCTCTCAGCCCCAGAAATCCCCATGATAGGGTCATCTTAGGATCAAATTGGAAACAACTTGAAGGTAGAACAACAGATCTAAATCAACAGATCTTGGGAAAACTGATCCAATTGCTCCTCCCTTTTTACTAACACAGTGGTTCCCAACTTGTAGTCGGCAGACCACAAGTGGTCCACAAGAACTAAAATATGGTCCATGCCTCACTATTACAACAGTGTTGCAACAAGAGCGACTGTTCTCGCAATAGTGCCAAGGCTTATTAAATATGGTTTTCTGTGGACGAGCAGATGGTGACTACTGGATGGCATATGTTCTGTATCAGAAACTAGAGCTGATGTGGTCTATCCAATGCAATTTTCTGAATCAGCACCCCAAATAACCAAACCGAATTTAAAATTGACCACAAACTGATTCGTAACCCTTTTGGTACTAATGTTGGAGAGTGGTCCTTGGTCAAAGTGTTCCCTGGTCAAGTGGTCCCTGTCAAAAAAAGGTTGGGAACCAATGCACTAGCAGAAGCCTAATTGAATCTTGGGATATTCTACAGACAGGAGCCCTTCTGATGATGGAGGGGACACTGGATCCAACCAGAGCATGGGAAATGGTCTTCCCTTTTTAAAATGTATTTATTTTATTTATCATCTCAGAAGCGAATTAAGGATACAGTTATAATGTATTTAAGAAAATAAACAAAGTTAAAAACTTGACATTATATTAGATTTCCTTTGAGTGGAAGCTGGCCACTTGTAGTGCCTCTGGTTTCACTGTGACAATGTGCTCCATTGTGTATGTGGCAGGGCTCAATTCTCACTCTCCAAGCTCTCCAGCTATCTTGGGTGTATATCCAAAGCTTAGTATCCGACTCATAATTCTTTTCAAGGAGATAAAGCCAGCATTGCTTTTTTTCCCCCTTCCATTTCTAGCATTGAAACAAAACAAGGAATTGATGATGACCTCTTTCCTATTAGACCATAAAGGCTGTTATGCCCCCAACTGTGTGTTGTGTGAGCGAAATGCTAGAGGGCCATGAGAAATAAATCAAATTCACACAGCTGAAATCTTCCACATTATCCAGACTACTCACCCACAAAAGATTCTAATGCAGTGGTTAGAATTCATGCTTTGAAAATTAACTTTTTGGACTCCAACAAAAAAGTAGATTTACCAAAGTCCATGGAGATCCACTTTAAATACCTGGAAAACTGTGTCCAATTTTGGGCACCGCAGTTGAAGGGAGATGATTAAGGGTCTGGAGAACAAGCCCTATGAGGAGCGGCTTAAAGAACTGGGCATGTTTAGCCTGCAGAAGAGAAGGCTGAGAGGAGACATGATAGCCATGTACAAATACGTGAAGGGAAGTCATAGGGAGGAGGGAGCAAGCTTGTTTTCTGCTGCCCTGGAGACTAGGACACGGAACAATGGCTTCAAACTACAGGAAAGGAGATTCCACCTGAACATCAGGAAGAACTTCCTCACGGTGAGAGCTGTTCGACAGTGGAACTCTCTCCCCCGGGCCGTGGTGGAGGCTCCTTCTTTGGAGGCTTTTAAGCAGAGGCTGGATGGCCATCTGTCGGGGGTGCTTTGAATGCGATTTCCTGCTTCTTAGCAGGGGGTTGGACTGGATGGCCCATGAGGTCTCTTCCAACTCTACTATTCTATGATTCTATGATTCTATGATTCTAAATGTCCATTATATTATGTGGTGCTACAATTTGGGGTGTAGGTGGGGAGGTATTAAAACATCTAAACAATGTTTTTGTTTTCCCAGACTGCCTCCTGGCAATTCTTGACATCAGTTGCAACTTTTTATTCCCACCTTTAAAGTAATGGCTTTTCATTTCTGGGAACAATACAGTAATCTTTTCTTCTCCTCCTTTTGCCCTCGCAAAAAAATGGAGCTATAGTGCTATAGAGCATCAGTGCATGGTATTTTTGCATGGCAACACTAAAATTATTTGTAATTCAACAAGGAGAACATTTGGACTCCAAATCACAGGATTACCTCACCAAATCCTTTGGAAGAGTCCTAACACAGATCCAAGAAATCATCACAAACAGCTCCAGAAAAATGGAATATATAGACATGGCAAAACAAGGCAAAACTCAAGAAGCAATACCATGGGAATCATACTCTTGAGAAGAGCCCTCTGTGTGGAATGGGTGAATCCAGTAATATCTCTGAGACAGTCAATTTCTTTTTCTGGAAGAATGGAATTCTGTTCGCTCTGGGTAACTGAACAATCCCAAAGATAGTCCAGGACAGAATAACATTACAATTATTATGCAATGTGGAGGAATAGTGTCAGTCTGATGATGATGGGTTCCCAGGGAATGTTGTTGATTCAAAAAGGCAGATGGATTCGGGAACTGCGGATGACTTGGGAAAACAGACAAAACAAGGGAATGTGGAAAGTTCTCAGTTGAGCAAAGATAAGGATGACCTTCTACAGGAGTCTGAGAATTGTCAACAGAGCTCAGATGGTAGTGAGAGGGGTGAATGTTTGTTAGACAGGGATTCCAGGTTAAAGTTGAAAACAGGCCTTTGTCGCTCTATAAGAATTGCAGACAGATGCGGGGAAACAAGAGTGCGCAGGAATGTGTTTATGTCTTGCAAGGAGGGTTAAAAAGGTTGTAATTTGGGAAAGTTTCCAGTCAGAGCAACCTCGCTTTTGGAGAATCAACTCTTGCCTTGTTTTCGGTTCAAGCTTTTTCTCATGCCTAGAATCTGTGTTTGGATTATTTTTGACGTTCATATATTCATGTTACCTTGGATCTATTGTGCTATTTTTGGGACTTTGGACTAATATCTACGAAATCATTAAACTGCGTTTAAAGGATTGCACTTGCAATTGGTTTTACCTTCTTTACTGCTTTTTAATAAGTTTTGCTATCTTTCTTCAATAAACTGAAAAGACTCAAGCCTGCTGTGGTGGAGTTTGTGTGTGGTAGCAAGGTGACCCAGTGGTGAGGTGCGACATGAGGAAAGTTCCAAAACTGAACTTGGTTGTCCTGCTGAAAGAAGTTCCTATCCTTAATGAAGACAATATTGAACTAGATAGATTGGCCCCAAATATAGGTCATTCATATGTTTAAATGTTTATTTACTAGTCCAAACAATTGACTAAAATGTAGCAATTTAACTAGCAATAATTTCTTTAACTTAACCAACAAGCACAAAGCAAACAAGTCACTAGACACATGGAAGGATGGGTCAGACTGTTTTATCCAGTTGAATGTTTTGATTTCCTTTTTTCAATACCTCTCCCTGAGATTTCTAGATATAGCATATGATATAAATAAATAAATAAATAAATAAAGAAAGAAAGAAATCAAGAAATCAGTATTTATTATGGGGATAGATACGTGCCTGTCAAACAGCAAAAGCATATGACAGTGGGATCATATTGTTGTGTGTCTTCCAGTCATTATGGAAACCCTAAGATGGACCTCAAATGGGGTTTTCTTGGCAAGATTTGTTCAAAGAGGATTTGCATTTGCTTTCTTCTGAGGATGAGGAAGTGTGACTTACCCATGTTCACCCAGTGGGTTTCCATAACTGAGTGGGAATTCAAACCCTGGTCTCCAGAGTCATGCTCAAACCACTACACACATTGACTCTGGAGTCACCTAACAAGGGCGAAATAACCATGCTGGCTTCTGTTGTTTTCTGTATCTTGTTACGCACACAAAACATTTCAGAGATATTAAACATTTTGGAAACATACTACAGCAAAGAATGCATCTTGAATTGTATGTATTAGTAACTGTCTTCCTGTAAAACCGGTTTATTTCACAACGTGTGCACATTTCATCTCCCTCCTTGTTGTAGGCAACTGTCAAATCTTGCTGCAAGGTTTTTCTTTTGGTGCATGGATTTTGCATTTTCAGCCCAGCTGCCAAACCACTGCTTACATCTGCCAGGCAAGTAGTGGAATATATATATACACACACACACCATTTCTCCTTTACTCTTCATTTCCTCCTTTCACAATCAGTTCCCCCCTTCTTTCTCCTTTTCTTCTCATCTCTTTTCTTGCTGAGCTGCCAGAGCCTCAGTTCAGTAGTACAACTCAGCTGCTTTGCTCTCCTCCAAGCAGTGTCTGCTTGCATGTAAATCACCCTCCGAACCCAGCCTGTAAAATGGGCTTGTTCGCTAAACTCTATGAATAGGAAAGTAGGCACAGCTGGCCTATTCATAATCAACATAAAAATAGATTAGCACTTTACAGATTAAACATTATCTTTTCAATAGCTAACATAAATCAACTACTCTTACAGACCCAGCATTGCCGCTGAGCAATGGGGACATGATCTGCAAGGGAAAGGAGAAAAAAATCTGTAATAATGGACATTATCATATGTTTGTAGGGGCGGTTAGAAAGTGTAGAGCTTGTACATGTTTTGACTCTCACACACCAAAGCTTTTTACTATCTAGTTCTAACTCTTGACTGGTAGTGATTCTCCAGTAGTGACAGCTGGTGGCTTCCATATCAGTGATAAATCTATTCCAGGTTTAAAGATCTATCCAAAATGCTTTTTTTTTGTTAATAGATTTTGGAGATAGACACTTCATATTAAAATTTCATACTCAAGATCCCCTTAACTATGCCATCCAACATTTGAGGCTGTGTCTAAACAGCCAAAATAAAATAGACTAACCACTCAGCTGCTGTGGGGAGTCCACGTGACACACAATGAGATTCACAATGGACCTGCCACATCCATCCAATCATCCGGGTCAGTGGAACAAAGGATTTACTGGAGCCTCCAGAAAGCTCTGGAGTAATTCCACAATTTTTGAGGTATGGACAGCTGGATCTAGCTTGATTCACTGTTTGCACTGCCAACACACCCAAACTTCACTGCCAGCAAGCAGATACCTACCAGAGACTTGCTGGTAATGTCTCTTTGAGTCTTGATCATGAGACAAAAAGGAAGTACAAATTAATAATAATAATAATAATAATAATAATAATGACAACTACTAGTAATGTCATTTCTGGCACCAAGCCATGTGACCAGAAATGTGACATCGCCGGCAAACTTCTGGGAGGGAGCGGCTTACTGATGGTGATGCAGTGGTGACGGCCCTGATGTGCCCTCCGTCTGACTGGCCAAAGGACTAAAGGACTCCTGGCATGCTTCCAGGATGCATTGGAAAAGTTCTGGAGCCCTTTAACCTGGATTTATCCAGTAGATGTATATGCAACCTAAGAAATGAAAACCAGAACAAACCTATGACACATCCAATTAAGTAGGTCACCTAAGGCTCTCTGTTCAGATGCAGACACAGCATCTATGCTAATGTTAGACTCATCCAACTAAATTTGTGACATCTCAGCACATAACAAATGTATTGCATTAATACAGATATGGTGTAGCAGGAGAGCTGGCTACACATCAGAAGCCCTGGGCTGGAATTTTGCCTTTTCTATGAACCCTACACAGGCTAATTTCTCACAGGTTCAGAGAATACTTCTCTAATAATTGCTTGGTCTTCTCGCATGATTCTATGTTGTGCTTTGGCTAGAACTCTAAGACATTGTTCATTGCAGGTAAGAAAAACAGGATTCCATAATACACAAAAATTGTACTACAGTAGAACCAGGAACAAATCTCTCATGGAATATGTGGGCCTACTGTAAATGATGAACATAGTTATCCCAACACCACTCCACAGGAAAAAGAGTTGAGTCCCAGTGTAAATGTCATTCCAAGGCTGGCCTGAAACATCTTCCTGCCTGAGGCAGAATAGTCAGCGACTTTGCCTTCCTCATGTCTAGGAGTGCATCTACACTGCAGAATTAATTCAGTTTGACCCTGTTTTCACTGCAATGACTCAATGCTATGGAATCATGAGAGTTGAAGCTTTAACCTTCTCTGCCAAAGAGTGCTGGTGTCTCACCAAATGACAACTTCCCTGATTCCATAGCATCAAGCCATGATAATTAAAGTGGTGTCAAACTGCGCTAATCCTACACAGTGTAGATGCATCCCAGAATTCTCAGTTCTGCAAAAAGTTTGTTTATTTATCAGTCCAGCAAATAACTCTCTCTAGGAGTTAAAATGCATCAAGAAATTACCAACAATTTGGTACTGCATACGATAACACAGCAAATTGTCAGAGTAATTTGCAGCGCAGCAGTAGTTGGATGGAAGCAGTGGAACACAGAACGAAGTGACACCCAGAGACTTTAGTAAAACTATATACAAAGTTTTACTGTAAGCAGTAATAATCAAGACAAACAAGCTTACAGACAACGGATGAACACAGGACTTGACTCAACACATAGGCAGACAGCACTCAACTCAGAACTGAACGCAATCAGCAATGTACACACTTGTGTCTGGACACTCCCTGGTTCCAGCCACACATCAAGGTCAACACAGCTTCTTAGTAATTAACTCTTTCCACACTATAGTACACTCTGGATGATGCAATCAGTACGCAACACAGGCAAGACACAAATTTCATTTAATCACTATCTATACACAAACCCCACATTAACACAAATTGCAGTACCAGCTGCCTGAGATGGTCTCTTAACTCTGCTTCATGATAGGGTCGGCTCTAAACAGAGCGAGCCATTATACTACTAAAATATATCCTAATGTGCTGTACCCAAATTTCTTTTTAGACTTTCATGAGTAGTTCCAACCATTTTTCTCCACTTCTGTTAGGAGATAAGGAAATCCCATATACAGCCTGTTGCTATGAATTATCAATAATTTTTATTTGCACAGAAATAACATCAATAAAAGGGGGACCAATAAAATTTCAACTAAAGCTAAATTAATTTAGAGGCATAAATCTTTAGATAATGAACTAAAAATACAGCTATGAAAATTGTTTTGTGCAGAAACGTCTAAAGTGACAAAATATCCAAACACATGTCCATGCAAAGATGATATCTATATATTAAAATATTTTAAATGCCATGAGGTGTCCATTAAGTATTAAGGTAAGAATATTTATCTTTTTAATTCTTCAGTATAAGTTTTTTGCCACTCAAAAATCAGTTTGTGTTCACCAAAAATTCATTTCCCAAACATGGGCAAATAATTCAGTAGTATATATAAATCTACAAAATTCATATCTTGCTATAAAAATATATACTTTGGTGATTAATCTTTCACTAAAAGGAAACTACACCACTTGGGATAATCAGTCCATATGTTTAAAAAATGCATGAGGAAAAATTACATTACCATTACTTGCAGACATATTGAAATCTTTGCTAAATAAACACTATGGAATCCAATATACACAATACAGTAATTTTTGGTGTTTAAAACAAAGTTTAAGATCAATAGCTATAGGAGGCATGGAAGCCGCAGTATTGATTCAATGATGTGAAAAATACAGCTCTGTTGTTGTTCTACACAATCCTAAAGTTCAGGATATGGCCTTCAATAATTGACAATAAGTATTTATAAGCAAATATTTTCGGTCTCTTATTTCAGGGCAGATTGAATTAGTATTTCCAAAAGTAGGGAAAGGGCTAGATGGAAAATGGTAATCTAATAGTATTTTTAAGATTAATTTATTTCAGCATGAGCTGCCATGGACAACATTCCATTTCTTTGGATGCTTTGATGTTGTATTTAAACACAGATACACAGAAGCGGAATCAGAACATAACAGGACACAAGAAGATGCAAAAAATGTGATCCTGGCAATATACCTTCAAAGGGTTTTGTAAGATGATACAGGTCTTTTAGTACTAAGGTGTGAAAGCAGTAAATTAGTTGACCAGAAGTCAATTCCATGGTTATAATCTTCTCCAATAAATTATTTTCTGTTATATGCAGCTGTGAGGACTCCTGTATTAATATCTGTAGTGTGCCAAGAAACCATTACCTTTGTTCACACCCCGGCTATAGCTTGGAATTTGTGGATGAATCCTAAATTAGTTTTTCCTCTTTCCAGTTATAGAAGCTTAGAGTTAAAAGGCATTTGAAGAGCTGCTATTATTATTGTTATTATTATTATTATTATTATTATTATTATTTGATACACAACACAATGCTGGCTGTTGTAATGGATCACACGTCGGATACTTCCCAAGTGTCTAGGACTCTGTGTTGTATCGGCAAATAATGTGTGCAGATCCGAGTAGGGTGACCTTTTGCAGATGACAGATGGTAATTTTGTAAGCACCAATTGTTTTTAAGTGCAGGTCAGGGTCTTTAGGCACTGCACCCAGTGTGCCGATCACCACCGGGACCACCTTTACTGGCTTGTGCCAGAGTCTTTGCAGTTCGATCTTTAAATCCTCATATCGTGTTAGCTTTTCCAGCTGCTTCTTGTCAATCCTGCTGTCACCTGGGATTGCAACATCAATGACCCATACTTTGCTTTTTCCCACAATCATGAGGTCAGTAGTATTGTGCTCTAAAACTCTGTGATTCTAAATTCAGAAGTCCCGAAGTAGTTTGACATGTTCATTTTCTGTAACCTTTTCAGGCTTGTGATCCCACCAGTTCCTTGTCACAGGCAGATGGTATTATTATTATTATTATTATTATTATTATTATTATTATTATTATTATTATTATTATTATATACCCTGCTTTTTCTCTGCACAAGAAGACTCAAAACGACTTTCCAGTCTGACCTCTGACTTGCAGGGAAAGACAACTAAAGCACTCCTAAAAGATGTCTAAAAGTTTGCCTTCCCTAATTCTTCTAATATTTGATAGCTTTAGTATACTCCGGAACTGAAGCTTTGTCTCTTTTGTAGTATGTCTATACTTTTTTGTGCATTCTCTCCTATCTCAATTTCTCTTAAAAGATCACCAAAGAAGAAGAGCCTGTCAGCCAGCAGTGCAGTCCATTCCACTGTTGAATTCTTCTTACAAGCAAGAGGCTATTCCTAATGATGCAATCTCTTTTCTCTACTCTTTCCTTCTGCATTTATTTGTTTGTTTGACCATTGCTACCCATAAGCCAGCATGGTATAGTGGTTTGCACAATGGATAACAACTCTGGGTACCAGGGTTCCAATCCCTGCTTGGTTGTGAAAATCTACTGGGTGAGCTTTGGAATGTCACACTGTCTCAGACTCAGAGAAAGAGAAAAGTACCCTATGAACAAATATTGCCAAGAATCCCTCATAATAGCTTCGCATTAGGGTCATCATAAGCTGGAAATTACTTCAAGCACATACCAACAAATCCATAAGTCACTGATTAAAGTTGAGGAAGATTGGAATGCCCTGCAACTGGTTGATGGGTATTGTAATTTCTGGTGTTGGAGTTGTGTTTATCCCCTGTTAGCTCTAGTGACTACTTTCCACGAGTCCAAGTGATAATTATACCATTACTGTATCTTAGGCAAACAGGGGATTTCTGGTAGAAAACAGGGACATTTTAAATGCAACTAAGAATGGAAGACAACTAAGAATGGAAGAGGATTAACATGGTCAAACAAGGATAGTAGGAAGGTATGGAATGAGTGACACATACAACAACGCTGGGTTTGAACCCCTGATGCCAGCAGCAAACCAGCAACCTCATAAGGAGCAGCCTGTTCCCAACCCATTTGACAGAAGAAAAGCACAAGAATCCTCACAAAACCTTTCCTCTGCATGCTGCTGTCTCCTCTCTCCAGAAAATGCACATTAGGCTTGAACTCAGTGACCTGTACCAAGACCGGTAAAGACTTGCCGGGCCACTGGAAACTTGCATGGAGTTGCCCTCAAATGGCCTCTCTCCTTTAAGGCGCAGCAGGGCTCAGCAAGCTTCCAAAACCAGACGGCATGTCTTAAAACCAAGGCAGCAGCGGTGCCACTTTTCAATTGACTAATGTGGGCCCATTTGTTCTGGCTGACATTAATGCTCCTTGCCATCCATCTCTGACTCTTTAAATTACCTTTTTATGGCTGAAATCTTTCTTTTTTTTCATAATTGATAAAAATCTCCTTTTTATTTCCTACATTATTGGAAGGGAAAGTAGGGTGGGTTTTTTATTATTATTATTCATTTTAGTTTTAACATAAATGTGGGTTTTATTGAGATATGCTTGGAAATCTTGGTAATCTCACTGACAAAGGAGAAGGAGGAAAGTGATGCTGTTCTCTCCATTTTATATGTTTCCTTCCTCATTCTCACCCCCTTGCAATTTGAAACCTTTGAGAGTAGACATTGGTCAAATGGAGCATTTTAAAGATCAGAGGAGGGAAGAAGGAATATCTTAAACTTTTAATATTTCTAAAGAAAGCAATGCTATAGACCAGAAAAGATGTCAAGGATCTTCTAAATCAAAGGTTATCAATGGTCTTGCAAAAAACCTTGAAGAGCTGCATCAATCCACTGCAGCCCTACAAATAAAATGAAATGTTTACCCTCCCCTCCCAAAAAATGTCCCTGACAATTCCTGGGAATATGGGGAGAATTTTGTCATGTTTTTGGCTTTCTGGACCATTTTGAGTCCAGAAAATGTTTTTCAAGAGGAGGTGATCCAGAAGCCAACTTCTGGGTCATTTCCTGTTGAAGAAAAACCTCTCATTGGCTGAAAACAGTCCATCGGGGACAGAAATAGAGAGAAATTATCCCACAAACTCATAGGGTATTGGTTCTCAACCTGTGGGTGCCCAGGTGCTTTAGCCTACAACTCCCAGAAATCCCATCCAGTTTACTAGCTGTTAGGATTTCTGGGAGTTAAAGGCCAAAACATCTGGGGACCTACAGGTTGAGAACCACTGCCATGGGGGGAATTTGGAAGTATTCTGAGCCAAAAAAATTGCAAGATTTGGGAGCCCTGGGGCAACCTAAAGTTTGCACTTTCCCCACCCCTGCTCTCCATTCCCTATCTTAAATCCAACAAAAATGTTTTTAACTTCACCTATCATCCATGAAAAATGGCCACAGGACTTATAGCACCTACAATTCAAAAAATGTGAAAACACCCAGACTTAGGAAATGTTTTTGACCTCAACTGTGGTTTTCTGAGATCATAGCCATTTCAAAGGTTCTTAAATGTCCCACTACCAAACATTATTCATTCTTTGTACACACTTGGATGGTAGGTATAACATTGTACCAATTATAGGGCCACCATGCATGGATTCAAGGAATATAGGTGATGACAGGGATAAGAAACCTAAAATGCCATGGTTGCATCTTACAGAATCCTGGGATACTGTAGTCTGGTGAGATAGAACTTGCTGGATGAGGATTCTAAACACCTGTCTTTCTTTCCTACTTTCTTTCTTTTTTCTTTCTTTTCATCCTCCCTCCCTTCCTTCCCCTCATACACATCTTACCTAGTAACAGCAAAGTTACTTCACCCCCTTTCTCTCCTAATCACATCACAAGAGTCTCCTTAAATTGTAAGGAGAATGAGATTGAGAATTGGATAAGAGTAATTAAGGAAATTAAAGACTTAAGGATTAAGGAAACAAACGTAAAATATTGACAAAATGGTATCGAACCCCACACCAATTAGCCCACATTACCCAAAAATCTGAAACTTTGTTGGCATATGTGGTGGGATTGTGAAAAGCTACAAAATTTCTACAAAAAGATTAAAGATGAGATGAAAGAATTATTAGGGAGATAAATTGAATTGAACAAAAAACAATTCTTTACCCAACAAATTGAAGGTAACAGGAGGAATAAAGACAAGATTGAAATTGCAAAATATATGGTAACAGCCACCCAATCAACAGTTGCCTAAGGATGGAAAGATGAAGGGAAATGGGAATTTAAAAAATGGCTTGAATATTTATCATAGTATATGCTCCAAGACTATATATCTGAAAGGAGAACAAAACATATGAATGGTCATCCAAAGGAGAACTAGAAGTTGAAGTGAAAAGAGATTATAGTCAGAGTGTGATGACTCATGGGCCATGTAGTCCCGTTCCTAGCGCTGTTGAGACAGATGAAGAGGAAAACTTGGTTTTTCCACCGTTTCAGCCAGAATTGGAATTTTCCCAGCCAGAATTGGAGCCCTTGCACCTGCAGGAGGTTTGCCTTCCAGAAATCGGCCAAACAAGCCCTGAGTCAGAATCTCCCCCATTTTCTCGCCGTAGTTATTATCAACAACAAAAAGGAGTTCAACAGGCTAATCGCAGAAGCCTGAGAATCGCAGCCAGGCATTCAGCTGATTAAGACTGCTTTCATGAGAACCTTTAGGGAGTCATGCATCTGGACACAGAGATTGACTTTCGGTTCTGGTTCCCCAGTGAAGTGTTCTTTGGTGGGAAAACGAGACCCTATTTAGGTTCCTTGCCCCGTAGGAATCTTGCGGAGTCAATTCGTCAGCTACCGGAGTAGGTTGTGTGTGGACAGCGCTACTCCCGTTTCCAAGCCTTCGTTCCTGTTTCCAGCCTTGTTTTGCTTCGCGGACCTTGCCTTGCTACCTAGGACTCAGCCTTGCTTTCCAGGACCTTGCCTTGCTTCCCGGACCTTGCCAAGTGTTTACCACGGATCTTGTCCCTGTTCCTCGTTCCTTGTTGCCTTGAATCAAGCTTTGTGTACCAAGAATCAAGCTATTTCCTTGCCTTGCCTAAGTTTCATGGACTAAAGGACCTTGTCATCTCCCCTCACCTTGCTTGGCAAGTGAGTGTTTCGGTTACTGGATTACAACTTTGGACCTTACTATTTCGTATTGGACATTGTTTTCCTGGACTATATTTGACCTTTCCTGAAAGGTCATCTTCTGAACTATATTCTACACTTATTTTTATTGCCTTTACTTATTTCCTTAATAAAGATATTAGATAGATTCTGGCCTCTGTGTATGGTTATTGGTGCTCTGCAGTCTGGGTCGTGACACAGAGCGAAAGGGAAAGAAAAATATAAGGATCTGAACTAAAAAAATCTTCATGATCAAACAAATAATATAAACCAATGAGTAGAGTTACATCTGTCCCCGGATGGAGGAGGGTGGGAGGAAGAGGGAGGGGGAAAATGAATAGATATAAGTAATAGATGTATTGAACTGTAAAAGATAAAATGTAATCAACGGACTGTGTTACATGAGGTAAAAAATAATGATACAGCAGAGTCTTGCTTATCCAACATAAACAGACCAGCAGAACATTGGATAAGCAAAAATGTTGAAAAATAAGGAGAGATTAAAGAAAAGCTTATTAAATGTCAAATAACGTTATGATTCTACAAATTAAGCATCAAAACATGTTTTACAACAAATCTGCCACTTCTTTGGGAGCGTGGTTGCACTTGTATTGTTGTTGGACATGTTGGCCTTCTGCGTGTTGCTGCGGGCCAACACACTCAACAGCTGTGGATCTGGGCGAGAGGCAGACTGTGTTGGATATTACAGAATGTTGGATGAGTGAAGGTTGGATAAGCAAAAATTTACTGTATATTGTTGTGTATATGCAATTGTGACAATGTTACAAATCACTTAAATATAACCAATTTAAAAAAACAGACAAAGAAGAAGGGGATATAGGGGGGGAAACATCACAAGGGTCATTTTACCTAGGCCCAGTCAATCTGCTTTGTTCCTTTGTTCCTTTTCTTTCCCTCTGGGCCCAAAAGGGGTGTTTTTTTTTTTAAAAAAATCAATCTCCTCAATTGTTTTAAGTTGGATAAATAATGCCCACTTTGGTCCAGATCCATCAAGCCATGTAGAAGACTTTGTGGCACAAACCAACCAACCAACACACATACATACTTTTGTATGGAGAGTTAGATCTAGGTCCTTTAGAAGTCATTGCCTATCTTTCATTGTGTTTGACACACTCCCCCCTGTTTTGCATCATTTTTGTCCTTCCACCATAATCGAAGCCATTGATCAAAATGTTCTTACCAATAAGCTCTCTCAATCACAGGCTTCTGTTCCAAAGTTGCATTTCTCCCCAAGGTTTGGCATCAGATAGAGGAGAGGTACCTCTTAATTATGTACAGTTACATTACTTCCAGAGCAGTGCAATCCTATGGTGAAAATTCTCCAGCAATGGAGCAATATCGTTTTGAGTCAGGGGCATGACAGAAGGCACATTTCCAAAGCACTTCAAAAAAAAAAAATTAGCGTGTCTTCATCGCATTCATATTTTTTTCCCTTTTGCCGGAAATGTGAATACAGTAATGGCTAGCCTCACTCCGTCATGACTGCCAATCGAGAACAGTTTGAAACCATGAGCCTGGCACTCCAAAATAATAAAAGTTATTTGAGAGAAATGAGATTTTAAAATACTGCTATATTTTCAGAATGCCTTTGAGCTAATAGGCTGTAGTACTTTTTCCACATCTTTCACTGCAATCATTAGAGTTTCCATTTTCAAAGGATGGAGATTTGTAGTTTATAAGTTAGCATATCCTCCCAACATACACACACTCCACTTTCCGAAGCCCCTGGAAGTGAGATTAAAATGCAGAACTTCTGATGTGAGAAAATAGTAAGGTTTGACTGAGTATTTGCCAGTTGTGATTTCGGGACTGAAAGTAGTTATTACATCGGGATAGAAATTTCTTCCCTGAAGCATCTAGGCTGTGAATACTTTCCAAGCTTCTCCTGTGTCATTTTTTACCTTGACCTACTACTGATTTTACCCCATTACCACCTTCAACACCATCTCCCCTTTCTTTCCCTTTTTCTCCTTGTGATGTCATATAATTGTGACATCGTAATATGTAGCTAAGGAAATCTGATGGCATCACTAAGGGCAACTGAGAATGAAGACTATTCTAATAAGCAAGTTTTTTTTTCTTTTCTTTTTGCAGGTAAGTGACAAAAAGGGACAAATTTTCTACATTGCTGTAAAATTGAGTGCAGCATCAACTCAGCCCAAGCATATCCTATTGTTCTGTAGAGTCACATGCTATCTTTCAAAGAATTCCTACTAATGGGGTACCAAGATAAAACTACAATGTGACCTACACTTATTTGACAAGATGAGGACTAACACCAATGTTCTGCAAATTCGGGTATTGTGGAATAGGTCAATTGTACTATTCTAAACATAGCTGCCAAAAATTCTTGCTGCTAGCTACTGAGAATCTATCTTAATAGTTGCTATTGTTTTTGGTTATTTTAAGAACTAGCAATGCCACCAGGTTCCTGCACACTCTCAAAATAAATAGAGAGTTTAACCAGACAGGCTGCCTGTATCTTCATCATGGTACTTACTGCTTTTGTTTTTGAGATCCAAAGAATATTTGTCTTGTCTCAGTGTATTTCCTAGCAATTCACATCGATTAGTGCAACGGTTTACTTGTTAGCTGAATTCAGCACCTTTTCCCTATCCCAGCACATTTTGAATTCAAAATCCTTGCTTGTTGCCATTATTTTCATTTTGGGGCAATGCTTTATGACATTGGCTGTGAATGTGAAGTTTCCACATTTTTATAGACCACTGTCTGCCCTGCTTTGTTCCTCCCGCTTTCTCCACCACAGCACTTTATAGCAATAATGCAATAGTGTTGAATGCTAGAAAGATGTTGTAAAAATAACACCATTACAGTGACTGTGCTAAATTTCTAGAGAGATACGAAACATAATTTTAAATTTATGTCTAGGCCCTAGTCAGGAGCCATTGTGATGTAGTGGTTTGAGAATTGGACTACTAGAATCTCCCTCAACCATGAAACCCACTGGGTAACCTTGGGCAAGTAGACTCTCTTAGACTTAGAGGAAAGCAGTGGCAAACCTCTTATGTACAAATCTTGCCAAGAAAAGCCTTTGATAATGCAGCTTTAGGATCACCATAGGGTAGAAATGACTTGAAGACATTCATAGAATCACAGAGTTGGAAGAGACCCCAAGGGCCACCTAGTCTAACCCTCTTCTGCCATGCAGGAAAATCACAATCAAAGTATGCCCAACGGATGGCCATCCAGCCTCTGTTTAAAAGTCTCCAAATAAGGAGAATCCACTACACTCTGAAGCAATGAGTTCCACTGTTGAACAGCTCTTACGGTCAGGAGGTTCTTCCTAATGTTCAAGTGGAATCTCCTTTCCTGTAATTCAAATCCATTCCTCCATTGTGTCCTAGTCTCCAGGGCCACAGAAAACAAGCCTTCTCCCCCTTCCTTATGACATCTTTTCAGATATTTAAACATGAAGATCATGTCTCCTTTCAACCATCTCGCCTGCAGGCTAAACATATTCGGCTCTTTAAACCATTCCTCATAGGGCATAGCTTCCAGAACAAAGGCATTGGTCAGAAAGGACATCGTGTGAGAACTGCAACACATCATGAAGCACAACTGGAGGCAAATTGGGGAGACGTGTGGAGGTTTTTCTTTAAGTCAGGACAGGAATGTGTCAAGAAGTATTAAGAAGCAGCATTAAGTGTATGACATAAATTATAATTCTAGATAAGGTCACATATTGTAAACCATATTCTGAAGCAGAAGTGCACCTATCTGATCATAAAAGTCCACTGCATTAATCAGATTAATTATCTGGCCAATCTTTTTTGTGGAAATCAGTAGGAAGACAGAAATGAGGGATGATAAAAAGAGGACACAGAAAGAGAGAGAAAAGACAGTAAGAAAAAGAGGAACCCACTTTTGGCTCTGATCTTGCTGACTGATATCTTTGGCTATTTATGTACTATCAAAATATGCCCCTTAACAAATGACCTGTGCAGGAATGCAGTCTTCAACAGACATGAAAACATTTTTCCACTTAGATTTTACAGATTATAATCCCATGACCATTATCTGAGAGTACATTTCACTGAACAGAATGGTATTTAGGATGCATCTAAACTATAAATAAATTCAATGCAATGCCATTTCATGACATGGCTCAGTGCTCTGGATTCTTGGAATTTGTAGATGTATTGGCACTCATTGGCTAAAGTTCTTGTAAAACTATACTTCTCATAGTTCCACAACATTGACCTATGGCAGTTGAAGTTGTGTCAAACTGCATTAATTCTACAGTGTAGATGCACCATTCGTTCCATCCACATAAATAAACATGAATAGAAATCAGATTTAACAGCTAACCCCACACCTTCTACAGCCGGAAAAAGTGCAGGCTGCAGAATGGACTATACTCCTTTCATGGAAAGTGATAACCTTGTGGGGGAAGTAGCATGCAAGCCAGACACCTTTTCCTAAGAGTTGAGGCTATGCTCTGTGACAGATGTTTTGAGATATTAACTTGATACAGCCTAGAAACTACAATTTTCCAGTGCAATATATTACAAATTAGCACCTTTTCCATAATTAAAAAACATGTCAGTTCCAAAATATTTGAGTAAAATGTTGATCTTTTCAAAGCTCAGTGTCTGGAATCTAAGTTGTCATATTCAGTTCATGAGGAAAGAAAACCAAAGCTGCTCTGGACATGCGTTCACTCATCCTTTGGAAAATGTGGGAGAACAGATACTCCCTAGTTTCAAACTGACCCCAGTAAGACACACAAAGCAACACAACTGAAGGCAATCCTGCAATGCCTCCAAATACTATGCCTGGTTCCATAGAGGGTAGAAAAGTGCTATACGTTACTAGTCTGTTTCTTGTTCAATTCTCCCAACTTTGGTTTATGCGGCAGCTGCGCCCCTTCCTAGAAAAGGCCAACTTTGCAACAGTACTAGATGCCTTGACTGTTTTTCAATTGGACCCTACAATATGTTCTACACTTCAGCATTTTTGTAAATCATCTTGGGTTCCATCTCAGAAAAAAGTCCGCATATAAATAAAATCAATCAATCAATCAATCAATGGGGCTATGTATAGCAGACAAGACCATGAACCAACTGCAATAGATTCCAATTTGTTTTCAAGTTGTGTTCAAGATACTTTTGTTTAATGTGTTGTCAAATGCTTTGATGGCCGGAATCACTGGGTTGCTTGAATTTTCTGAGCTGTATGGCCATGTTCCAGAAGCATTCTCTCCTGACGTTGTTTGTTTGTTTATATTTTTTTAACCCTATAATGACATAACATTCATACTACAGTGAAGAGGAGTTGTAGTTTGGAGAGGCACCAGCACTATTTGGCATAGACACCAAAAGACCTTATGAAACTGCAACTCCCATGATTCCCTAGCATTGAGCCATGGCCATTAAAGTGGTGTCAAACTGCATTAATTCTACAGTGTAGATTCATTCCCCCCCCCCCCCCCCCCCGTAGAGAAAAGGCTTTTCATGTAGAAGGTCATCCTAGGTTCACTCCTTGTCAATCACAGGAAAAAAAGATATCATGAAGCCAATGATGAAAAGCATCAGTCTCGGGCCCTGGAGAGTTTCCTACTGTCTGAGTAGATTTTACACCCAGGTCTCTGCAAGCCAAACCTCCAACTTTTCTCTTATATAACCAACCTGATTCAAGGTGGATCTAGCTGGCCATCTACTGGCTACTGGGTAGCAGAACATGCATGCAAAGAGATGCCCTAATTCACTGAGTACTAGATGGCCAGCCTTTGCTAAGATGATCAAGAAAATATTTGTCATAGTCTGATTTCCTTATTTCTTTGTAGTTCTTCTAACAGTGTAAGAAAAATCAGGAAAGTTTAAAGTGTGCTATAAAAAAAGAGATGATGGTCAGTGGGAATTTGAGCAAACTCATTAGCAAAGCTGAAAAAAACACTTCTGGAAAAGTTAGGGTTAGTTGAACACCTGACTGGGATTCCGAAGAGCAGGTGTACCACCTCTCCTAGCCAACAGCACCCAGACACATGGGAAACACTTTTACACAGAGTTAAATTGCTTGTCCATTTAGTACACTGATGGAAATCAAGTCTCAGCATCTCTGCCCAGCACAGTGAATAGGGAGGAATGCTGAGAATCGTACTCATCTGAAGGACATGACTCCCACCCCATTTCATTTAGTCCCATTCTGTTGAAACTTGCTCTCTTGGGTTTCAGAAAAATCTTTTTCCAGATTTACCTGAACATATTGAGGGTTTAACCAGAATCCTTCTACATATAAACTACATGCCAGGCCACTAGACTAAGGTAAATTCAGAAGTTGGCCCTAGTTGTGTTTAAATAACCTAAGATGGCAAACCAGTCTCATGAGTGTTGCAAGGGAAATGCAGTAGGACAAAAAGGAAGCCAACACTAGAGCTGGATTAATTCATTCAAGGAAACCATGGCCTTGAGTTTGCAAGACCAGAGCACAGAGTAATTGATGACAAAAACCCTTGGAGGTCCTCTCAATCACAAGGTCATCATAAGTTAAAGTCAACTGGTGATAAATAATAACAATAAAATGCAATTTGCAACTGTATTCTGAAAAAACTACTTTTAATATATCAAATGTGATCATTTTATGCCAGTGTTATATACAATCAGAATGATAAGGTTGGAAGAGACCTTGTGGGCCATTCAGTCCAACCCCCTGCCAAGAAGCAGGAAAATCGCATTCAAAGCACCTCCGACAAATTGCCATCCACCCTCTGTACAAAAGCCTTCACCACACTCCGGAGCAGAGAGTTCCACTGCTGAATAGCTCGCACAGTGAGGAAGTTTGTCCTAATGTTCAGGTGGAATCTGCTTTCCTGTAGTATGAAGCCATTTTTCCACCTCCTAGTCTCCAGAGCAGCAGAAAACAAGCTTGCTCCCTCCTCCCTATGACTTCCCCTCACGTATTTATACATGGCTCTTATCATGTCTCCTCTCAGCCTCCTCTTCTGCAGGCTAAACATGCCCAGCTCTTTCAGCCGCTCCTCATAGAGTTTTTTTCTCCAGACCCTTGATCATTTTAGTCGCCCTCCTCTTCCCAGCTTGTCAACATCTCCCTTCAACTGTGGTGCCCAGAATTGGACACAGTATTCCAGGTGTGATCTGACCAAGGCAGAATAAAGGGGTAGAATGACTTCCCTGGATCTAGGCACTACACTCCTATTTATGCAGGCCAAATTTCCACCGAATTTTTAGTCGCCACATAACATTGTTGGCTCATGTTTAACTTGTTGTCCACAAGAACTCCAAGGTCTTTTTCGCACTTACTGCTGTCAAACCAGGCGTCCCCCATTCTGTATCTTTGCATTCCATTTTTTCTGCCCAAGTGGAGTATCTTGCATTTGTCCCTGATGAACTTCATTTTATTAGTTTCGGCCCATCTCTCTAATCTGTTAAGATCGTTTTGAATTCTGCTCCTGTCTTCTGGAGTATTGGCTATCCCTCCCAATTTGATGCCGTCTGCAAACTTGATGATGATGCCTTCTAACCCTTCGTCTAAGTCATTAATAAAGATGTTGAATAGAACCGGTCCCAGGACGGAAACCTGTGGCACTCCACTCATTACTTCTTTCCAGGATGAAGAGGAAGCTATAAAATGAATGCTATGCTTCTAGAGTAACAAAATGACTTTCATTGTGTAAAGTTAAATGTTGCATTTGTTCAATTTTTCATAAAATATGTGTTTTCCAAACATAGGGGAAAACAGTTTAAGAATGTACACAAACATCACATCCCTTATTTTGTTGTTATGTGTCTTCAAGTCATTTCCAAATTATGACAAGCCTAAGGCAAACCTTGAAGTGACTGGCTTGACCTTGAAGGAGCTGGGGGTGGTAACGGCGGACAGGGAGCTCTAGTGTGGGCTGGTTCACGACTGAGCAAATAAACAGCAAAAGGCAAACCTATCAGATTTGTTTATCTTAATCTTAAGAAAAAGACAGTACAGCAATTGAAATAGTGCCTTGATTGTGCTTTTCCTGCATGGCAGGAGTTTGGACTAGATGGACTTTGTGGTCTCTTCCAACTTTATAATTCTATAATTCTATGAAATAAAGAAAACAACAGATGTTTGTCCATATTTGAATTACATATTGGACCAGTTTGGATTATATGACAAATCAGGGAAGTGAAGTAAAGCCTAGCTTGTTGTGCTTGAGCCATTTGCAGCAGAAGCAGCTAAGTAAACCAGAAAGCTTTGTTCTGCAGCTTGTTTATTGTGCTATACAAATGAAGGTGCTTTTTCTTTTCCGTTTTGTTTCTCGCTCAAGAAACGAAGCATGAAAACAATTCTTTCAGTGATTTGTAGGGAGAGAAGCAACCCACAGCAGAGAATGCACCCACATTAGGACGATGCGATAAACCGATCAAGGGGCACAACCTCCCTGCAAGCGACTCCTGCCGCAAGCAGGAAAGATCACACAGTGAGCACCAGCCCACTGCTCGTAACCAACAATAAGCTAGGGTTATCCCATACTTATCTTGTTGTCTGAATCGGCCCATTAAACATGCTACTCTGTGAAATCACAAATGTGTGGAATAACCATCTGCAGCAAGGGTACTTACCACTGCAATTAGGTTTATTATTTCAGCTGCTAAAAATGGTAACGAGTGAGAAATTGAATCTTCTGGTTAACCCACAGTGAGACTTCCTACAATATTAGTCTATACATAGATAAAACATGGGTAAGTGAAGAAATGATCATAGTACCTAGTACATGTTTTGAATTCTTTCAACCTTTTCTGAAATAAAGCGAATCCACAGAGAGCTTTGGGAACTCTGTTGCTCTTTGAAAAACATTCACCTTTCTCTGGGTCACGAGACTTTGACAATGTATTCTGAACAGGCTCCCTGTGTAAGGTTATCTAGGGACAAAAACTCTCTCTTCATTACAAGGCACACGGCTGCTATGAGCTTAGTTCTACATCATGATGGTCTCCCTTTATATCCCTTAGATCCACGGGTCAATACCATTGCATGCTAGCAGTCATGACCATCACAACTATCAGTGTAAAATTATGCAGCATCTGGGGCTTACAGATAGTTCAAAGGTCTTCCAACTCAGCACAAACGCAATTCCTCTTTATTTTCTCCTTTTCCAGTTCTTGGGAGACTAGCAAAGAATTGGATTAAAGCCTGTGACATAGATGAAATGCATTCATTTCCTGAAAGAGAGATTAGCCTCTTACCCATGGACAGGGCCAGTTTTGACAAGCAAAGTATATTGTATACCTTTTGATGAGAAGCTGTTACATACCTGAAACAAACCCTGGCAGGAATACTGGTGGCATCCCTTCCAACTATCCAACTGATTTGGAAGGAACCATCCTATTTAATCATCTGGGCATCCCACTTTTTCCACTGCTTTGAAATTAGCCCTCTCCTCCTCCCACTTTTTCTCCTTGTTCTCAGCTTACTTCAGTTGCTGCAGTTAAAGTCTCTTCTACACTGGACACCACCTAGATCAGTGTAGATGTGGATCAGGCCCACGGTAGCCAAACGCCACACAGAACTGAACGGGGTAACACGGAACAAAGCCACCTTAAGATGACTATACCCCACATTACCCAAAGTCAGGGGGGAAGTCCTGATTCTACCACTGAATTTGCCACCACCCCCACCCCCCATTTAGGCCCTGTGGGGCCAGTTCCCAAACAAAACTTGCAGCAGTTGTCCCCACTGCCATCTTGTCTTTCTCAGACTCAGGTGACCTAGATACACAGGATAACTGCCCCCTCCCTCCTTCCATGTTACAGTGATCACTAGGTCCTATCTTTCCACCATCAAGTGCTATGCCATCAGCTGGGGCAACATAATGTGCTGGGATGGGAGGAAATGAAAGGGTTCTTCATTTCCCCCTCCTTTGGCATGTTCAGTGCTGCTGAGCAGTGGGGACTCCTTCCCATCTCCACAGCAGCTGTGTGAGTCTCTGTGGGGACCATACCCAAGGCCAATTTGACATCCAGCATGATGGATTGGGTACGCTTCAGTGTAGATCCACCCTGAGTTCAAACTGCAAAAATTAACTCAGCAGGGGAAAGACTTCACTGCTGGTTTTCCTGCCCCAAAGTCGTAACTGGATAGGGTCACACTCCCCCTGAAGGCACATGGTTCGCAGTCTGGGGGTGATCCTAGACCATCGTTGAGCCCGGAGCCCTAGGTTTCAGCGGTGGCTAGGGGAGCCTTTGCACAGCTAAAACTTGGGAAGCTGGACTTGGCCACGGTGGTCCACACTCTTGTTACATCCCGATTAGACTACTGCAACGCACTCTACGTGGGGCTGCCTTTGAAGACTGTTCAGAAGCTTCAACTAGTCCAACGGGAGGCAGCCAGGTTGATAACTGGAGCGACGTACAGGGAGCATACCACCCCCTATTATGTCAGCTCCACTGGCTGCCGATTGGCTACCAAGCACAATTCAAAGTGCTGGCATAAGCCTATAAAGCTCTGAATGATTCTGGCCCAGCTTACTTGTCCGAACATGTATGACCCACCACGTAATTTAAGATCCTCAGGGGAGGCCCTGCTCTCAGTCCTGCCAGTTTCACAGGTGCGGCTGGTGGGGACGAGAGACAGGGCCTTTTCAGTAGCAGCCCCTCGCCTATGGAACACCCTCCCAAGTGAAATCAGGCAGGCTCCCTCTCTCCTTTCCTTCTGAAAAAAAGTTAAGACTTGGCTGTGGCACCAGGCTTTCGAACAATAATGGCAGCACCATCTGTAACATATGCTTCAGGATATAATTGACAGACCCGGTTCGTACTTGAAATGCGCCTACATGTATATTTATATGTGTTTTTATGAATGTTTTAAATGTAATTTAATTTTAAACTGAATTTGAATGTTACTATGATTGTTATATATGTGTTTTATATTGTAAGCCGCCCTGAGTCTCCTGTTGAGTGTGAAGGATGGGGTAGAAATACTGTAATAAATAAATAATAAATAAATAACAGTGGACAAAATAGATCACTTCCAATTGTGAAAAAAGAAGCTCTCCATAGTCTAAAACAACTCACTCTGGCCCTTGCTATGGTAAAACTTTATCTCATGTTCCCTAAAGGGTGCAAGGGGGCTAATGTCCTGTAGTATCTCCTGAGCATACCCAAGACCTCCAATGATAGGGTATGTGTGAAAAGCCATTCCCCAAATCCTCAACCATTAACTGGAACAGCAGTTATGCCTTCAAACATCTTCCTAACCTTCTTAGATTTTTCCTCCAAAATCAAGCAAAAATAGGCTGAGGGGAAAACAGTGATTTTGTAACCTCCTCGGCTCTTATTGGAAGAAGAAACAGTCTTGGCATATTGAATTACCATGGAGCACCCCCAAGAACTTCAAAGGAATATAGAGCTTTTCAGATTATTTTCTAACGAGTAGGAAGGAGCAGATGGGCATTTCCTTACAGACTTTAGTTAGCAGGTTTTTAAAATGGCAACATATCTGACTCTAGTAGAAAAAGAGTGCTCTGGGGCCAGATAATTTATTGCTATATGTATAATTATTGATACTCATTAATCAAACTATTGAAGTCAGCACTTCTAACTAAAATTGATGAAATTTATCTCTTATTAAAGCATTTTGAAAGTAATTATAATTTATAGATAAATAGACCAACCAGTTTTTAGAAAACAAATGCAACAACATAGCCTCAAGCACTTCAACAACCCAAAAAGTAACTCCTGGCTGCAGTGCAATTGTCCAGCCCTCCTTTATGTGAACACAAAATTGTGGTGGGAAGGTATATGTGGTCCAACGTTTGGAAATAATGAATTACAAACAATCTAATTATTTGCAAATAATTACTTTGGGGCAACAAGAATGGAATCTGTCTAAGCTCTGGTGAGATTTCAGGCTCTCTTGAAGTTATGAATTCTGACACCAACCAACGATTTCCACTTTCCAAGATATTAGTGCTTAATCAGTCCACAACCTTTACAATCCAAGATTTTGACAGATATCACGAGACTCTTTGAAGCCATATGCAGAGGTCTTCAGCCTCAGATGGTATGGTCATACTCTCCAAGGTGAAGACAAATCCATTCACAAGATTGCTCTTGATTTAGAAGTGCCTGGCCAGAGTCCAAAGGGACGACTGAAGCAATGCTGGCTGGACATGCTACAAAACGATCTGAAAACTGCTGGCATACACTCTGATCAGGAGCACGACTGGGTGAAATGGCACCAACAAACCAGTAAAGTAGACCCCGCCATCAAGCAGGACAAACAATGATAAAAAGAAGAAGTTATATGCCCCAAAGTTTTACCCTTGGCGTATCCATGGGTCAAAACCAAAATCCATAATTTTGGCCCTCAAAGCTGTCTGCAAACTATACATGAGGACAACCTATACGTAAGTATACTTGACATATATAAATCTGGAATCTATAGACAGGATTTCCACTCTTATTGACAATTATGTCAAATCATTAACATCCCAATAATATCAAAGAGAAATGACTTCCATTCCTAATATGCATGGACCCCTTGAGCACTTCATATAGATTCACTTGAAATTTTCTTATTTATTTGTTCATTAAATATTGAAGAAGTGTATTTATTTACCCCAAAATAGCTAGATATATGGGACACAATATGTTTAATATTTCCCTTGCCAAATGGCAAAAGAAAATTTGAAATCCCTATAAATCAATTTAAAGCTTTTTTTTCACTTCTATCAATGTCCTACTAAATAAAAAGTACAAGTAAAAGGAAACTTCCTTTGGAAAAAATGTTTGGATAAGCACACTTGCAGCAGGTCAAAGTAATAAAAAAGGCAATGGACTGGTCATTCCTTATGGCTTCTTTGACCTCTTAGAAAATTAACTACTCCCTCCAGAAATTGTTATTTTCCTAGCTATTGGGCACCAGACTTCTATGTCAGCTTCTCAGAACAGCAGGAGAATAAGCATTTTAAAATCCTTGTTTGGATTGCCAGCTGTCCCTAATTCCAGATCATTACAGATCTACAAAACATAATCAGTATCCCTTATTTCAAGACACTAAAGATTTGGAGTGTATCTCATTTTAAAACACTGATGTAGCAATCGCTTAATCTTCTAACTACTCAGTGGAGGGTTTTTTTCTTCAATTAATAGTATTAATTTCACAATGTGAAAATAAATGGATTCCTGAGCTCTAGTCTTCATCAATGAAGTCATTTCACAAAATAAACTGCTTGCCTTAATCTCGGGTGATACAGGCACATAAACAAGGGCAGTAGAAAGAGTAACGAAAAGGACATATATAAGCAGGAAACAAAAAGAAGACAAGTTCCACGGGCTAATTGGTGGTCAGTGGTTTATTCATTTAGGAAACCTAATGCATAAGTGCCCCTTGGACATCAGGCTGAATCTTGGTAGACAAGATCCCCCAATTTTAGGCCATGTCTATGCTACCTCTCAGTCCCGTTCTCAGACATCATTAGTGCCTAGCCCCCTTCCCACGCTAGATGATGATCTATTAGATGACTCCTTTCCTCTTACACCAGCGGAGATAGGCTCCTCCTTTAAACAATCAAGTATTGCTGGTGATTTCCTATCTTAGGACAGCTGACTATCCCCTTTAAAGCGCAACCTCAATCAGTCAACTCTCCAGGGGGAAGAGGGTTTCCACGGGCAGGGTCTCATTGAGGTGGTTTGGGGGAGAAGGAAGAACGGTCACTTTCGACCCAGGGAGAAGCGCAACAGAGTTTTTGCGACCCTGGAGAGGAATAGGTGTGGTAGTCTTCAGGACAGACCTCCCAGCCTTAAGATCCTGCTTTTGAACGCCAGATCCGTCAACGGTAAAACAGCTGTTATCCAGGATTTGATCCTGGATGAGGGGGCGGATCTGGCATGCATCACCGAGACGTGGTTGGACGAGCAGGGTGGTGTGAATCTCACCCAGCTGTGTCCACCAGGTTTCGGGGTGCATCAGCAGGCCAGGGCTGGGGGGCGGGGAGGAGGAGTCGCGGTGATCTTTCGGCAGTCCATCGCCCTGATCAGATGCGCCGTTCCGCAGTCTTCGAGGTTTGAATGTGTCTTCCTGAAGGTGGGAGCCCGAGACAGCTTGGGGATTCTGCTGGTGTACCGTCCACCCCGCGACCCAGCAGTCTCTCTGTCCGAGCTAGCAGAAGTGGTCTCCAATTCGGCCTTGGTCTCCCAACAACTCATAGTTTTGGGGGACTTTAACATTCATGCCGAGACCACTTTGACAGGTGCAGCTCAGGATTTCATGGTGGCCATGACGACCATGGGGCTGACTCAAGTTATATCTGGGCCCACACATCAGGCGGGACACACGCTGGACCTTGTTTTTATTGTGGATGGTGGGACAGTCAGAGTGGAAGAGCAAAATATTCTTCCATTGTCATGGTGTGACCATCATCTGATCTGTTTAAGTTTTGCCGTGGCTTCTAACCTCCGCAGGGGTGGTGGACCCATTAAGATGGTCCGCCCCAGGAGGCTGATGGATCCAGATGGACTCCTAAGGTCTCTTGGGGATCTTCCTGTGCTGGAGACTGGCGATCCTGTCGATGTCCTTGCTGATCGCTATAATAGTGAGCTGGCTAGGGCACTTGACACGATTGCTCCCGAACGTCCCCTCTCGCTTCGTAGAGTCTCGTCGACTCCTTGGTTCACTGAGGAGCTGGCTGTGATGAAGCGTGCGAGGAGGGGACTAGAGTGCATCTGGAGGAAATCTCAGGATGTGTCCGACCAAGCACGGGCTAAAGCCGCTATTAAGGCTTACTCCGTGGCTCTGCGAGCAGCCAGGAAAGCTTTCACGACTGCCCGCATAGCGTCTGCAGCCAAACAGGCCATCGGAGTTGTTCCGAGTTGTTGGGGAGCTCCTGCGGCCTCCTGAGACCCAGGGGCTTCCTGATGACTTGGCAACTCGGTGCAGCGATTTCGCGCACCATTTTGCAGGCAAAGTTGCTCAGATACGCCGTGAGTTGGACTCCAGCTTAACTGTAGTTCCAGCGGAGGTAACCGGGGTACCTGTCTGTGCGATCTTATGGGATTCTTTCTGGCTTGTCCTTCCTGATGACGTGGAGGGGATTCTTGGGTCTGTGAGGGCAGCCACCTGTGCTCTGGATCCTTGTCCTTCTTGGCTGGTGAAGCTGGCCAAAGATGGGTTGTTGGATTGGTTTGTGGCTATTATAAATGCCTCCCTGGTTCAGGGGTCAGTTCCATCCTGCTTTAAGCAGGCGGTAGTAAAACCGTTATTAAAAAAGACCTTATTAGACCCATCTGTATGTAACAACTACAGGCCAATCTCCAACCTCCCATTCCTGGGCAAGGTTCTGGAGCGGGTGGTTGCTACGCAGCTCCAGGAGTTCCTCGATGACACTGATTTTCTGGACTGCTCACAGTCTGGCTTCAGGCCTGGGCACAGCACCGAGACGGCCTTGGTCGCCTTGGTGGATGACCACCGCAGGGAGCTGGACAGGGGGAGTGTGACCTTGCTGGTTCTCTTGGACATCTCAGCGGCTTTCGATACCATCGACCATGGTATCCTTCTGGGGAGGCTCGCCGGGATGGGACTCGGTGGCACAGTTCTGCTGTGGCTTCAGTCCTTCCTGGAGGGTCGTTCCCAGATGGTGAAGCTGGGGGATACTTGCTCGGACCCCTGGCCATTGACCTGTGGGGTCCCGCAAGGGTCTATCCTATCCCCCATGCTATTTAACATCTACATGAAACCACTGGGAGAGGTCATCCGGAGCTTTGGAGGGTGTTGCCATCTCTACGCAGATGACACACAAATCCACTACTCGTTTCCATCTAACTCCAAGGAAGCCCCTCGGATGCTGAACCAGTGCCTGGCCGCTGTGGCGGACTGGATGAGGAGGAACAAGCTGAGGATCAATCCTGACAAGACAGAGGCCCTCCTGGTCAGTCGCTCGTCAGATCGGGGTATTGGGTGGCAACCTGTGCTGGACGGGGTTGCACTCCCCCTGAAATCACAGGTCCGCAGTTTGGGGGTCCTCCTGGATTCAGCGTTGACGCTTGAGGCTCAGGTGTCGGCGGTGGCCGGGAGGGCTTTCGCACAACTCAAACTTGTGCGCCAACTGCGACCATACCTCGTGAAGTCTGACTTGACCACGGTGGTCCATGCCCTAGTTACCTCTAGACTGGACTACTGTAATGCGCTCTACGTGGGGCTTCCCTTGAAGACAGCTCGGAAATTACAACTGGTCCAATGCTCGGCTGCCAGATTAATAACGGGGGCGAGTTACAGGGAGAGATCTACTCCCCTGTTTAAGGAGCTCCACTGGCTACCGTTCATTTTCCGATCCCAATTCAAGGTGCAGACCATCATATATAAAGCCCTAAACGGTTTGGGACCCACCTACCTTCGTGACCGTATCTCCTACCATAAACCTGCCCGATCTCTTCGATCGTCAGGGGAGGCCCTCCTGTCGCCACTGCCTGTATCCCAGACCCGCCTTGTGGGAACAAGGGAGAGGGCCTTTTCTGCTGTGGCCCCCCGTTTGTGGAACTCACTGCCCATTGAAATCAGGCAAGCCCCCACTCTTTTAGCCTTTAGGAAAGATTTAAAAACATGGCTCTTCCGGTGTGCTTTCGGAGAGTAACTGTTACACACTTTTTTGTTACTCCCCCCATCATCTATCCTCCAGACTGTTTGCTATCTTATGTCTCTGCTCCCCGTGGTTTTATTCTTATCTTTTTCTCACCCCAAGTTTTAACTGAGTGTTCATGCGGCCCGCCCTGTTATATTGCTTTTTTGATTTTGTGTTGTACTGTACATGATTATTTTTGTATTGTTGTAATTGTATTATGATATGTTGTTTTTATATTTTGCTATATTGTATTGTTCTGGGCATGGCCCCATGTAAGCCGCTCCGAGTCCCCGTTGGGGAGATGGTGGCGGGGTATAAATAAAGTCTTATTATTATTATTATTATTATTATTATTATTATTATTATTATTATTATTATAAGTATTTAATAGCCCAACATGTTGTAGAGCGTTGTCTACAACTATAGTGATTTCTGTTGGATGCCCCTAAAGAAGATGTTTCTTCAGATAGACCAAAATGCATTGGACTCCTTTTTATTTTCTACATACACAAGCATACATTCAATAGATGGGCCTTCCCCAGCCTAATGTCCTCCGAAAGATTTGAGCTTTGTTTGCCATGATCCCTCACCATTGACCACGATAGTTGAGTTGAAAAAGGGGACAGTTCAAGACATGTGTGGAGTACTATAAATTGGGAAAGGTCACATACACTGAGAGCTTGGGAATGTTGTCCTTTGAGCCAGCCATGATGACCAAGGCATACAGCACATTTTTGTTCAAAAAAGTATTTTCTGAGAACCGCCTAGATCATAATGAGCATTGGGACATATATGGGAAAGGCTGACTCAAAAGAATGTGGACACTGTGAAACATGTATATAAGCATCTTGAATCAGGAGTAAAAGCTAACTGGCAACCAGTGTGCAGTAATCATAAAACATGCTGAATATGCTCTACTTCTTAGAAGTGAAAAGATAAGACTGAGGCAAAGCATTTCTGCCTACCACTGATACTATTTCCAAAGCAGACAGGGCCCAGAAACATACATGGATTTCATATTTTCACTTGACAAGACATATATGCAGATATTTCAAAATCCAAAAAAAAGAAAAACCAACAAAAATACAACCTGTATAAAAATAATCTCCCATCCCAGAGATGATTTTTGATGCCTGCTCGGCTACCTGGGAATGGTTTTTAGGATCTCTCAAGGCTTATGCTTTTTTTTTCTTCTTGCAAAGGCTTTTAACACCAAAGTAAACACCAGCTGACAGAAACTGTCCTGAGTCTCCTGACTGAACTTTGTCGTATGGTTAAACTGCAAAAGATAGAAATGATGTTGCTTGCTAATCCCAAATCTCTTAAAGTTATGCCAAGTTAGTAGAAAGGGAACAATTTCTCTCCTGCCCATCCTTCTTAAAATATTAAGACCTATGGGAGTAAATCCCTCTGATTGATGGGGAGATCTGGAATGTAAGGCTGCTTTATGTACACGTAGGCTGAAGATAATTATATTCAATATTATTTACAAAGATAATTTCAGATTTTGGATTTTGCAGAAAAAATGTAAATAATGCAGGCTCTAAGGAACATTTTGCGAATGTTTGCATTCTTCCTAAGAAAATTTGTCTTAAACGTTGAGACACCGTATCAAAACAAATAACATCTACCATCATGTTGTAACTCACCTTGAGCGATGAGGAAAGGTGGGTAAGAAATAAAATTATTAGTATTATCATCATCATCATCACCACCATATGCTTTGGTCTTTTGTAAAAGTAAAGTACAATCCATTTTCCATTGTTTCTAAGGAAAAACTGTTTTCATACAAAATACTATCTTGCAACATATAGTGATTTTGTACAAAAAAAAATCACACACATCCCCAAATAGTCTGAAATGTGAAAAATCATCCAAACCGCACATAAAAATTTAGACTCCCCGTCAACCAGGAGGAAAGTTTTGAAATGTGTATTTCTCTTGTGAGAGAATAAAAGATGCAAAAATGTACATCCCTACACCCTTTGAAGGACTACAGTACAACATATATCGTAGCTATGTTCTAACAAAACTTTATGATCTATCCGCTTAAAAAACACAGTGAAGTCCTGAAAAATCACCAAAGGACCACATTTCATTCCACATTTCACATTCCACATTTCAGCTACCAGACACAGATCGACCACATCTATTAAAATGACCATATCCGTCCGATATTATAAGCCACCCTGCTTCTGGCTTATCTTTTTTGTCTATTTCTTCTATAATTTAGCATGTGTTATCTCTGCCTCTCTTTTCTTGTCATTCTTTTTCTCTCCCACAAATTAAATATCAGCCTGGTGTTGGCCATGTGGATAAAGTGATGCTAAGAAGAAAGTCTGTGGCTGAGAGGGGATTCGAGCTGCCTCAGTGAGAATCAATGACGCTTGGAAGACTCTGTCTAGCTCCTGGAACATTGAAAGAAACCAAGGCAGATCAGTGGCTGCTGAAAGAGAGAAAGAAAAAGCCTCAGGAGCAGAGCTGGAGGCAACTACTCTTGTGTTTTAATATGCTACTTTCCTACCTTTCTCCACTTACAGGAAGCTCTGGGTGACTTAAGAACAATTTGGAGGAATGCATGACTAATATTCAGCCAGGCTTCATTTATGCCAAAGCTCATCAGATACAGATTCATCAAGCAGGGATCAATGAATCAGTCTGTTTCTGAATCACATTAGTTTCACAAGGATTCAGTCCTATGTTCATTCTGTTCAAGATCAACATTGATTTGCAAATATGTTTTTTCAACTACACAGTACAATTTGGCTAAATAGTTGCTCTCAACACATACTAGTTCTGTGTAACTGTTTTAAAGTACTTGTTTTGTATGTAAATTTTGGAGTTGAGAACTACATTGTGAAATTCAAAGAAAACAACCACAAAAATTATCTTGGTCTTCTTTAAAATGAAGCCCCATAAAGTTCTTCCCCATCTCTACCATATAGTATTTCCACTGGCAAGGCGCAATCCTAAAGCCAGCCTACTAAAACACCCATCTACATGCATCTTATAAGCCATCAATGCCAATATTCTAATGTTCTAATATTCTAAGGCTAATATTCCCCACAAAGATACAAGGCTAGTCCACCTAGTCACTTGCCAAGCCAAATTAGAAAATTTCTGATAAGTCAATCTTTAACTCAGAGATGGAAAACTTGTGGATCTTCAGGTGTTTTTTAGACTGCAACTCCCATCATTTTTCACCACTGGCTATGCTGATTAAGGGTGATCACCTGGAAGGCCCCAAGCTGACTACTCTAAAATAAATGCTGATCTATAAGAACATGTACTTTTGTAAGTGTCCAGAGTCTTCCACTACAAATACACAGATCAAGATTTGCTAGAATTTAATAGCATTAAAGATAATATAAAAGTATATTAAATAAACAAACAAACAAATTAAGGGTGTCTGCTTCAACCATTCTTCTGACCAGGGGAGGGAACCAGCTGTGCTTCAGATGTTATACTTCAGCTCTTGTTTCTTCTACGTAGTGACTATGGCCAGAAATAGTGGTTGTACTCTAAAACATCTGGCCTTTATCAGTTGCTCATCTTTACTCTAAAACAATCTCATTCTAACATAATCTATGACCCTATTACACATATGTAATCCTTGGTCTATCTCTGATGGAGGACTGAATGATGCCCACGAATGATGGGGAAACAACAGGGTGTCGGACAGGTAATCTGACTTCCAGCTACACAGAATTCATGGTGATATAGCTATTTGCTACCACATGGCGTCAGTGTGAAAGGCAGCAAGGATTTATGTTGTTATTAAGGGGATTTATTTCTTTTTCATTTGGGGTTAATTGGGGGCTTGAAAATGTAAAGGGCTGATGGTGCTTGTCTGGAAATGCTATAGTGTAGCTATGAGCAGAACAAATGGATTGCATGCAGCTTTCTGCCAACATCACATTTAGTGCTGATTTTAGCAATACCGGTAATTCTGTAGAAGGAAATCTCCAAGGCTCTGGCAAGGACTATCTGCGTTGTCCAACTGTTGTTCCACTGCTATCTTGCTTTCTGCAGCTCTTCAGGATACTTTGAGCCAAAAGCTACAATTGTCTTCATCTTATTTCCTGACCCAAGATAATACTGGGCAAAGCCTGGAGGAGGCTGATTTTTAATGGGAATTACCCCACAGTAGGTATCAGGTAGGAACAAAATTTGGGAAATTACTTAAATGGACTACAACTCTCAGATTCCCCCAACTAGAATGTTTATGGACAGCTGTAGTTCACAAGGGATCCTTTGCCATGCTATTAGAAGTAAAAAAAATTGTGTCAGGAGTGACTTGAGAAACTGCAAGTTGATTCTGGTGTGATAGAAGCAAACACTTAAAGATCCAGTAGAGCACTCAAAGCATATGGGTAGTGATTTGACAAAAGTCTATGCACACATAATTATTTATTAAAATACAGTAGGGTCTCACTTATTCAACATTCGCTTATCCAACATCTTGATTATCCAACTCTGTCTGCCTCCCGTCCCAATCCACGGCTGTTTCTCTAGGCAGCAAAGATTGAACTTTTTATGGATTTAATTTCCAACAATGTTGCTACTGTAAGTTCATTTTATACAATTCTATCTTTATTTGGAGTCAAATTGTTAGTAGCCAAAAAATTTTAGTCAATGTTTTCAATATATTGCAATGTTTTGGTGCTAAATTCATAAATACAGTAATTACTACATAACTTTACTGTGTATTGAACTTCTTTTTCTGTAATTTTGTTGTAAAACATGATGTTTTGGGTGCTTAATTTTAAAATCATAGGGTAATTTGACGTTTAATAGGCCTTTCCTTAATCCCTCCTCGCTTATCCAACATTTTCGCTTATCCAACGTTCTGCTGGCCCATTTATGTTGGATAAGTGAGACTCTACTGTATTTGTTTGGTGCCTCTCAGTGATATACAACAGATAAAAACACTCTTTCCCAATCCCAAACAGTTTAAAACAATATGAGGACCTGAGTTTCCTCATCTGGCACTCAAGCTATGTTACAGCAACTCCTGCTTTATTGTCTGGGAGACTACATAGCCAATGCGGTGTAGTGGTTTTACCATCAAACTATGAAGCCCGACTCATCCATAGCTCTGTCATAACTCGCAACTCTTTCTGAATTATGTGTAGGATTTTGACTCCTGACCTTAAAACTCTGAAACAAAGTTCATGTACCATTGGCTGCTGTAATAGCAATGAACTTGTCAATTAACTCTGGATAATAATCAGAGATACTCTTCTTAGATCAATACTGTTTCAGGATGTGTAATACAATGCAACCTGACAAATTGTCTTTTACTTCCTGCCTGTAACCTTCTAACATGTTGACTGTCTCTCACTGACCTCTATGACTCTCTATGCTTCTGTATCTTATCCTATCTACTTATATGTCTTGAACTCTACTTTGCTGAATATCTGGGCTCATGAAGTCTGTTCAGCCTTCACTTTCATTGGTGGTCCAATTGCTTAACCTGCTGTCAATCAGATTAATATACTAAGAAAACAAGACCTAAAACTGGCATTGACCTGCTTATGTAGAATCTTAGAATCATAGAGTTAGAAGTGACCACAAAGGTCATCCAGTACAAGCGTCTATCATGCAGGAATACAAGTCAAATATAACTTCAGCAATTCACTCCAGAGCCACTTTTAAACCAGGCAATCATAATAAACTAAAAGTCACGAAGAGCAAATACTATCTGTGTCCAATTTCAAAAGACAGAAAACCATCTCAACTTGATGGTAGGATGATCTCTCCAGAACCATCCCCCTTTATAAGAGATTAAAAACAAAAACAAAAAACAAGTGTGTGGCATGCCAAAAGCTGGCACAGGTTGTGATGATCAATGGGATAGGCATTGTCCAATAGATTCTCTTTGATCATCACCTAATGGCATTGAAACTGGAACACAGAAAACAAAGCAGTAATTGAAAAGAAAACTTGGAGAAAGAACTTATTTTCACAATGACAAAACAGTCAAGATTAAGCACTGAGAAATGCAATATTTCCATAACAGGAGCATTAACATGAGAAAAGTCCCCTTCATGATTTCCATTAAATGGAGAACTGCGTAACAAAATGACATAGAACCAAGCACTGATTCCAAGCCAACAACAACAAAACCCCTTTAAGTCTATTCAGTGTTACCTAGAATCAGAGCTAGGAAACATGGCTTTTTTGGGCAACCACTCCGCAAATTTCCCAGGCAGCCAGGTACTACCTTTGCTTTTTGAATGGGGTGTCTGTTTCAGGTTATTGAAGTCCAAAAAGCTATTTTTCCAAACCCAGAATACATATATTGTTTTTCCTTGTTGGAGCCAACAAAGACCTGTTATTTCACCTACCCCTTTGCCTAGGTCTTCCCGAATCACCTGCTCAATCTCCTGCATGCTGCTCTGTGGAGCTTGACTGTGCAGCACCTTGAGCGTGCTGGTGTATTCTTCAGGCAACAGGTAGTCAAGAGCTCCCAGGTGCTGTCCAACTTTGATGAAGGTGCCCCGGTTGGCACAGCACAGGTCCCGAAGACGTTCTGCAGAACGCCAATGCACCTAGGGAGAGATTGAGAGTGAGTCACTGAAACACAGATGCTCAAGTTTCTCTAAAAAGTTCAAGAACCACTGTCTTCTATGACATAGTTCCACCTCTCCCAAGGCACTGAAATGCAGTTGTGAAGAAGTTGAGTTTCTTTGTAATACAGAAGGATCAATATAGTGAAATAATTAGAACACTAGAGTGGGATTTGGGACATCAAGATTGTGAAAGAAACATGTATGGAAAAAGCAGCTTCTTTTCCCCCTATCAAGCCATTTTCTGTCAAAGAATGTGGTACAGATGTGGCCTGACACCCACAGCATGTGCAGACTACAGGCAGTAGACAAAAGAGTGGCACCAAGACACTCCTCACACCCGTTGCATTCAACTTACAGAAGGCACGTAGACTAGTAAGATTATGGTGAAGAGTGCTTATTATCATCTTTGACAGATATGTCAACTTCAATCTTTCTTGGTATTGGAAGGCCTTAAAACGGTAGTACATATACTGGTAACCTTAAGGTTGGAGCTCTGTAATTTGGTGTAAATTGGGCTACCTCTATACCAAGTTCGGAAACTCTAATTAGTTCAAAATATGGGTGTCAGTTTGGTTACAAGTGCACCCAGAAGTAAGCAAAACACATCAATATTAATATCACTCCATTGGTTGCCAATTAGTTTTGGGGCAAAGTACAATGTATTGGTTGTTCCCTTTAAAACTCAGCCTAATTTGGTCCAGGTTATCTCCCGTACAATCCACCCGTATACTCAGGTCCTCTAGGGAACATTTACCTCAATCAGCCAGGACTAGACAGGCAACTACCACCCAGAGGACCTTTTCATCGGCAGCCCCTAGACTGTGTAATGACCTGCTGGAAGAAACATGCTGCCTGAATTTTAAAAAGCATTAAAAAAATCTATCCCTTCTGGCGGGCCTATCCAGTCGATATTAAACTATGAATTTTAAATTGACTTTTTTATATGTATGGATGATTTTAATGTGTGGCAATTTGTGTTTTAATCTTATGTTTATGTGTTTTTAATCTATGTGCTTTAAATGGGTTTATGTATTTTTAGTTATATATTGTATTTAATCTGGGTTGTACTCTGGCTTGAGCCTTGGGGAGAAACTGATAATTTTAAAATTTTGTTGTTGTTGTTGTTATTTTCAACACTAGAATGAGATAACTTTTTCCACCTCATCTGAGGGCAGTAGGCTAGCTTAAGGTACATAGGACAAGTTGTCCAAAATATACCATGCTCTCCTTCAAGAAAGGAGAACAGCGCATATATGTGTGTGTGTATGTATGTGTGTGTTTGTGTATATATATCTTATATTGGGAAATTACTGTCTTTACAAACTGTATAGCAATTACTGGAAACGATTAATAAATATAAAGATTAAGGGGGGAAAAGAAAGGAGAACAGCCAAAGGGATGTGCTGCCCCTTTATATCACTCAGCATTGATTTCCCTCTGCCTAGCAAAAGAGCCCGCTGTAATTAGAAATGTTGTAAGAGCACATCCAATCCCCCAACAATAAGAACAGTGCAGGTGTAACTTAAGAGAATACAAGTGTCTAGCAGAGATGTAGACGTACATAAAAGATATTAACTCCCAACTCCTTTACAAAGTGTGGTGCTGATGCTTATTCTATCCATGATGTCAACTAATGCAAGCTACCATTTTGAAACTTCGATGTGGGTCAGGCCAACAGCATGCAAATCAGCAGCTACCACTTCCCATAAATAACACTCTCACAATGGGTAGAAAGCGACTGTCAAGTGGAGGCAAAAGCATGAGCTCAGTAGACAAGTGGTATTCTATGCAACTCCTTGACTTGGCCATGTATTCTCTCTCTTTTGAATGCAAGTGATGTCAAGAAGGAAGGAAATCAGAGAGACTGGAAAAGAAAGGGTGCAGCTGGAGGGTGGGAAGAGGGAGGGTGGGAAGAGGGAGGGAGTGAGCCTGAGCAGCTGGGCAGTTTGTCACAGTACAGGGAGTTCAGCCCATTACAGGGAAACAGCTTTTATGCAGCTTGGATAATTGTCCTCCACACTGTCTCCAGCAGAGGAGAAAGGCGGGGGAGCTGCAACCAGCTAAAGCAGGAAGGGTCTATCTATAGCTCTCCAGAATTAAGCTACATTCCACGGGAAAGGAAAGGGAAGGAAAAAATCTGGGAAGAAAAAGAGGCACTTAACCCCGATATCCTCCCATTTTTTTTCTATTTTCATGTTGACAAAATTCCTGCTATGTAACAAAACGACCATGCAATAAGGACTACTAGGAAAACACAATTACATACTCACACATATACTACATATTAAGTGCATATGATTTGAACCAAGAGTGCAAAATACACTAGGATGGACTTTTATGTTGAGTCACTTCCTAAAATGCAAGCTCAAAGTATTTTTGTTTTGCTTTTTTACTTCCAGTTATTCTCTTGACAACCAATCACAAAAAGAAAATCAACTTCTACTATGGGTGTACGGAACATTTTTTTAGCTGGAGCCTTAAACTGAATGCCTGGGGCTAAGGGAATGAAGTAGCATCAGGCATTATTAAGAACTTTAGATATATTCACACTATAAGATTAAAGCTCTTCGATGCCACTTCAAATGCTATACCTCCATCCTATAGGATCCTGTGATTGGTGACTTGGTGAGATCCTTACAATTCTCTGCCAGATTGTTCTTGTTCAAGGGGGTGGATAAAAGAATGTTAAGCCTCTCACAAAACTACACATTTCAGGATTCCATAGGCAGCTGAAGTACTATGCATCTACTATAACTTTTCAGTCAAGTCTTGGACATTTCCCACTAACCATACAACAATCAGCTCAATTCTATATTACTTGCTTCATGCTACATAGTCACATTTTACCCGTCCCTGAAATAAAAGGAAGATTGTCGAATGAGGTGAACATGGAGTTTTTCACACAACTATTACCTAAATGGTTTTCACATGGTTTGAGCTTAGACTACGATTGGAATCCATTCTGCTAACTGACAAGGGCAAATAGACAAGCTAACCATTTGCTCTTGGCAGTTAGCAGAACCGTTTCCAGTTGAACTGTTGACTGTATACCACTGAGATCAGGTCAGACTGCAGGTTGAGTGAGTTATTGTCTTGACTTTTGTTTACCTGCTACACCAACAATATCTTTCTTAGGATGCTCACTTTGGGATTGAGCTAAATTTGGCATTTTTGAGTGAGCTCTTTGTAATGATATAGGACAAAAATGTCCTATCAAGATGATCTGATACTGCCTAGACAGGCAAGAAGCAACAAAAACAGTGTTTTTCCCCATATATATTTGAAGAAAAGATTGACGAAAAGAAATAGTGGGACCATTGTTCAGTAAGGAAGGTAAATTGCTAACGGATTATAATGAAAAGGCAGAACTGTTCAATATCTATTTCACTTCAGCCCCGCGCCGCCAAAAGAGGACTCTGTGCTTCCATACATGAGCAGAGAACTTTAGTAAGGAATCCAAGTTGCAAATCAAGACTGATAAGAGATTAGTCGGGAATCATCTAGTTAACTGAAATTAGTTCATATCTGAAGGACCAAATGAACTGCATTACAGAGTAGAGAAGGAATCTGCTGACATAATTACTGAATGAATTGTCATCATTTTTGAAAAATCTTGGAGAACAGGTGAAGTGCTAGAGGATAGGACTAAATATTTCTTTCTCAATTTCAAATATGTGGTCATTTAGGATCACTCATGGCAATTATTTGGCTCTGCAGACATTGTTAGACTGCAATTCCCACCATCCTTAGCCAGAAAAGCCACTGAGAATACAACTTGAGCCGTGAGAAAAGGCGGGTAAGAAATAAAATTATTATTATTATTACTACTACTACTACAACTACTACTATTACTACTACGACCCGGATAGTGCTCTGGAACCTATAACTCAGTTATAGATGGCTTCAGCATGTTGTTATGCACATTTTTCTTAAACAAGGGTTGGGAGAGGTGCTTTTTGACTACAGCTCCCATAGTCCCCAGGCCAACATAGCCAGTGAGAATTGTAGTGCTAAACAGATTAATCCAGAACTGTATCTGAACACCACTCAGCATCATCAGAGGACATTATTGTTCATGAGTCCAAATATACACAAAGAGTGAGACAACCAAATAAAATAAATCCTGTGTTATGTTTGTGACCACAAAATTATAAAGTATGCCCATGGTTGGTCAAATTCTTGAATACAATTCTCAGGCTCAACAGTTTTATGCATTATCATGCATAAAAGGCATTTTCATAAATTAAGCCTTTAACCACATAACCACACCAGGGCTCTCAAGTACTTCAATAACATATAAACAAGCTGAAACGATAATTAACAGAGCTATAAATCACCTCACTGAATATGATACGTGATGAACCCGCATGGCTTTTGCCAAAGGGTGGGAAAATCATTTCCTCCCCAATTTATTACAGTTTTAGACATTCAGCACAGAGGAGATATGTAATAGAACTTTTCAAATGTCATTTGATGAAGTCCATTACAAACTGATAGAAAATAATTATTACTGTATATGAAATGCAAAAACATGGCCATTGATCAATGCTGAGTAAACTTTTCCA
Source organism: Anolis carolinensis (assembly GCF_035594765.1). Taxonomy (NCBI): domain Eukaryota; kingdom Metazoa; phylum Chordata; class Lepidosauria; order Squamata; family Anolidae; genus Anolis; species Anolis carolinensis. The sequence goes on along the minus strand of NC_085841.1, from coordinate 332,134,031 downwards.
GTATTTTATTTCACGTTCAGTCCTACTCAATGGTCCAATTGTCGCCACCAAGTCTAAAACGAACTGTTATACTATCAGCATACTGAGGAGCAGAAATCCTACCACTCTATATCAGTGGTTCCCGACCTTGGATCCTCCAGGTGTTTTGGAGTTCAACCTCCAGAAATCCCAGTCATCTTACCAGCTATTAGGAATTGTGGGAACTGAAATTCAAAACATCTGGAGGACCAAATGTTAGGAACAACTGCTCTATATAAAGAAAACTTGCCCACCATAATCCCTCTTAAAATACTCCACTAATCTTTCAGCAAGAACTAACAAGAACTGAGCTGGCCCCATTTAAAACTTTGGATAAGGGTCACTCAATTTATTTATGTATTTATTTACATCCTTTATATACTGCCTTCCTCCCCTAGGGGACCCAAAGCGGTCTACAACATAATATATAAACAGTGAACATAGTGTTAAAAATTATCAAACCCATAGCATTTAAAACATCCCAAATAAAAACAGATTAAAACATTGCAAGTAAAAACAGTTAAAATCACACAAATCTGAAAGCATCAATCCAAGGTCAATCCAATGTCAGTTCTCCATTGCACATATGATTCAATATCTCTTATTCCTGTTGGTCCCACAACCAGGTTTTTAGTTTCTTCGTAAAGACCATGAGGGAAGGCACTGATCTGATGTCAATGGGGAGGGAGTTCCACAGCCTGGGAGCCACCACTGAGAAGGCCCTGTCTCTCGTGTCGTTCCCCCCTCCCAATCACGCCAGCAAAGGAGGAGGGATCGAGAGAAGGGCCTCCCCGGATGATCGTAGATTCCGGGCGGGCTTGTAGGGGGAGATACGTTTGGACAGATAAGATGGGCCAGAACCGTTTAGGGTTTTATAGGCCAAAGCCAGCACTTTGAATTATGCCCGGAAGCAGACTGGCAGCCAGCGGAACTGGTGTAACAGAGGAGTTGTACGCTCCTTGTACCCCGCCCCAGTTAGCAATCTGACAGCCATTTGTTGGAGTAATCTATCTGTAACCAGAGTGTGGACTACCGTGGCCAAGTCAGACTTCCCAAGGTATGGGCACAGCTGGCGCACAAGTTTAGTTGTGCAAAAGCTCCCCTGGTCACTGCTGAGACCAGGGGCTCCAGGTTTAGTGAAGAGTCTAGGATCTCTTCCAGACTGCGAACCTATGTCTTCAAGGGGAGTGAACTACATCCAATACAGGTTGTAACCCCACACCCTGTTCAGCCTTGCAACAGACCAGGAGTGCCTCTGTCTTGTCTTGATTCAATTTCAATTTGTTCACTCTTATCCAGTCAGTCACAGCGCTTCAGGACCTGCCATGTGGGTAGCTACCTGTCAAGCCAAATGGCTCAGATCCCATGTCAACTCATCAGTAAAAGCAAGAGAGCTGGAAGGAATCGTCTGAGAGGAGAGTGGTGGACTTTGGGACAGAAGTCTTCCCCTTTAAAGCTTCATTCTTCTGGGGCAACTGTCGTGCAGAGGAAATGACTTGCAACAATAACTTGGCAGCTGGGTACACTGCACTAAAGGACACTCTATTCTAGCAGACCTATCAAGATGTTTTTTAAATTACGTTTTTTTAAATATGTATTGGTTTTATGTGCTCTTTTAACTGGTGTTATTTGTCTTTTCTGTTGCTGTATTTTAATCTGTAATTGATAAAACCAAAAACACTCTATAGTCCTACAGATTTTCAGTTCTGAAATGTAGCATAAAAAGCCTTCAAATATAGATAATTTCTCCTTAAAAAATATTTTTGCCTTCTGAACACAGCACTATATTACTATTTTATGGACTGAAGAGACTATTTATTCAGTCTTGTTTCATATTGTATTACTGTTTTATCTTTGTTATATTGTGATTTGTATTATGTTGCTGTTTATTTTGTCCTTATGTTGTTTGGGCCTCTGCCCTATGTAAGCCACCCCGAGTCCCCGTGGGAAGATGGTGGCGGAGTATAAATAAAATTTTATTATTTTATTATTACATTTTGTGTGTGTGTGTATACATCTTCAAAAAAGCACACATATGCACACACACTTGCAACTGTTCGATCCAATGGTAAAGCACAACATTCTTTCCATATTTAAAAAAACCCTCTTTTCAGATTTTATAAAGTAACACAGAGAACCGAGTCTATAATATGACTATAAAAATATGCCTTAGCATTAGCGGATGTAGTGAGTATTTTGCCTGCCAAGCAATCTGTCAAGATGTTGGTCTGCTTACAGATATGGATGAGTAGAACAGGAATCAATGGGATACAGGCTGATTAAATCAACAGATCAAAGATTAGGACAATGATATCCATTAGCAAGGCCCCACACTGAAGTCAAAATAGCTCACCAAATGGCAGGATGGTCCAAGACATTTTGTTACCTAAGGTAGAATAGCAAAAGGTGCTTTCCTGCTGTGTCTCAGCCACAGTGTAGAAAGCACCCTAAAACATTCTAACTATGTTACTGTACGACATAGAAAATCCTACAGATACCCTTCTCTAGAAGTAAAAATATAATTATAGTTACAACAATCAATACAATACCTTGTTCTAAGGAAGGATCAAAACATCTTACAAATAAAATATTTTTTTAAAATATATACTATTAAACCAAACTTCTCCCTAAACAAATTACAATGGAAAATTTGTGTGATGGTGGTATTTAAATATTAGTTAATTTGCTGTCTCTTCATAACACCAAAACTCTGCTGCCTGGGTCTTTTGCCCAACTCTACCTAATAGTAGATACAAACATAGGAAACTGGATGTGCAGATGAAAACAAGAACTCATATTATTACTAGTTCTATGGTACTATTATTTAATAATCAGTGTGCATTAATGGCTTAGAATGAAAAGGAATAGATTGTCTGAAACACGGATATATTGTCATGGCTTGTCAGTACTGATATAGCACACCCTATGCACATAGTTTCTAATTGTCTCATATTTCTGCTTATTCCTGCCACCTGTATCCTAAAAAAGAGCATAGGTTTCAATTACATAAGCAGTTCCGTGGTTACTCCTTCCACATACTGACTGGGTGGAAGACAGATTGCCTAGTTGGTTCTTAACACCCTAATACTAAACTAGGTTCAGATTCAGCTCATAAACTCAGTTCCTTGTGATGAAAACGATAAGAATGTTCCATCATACTCTGCATTTGAGAACAATTATGAAAAGGGTCAGATAACAGCAATGATATAGAGCCAGGTCCTTTATTAAAACTGTAGTGAACACTGAGAAATTAGATGCCACCACTAGTGTCAAATGCAAAATATTGGAAAACATTAGTCATGTCTAAGACCGGCACCTGACGGACATAATATAATCATGGAGTTAATAGAAGCAGCGATTACTGGACTATCTTTACTATTAATCATTTGATAAAGGATGCTTTAATTTTTCAAAATACTTTACAAACTTAATTCCCATTCAACTTTATATCAAACTTCTACATCTTTAATATTCCCATTTAACAGATGTGATTAGTAGGCACTGTTTAGACTCCCAAAAGAAACTTGGAAAAGACACACACAAAAAATTACTGAGTAAACCTTGATGTTATTTTATAAGAGAAGTCTTAGTATGGATTACATTTTAAAGAGGAAGAAACAGAATAGGAAATTAATGGTCAGTTTACATGGTTTTGGTATTAAAGGTGACTACTGGGCAGGTGATTGGGAGAACAAAAATGATTTGTGAAGAGCTTAAAAGAATCTCTCCAGACTGGGAGAAAAAAAGTAAATGGAAAAAAAGAGAATCAGTGTAAACAATTGTGACATAGTGCACATTGAGGCAAAAAAAAATCCCACCCTAATTTAACATACTGGTATATACTTATGGCATCAGAGTTGGCAGAAAGGGATACTGAAGTTGTGATAGATAGCTCAGCCTTGTATTCATTGGCCCCACTCCTAATCTCCCCAAATCTTCCCAAAAACAGAACAGGGGGCACCTGAAATTCAAAACGAAAGCACAACAGCTTTGCACACTCCTACTAGACCTATTCTGAATCCACATGGTCTTTCACAACAAAGACATAGATTTCCAGACTGGAATAATGTGAACAGTTCTGATTACCACCGTTGAAAAAGATGCTTTATAGCCGGAAAGAGGGCATTTAAAAAGCAGCTGCAATGATCAAAGCAATTTCCTTACTTGGACTTCCCTTGATCACTGTGGTTGCAATGATCTTGATAAGCAATTGCCTTTCCAGGAAGGTTGTAACACCTGGAGATTGTTTCACTTTTTAAAAAAAGGAGAAAATAGGAAATATATAAACATTTGCATGTTGTGAAGAAAGCCAATAAGACAAATCTTTTCCATCTTTCTCTTAATATTAGAACTTAGGAACATTCAATGAAATTAAATGGGATGAGAGGCAGGAGAGACAGAAGAAGGAACTTCTTCACACAGCACAGGGTGACTCTGTGAAGCTTGCTACCACTAGATGCAGTTATGGCTGCTGATTTGGAGGACTTTAAAGGCGAATTTGATTGTTCATGAAAAATAGGACCATTATTAATCAAGATTCCTTCATATTCCAATATGTCTCTCTGTGTTTGATGGGAAGCACACTATAGCATTCAGTTGTACTCACATCTTACTGTCAGGCTTCCTATAGGTAACTGATGACCCACTCTCTAAACAGAATATTGGACTACAGAGAGTTTCTTATATCCTCATAAGAAGCAGCAATTGAGACATGGTAGCTTCACTATGTCTGGTAAGCGAATCTAGATTGGTTTCAGTTCAAGTCCTATCTAACACACTCACTAATGCATTAAGGATTAAGACAACATTGTTAAATGAAAAAAATGTTCCACTATGTTACTAGTTTAGATATTTATTTTATTTTATTCATTTGTTTAAAAGATATATTATCTTCCCATTCAGTTTCAAAAGTAAGTTCTAGGACATACGACAAGGTAAAATAAATAAACTTATAATAAAACATAGGATATCAATTGTTTAAAAAAGAGGTCTTTTTAAAAAATGAACTTAAACCATACTATAATGTTACAACATATAAAAAAACAATTAAACCTAGCATCTGAAAGAATACCATAGGTTAAAGGTCCTAAAATACAATATCCAAATCACAGAAATTTCAATATATAATGTCAATGCAAAGTAGGCTAGCCTTTTATTCGTCAGTCCCAACTAGAATAGCCCATTTAATTAATTGTTGAGTGATGAGTCAACATGTAGATAAATGTAAATGGAATGAGTAGATCTCAACTGATTTTAGGACCAAAAAATAATTTAAGCCATAATTTTAAGTGTAAAAATGTAGGCCAGCTACCGTTCCCCTCTGCCTTTCGTTTCACTGTCTTCTGTTCCCATGGGGCTGAGCCATTCCGAATGGACGGAACGGTAAAAAACCACGAAAGAAACAGATGAAACAGGATTCGGGTCCTACCCTAGTAACCAGTCATTCTTCTAAAAATGAGCAGGAGGCAGCATTATAAGATCACTTCCTCTTAAATAATGAAATAACTAGTAAAGAAATGCTGTTAAAAGGTAACATTAAAGGCTTTCAACATCCCAGTAGACAGAAACTTGTCCCTTTGCAGGTGAGAATACAATTGAGGAGGAAGAATGAAACTGACTGTTAAAGCAGCCCATGGCACAGTATCGTTTCCATTTGATGTTGTAAATATCAGTGCCCATTACCTGTGGTGCTTAGGCTTAGCAGCACATCTGATAGTTATCCAGTATCTGGGATTCACACTAAGGGCCAGATATGAGTTGGCTAGTTATATGCCATCACATAAAAGATAAACACAAGGTTCATTTCACCTATTTTTCATGGGGAACATTTCCTGATAGAAGAATTCCCAGGCTCTTTCTAAGGAATACTATTATTAAGTAGCAGAAGCAAGTGGCAAGACTATGTAAAATCTATCAATATACTGTAGATAAAACTCAAGATTAAGATAGATATATGTACAGCTCAAGAGTTATGAAATCTAAGAAAGAAGTTGACAAAGATCCATTTAATTGTAAACATTTTTACATAGTGCATTGTTAACTTGAATGGTTATAAATGCTCTAAGAAACCTTTTTCTTGGGTTGGAGCCCAAGTAAAACAATCACTAACACAGATACTAAATGTGTTTAGCAGGATGTAGACATAGAGGATATAAGAAAAGTGAATGCATTTGTGTCACATTTGGTGCAGAATAATATCATATATTGCTAAAAAGCAAATTTAGGTTTGACTACTTGCACACTCCTAACAGAAAGATGCAGTCAGCCACAGGTGTGTGTGTGTGTGTGTAGTTCATAAAGCTGATTGTGGCAGCAGCACAATTAAATAAGGGCTGCAAATGGGAAAGGAAACTTAATTTTTCACTGCAGGTGAAAAGACATTGTTTCGTTGCTACATCTCTCATTCGTGATGTAGTGGTATATTAATGGAGAAATAATAGTAGATTACTTTTGAAGAATTTTATGCATGAAAGAACTCCTACTACTTCCCAGAAGAGGATGAGACATGAAGTGGTTGTGGCTGACTCGCTACTGAGACTAAATGGGGTGTTTCAAGACTATTGTCCAAAACAGCATCACTTTAACCCATGTGGTAACATATGATACTGTAGGCCAGAGGTGTCAAACTCATTTTCAAAGAGCTGTTGAATCTATGAACAGAGGATCCATAGATACAGAAGTCCAACTATGATTTTTTTTTACATAGCTGTCATTGCTCTTTAGTTTTTACCTGATTTGGGTCCCCAGATGTTATTGAATGGCAACTCACATCACTTCTGATTATCTGCCATGTGGACTGGGGATAATTGGAGGGCCACATAAAATGACATGGTGGTCTGGATTCAGACTGTTTGACTGGATTCAGGCCTTGTTTGACACATGTGCTGTAGTCCCAGTTTATAGCTTATTGCAAGTGAACATGGGGTTATAATCAGAAAACTGAAGTACACAGATTGCTTTATCATCAGTCTTTCATGTTGAAGGTCTTGGCCTGGGAAAAGAGTAGAAGGTACTGCAAACGAATAACTGGGCATGATGATGGTATCACTGGAGGGAAATTGGCTTGTTGAAGTCTGAAAACAAAGAGTTGAACATAACAGATGTTGGTATGAGTATTTTGCTATGAATGAGTTCAAAGACATAGCTGTGTTAGTCTGGAATATCAGTCTGCAAATGGATCTTGCAGCACCTTTGAGAACAAAGTTGGTGAATTTTCGTAAACTAAGTCTACTTTTGATACAATAGGAGTAGTAATTGGGTGATATAACTACTCAAAAATAGCAAACAGGAAGGGAAGACTAACAACATTATAAGTGTACAGCTGTGAAGAGATCAATGTCTTGGAAAATGAAAAAGACATTGCAAGCCCAACATTATAGGAAAAGAAAATAGATGTCTCTCACACACACACACAAACACACATCTCCAAGTCAAACTGAAGACTTGGTTGATATCTTCTTACAAAAGACTATTAAACAAAAAAAGGAGAATGGCAGTAGAAAAGGAAAGGGCTGGGCAATGATAAAGACTCAGCTTGGTATCAATAGCAGGGAAAGTTTTGGAACAGATAATTTGACAGTTGAAACACACTTTGAAAAGAATGCTGTGATTACTAAAAGACAGCATCATTTTCTCAAAAAAACAAGCAATGCCAGTGACTCACAAGCTTAGTAGGTCAGAAAATGCTGTGAACATGATGTATACTAACTTTAATAAAGCTTCTTACAATGTACCCCATGAAACTCTTGCAAAGAAGCTTGCAGAAAAACAAATATAAGATGGTGGCACCTTGCTTGACAGCAATACTTTATTTATTTATTTATTTATTTATTTCATACATTTCTATCCCGTCCTTCTCACCCCCAGGGGGAGACTCTGGGCGGCCTCACAACCAGCAGTTTTAGAAACCAAGTCCTGTGAGGAACAGTTATTTGAACAAGAGAACATTGAGAGATCATGTGTGATCCATCTAATTCTCAAAAGGACTGTCATGGAGCAAGTTTTCTCCTGCTCCAAAGACTTGAATCAATTAATTCCATTTGAATCTGAACCATCGAACCAGAATCAATGAATTCAACTTATGAGAAAGGAAATTGCAATAAACCATTCTAAAGTCAAGAGCATTTCAACAGCTGAATGTACTGCTTCAGAAGATGGTGAAGATCTCCTTCATTGGGTGTTTTTAAGCAGAGGAGGATAGCTACCTCTCAGGGTTGCTTTTGCTGTTCATTCATGAAATAGTTGCACATTGGATTAAATGGCCCTTATACTCATTTTCATATCTCTATCTTTATAATTCAATAACTTGGGATATACATTTCAAAGAGACCAGGTCTACCACTCTTGGTACATTCATGCCAGTGCTCTAGTGCTTCTCAGTCATCCAATCTGCCCAGAAAGGTAGAAGGTTTTTCTGAAACTAGTTATCGGTAGTAGACTGAATAAAATCCCACATTATCTGCTTTGAACTGGAATACATGGCAGTGTGGACTCGGATAACTCAGTTCAAAGCAGATATTGTGGGATTTTCTGCCTTGATATTCTGAGTTATATGGCTGTGTGAAAGGGCCCAGAGTCTAAAAATATTGGTTATTTATAAGAAACAAATGGTTTTATTTTAAGAATGCATAAGTGAAAAAGGTACAATTAAAAGTACAGTATTATTCAAATAGTAATGTGATGTAAATTTTACTTGCATACAGTAATAATACTGGAACTTCTATTATATTTTCAAGCGACTAAAGTCATTAACATTTTTAACATATTGTCTGATGTTTATGGCAAGCTAACACCCTGGCCACTCCTCCACTGCTAGTTATATAATGTATGTATAAATGTGTGTGCATGCACACGCATGTACACTCAAAAACTGCTCATCTTCAGAACACTTTGAAACGTAGTAGAATAGCAAGGCATTTTTAAAGCAATGCTTTTTAAATTCTCGGTTACCAAATTGTTTCAAAAGGCTGAAATGGAATAGAGCAGGTTATGCACCATAATGGCATTATTAAAGGCAACTCATGCTTGAAAGCAAAGATTGAATTAAATATTCATGCGGTTTTGTGAGCCAATACTGAAGGAAGTTTCTTAAGCTAAGAAAACTGATTACACCGGAAGCCAACATTTAACTAATTAGGATATTCCCAGTACATATGCTTCTTACACATCTGTGTGCATGAGAAGATGGTTTAATTTTTCCATAAGATGTACTAACTGTCATGGGCTACTGACAAACTTCTTTCTACCTGATAAGAGCCATTTGTACAATTGCTTTTTCTGTAAAAATTTCCAATAGTGAATCTTCTGACAGTCCTCAAAATAATTAAGTACAATAGAGTCTCACTTATCCAACATAAATGGGCTGGCAGAACGCTGGATAAGCGAAAATATTGGATAATAAAGAGAGTTGAAGGAAAAGCCTTACGTTATGATTTTACAAATTAAGCACCAAAACATCATGTTTTACAACAAATCAACCAAAAAAGCAGTTCAATACATGGTAACGTTATGTAGTAATTACTGTATTTACGAATTTAGCACCAAAACATCACAATGTATTGAAAACATTGACTACAAAAACATTGGCTACTAACAAATTGGCTACAAATAAAGATAGAATTGCATAAAATGAACTTACAGTAACAACGCTGTCGGAAATTAAATCTGTAAAAAGTTCAGTCCTTACTGCCTAGAGAAACAGTCGTGGATCCGGGTGGAAGGCAGACTGTGTTGGATAATCCAGAACGTTGGATAAGTGAGACTCTACTCTACAGGATTTTGGTATGATATCAGGTATGGTAATATAAGAAAATGTTGAAAACAATGCATAATTTATGTTACATATGGGTTATATACTAGAGGTGTGTGAAATTTTGGAGGTCATTTAATATTTTGGGAGGTTTGGTGAGTCATAGTTACAAAACACCGGAATACGAACTGGGAAGTCAACATCTGAATCTTTCCAAAAAGAAACAGCCCTTCCGAAATCTTCCGAAATTTTTTTGGAAAGATTTGAAGATTCGAAGTGGGTTTTTTTCAATGTAACAAAATGGCCTGGGGTGAGAAGGAAGGAGAGGGATAAACGGAGCAGCTGCAAAGCTGGTCTTGCCCGCCCCCCAGTGAAAGACATGTGCTTAGAGATCCATTCTGTGTTTGTTAAAACTTAAAACTTAGAAAGTGATTTAAGATTACACTGCTCTTTCCCTAACACTTTGACTTGTATCCAAATAACTAGTACAACTTGTAAGATAGAAGATGTGTGATTCCTTATAACAAGAAGTAGCATCAACATCTGGAAGGATGATGTTCATCCATCACAGAGTATGCCCCAGTGCTGTGAATTAGCATCTCAAATAAATACATCAAGAAATACACAGATCATCTTCAGGAATAAGTAGCTATAGTCCACCTCAATGTACACTCAAACAGAGAACCTCAGACATATGCCTCAATCAAAAGTGCCAAGGAGCCCAAAGGAAGAGACTCAGTGGCCGTGCAAGACCTGCAGCAAAGTCCAGAGAGATCCTCCAGCCACCTTGCCATGTTCCTGTTCTCCCTTGCAGTTTGATGCACACGCAGCTGGTGCCGATTTCCTGGCTCGCGCTCCATCTTCATTTTGCTCCAAGCTCGGTCATTTGCGCTCTGATTATCTCTCATTACCAACGACCTTGCTGTAATGAGTTTTAATCTGCCTCGTATTAATTAGAAACATTTTCATTAGCCAGCTCGATTTGGGGTAAATAGCTAATAGAAGTGTCTGGGCTACGATTAGTTATCAATAGGGGTTGTTAAGGGGGAGGATCAAAATGTGCATAGAGAGCAGCTGTTCCCCATCTAAAAACCAACAAGACACAATAGGATTGTCGTACAAGGCCCCTTCAGAAAATTCTGGAAGCCAAGTGTTTAATTTTTTAAAAGAAAGAAATCAGAACATAATATGCTGGGACATTCTCCGTTACATGTTCCACTGAAATTAACAAGAAATCTTCATGTGCATGGTGCAGTCCATAGTAGACACATCAGTAGCTACTAAACAAGAGAACAATGTATAACCTCCAATACAGATCCAATATTTTTCCATATGATGTTGCTGGTGAGTGCAAGAGGGAAGGTACAGTTGCATTTGTATCATGCTGGCGGCCACCCCAAAGCAAATTAGTTGACTACTGTGCGAACAGAATGATGAACTAGATAGGTGTAGGTATATCTGATCCAGAATGGCACTTTTGATAATGCACCACTGTGTTTTCAAGAGACCCCCGTTAATTTCTATAAGGGTGACATGAGAAATTTTTAGATACATATTTTTCACAGAGTTATAAGATCTAGAAATTTTAAAATGCAATTTAAGCTAGATGATCTAAAACAGAAGTTACCCAAAGCGTGGACTAGTTGGAGTTTCACAGAATCATTGAGTTGGAAGAGACCTCATGGGCCATCCTGTCCAATCCCCTGCCAACCCCCTTAACCACCCTTATTTATTGGTACAAATAGCTTCATAGCATGAATTGGGGTCTTTGGATCATTAAAAGAGAACATTGTACTAAAAAGCAGTTGAGTGTTTGGATTACATCCTGCTTTTACATGTGCCATTTTTACTACACAGAGAACACAAGTCAAACTTTGTCTCATTGAACTTGGAATGGGGATAATGGAGCAGGCAGAGCTTCATTCTTAGAATAATTATGAGAGATTAGGCTATTAAGAATTACATGTAGTTGACCACTCTGGAAATTCTCAGCCATAAGTGTATTAAATGTCCAGAGAGAGCCTCCATTCACTTTGTAGGTCTTCACACTTCCCAAAGCTGTGGTTCTGCATAAGTTATATGTTTCTATATTCTAGATTTTTCCAAGCTCTACTTAGTTTTAGAATATTCTAAATTCTTTCAGACTTCTCAACCTTTGGCTTGATATAAGAACATAGGGACAGCCTTACTGGATGAGACAAGTGCCTACCTACTCCAACCTTCTGTTCACAGAGTCTCCAAGGAGAATCTCACCAACAGGTTATCAGGACAACTGCACCATCTGTCTTGCATTGCATAGCAAGTGATGTACAGAGGTACAGTACCTCCGGTACTAAATATGACATATAGCTATCCTAGTAGCAGCTGTTGGCCCAAATCTACCTTAATTTATCTAATCCTTTTTAAAGCTGTCCAATTTGGCAGCCATCACTACATCTAGAGGCAGTGAATTCCACAGTTTTGTTAAGTGATGTGTAAAGAAATGCTTCCTTTTATCTGCACTGAATCCCCCACTATTCAGTTTCATTGGGTGAACACAGATTCTAGTGTGATGAGATACATGATTTATACATCTCTATTTTGTCTTCCTTTACTTTTCATTTTTGTAAACTAAACACTGCAATCTGTCCTTATGGGGAAACTGTACTATTTTCCTTTTCTAAACATTTTCCGGTGATGCAATATCCTTTTTTCGTGCAATGGTCACAGCATACTAACTGTAGTCATACCATAGATTATTATGGGGGCAATATGATATAAGTTGGGAGTCCCTTATCCGGAATTCCAAAAATCAAAAGATTCCAAAATCTGAAATTGTCCATATGTGTGGCTGAGATTGCAATGCCTTTGCTTTCTGCTGGTTTATGTGAACAAACTTTGTTTCTTGAACAAAATTGTTAACAAATATGATGAATAAAATTATCTTCAGACTATGTGAATAAGGTATATATGAAACATAAATGAATTTAATATTTGGACTAGGGTCCCATTTACAAGATATCTCATTATGTATATGCAAAAATTCAGAAATCCTTTAAATCCCAAATCCAAAACATTTCAGGTCCCAAACTTTTTGAAAAAGGGATAACCTGTAACCTGTAACATCAGTTCTATTTATAATTTATATTCTAATTGTGATCAGAAAGGATTTTTTTACATCCCTTACATAGTGGGTCAACATTTGTATGACACTATCTACCACAGCCACCTGATCTCTTTTTTGGTTAGTCACAGGCAGCTGGTATTTTTTGCTCCAAAATGCATGACTTAACACTTTCTGTGCTGAAATTTCATTACCAGTTTAGTGTCCATTTCCTCCGTTTGGAGAGTCCTTTCGGGACTGATCACAATCTATTTTTCTTCTCAGCAACCTAAATAATTTAGTATCATCATAGACTGTGTTCGTAAAAATACTGTTCTGAAGAGCACGGTGTCTTAGGATAATAATTATTTACATTCACTGAATGGGATCGTTTGTATTTCTCCCTTTGCTTTCTTTATTGATTTTATATTTTAGTCAGTCCTGTAAAATTTTATTTATTTTATCACTGTGTTTGTGATAGTCATATTGTTTACCACTTCAATTCATTATTGTTACTGTTTTAATTCAACATATTTTATGTTTTCACTGTTTATAAAAATGCACCTGCTGGTAGGCAAGTCTCAAATCCACCCATCTTGAAAACAGATCCTAGAACTCTGTTATGTGTGTGAGCATGTGCATGGGTGTCTGTGCATGTTTTTTGCTGTAAAAGTCTGCACTATTTCTAAAATTTAATTTATATAAGAATATGCTATTAGAGCCAAGAGAACTATGATAGGGAAATGTTTACAATGGTATTCCTAACGCTTCCCTGCTGCCCTGTTTATGGAGATAATGGCTTTAGTAAATGAAGGAGTGAAAGAGAAAGAAGAGATTTACATTGTGAAAGAGGTTGTAAGGCAAAGGGGGGCACTACATTCCCTATCTTTAGAGCAGTGTTTTAATACTGCAAATTAAAAGTTGGTTGGCTAGCTGAAGCCAGAGAATGCTCACCAATGGCTTCTCTTCATCCTGGAGTGGGATACTACAGGTTTTTGTCCCAGACACAATGTGGTTGAATATCTTTATGAATCGCCTAGCTAATAGAACAAAGAGAGGGATGCTCATCAGATTTGCAGATGACACCAAATTGAGTGAAGCACATAATACCTCAGGGGACAGGAGCAGGATTCAAAATGCATTATGGACTTTATTATCACATGAAAGCCAGATCAGCACTGAAGTAGGTCTGTCTCCCTCTCCATGATAAACCCATCAATAGCTGCAGATGAAGCCACATTCCCATCACTTACGTGGTGTGATGGAGCCATTCTGCTTCTGTGCTGGCATGTTAGTAATGTCAGGGGTCAGGAATCTCCTCCTCTCCCACTATTCCGAAGATAGTATTTTTATTTCAAGTTTTAATTTATTTTTAAAATATAACATTATCTGGAATTGCAAAATTGCTTTAAAATTATCCTTAAAAGTTTAATGGAGCAACGGAAGTGTAGGACGGCAGAATTATAAGGTTATATGGGAATACATGGTTTGGGCCCAGGTCACCTACAGGATCGCCTTCTCCCATACAATTGACCCTGAACACTTCTGGGAGGTGGCTACCCGGCCTTTCAGGATCCAACTGGCAACCGTCACCCAAAGGACCTTTTCATTGGCCAGCTCAAGACTGTGGAACGACTTGCTGGTAGAGCCCTGACAGTTAAATGAGCTGTCGGAATTTAAAACACATTTGAAGACCTATCTCTTCTGGCAGGCCTACACAGCCAGTTTTAATCATGAATTTTAAACTTGTGTCTTTTTAATCTTTATTTTGTTTTTTTTATATTGTAATATGTATTTTGTAGAGATATGTTTTAATATGTATGTTTTATAGAATGTTTTTAGATGATTATGTATTTTTAGTGATGTTGTAACCCGCCTCGAGCCACAAGGAGAAGCGGGTAAGAAAAATTATTATTATTATTATTATTATTATTATTATTATTATTATTATTATTACTACAATCATGGTTTGCCAAATCAGCACAATTGCATGAATACAGAGACATGTGAAAATATGACTCTTACGGGGGGAAAGCTCACTGGACTTCTGGTAATCTTTCATTACAAAAAGAATCCTGATCTTACCAATAATGATAATTTAAAACATTTATTTTCACACACAACCTTTCCTTCTCCCTTGCCTTTTTGTAATAACCTTTCACAAATTTTATACCTGGATTTTCCTGAAGCTTAGCCTACCTACCATACATCACCTGGTATGCATGGGGCATTCCTTCAAAACCCATTAGCTTTATTGCTGTTCTCATCTCAGAAAGGCTTGGAACATTTGACCTCCCCTGTTCTCTAGATAGAAGATCTAAATGTCGTCATGAAAACAACCAACTGGTCCAAGCACAGCTAAAATTAATGGAGCTGAAAGGTTAGAGGATAGAACACAGTGTCATTTGAACAACCTCTCCAATTAAGCCCAACCCATGCACAATGAGGCAAAATGGTTTTCCAAAAATGGGATTATACTGCTTCAGTAGATAATGCTGATTGCCCAGTCCCGCAATCACCCAAATTGAAATTTGAACAAGTGCAGATCACATGGGAAGGTATTTAGAGGAGCTGCAGCAAATATCAAAGCAAGCATTTCAGGGAACTGAATACAATGACTGCAACTTTTGATTCAAGGCAACTGAAATGATTTGACAAAATGTCACTCAAATGACATGTTGCAGAGCAACACCATGGCACTCCTTCTTGGAAAGGAGCAAGTGGAGGGTGTCTGAGAAAACACAGGTTTACCATAAAACAAGAAACTCAAATTAAGCAGCCAGCAAAGTTAAATTTATCAAGAGCAGAATAAATGTAATGGTTATACAAACTTTACAAATGTGCTTGAATAATTTGGTCAAACAAATCACAGATTCATAGTGTTGAAAGAAACCATTAGGACCATCCAGTACAATCCTGTCATGAGAAGATACAATCAAAGCATTCCACCAGATAGCCCTCCAAACTCTGTTTAAAAACTTCCAAAAGAGAAGACTCCACCACATTTCAAAACTGAGTATACCACAGTCAAGAATTTCTTCCTAATGTTTAGGTGGAATTTCTTTTCTTGTAGGTTGAATCCATTGCTCTGTGTCATAGTCCCTGAAATAGCAGAAGACAAGCTGGATCCATCTTCAATATGACATCTTTTCAAATATTTAAACTTGACTACCATCTCAGCTATGAAGTTTCTCCTCTCCAAGTTAAACATTCAAAGGAGAGCAACATGAAATGATCAGGCAGCTGGAGGGATTGATCACTAAAGCTACCTAAGCTGCTTTGTGAAGAGCATAGAGCTTGGTATAGAACATGGACTATGTTCCAAGTAAGGTATGATCAAAGCAAAATAGAGTTGTACTATTGCTTTCATTCAGCCTATTAATGCTGCCTAGAATTGCATTGGACTCTTTAGCTGCTGCACCACACAATGAACTCATATTGAGCTTGTAGTCTACTAAGTCTTCTAGATCCTTTTCACATGGATCCAACCACCATTTAGCAACAGCAGAAGTTTACTAGAAATAGTACTGCAGATTCGAGAATGAATTCCCTACTCTAGCTGAAAAATAGTACCAGTACTTTCTGCAATGAATATGACTTTTTAAGTTTTCCAACTTAAAAGACAGATGCATTGAATAAGTACCGAGAAAAGGATGGAGAAGAGGGACAGGAGATTCAGGGTTCTATTTGCTGCATCAGAAACTAGAAGAATCAAGTTAACTGTGGGCACAATCCCATTTCATATAGCTGTAAGAGAAAATTAATGAAGTCACTTGGCATTTAATCCTCAACGGCTTTCTTCTGTGTTTGTCGTAAAATAGGTTCTCATCACACTCCAAAAGAATCCCTTCCTATTTGCATGCAATTCACACTTGAGCTGGGTCTTAGCAAAAACAAAGCAAGGAGCCTGAGTGTTGACCCTCAGACTAAAGGGTAAATTAGAACCAATGTTCCAGTCTCTCCTTGCTTGCTTGAGATCACAAGCATTCATGGAATCTCTGTATTACACTGAGAGCTTTTAATTCCACTTTACTGATCGATCCCCCCAGCTGCCTGATCATTTCATGTTGCTCTCCTTTGAATGTCCTCCTATTTGTCAGTATTTTTGGCGGTGTTTAATATGCTAATGAAGGAAAAGGGAGAAACGGGATGGATTGCAGTGCCTCAATGAACACAGATGTCTAATCAACAAAAAACTGGCTTTACCTAGCCTTCTGAAAGACATCATTCTTGAGCATCTGGACAGTTTAAAGATTCTCAGCATTGCTTTTCAACATGTATGAAAACAGACTTCCTTTAAAGGATTCTCGCTTTGACCTAGAGCACCAAATATGGTAAATATATAGATATGAAGAGAAGAAAAAAGGAGATGATTTCCCCCCTGCAGCTGGATGTTACATCCGGAGGGAAAGCACAAGAATTCAAGATACATACCTATGGCTCTGAATCGAAAGACTATTCTGAGGCCTACCAACGGTGCATTAGTACATTTTATAATGCACCATGACACTCTTGATACTCTTACAGTTCTTATAAAAGAGAACAAAAATGGAGTCCCTTTGCTATCAGCAATGAATGGAGGTCTCTAGTCAGAGCAAATGTTGCTGCCTTCGTTGTTGAAGCTCCTGGCATTTTGTTAGAAATGAATAGGCTATAGACAGAGGTTTAAATATCTCAATGAATTAATTTATAGAGATGCGTGCTTGAGAGAAATCAGCTATATACAGCGCTCTTTACAAATGCAGGTCCATATGGATTATGTGACAGTGCTGTATGCTTAAAGACCGCATAGTCACTAATCCTGTTGGGGACCCCTTCCTTCAGCAATCAATAGCTACCCAAACCTAATTGCTATGCTAATAATGGTTTTCTTAAAAGTAAATGTATGTGTTAATGTGAGTTACTGTCTTTTCTGGATCTACATGTACTGCCAGCTAGCACGCTAAAGGACCAAATGCTCTATTACATCACATGTTAACACGAATAATGGAAGAACTAGCATAATTTAGGAAGATTATTCTTTCTGGTATCCATTAAAGAAGTAGTAGTGAGGTTAGCAAACATGTCCCTATTCCTTTCAAAATCTAAAAAGTGAGAAATTGCCAATTTCCTTCCCAGTGCTAACTGTACGTTATCTACACTTAAGAGTTGATGTAGTTTAATACCAATTCAACTTCCACGGTTCAGTGCTATGAAATCATGGGAGTCTTGGGTTTACAAGGTCTTTAGCTTTCTCTGCCAAAGAGTGCTGGTGCCTCATCAAGCTGGAGATAGCTTAAGAAAGGAGAATCTTCAAGGAGCTCAACAGAAATGGCCTTGTGGATGCTACCAAAGTCAGTTCTCCATATTCACTAGAGTTAGAAGTTCAGTACCCTCCTGAAAGTGGAAATAATAAAACACTTTTTTAAACCTGTAAGAACATCTCTCGGGGGTTCTCTAGATCCTCCACTGTGATTCTATGGTCAAGCTTCTAACAGAAGTTGATCACAAAGTCACAGGAGAGGTCCAACACATGCTTAGAGAAGTGTTCTCTCTACAAATCTCTGGCAGCCTCATCACACTAGAGCATGGATCCACTTTAAATTCGGTTTCTGCCTCCTGCTGCTTTCTGGGATTTGTAGTTTAGTGAAGCCTAGGACCTCCCTAGCTAGGCAGTTTAAAGGCCCCTCCTTAAACTACAAGCCCCAGAATTCTGCCGAAGCACAAACTGGATTTAAAGTGAATCCATGCTCTAGTGTGATGAGGTTCTAGGTCGTGTGTATCTTCGTGTTTGGACCTTGGCTTTGGAACTTTGGATTATGCTTAAACTTGGATGATTTGGTGAGGACCTTTGGAATGAACTATTGACTACAACTTTTGGAATACCCTTGCATCATTTGCTGTCTTAATCAGCATTGGCTTTGATCCCGGACTGGCTGACAACGAGAATAGTGAGTGGCTGTTTATATTTAGAGATGCTATGCAGGGCTACAAGAAAGAGGGAGGAAGAGAGAGGGGGAAAGAAAGGGAAGAAAAAAGTGAGAATTCAAGATTCAGAAAACGTGGTTTAGTGGTTTGAACCTCAGACCATGGCTCTGAACCCACTGGGTGACTTTAGGCAAATCACTCTCTCTCAGGCTCAGAGGAAGATAAAGGCAAATCCCCTTTGAATAAATCTTAACCAGAAAACTCTGTGATAGGGCCACCTTAGGGCAAGCATAGGCAAACTTGGGCCCTTCAGGTGTTTTGGACTTCAGCTTAAGTGGCTGAGGGGGGAAAGGAAGGGGCCTAAGGCTGTTAGGAATTGTGGGAGTTGAAGTCCTAAACACCTGGAGGGCCCAAGCTTGCCCATGCCTCCTTTAGGGTCACCCTAAGTCTGAAACAACTTGAAGACACACAACAACAACAACAACAACAACAACAACAACCCTAATTAATAATTAATTATACCTTACTTGGAAAGTGAGGTACTAAAAACTTATTTGCGGCACTATGAGGCTTAGCCTGTTTTAATTTCAGCCCCTTACTAGTACATTACTACTGAAATATTTTGCAGGCCTGCCCTAGGTCCTTCAGTGCAATTGTATGGTCACTTCTCGTGCAGGAGGACCTAGGAATTTCTTGACATAACATATTTCTTAAACATGTAAATAAGCAAATCTGCAAAAGTGAAACCGGCAAATGTGGAACATCAATTGTACTTCCCCCAATATTTTTCAATTGAAATATTTTTCTCATATTGTCTGGTGGCCTCTTATCTGTCCTCTGAAATATGTTATGCTCTTAAAATTGTGCTAGTCAGAAAAAAGAGGATGGGAGAAAGAGAAATGTATGCATGCAGATTAGTAAACAAACATCTGCAAAAGAAGGCTCGCTCATACAATCCTTTTGAATAAAATGATACTGATTTGCACTGGGAAGACTCAGTTCATAGTCACACTGGACCCAAAATGTGAGCTATTCTTGGAGTATGTTGATGTACTATTGTCGTCCTAGTGTGCATAAATATTAAATAACATACCTTCGACCAGGAAAGTTTGATATATACAGTGGACTCAGTTAACCAGAACCTATGGGGATTGGTAGGTGCCAGATAAATGTAGTTTCCAGTTGCTTGAGAACTACTATTCAAAATAGGCCTAATACTATGCCCCATACTGTATCATACCATAAACTCTTTACTGACTTGATATTAATATTGAAATACAGTAATTAAAAGTAAATAAAGGTAAACTTAATGTAACAGTTTTACTGATTATAAAAACAACTTTGTGAATACAGTATTTCTTCGGTTTCTTGCCAATTGCTTGAGAGTTCTAGTTGCTTGCGTTCTGGTTAACTGAGAGTCTACTATATGTGTGTGTGTGTATATATATATATGCATGTGTGTACTACATTAAGTATGTAAAATTCCCACCACGCAGCAAGCCAGAAATTACAGAAGACTGGAAGAAACCTTGTCTGTCAGCTCATTAATCTGCCATAACAAGAATCTTTATAATTAATTTGTCCCCAGCCATTTCCTTGCAATGGCAGCAAGAAAATCTTTCAGGAATGGCAATTACCTCTGGTGTCAAAATGATGAGGAAAACAAATGTTCAACCATCAACAAAAATATCAACACCTTCCACACTCCCCTTTCCCTATCATGGGTGACAGAGCTCCACACTGGAATTATTATGCAATTAATTACGGGCATGTTGTGATAGAATGTACATCTTCCATCTGAAGATAAAACTTTTTTTCCTCTACAACAGTCCAGGTGGAAGGGGGCATCTGTCGTTGGTGCAGGAGGGGGCTCAACAACACATTGCTCTTCTTTAATTAACCACACATATGTCTCACAATTCACAAACAGTCAACAGTTTATTTATATATTTGAGAAACTTTCATTAATGGCACATATGTTCCACAATCATTCTATTAAAATAGAGTAAAGAAAATAAGGGTGGGTTCATACTACAGGGCAAAGAAGTGGGCTTGAGTTTATATCCCACAAAACACTGTATTTCAGAAAATATTGTCCATTATTAAGCCAAGCCATGTCATTGTCATCTGATTTATTCAAAAAGGACAAGTCTACAGCAAATCTTAAATGGAGGATGATCTGCAACAGAATGTAATTAAAATGTGAAAATGGAAATAACGTGTTTTCAATGTCTTTAATGTATTTTTATTTTTACTTTATTTGTAGTTGTTTTTTTAAGAAGGTAGAGTTACAGGGGTGGGGGAGTTTGTGAGGAGTGGGTTTTAAGATGTATTTTATAAGAATCTAATAAAAATTGAATGCGAAAATACAGAGTTTGCACTTACCCACAGTTTCATTTTATCCTGGAACAATATCACTGCAGACACAGGTATTATACTGAGTGGCTATTTTAATTTTCATAAAAGGTGCAGCATCAACATTTCAACTCTTTGCTTCCTAGTAGCATCAGTTTCCGTAGCATAATTATCACATCAATTCTCTACCCATTCAAAACATATATATCTTATTTAAATTCTGTACCTGGCCCACAATCAAAACAGATGCTGTTCTGGAAGCTTTTATGGTGAATACTTTTGGATATTGATCGTGGTTTGTTGCAGTTATCTATTTTTGCTTGCAACTGCCTGATCGTATTTTGAAGGATGAAATGTTGTTTGCAGGGAGGAAGAGGAGCAGATTGTTTACCATTGTTCCACTTATGCCAAATGACACACACACACACCCAATTCAGGCACAGGGAGATAGCCAAAAATGTTGACTTTGGACTTATCTTTGGTAGAGAGCAGCTCTTCACCAAAATGCAGGCATAAACACACCCTTCTCCAAGGAAACGGTGGTTTTAAGTTCCTAACCCTTGCCATTTTGTTTCAAGAGTTCTCATATCACATCACCTGGTTCACAAGAAAGCCAAGATGGTGTAGTGGTTTGAGGCTTGCTTGGGCTACTACTTTGGAGATCATGGTTCAAATCACCACTCAGTCATAGAAACCCACTGAGTGAACTAGTCAACTTGGGCAAGTCACAAACTCTTAGCCATAGTGCAAAGTAAACAAACCTTTGGAAGAAAATGCTGTTCACCATAAGTCAGAAGGGTGAAGGCATACAACAACAACTTAGTTCACGAGCACATTTAATGAATAGTATGCTTCAGACATAGTTTGTCATAGTTTATAAGCAGACTTCCCAAGATACCCAATCTAATTTTATTCAAACATAGTTATTTAGACTTACTATTTGAAGTATACAATCAACACACACTAGCAGGGGTGGTTCACTCCCCAGGCCAACTAGGCATTTGCCAGTGGCGCCATCTTGTTGGGGACACCGTTCAGGCAAATCCTGGTTCCAGAAGGAAGGCCTCACCAGGAAGGCATTCCACGCTTCTCTCCTCAGCAAAGTGCCCAGGAACGTCTTCCTGGCGAGAAGGAAAACGTTCCTGGGCACTTTGCTGAGGAGAGAAGCGGGTGCCACTTTTCTCCTCAGCAAAACGCCCAGGAACATCTTCCTTCCCGCCCCGTGCAGCCCTGTTGGATTATAGTTGTATGTGTATGAAATGTAAATCAAGTGTTTTTCTGCTGTTGAGCAAGAGTGTGTGTTTCAGCAATGAAACAGTTAACAGCAGGCTAGTTAGACTGACAGCCTGCTATGACCTATCAGGCATGGTTTCCGGTTTTGGAGGTCGGGAACTTCCTTCGGACTGAGGAATGTGTTTCTTATCTCTGTGTATGTTGTGCTGTGCTTGCCGAGTGAAGAGGCTATAGAGAAATGTCAGCTCAGAGCAATGGCTTTTACTATGCTTTGTAAATATGTGTCGCACCTCAGGCTAAGTTCACCTTGCTAGGATACCCAGTCAACACACAATAGTCTTTTAAAGTCTTTATTAAAGCAAAGCAATATAGATGAAGCAAGCAATCAATGATAATTCCAAGTTATAAAGGAAATGTCCAAAGGTAGCAGGGAATCAATAATGCATAAATGTCCAACAGTTCAAAAGGCAAGGTTCATTGATTCAAAGGCAAAATAATAGCAATAATCCATGAGGCACAGAGTTAGTCCAAGAAATCCCAAGCATAAGATCTTAATCCATAGAATCCAAAAACATGAAGTTCAGAGCACAAAGTCTTAGTCCACAGGATCCAAAAGGCAAGTTCCAAAAGCAAAAAACAGGGTCCAAGAATGCAGGAAATCCCAGGGGCAAAGTATAGTCCTTAGAAAGCACAGCACCAGGATGAAGCGATGAATTTGCTCTGACAAAGGGCATGGTCCGAACAAGCTGCTTTTAAAAGCAACCTAAGAAGGCGTTTCTTTTGCCACAGCTTGAATCTTTCGAAAGCTGACTTTTGCGCACCAAACGAGCGCTTCTGCGGAGCTCAGAGCCCCGCCAAGACAAACGGTCTTGCCTGGACAGCTCAGGGTCACTGTTATCTCGCACCTGGTCTTCAGTTTCCCCGGATCCGTCATTAATTGTTAGTTCTCCAGTTACCTCCTAATTATTTCTCATAACTGCCGAATCCTCCTCAAAAACTCCCAAAGGAAGAATGTCAGCTTGACCGGTATCTGACTCTTCTGGAGCCAACAGGTCATCTTGCTGAAAGTGAAACTGCATGTCTTTAACAGGAGGCTCAGACTGCTGCAAAATCCCTAAACCAGAATCCTCTTCTGTTCCATCTTGGAAACCAAAATCCCCTTCAGTGTCATCATCTTGAACGTGACCATGGCCAGCCTGTGGCTGGGATACAACAATATGTTTATAGATATTGAAATAAATGTTTGGACTTCAGACTACTAATGTGTTTGAGTCTGACATTGAACAGAGGAGTTGGTGTGGCAGATGATTGCAACCAATTCATCAGGGTGCTGGAGCAGATGATTGATAGAGTTTGAAAATACCCAGCATGCACCCTGAACCCCACGCTGTCAGGCCCCACCTTCCACCTCGCACGGCCCCGCCTCTTGGGGGGGGCGCCAAAATTCTGTTTGCCTACTCCAGAATATTACCTAAGGACGGCTCTGCACACAAGTTATTTTGACTTTAGTCCCATTACAAAATGTATGCCCATATAATGGGACAAGTCACAAACTCTCAGGGTGCATCAACAGTATAAAATTAATAAAGTTTGACAGCACTTTAACTGCCATGGCTCAATGCTATGAAATAATGGAAGTTGTAGTTTGGTGATGCTCCAGCATTCTTTGACAGAAAAGTGTTTGTTTTGACCTTTAAAGAGCCCTAATTGGTTTGGGTCCAGGTGACCTTACAGGATCGCCTTCTCCTTTAGGACACGTAAGTCCTCTGGGGGATGCTTACTCCAACCAGCCAGAACCCAACTGACAACCGTCACCCAAGGGAACTTTTCATTGGCTGCACCAAGACTGTGGAGTGAGCTGCCAAAAGAGCTCCAATAACTAAATGAGATGTCGGAATTTAAAACGTAATTGAAGATCCATCTCTTCTGGCAGGCCTACTCAGTCAACTTGCAATCATGAGTTTTGATTTACATTCGATTGCTACTATATCTCAATTCTGTATCTGTATTTGGTGCAAGTTTTAAATACTTTTGTGTTTTATCTATGTAACTTATAGTATATATTTTGTGTCCATATGTTTTTGACTTCATTGTTCCCAGCCTCAAGCCATCAGGAGAGGCGGGTAATAAATTACATTTATTATTATTGACACAAAGACAGAGTATGACACAACAAATGAGATATATATGCTGGATTTCATATCACAAAATCACAAGTCGAACACTTCCCAGGCATTTAGGACTGTGTGATGTTTTTTTATTATTATTATTATTATTATTATTATTATTATTATTATTATTATCATTATTATTATTATTATTATTATTATTATTATTATTATTATTTTAAGGCATTTTAGACACATTGTAAGGCGTGATTTTTTCTTCTAAAGGTAATGAAAAGCAACAAGTTACACAGCACATGATGCAAAGATACACAGATAATGAGTGAAACAGTGAATTAAATTAAAGCCAGTTAATTAAATTAAAGCATTTCATTCCTGCTAGTGATTCTAAAATGAATAACAGGAATGAAATGCTTTTGCAAAAGTAACATCCCACATACAAAGGTTTATTCCGCATGTGCCAGCAGCTGTATGCAAACAGCTGACTAGACATGAAATGTTGTTTACTTTCCCCTCCTTAGTTATCACCAACCAAATGTCCCACAAAGCGGCACAAATGTATTTATTCGCATTACTATTTCTAGGGTACCAGAAGGTCTTTAAAGCAGCTAATGTACAAATCAGCCCCAATTGTTGTGTGCATCACCCTTAAGATCCTTCCCTAATTTGGAAAAGCATCTACAAGCCAATACCAATTTTGGTTATCCCCTTGGCACTGACAGAGCAGGGTAAAAATGAAGACGTTGGCTTGACAGGTAAGCTAATTGTGTGTTAGCCTCCGGCATATTCCTTCATCAGATACACTTTAGGGAGATTTTGATAAGGTCACTGGTTTAGCTGAGAAAGCCTGCAGGATTTATGCTAAGTCTACTCCTCAGTCTTTGCAAAAATCCTTTACATGATCCAGTGGCTACCTTGTCACAACAGGTATCAGACCGGCAATTCAATTTCTCCCTTCCTAAGCAAAGCTAAGGCAAAACCATTTCTTTTCTGCTCTCATTCGATTCTAATCCATTCACTGGGGATTTTCTTACTCAAAAAACCTGCTGAGCATGAGTAAGTATCTCAAAATGAAACTGCGGGTTTCATGCTAGCATGTTGCTCTTTTAAGTACAAGCTTTATTCCTTGCTCAGAGCAATGCTACAAAGCAAGCTGGGTCCATTGCACAGACGGAAAGCCAAAGATCTTATTCTTAGAGTAACACATTGGATTTCAGCCAATGAGAATATTGCTCATTACCTATTCATACTGCTTATTTATCAGTGTGATTATCACGATTCCCTATAAACCACTGCTTCTTAAACTCTGGATCTGACCCCAAATGGGGTTCCATTAACTCAGGGGGTCTCCAAACTAAGGCCCAGAGGACAAATCTGATCCCACGAGGTCATTTACCCGGTCCCTGCTCTACACGCCACCATCATTTGTGCCTTGTTGCTACCGCCACCCTCTTCTTCCTCCATAACTCTCCTTTCTTCGCTCCTCTATTTCCTCCCCAAATGGAGGGAATCCTTTCTACCCCATTCTTGCTTCCTCCAAGACAGAGAGATGGAGGAAGGGAAAAAGAAAGAAAAGGAGGTAGGAAAAAGAGAGTGAAGGGGGGAAATAGAAAAGCTACCTTCGACGGAGGTGAACAGTTGATTGAGTCCCCACCTGTTCCTATAGCAGTCTTTTGTTCCTTATCACGGATGGCCATGATTAGCTCTCCTAATTCGCTGCACAATTGAAATTACCTCTCCACCAAGACTATGGACTGAAGCGTCATGTTATCACCTCTTTTAATAGCCATGTTTTTACTCTGTTGAAGCTGTGTTATTGATCTACTGTGATTGTTATGTATTTTATATTGTTGTATTTTATACTGTGTATTTTATATTGTGTATTTTATACTATTGTGATTGTTATGTATTTTATATTGTTGTATTTTATATTGTGTATTTTATACTGTTGTATTTTATTGTATGTTGTTGGACTTGGTCCCATGTGAGTCACCCCGAGTCCCTGCGGGGAGATGGGGTGAGATATAAAAATAAAATTATTATTATTTTATTGTATGACACAGCAAACAAGATAGACATGCTGGATTTCATTTCACAAAATCACAAGTCGAACACTTTCCAAGTGTCTAGGACTGTGTGATGTATTTTCAGATGATGCGCGCAGATCCCAGTAGGGTGGCCTTTTGCAGTTGGCAGATCGTAATTTTGTCAATGTCTATTGTTTCCAAATGCCGGCTGAGATCTTTTGGCACGGCACCCAATGTGCCCATCACCACCACTGAGGAGTGGAACTAAGTGCAACTAACCCATTAGCATTATGGAGAATCAAACCAAAATGAAGTCTATACTGGCTCGGTCGTCGCCCAGGATAAAAAGGACCGCGGTGGATGCTGCTGATTCTGGACATCCATCGACAAGTGAAATACGGAATCAAAATACAAATGAACAGTCACAGAAGCAGCAGAAATATACAATGCCAGAAAACCGCAAAACTCATTATTATTATTATTATTATTATTACTATTATTATTATTACTATTACTATTATTATTATTATTATTTTAATTATTATATGCAGGAAACAGAGAGGGAAGGAAGAGAAGAAAGGGAGAAAGAGAGGTAGGTAGGAAAAAGAAGAGGAAAATAATTCAGAAAGCGTGGTGTAGTGGTTTGAACCTCAGAACAGGGCCATAGCCTATGGCTTTGATCCCACTTTAGTGAAGTCATAATCTCACCTCAGATGAAGTCAAAGGCAATTTTCCTTTGAATATATCTTGACAAGAAAACTC
This sequence comes from Anolis carolinensis, assembly GCF_035594765.1. Classification (NCBI taxonomy): domain Eukaryota; kingdom Metazoa; phylum Chordata; class Lepidosauria; order Squamata; family Anolidae; genus Anolis; species Anolis carolinensis. Next base: position 332,106,773 of record NC_085841.1, on the reverse strand, counting down.
TATGATAAGGTTTTCTGTTTTTAAAGGCGATTATTTATAATTGATACTAAAGTATGACTAGACATTTTAGTTTAAAAAAACCCAATCCAAAACCTGAGTTGATTGATCCACAAGTCAGAGTGAGGACTGTACCTTAACTCTTATCCAAAAAGGGAACCATTCCTTTCTCCAAGTGAAGTGGCAAAAGGATAGAGCTCAGTCCATCTTTTAAAAAGCACCCATCCTTCTATTATCTTGACTATGTCACTGCTTCTGGCCTGTTTGAATAGTGGCTGCCATGGGCAGATGCTTCCCTGAAGCCGCATTGCTGCTTTCCGCTTTTCCCAGGATGACCCTTGATTTTCCAAGGGTCATATCAAAATCCATATGCCCTTGACACCTCACTTTCTGTTCCTGTAATAATTGGATTTTGAAAAATTTAGCTTGTTGTGAAAACAAGGATTGATGATAAAGCTTCAGTGGAGACACCTTTTCCCCATAATAACTCTTTCGGGAGTGAATTGCCCTTCCTAGGGGTAGATTTCTCTCACTTCCTGTTGGCTCATCCATATTCTTAACTATCAGTTGTACGTAAGTCGGATGTTTTGTAACTCAAGGACCACCTGTAGATGGAAGTTAAAATACAAATGCATCCCTTATCCAAATGCTTAGGATCAGAAACACTTTGGAGTTCAGCTTTTATTTTATTTTTTGGAATTCCTATATTTGAATATCCATACATAATGAGATATCTTGGAGATTAATAATAATAATAATAATAATAATAATAATAATAATAATAATAATAATAATAATAATAATAATTTATTTTTATACCCCGCCTCCATCTCACCGAAGAGACTCGGGGTGGCTTACATGGGGCCAAGCCCGAATAAAAACAGCAAACCAAATAAAAACATAAAAGAAATACAGACACGCATATTAAAATTCAACACTCTAAACATAGCCAAGATATAAAATAATAATCATACTAAAGCATGGATTTGGCACCCAGGTAGGGAAGATAAAAACGAACTGGACAAAGTGCAACGAGTGAATATTATAACACGAAGTAGTTGATTCAGTGCTAACGACAATGAGAGAGCAACTTGGGAAGGGGTGAAGAATCATAGAATAGTAGAGTTGGAAGAGACCACATGGGCCATCCAGTCCAACCCCCTGCTAAGAAGCAGGAAATCGCATTCAAAGCACCCCCGACAGATGGCCATCCAGCCTCTGCTTAAAAGCCTCCAAAGAAGGAGCCTCCACCACGGCCCCGGGGAGAGAGTTCCACTGTCGAACAGCTCTCACAGTGAGGAAGTTCTTCCTGATGTTCAGGTGGAATCTCCTTTCCTGTAGTTTGAAGCCATTGTTCCGTGTCCTAGTCTGCAGGGCAGCAGAAAACAAGCTTGCTCCCTCCTCCCTATGACTTCCCCTCACATATTTATACATAGCTATCATGTCTCCTCTCAGCCTTCTCTTCTGCAGGCTAAACATGCCCAGCTCTTTAAGCCGCTCCTCATAGGGCTTGTTCTCCAGACCCTTAATCATTTTAGTCGCCCTCCTCTGGACGCTTTCCAGCTTGTCAACATCTCCCTTCAACTGTGGTGCCCAAAATTGGACACAGTATTCCAGGTGTGGTCTGACCAAGGCAGAATAGAGGGGGAGCATAACTTCCCTGGATCTAGACGCTATTCCCCTATCGATGCAGGCCAGAATCCCATTGGCTTTTTTAGCAGCCGCATCACATTGTTGGCTCATGTTTAACTTGTTGTCCACAAGGACTCCAAGGTCTTTTTCGCACACACTGCTGTCAAGCCAGGCATCGTCCCCCATTCTGTATCTTTGATTTGCATTTTTTCTGCCGAAGTGAAGTATCTTGCATTTGTCCCTGTTGAACTTCATTTTGTTAGTTTCGGCCCATCTCTCTAGTCTGTCAAGATCGTTTTGAATTCTGCTCCTGTCTTCTGGAGTGTTAGCTATCCCTCCCAGTTTTGTGTCGTCTGCAAACTTGATGATCGTGCCTTCTAACCCTTCGTCTAAGTCGTTAATAAAGATGTTGAACAGAACCGGGCCCAGGACGGAGCCCTGCGGCACTCCACTTGTCACTTCTTTCCATGATGAAGACGACGCATTGGTGAGCACCCTTTGGGTCCGTTCGCTTAGCCAATTACAGATCCACCTAACCGTAGTTTTGTCTAGCCCACATTTTACTAGTTTGTTTGCCAGAAGGTCTTGGGGGACTTTGTCGAAGGCCTTACTGAAATCCAGGTACGCTACATCCACAGCATTCCCTGTATCGACCCAACTCGTAACTCTATCGAAAAAAGAGATCAGATTAGTCTGGCATGACTTGTTTTTGGTAAATCCGTGTTGACTATTAGCAATGACCGCATTTGTTTCTAAGTGTTCGCAGACCACTTCCTTAATGATCTTTTCCAGAATTTTGCCTGGTATTGATGTGAGGCTGACCGGACGGTAATTGTTTGGGTCGTTCTTTTTTCCCTTCTTGAAGATAGGGACCACATTCGCCCTCCTCCAATCTGCTGGGACTTCTCCCGTTCTCCAAGAACTCTCGAAGATAATTGCCAGTGGTTCTGAAATAACTTCCGCTAGTTCCTTCAGTACTCTTGGATGTAGCTGATCTGGCCCTGGGGACTTGAATTCGTTTAGAGTGGCCAGGTGTTCCTGGACAACTTGTTTCCCTATTTGGGGTTGGATTTCCCCCAATCCTTCGTCCATTCCATGTTGCTGAGGTTGAAGATGGCTTTCTTTTTGTGAGAAGACCGAGGCAAAGAAGGCATTAAGTAGTTCTGCCTTTTCCCTGTCCCCTGTCGCCATCACCCCATCTTCTCCTTGCAATGGCCCTATCGCCTCCTTTTTCTTCCTTTTTCTACCAACGTAAGCAAAAAAGCCTTTTTTGTTGTTTTTTATGTCCCTGGCAAGCCTGAGCTCATTTTGCGCTTTAGCCTTGCGAACCTTTTCCCTACAGGTGTTGGCTATACGTTTGAATTCTTCTTTGGTGATTTCTCCCCTTTTCCACTTCTTGTGCATGTCACTTTTGAGCTTTAGCTCAGTTAGAAGTTCTTTGGACATCCATTCTGGCTTCTTTGCACTTGTCTTATTTTTCTTCTTTGTTGGCACTGTTTGCATTTGCGCCTTGAGTATTTCACTTTTGAAAAACTCCCATCCATCCTTAACTCCCTTGTTTTTTAATATCTGCGTCCATGGAATGCCGCTCAGTAATTCCTTCATTTTTTGGAAGTCAGCTGGAAGACATAGGTCTAAGCACAGAATTAATTGTATGCTTCATATACACCTTATACACATAGCCTAAAGGTAACTTTATACAATAATTTTGAATAATTTTGTGCATGAAACAAAGTTGGTGTGCGTGGAACCACCAGAAAGCAAAGGTATCATTATCTCAGTCACCAATGTGAAAAGATTTTTATTATTTTAGATATTGGAAACAGAAGAATCTCTAAGTCATCTGCTTTTCCACTGTATCTTTTATACAGATGAAAGATTGAGACTAATTATGCTCCTCTATGTAAGTTCTGAAGTAGATCTGGTAACTGTTTTTAATATTGCATCATTTTGTAATAATTACTATGCCTAGCAAATGATATTTTATATTTCAAATGAAGTGGTAGCAATTTATTTTTAATATTAATGTTTTTTACTGTGCTGTTTTACTATGTACCCTGTTTATTCCATTCTAACGCTCACCTTTTTTTGGCTAAATTACCTCTCAGAAATTAAGGTACTCATTAGATTTGCATAATCTTAGTGCTGAGCCAAAACAAAGGGGGAAGCTGCTTCAGAAGCACCTGGAGCTCCCGTTTGAGGGGTGTCATCTCTAATTTAATTGCCACGGCCCAATGCTATGCCATCCTGGAATGTGTAGTTTGGTGAGCCACCAACATTCTTTGGTAGAGAAGGCTCAAGACCTTCTAAAACTATAGCCCCCAGGATTCCATAGCATTAAACCAAGGCAATTAAAGTGGATTCATTCTACAGTATGATGCACCCCAAGGTTTTATTTTCCATTGCTGGAAGCTTTGGTGTTCTAATTTATAAAGGGTGCACTTTTTGCTGCTGCGTATTACATTCAGCAGCAAATACTTTTTTTGGTTTCAGGGTCTGGAAAATTGAGGTGCTCATTAGATTTGATGGCACATTAGATTCGAGTAAATGTGGTATTTTATGTGTCACCTTATGGTCTATTGACTAAAAGCTGCTTTTGTAGATTGAAATTCTGGATAAGAGATGCTCAGTCTGAGCAAAAATATATTGTCTGAACAACACAAAAAAGAGAGCACTTTAAAAAAATATTTTGACATATAATTACAATTAACCCAATGCTTGCCTTAATAAAATCTTATTATTATTTTGTTTCCTGAAGTGTTTTTTTGCACTACTTTGTTTGGTTTCAAAATTGTAGTGAAAAAAATACCCTGGAGATTTAAATAAAACAAAGGAAACCCGAGAAGAATAAGGTGTGTTTGAAAGCATAGCCTTACAACTTGTGTGAATATGGCACGCTTATAAATTTGAATGCCTTTATTTTTTTTTTCACTGAAGTACAGTATGATAAATATTTGGAATGTAAGATTTCTATTAGAATTGGAAAAAGTTAGAGTCAACAACCCCTTCACATTCGCTGCAGTTAGGACACAGAATACCCACTTGTTGTTGCTGTTGTTTTAACTGAGAAAACATCTCTCTAGGAATTCCTAGGTCTTCCAGCATCAACTTACACTGGAGGACCTAGAGTTTACTGGTGGGAACGTCTTAATCAAATCCATGAAAGTCAAAACTGCAATGTGGAAGGATGACTGTAGTAATATACAGATTTTCTTAAGTAAACTCTGTTTCTACTATTTTCATGAACTCTGGGGCTTAATACTGGAACCCTTCCTTCTGTTTCAGAACTCTGGCTGTATTTTTCTTGATGACACTCACACTGCTTTTGCTTTCTCTGAAAAGAGGTCCAGGCATCAGTCATAACAATTTCCCAATTCACCTAACAAGAGAAGTGTGGCTTTTATTTTGCCGTCCTTTTTGGGGTTTAGTGTTTACGCTTTGAAAAGACGGCACTTCTATTCGTCCATTAATAATCACCTGTACATTTCCAGCACAAATGAAAAGAAGTAAATCTCCACTAAAAAGAAGTGCATGCTTTTTATTTGCGTGGAAACAGAGCAGCAGTTGTGCCTTCAACTTGTAAAATGAATGAGCAAGCTACACACCCATCTAATATAAAAATTTAATACCTACCATATCAATTCTAAGAAGACATTGATTGTAAGACTAATTTGGGTATCACCAACCAAGGACAGATGAAGAGGACTTGAGTAACACTGAATGTGGCTCATATCACAGATCCAATAGGCAAGAAATGAACAAAATATGACCATGACCCTCTGTATTGTGGCCCCTAGACTCTCCCGCCAGTTCCCAAAGCCCCTCAATCCACATTATATTAAAACCAGCACAATTGGGGGACAAATTAATCCCAAACCAATGCAGGAAACTTGCGCTCTAGCACTGGAACACCCTTTCACCCAACACCACACCAGAGTTCAGTAATCCAATAAAAGAATGTTTATTAAGGAAAGTATATAAAAAAGGAAAGGGTCAAATCCAAAAGGGTCTGTAAAATAGAAAATGCAATTCCCAAAAGAAGCCCGAGTTCAACAGCAGTAATCCAAAACTTCCAGAGAATACAAAGCCAAGGAATCCAAAACCACAGAATTAATCCAAAGGTATATCCATGATCATGAAAACAGGAACTTCCCCAAGATAAATTCTTCAAAGAAATACAGAACATGAAACAGGAATCTTGACAATACATGAGCCAGGAACTTGGGACCATAAACAGGAGACCAATCTCCTTTAGTGACATTGTCTCCTCTGAATGGCCTGAAAGCAAACCACTTAATTTAAGCCCACCAAACCACCCATGATATCATGCCTCACACACCTGGATCTCTGGGTCTTATCTCGGAAACTCTGAGAAAATCTAGTTTGCCATTTTTTCACACCCTGCATTCCCAGGTCCAATCTATTCTCCTTTGAAAACTCATCTTCCCAAGGCTATTTCTCAAGGGAACTGGTACTTTCATTTTCTGCTGTTGCCTGTGAACGAGCTGAAGAATCTAAAAAATCAGTCTCGTCTGCCCACAATTCCTTCCAATCACTCACAGACAAAACTATCCCAGTTGTGACAAGCCCCCCACAAACCCATATTACCTCTTGATACCTCAATTTTCCCCACAATCCCTCTCAAAATGGTGATATTAAGTGATGCATCATCATTTCGTTGTGATATTTTGAAAGGAACTGCAGAGGAAAATAGAGGTATTTTGGCTGGTTTTGAGACGTACAACCCATGGGGGAGATTGGTCCTATTCCCCAGTCAGGTGCACTTGTAAGATACCTTCTACACAATAATTGCATTTGCAGAAATATATCTATCTTGCTTGGAGCAGAATTGCATTTTCCTTGTACCACTGTTGGAGATGATAGTTAATTACCACATTCTCACTATAGGTATTAACCAGACGGGAAATCAGGGATAATCTAGATTTCCCCAGCAGAAAGAGGCAATGACATAGAATCATAGAATCATAGAGTTGGAAGAGACCTCACGGGCCAACCAGTCCAATCCCCTGCCAAGAAGCAGGAAAATGACATTCAAAGCACCCTGGACAAATGGCCATCCAGACTCTGCTTAAAAGCCTCCAAAGAAGGAGCCTCCACCGCACTCCGGGGCAGAGAGTTCCAGTGCCGAACAGCTCTCACAGTGAGGAAGTTCTTCCTAATATTCAGGTGGAATCTCCTTTCCTGCAGTTTGAAGCCATTGTTCTACGTCCTAGTCTCCAGGGCAGCAGAAAACAAGTTTGCTCCCTCCTCCCTATGACTTCCCCTCACATATTTGTACATGGCTATCATGTCTCCTCTCAGCCTTCTCTTCTGCAGGCTAAACATGCCCAGCTCTTTCAGCCGCTCCTCATAGGGCTTGTTCTCCAGACCCTTGATCATTTTAGTTGCCCTCCTCTGGACGCTTTCCAGCTTGTCAACATCTCCCTTCAGCTGCGGTGCCCAGAATTGGACACAGTATTCCAGGTGTGGTCTGACCAAGGCAGAATAGAGGGGGGGCATGACTTCCCTGGATCTAGACACTTTACAGTGTCCTCTCAGTTTTCGCGGGGGTTAGGTTCCAGGCCTGCCCGCGAAAAGTGGAAAACCGCAAAATAGCAGCACTATATTTATTTCAATAAATATAGCCTGCCTCCCTCCCTCCCTCCCTCCCTCCCTCCCTCCCTTCCTCCCTTCCTTTCTCTTTTCCTCTTTAAACGTACTGTTCTGTATGCCTTGTTGTTCCTGAGGTGACGAGGTGCAGGCAGGGCCTACTGGCGCTGCCTGCAGGCGACTGAGGAGGAAGCGCGGGTCGGGTCATGTGCCTCGAACTGGGCCCTTTTGTGCCTGCAAAGGGAGGGAGGGCCAGATGGAAAAATCCACGATACAGCGAATCCGCAGTACCCGAACCACGGATTAGCAAGGGAGCACTGTACTCCTATTTATGCAGGCCAAAATCCCATTGGCTTTTTTTGCCGCCGCATCACATTGTTGGCTCATGCTTAACTTGTCCACGAGGACTCCAAGGTCTTTTTCAGATGTACTACTTTCGATCCAGGCGTCCCCCATTCTGTATCTTTGCATTTCATTTTTTCTGCCTAAGTGGAGTATCTTGCATTTGTCCCTGTTGAACTTCATTTTGTTAGTTTCAGCCGATCTCTATAATCTGTTAAGATCGTTTTGGATTCTACTCCTGTCTTCTGGAGTGTTAGCTATCCCTCCCAGTTTGGTGTCGTCTGCAAACTTGATGATCATGCCTTCTAGCCCTTTATCTACGTCATTAATAAAGCATTTATTGAAACCGATCCTAGAGAAGTAACTTTTGGAACTGCAATCATAGAAATCCCCAGTCAGGATATCTAAAAAAGAGACCATGTCCATGCTTTGTGTTATATCAAGAAATTATTATTTGAAAAATATGAATCAAACCATAGACCTGGAGACATCAAGGGCCTTCTATCTGCTCTTTGTGATAAAGCAGTTTGCATTTATTTACAAGAAGACCAAACCACTTCCCAAAAGAGAGTGTAAAAGATCATGATGAAGAGAGGGAACAGAGAACTATAAATGCAGCTGATGAACTGATACTCCTTTGGCTGGTAAACCTGAAGATATGTCCCAGGGCCTCTTTTAATGTGCACATAATCCTCATTATCAGTCTAACCTTTATGAAACGGAATCCACACAGCATTGTTGTTGATTTTTAATGTAATGTTCTTTTTTTAAGGCTTTTGACTTTCAGCTTTCTTCAGAGATAGAAATCACACCTATCTTGGTTGCTGTGAGTTTACTAGGCTGTATGGCCATGTTCTAGAAGCATCCTCTCCTGACATTTTGCCCACATTTATGGCAGACATCCTCAGAGGTGTGAGGTCTGTTAGAAACTAAGCAAGTGGTGTTTATATCTGTGGAATGTCCAGGGTGGGATAAAGAACTCTTGTCTCCTTGAGGCAAGTGTGAATGTTGCAATTGGCCAGCTTGGTTAGCATTAAATAGCCTTGCAGCTTCAAGGCCTGGCTGCTTCCTGCCTGAGGAAAACCTTTGTTGGGTGGTATCAGCTGACCCTGATTGTTTCCTGTCTGAAATTCCCAGTTTTATGAGTGTTGTTCTTTATTTACTGTCCTGTATTTAGAGTTTTTTAACACTGGTAGCCAGATTTTGTTCATGTTCATGGTTTCCTCCTTTCTATTGAAATTGTCCACTTGCTTGTGGCTTTCAATGGCTTCTCTGTGTTGTCTGGCATGGTGGTTGTTAGAGCGGTCCAGCATTTCTGTGTTCTCAAATAATATGCTGTGTCCAGGTTGGTTCATCGAGTCAGGAGAGAATGCTTCTGGAACATGGCCATAGAGCCCAGAAAACTCACAGCAACCCAGTGATTCTGGCCATGAAAGTCTTCGACAACACATCATGCCTACTTTAATTGCAAAAGAGAGGAGAAAAAATGTGAGTATCGATACTAACCTACAGTAAGACTATACTTTCCTCTCCATGATGCACACTTGCAAATCCATTAAACTGGCATGGGATATTACAACACTGGCAATGGCTTGCAACAAACAGAGAAGAGCCATAAAATGGCACTGGGGAAGATACACTTTTGTTTTTAGTTGCCTGGAAAAGGGCCAAAGTCCTTTAAGGTGATAAATCTATTAGGTCTATTTTTGATCCAACAACAAAGGAACAGCCCCACCTGGAGATGGCAAGTGGAAAGGCAGACAAAAGTAAGAACAAAAAATCAGAGATAAACATCTTTTTAAATTACGGTAGTGTTATATCTGACTGAATCTTCATCATTAAACCAGATATTATTTGAAGACTTGTTCTACTAATATTATGGAAGACAACAAAAAGCAAGAGGCCATGTTCTACCCTATGGAACACCCCTTCTTAAAAGTCAAAGTGAATTTCATCTCGCTAGACAAAAGTAGTAGTTCCACTCTATTCTGCATTGGTCAGACCTCACCTGGAAGACTGCATCTAGTTCTGGGCCCCACATTTCAAAAGGGATATTGACAAGCTGGAAGGTTTCCAAAGAAGGGTGATCAAAATGACCAAAGGCTTGAAAGCTGCATGTCAGGAGGTTGGACTGGATGGTCCCTTAAAGTCCCTTCCAGCTCTATGATTATAAATTCTCCCCAAAGGCCACAGGTCTCCCATAGTATGGAAATGTTACTCTTTTGCCTATGATGCCAAAATCCGTCAAATCCAGCATGATTGCCAGGTCCTGGAAAGTGCCGCCTGCCAGATAACAAAAATGACAAGATTTGCAAAATTCAAAATTTGATGCCTCTACAAATATTTCCACAATGATAAGCATATTGTCAGTTTCTATTGTCAAATATTGTATTCATCAAGCTAAGTGATTGCTATTAATGGCCTTTTTGGACGTAACATTTTAAGGATAAATGTTTCATGAATCCTCATACCCTCCAACATTTCACAAATTGGAACTGGGAAACATGTGGCCAAACAACATCAGAGTGTCATTGAAATGGCAAAAACTATAAATGAGAAAGCATAAACAAATTTGAAAGACTGTAGCAGTCTGCTTTTGCTTGAATCTGCAGGGAAGACCAAGATTCTGCAACCTCTTTTCCTCTCCTCTTCATGAATTAACTGCTTAGAAAGATACATTGTTGAGTCCTAAAGTGTAGTGAACTGTGATTGTAATTATATAATTTCCAAAAGGTTGTTTAACTGTGCTATTTTTAAAAGGTTTTGTACAATATACAATATTTTGTAGTTATTTTCTTTGAGTTTATATTATAAGCCACTTTGGATTCTATGCAGGAGATTTTTAAAGAAATAAATAAAGGCTATAGACCTTTCCAAATTATAATTAAAATGTAATGTAACCATACCTTTAGTATCAAATAATTCCACATAAACAGTTATTTGTAACTTATCATTTAAAACTGATTAATGCTAATATATGTAAGCAGCTAATGCAACAGAAGAATGCAGTTTCCCATGAATAAGACAAGTAGCACAAGGTAAAAGTAAAATAGCTAGAGCATTTTTTTAACTTTTCTTTGTTTTCTGCCTAGGCCTTGTAAGTTGTCAACTGTATAGAAAACAGCTTTTTGGCCCACTAAATTGAAATATTTTGGCTGGGATTACTTTATCTACCCACACATTTTCCTCATAGCAAGTAATATTTAAAATACATCAAGGGAACCACTGACTGCATAGGGAAGCAGATGAAAAAACACAACCTACAAACTGATGTCCGTCACCCCAGCTTTCAAATTGATTTGAAAACGCAGCAGAAAGTTCCATAGATTGCTCACCAAAGGAACGGAACGGGACCGCAGCAGACTATTATTAAGAGATCTTTTTATTTCACTTTCCCCTTCCCTGAACTATGTAACCGAATCCCCCAATAAAAGTAGCATTTATTTTAACAATAACACTCTCTATCTGGTTATTTTGTATCTCCCTCTGACTCCTTCCTTTGCATGCAGTTTCTCTCCCTCCCGTCCCTTTAACTCCGGATGAGATTTCTCGGCCATAGATTAACATGGGGGACGATATAAATTGGCTCATATCTCTATCAAAATTACCCCTAGAACGCTCCTCTTTTAGTCCTAACCCTTTCTAAGGCTCCTGACTCGAAGACAACCAGCAGAACCGGAATCGGTCCAGTTTTCGGCACCTCAACAGCTGACTGTCAAACGGGACCGACGGCTCCTTTCAAGCCAAGCTGCTGCTTTATCCCGGGTTTTCCTCTCCCCGCGACTCGCGGAATGGTTTTTAAGAGATCCCTAGCCCCTTTCTGTGAGTTGGGGATGGGGGGATCGCTCTCTCGCGGGGGAGACATAGTTCTCCAAGGACCCTCACCCTCTACAGCTGCCAAGGGGTGCCCGGACGGGTGCCCTCCACGCTTCATTCATACTTTTCATGATTTTATGAAGGAGAAGAACACTCTTCCCCAAACCCACCCCTGGACTTATGAAATCCTATACTTCCAAAGACTGCAACCCACATGTGCCTTTTCCCTATGCCACCTCTACGAATTCCTCCCATCACAGATGAACTCTTTTCCCTCATGTATTTGTGAATTTTCATATTCTATGTATTTGGACCCTCTCCTAACTCACTGTTGTATGAATTTCTAATCGTTGGGCTAACTTCATGGATTATGAAAGTATGCTGCTAAAACTCCACTCTTATGAATTTCCATATCGGGTTCCCCAGACGTTGTGAACTTCGTCCTTATCAAATGTTTTCTATTGCTTATACCATTCATGATTCCCCTTTATGCAATGTCACCCCCCCCCCTTTGTGGATTCCCCTTTATTTCCTCGAGATCTATATATCTGCCTATATGTATTTATACTCTTTGGGATCCCTGGAAAATATGTATTCTTTCCAGCAGGGTTTATGTTCCAACTTTATTTTAATTTTCATTTTATCCCATATAATTGTCAAATCATGAAATCAAATGGGAAATATTATGACCCCAACGTGAACCTTAGTCCCATGGCCCAGACCTCCCCTTCCCAAAAAAACAAAAGGATAATCTGCCACAGTTTAATCCAATCTCATTCCGATCGCATGGACAATATAGGGTTTAGAGTCACCAAATTCCTAAAGGTGACTCGCCCCCAAGGCAAACATTGTCATATCCCAGGCCAGGACGCCGCTGGAAGGCACCCTGTGGGGCCCGTCAATGGCGGCTCATCACCACCCATCACCACTTCCCGTCTGACACCCCAAGGCATATCTAAAATCTGTGAAACGCGACAGGACCCCGGACACCCTTGATGGGTGCCATTAATCCCTTTATTTCCCGTCCGGTCACCTCATTGTTTCAATAGCTCCCGCCTCCTCCTCTCTGATTGGCCCGAGGGAGGACAAAAAACGGCTCCCCATTGGACCAGCAGAGCAAGGCGGGAAACGAAAGCCCGCCTCGTTCCAACTCTCAGCCTATCCGCGATCAGATGGGCAGGGAAGCGGGGCGGGAAATTCAAAGGGCTGTCAGACCGAAACATTGTATAAATATGACTTTATTTGAAACATATGTTACGCTAGTAGATTGAATGATCGCTATTAGCGTCCTTTTCAGCTGAATTGCTCAATAAAAACTCCTTGGCGGATTTTCCTTCAACTTGGCGGACCTTCTTCATTTCAGGCTTCAGGTTGTATTGTGGCTTATATTCTCCTTTTGGCTTCGCCAAGGTCCGTTCCCTCAGGACCGGGTCGGGTCTCTCTTTAAGGGCCCGATCCCCCAAAGTGCGGTCGACAACAAAACTGTCTACAGACCCACCAAGAAAATCCGACAAATGCTACACTCAGCAAAGGACAAGAGGGATCCTCTCACCTCTGCAGGAGTCTACCCTATACCATGCATCTGTGGACAAGTCTACAGAGGGACCACCAAACGCAGCATTGTCCAGACATGAATCAAGGAGCATGAAAGGCACTATAGACTAACTCAACCAAAGAAGTCAGCCATAGCAGAGCACTTGATGAACCAACATATTACACAGCATATTATTTGAAAACACAGAAATGCTTTTCCACTCTAACAACCACCATGTCACACTAGACAGAGAAGCCACGGAAATCCACAAGCATTTGGACAATTTCAACAGAAAGGAAGAAACCATGAAAATGAACAAAATCTGGTTACCAGTATTAAAAAACTAAAATCAGAACAGTAAATAAAGAACACCATTCAGAAAACAGAGAAATTCCAGACATGAAACAATCAGTTACAGCTAACACCTCCAAACAAAGGATTATTCCAGACAGGAAGCAGCCAGGCCTTGAGGCCACAGGGCCATCAAATGCTAATCAAGGTGATTAATTACAACATTCACACTTGCCTCCAACAAACAAGAGTTCTTTCTCCCACTCTGGACCTTCCACAGATATATAAACCTCCCTTGCTTAATCTCCAATATACCTCAGAAACTCTAAGGATGCCTGTCATAGATGTGGGTGAAACATCAGGAAAGAATGCTTCTGGAAAATGATAAACTCACAGCAACCCAATGATTCCGGCCATGAAAGCCTTCGCAAACACAATATTTAAAAGGTTCTGTTGGATCAGACCCAAGGTCCATACAGTTCAGCAATCACATATACATATTTACATATTTCTTATCCTAGAAGTAGTATATATGTATTATATTATAGATAGCTTTATCTCCCATGAATTTCCCCCATAAAGGTGTTGGCGTTGGCAATCACCCGTATCCTATGGGTCTCTTAGAATTTTCATGAGAAACTAGGAGAATAGTGGTTCTAATTCTGCTCCGTTTTAATAACTGTCTGGCCTCTATTTCCACTAATTCAAAATCTAAGTACTCTTAGTGACCTGACTTAAGGAGAAAGAAAACAGAACTTGACTGGGACACCTCGTCCCCATGTACTCCACCTTTCCTAAAATGCTGCTTCTCCTTGCATGACATCAGAACAAATAGCTCAGACTTCTTTGCCTAAAAAAAAGTATTGCATCTCAGAGACAGAGAATATCTTCGCCTTGTTCTCCAAGAGAAGATAATTAACCTCCTCAAATGGCCTTCTCCCTGACGCAGCAGTTCTGCAGCCAAAAAAAGTTAAGCAGGAGAGGGATGCAGAAAGGTTTGTTTCTGTACAGAAAGCAGTAAATATCTTTAGTCAAAAAATCACACACACACCCAAAACCCAAATCAATTTATCCAGGGGTCATTGTGAGTAAGGTAAAGGTAAAGGTGAAGATTTTCCCCTGACATTAAGTCCAGTCATGTCAGATTCTGGGGGTTGGTGTTCATCTCCATTTCTAAGGCAAAGAGCAGGCGTTATCCGTAGACGCCTCCTGGGTCATGTGGCCAGCATGACTGCTTGGAGCGCTGTTACCTTCCCGTCAGAGCAGTACCTATTGATCTACGCACATTTGCATGTTTTCGAACTGCTAGGTTGGCAGAAGCTGGGGCTAGCAGTGGGAGCTCACTCCGTTCCCCGGATTTGAACTGTCGACCTTTCAGTCAGCAAGTTCAGCAGCTCAGTGGTTTAATCCGCTGCACCACCGGGGGCTGTGAGTACTGTGCCTTAATTCTTATATTTTTTTAAAAAGCACCATCACCTTCCCTGAGTAGAGTGGCAAAAGGAAAGAGCTTAATCCATCCTCTGAGAACCTAAAAGAACCTCCGACCATTTCTACTCTCTCCTCTTCTGGCCCTTTCAAATGCTTGTGTGAGCAAATACTGGTGTGGCCAGGAGCCTGGCCCCCTGAGGTGGCATTGGTGCTTTACCCTCTCGATGGAATGACCGTGGACTTATTCATGGGCCATAATGTGAGCCCCAAAACCTACCCTTGACTTATACAGAGGTCAACCTAAGCATGTGTATTCATAACAGCCCCCAACTGGAAGCTCATAAAGAGATACTAAAAACTGCTTAGCTGTGAGGATGAAAGGAAGACTGAGAAGGTCTAAAGACATTTTCTTGAAGCTAACTCGGAACCTGCCCAAGAGCCTACAGAGAGCCCCTTTGCTGCCTAATCTGCTTTATATGTAATTGTTTCCTAATGACAATGTCCTTGTTTGACATCAGCAGGCTCAGGGACGAAGGCAGGCACTGAGGTTTCCTATCTCTTGGCTACTATTATGCATATTTAGTTAAGCAGCACAGGCTTCTAATTACTCAGCACTATCCACATTCCCTGCAGACAGTCACAAGAGGTAAAGAAACAGTTAATAGACTGGATGTACATAGAATACCATACACTTACAGTTTATACCTGAATGAAAAGTGAAAACTCTCAAATGACGACTAAGAGATATCCATCTCACAGGGACAGAAATAATATCTGGTACCTCAAAATGAATTTTGGAAAGAAACAGAAAACTGCATATGAGAATGGTGTTTTCAGAAAAATGCACATGTGACCAATCGGATGGGACTATTGTATTTCAGCTCTAACTCCTCAGAACATAAAATAACATGGCTTGGGCCAAATTGCTAAATGCTGGGGAAATGAAGGGAGAACATACAAGACAGGTAAATAGGAGTCACAAATAATTAGGACAGAAACAAGGAAAACAAGGGAGAATTAAAAAGCAAACTGGTACATGAAAGAAGCCTTAGATATTATACAGTAGGATATTTGATTGTTGTAACAGTTTCAGTGTTTTAAGTGATTTTAATAGACTGCTTGTTTAATTCTATTTTAATATTTGTGTGTTGTGAATTTTAAATTGCACTGTTTTTCATTGTTGTGAGCCACTCTGCATCTCAATCAAGAGATAAAAGTAGGATACATAGAAAAACAGGGGTTCTGGCAGGCTAGAAATGCAAAAGCTCAAGGACAGTACGGACCCTATATCTATGGGAGACATGCTCAAAGACCCACCCACCCCTAGATACCTGAAACCGTGAAAATAGTAAACCCAATATTTTGACTATAGATGGGCCAGAAGCATACCACAGATCAGACTGGAGGACCTAGGGTGATCCACAAATACTTTGGGAGATGGAGGATCTTTTTTGGATCATGGACAAGTGAAACTGTGGATACTGAATCCATAGATAATGAGGTTGTATTGTAGTTTTCAAATATGCTTGCAATCAAAGGCAAAGCAAGGAGGAATCACATCAGGACCAAAGAGGAATTATGGAATACTGCTGATGTAGCAGACCTAAAAATTTATCTAATTCAGAACCCTGTTTCCAACAGTGGCCAAAACCAGACACCAATGGAAAGGCTAAAAGCAGAAAGTATGGGAACTATTCCTCTTTCACTACTGTTCTCCAGTAGCTGGTATCCCTAGGTATACTATCTCTCAACTGTTTACATCTACACTGCCATATAATACATGTTGAACTTCATTATACAAGTCTACATTGACTATATAATGCAGTTTCAAATGCATTATATGGCAGTGTAGATGGAGCCTGTGTCTGTACATATTTCAACTAGATCTTGTTGAAAATCAGACAGGAAGTGTGGAAGTAGATGCACAAAATAAATATGCTAGAAACAGCCATAAGCCTACAGCCCAAAGAAGCATGGCCTTTCCCTTGGCCACCTAATAGTGAAATTGTTTTATAAACAGACCTCCATTCATGTTTAGGCTTGTTGCATAACAGCAAGCATGCTTGCTATTATACAACAAACTGTGCACAAATATTAGCTCCAGTGAGATGCAGCGTTTGAGAGATTTGTGGGAGAGAAGTGCATTATGCAACAGGCCAACAGGCCGCCCTCTGGTTTATCACATCAGTGGCTAAGCTGTAGTCAGACAACATCTGGAGGCCTCCAAAATCCTCACCCACAGAATAGGCTAACTGATAAATTCAGGCAAATGAAGAAGCAGGGTTGTTTTTAAAAGCACGGTTAAGCCAACAAGGTGTAATGGTATGAGCGTTGTACAACAAGGTTCGAATCCTTGCTTAGCCATGGAAACCCTTGGGCAAGTCACACTCTCTCAGACTCAGAGGAAGTTAATCCCCCTCTGAACAAATCTTGCCAAGAGAATCATGTAATAAATTCATCTTAGGGTCCTACAACATAATGGCATACCTAAGGACAACCAGTAAAAGAAATATTTCTGAACCAAGATCTGAAATGCTTATATTTCCATATAGGAAGTGAACTTTAACTCAGGGCTCCTCTACATTGCCATATAAAATCCATACTATCTGCTTTGAACTGTATTATATGGCAGTGTAGACTCATATAATCCAGTTCAAAGCAGATACTCCATTATCTGCTTTGATAGGTGCCCCCGTGGCATAATGAGTTAAACCCTTGTGCCAGCAGGACTGCTGACTTGAAGATTGGGTTGCTGACCTGAAAGTTGCCTGTTCGAACCCAGGGATGAGCTCCCCCTATCAGCTCCAGCTCCCCATGAGGGGACCTGAAAGAAGCCTCCCTCAAGGATAGTAAAACATCAAAACATCTGGGCGTCTCTTGGGCAACGTCCTTGCAGACAGCCAATTATTTTACACCAGAAGTGACTTGCAGTTTCTCAAGTCACTCCTAACACACACAAAAATCTGCTCTGATAATTCAGACTACATAGCAGTGAGGAAGGGGCCTCTGTGAGGAAATGAAACATCAAGGTAAGAGTGCCAAATACAGTTTTCAGCATTAAGTCTTCTTATTTTATGATTCAGGTGCCATGCTTCAGGATTAAGAAATCCCATAAAGTGGACCACATTTCAGTGTATTGTTATTGAACAGTTCATCCCATCTTCCTTATTCAATCCAGGTAATTCGGATGAATGATTTCAAAGCAAACATGAAATCAATGGTAAGTGTTCTTCCAAAGCAAAAGCACACTGCACTACCTTATCTCTCCTCTTGGCAAGCCTTGAATGCTGAATCACGATACCCAGGCTGCCAAATACAGAGGAATCAGCTGAAATAAACTGGGACTTCTTCCCCATATATTAACTGAAAAACCATCAGCCGATGCCTGACAGGGGTTAATGAGGCCATAGAGGCACAGGGCCGAGGATCAAAGCATCATTTGTCTATTGGCAATATCTATCAAACCACAAGCTGCTTGCAGCACAAAAGACATACACAATCAACTCTTCAGCAGGCAAAAGATGTCAAGGTCATTATTTCTTTCAGTCAACTATGTCAAGGCCAATGAAGATTCCAGAGTATCTAGCCTAGAATCTGGATGATGATGATGATTGTTTCTGCTGTATCAATGCACTGGCCTTGCACCTCACCCACTGGATTACTCTATCCTTTACTCTGATTTTCACCTGCCAATATGACAGTTTGTCATTTTCTACAAATTCAAGAGAATATGGGTCTTTATTACAAATTATCTATAGTCATGCATAATAGAGAATTGTTATGCCTGTGTTATAACTATAGAGAGATATTTGAATACAGGTAGGGAAGGTGAAAATGTGCCCAGATCTGTGGGAAATGAGACAAACAATGTGGTTCATACAGAATTGGCATGAAAAGATGTATGTGTATAAAATTGCATTCAAGTTGCCTGTCGGCATATGGCAACCTCATGAATTTCATAGGGTTTTCCTAGGCAAGAAATACTCAGAGGTTGTTTTGCCAATTCCTTGCTTTGAAATATAGCTTACTATACCTGGTATTCATTGGCAGTCACCCATCCAAATACTAACCAGGGCTGACCCTACTTAGCTCCGAAGATCAGACAGAATATTGTGCTTTTAGGGACTCTGAAGGCAATTTAAAACATGGCTGTACAGTAATTTAATCAGGCTTTGTGGCCATCCAACAATTAAAAAATTGGATAGATACATATTATGGTTTCAGAAACTGCCGCCAGATTTGCATACGTTCCCTTTCCTATTCCTTTTTCCTCCAGTATCAAGTAAATAAGACTATGAGGATAGATGTCTTTTAATATCTATACAGGGATTGTAAAATTCCAGACACATAAGTAATTAATGATACTCATGGCTGGTTCTGCATGAAACGCATTGAGGCCATCACCTCTGATGGTGGAGGACCACTACTTCTGTCTACTGCCAGTCAGGCAAAACAGCCAGCAGGCAGGAGAACAAGCAATATGCTTTGTCTGCCCACTGACCCACCAAGATCCATGGTGTGAAAAACAGGAGCCCTTCCAAGCTGGAAAGTGGGCTCTCTGGCAGCTCGCTCCTCTGGTGGTAACGTTCCCCCTCACTCGCCAGAGTTGCTCACTGGCCAGCTGAAGGAAAAGAGATAGGCAGAAATATACAGTCAGCTGACCTGCCACAGCCTGCATTTCTCTCCTTCGCTTTTTAGTCATAACTGGTAAGGAACATTAGGCTGAAGGACTTGGAAATTGAGCCTTTTAACCGACAAGTTCTCAGAGTGACCTTGGTATCTCTACACCAGGTCCTGGTCCTAGTCATAGAATCATAGAATCATAGAATAGTAGAGTTGGAAGAGACCACATGGGCCATCCAGTCCAACCCCCTGCTAAGAAGCAGGAAATCGCATTCAAAGCACCCCCGACAGATGGCCATCCAGCCTCTGCTTAAAAGCCTCCAAAGAAGGAGCCTCTACCACGGCCCCGGGGAGAGAGTTCCACTGTCGAACAGCTCTCACAGTGAGGAAGTTCTTCCTGATGTTCAGGTGGAATCTCCTTTCCTGTAGTTTGAAGCCATTGTTCCGTGTCCTAGTCTGCAGGACAGCAGAAAACAAGCTTGCTCCCTCCTCCCTATGACTTCCCTTCACGTATTTGTACATGGCTCTCATCATGTCTCCTCTCAGCCTTCTCTTCTGCAGGCTAAACATGCCCAGCTCTTTAAGCCGCTCCTCATAGGGCTTGTTCTCCAGACCCTTAATCATTTTAGTCGCCCTCCTCTGGACGCTTTCCAGCTTGTCAACATCTCCCTTCAACTGTGGTGCCCAAAATTGGACACAGTATTCCAGGTGTGGTCTGACCAAGGCAGAATAGAGGGGGAGCATAACTTCCCTGGATCTAGACGCTATTCCCCTATTGATGCAGGCCAGAATCCCATTGGCAGCCGCATCACATTGTTGGCTCATGTTTAACTTGTTGTCCACGAGGACTCCAAGGTCTTTTTCGCACACAATGCTGTCAAGCCAGGCATCCCCCATTCTGTATCTTTGATTTCCATTTTTTCTGCCGAAGTGAAGTATCTTGCATTTGTCCCTGTTGAACTTCATTTTGTTAGTTTTGGCCCATCTCTCTAGTCTGTCAAGATCGTTTTGAATTCTGCTCCTGTCTTCTGGAGTGTTAGCTATCCCTCCCAGTTTTGTGTCGTCTGCAAACTTGATGATCGTGCCTTCTAACTCTTCGTCTAAGTCGTTAATAAAGATGTTGAACAGAACCGGGCCCAGGACGGAGCCCTGCGGCACTCCACTTGTCACTTCTTTCCATGATGAAGACGACGCATTGGTGAGCACCCTTTGGGTTCGTTCGCTTAGCCAATTACAGATCCACCTAACCGTAGTTTTGTCTAGCCCACATTTTACTAGTTTCCTTGCCAGAAGGTCGTGGGGGACTTTGTCGAAGGCCTTACTGAAATCCAGGTAGGCTACATCCACAGCATTCCCTGTATCGACCCAACTCGTAACTCTATCGAAAAAAGAGATCAGATTAGTCTGGCATGACTTGTTTTTGGTAAATCCGTGTTGACTATTAGCAATGACCGCATTTGTTTCTAAGTGTTCGCAGACCACTTCCTTAATGATCTTTTCCAGAATTTTGCCTGGTATCGATGTGAGGCTGACCGGACGGTAATTGTTTGGGTCGTTCTTTTTTCCCTTCTTGAAGATAGGGTCCACATTCGCCCTCCTCCAATCTGCCCTCTCTCCAATAGTCTTCCTCCTCACTCTTTGCTTTACTTTTTTGTTGTTGTTGTGTACCTTCAACTGTTTTCCAACTCATGGTGACATTAAGACAGACCTTTTTTCAGGGATTTATTGGCAAGGTTTGTTTAGAGCAGTGGTTCTCAACCTGTGGATCCGCAGGAGTTTTGGCCAACAACTTCCAGAATTCAAGCCAGTTTACCAGCTGTTAGGATTTCTGGGAGTTGAAGGCCAAAACATCTGGGGACCCACAGATTGAGAACCACTGTTTTTGAGGGTGTTTGTCCTTGCCTTCCTCTGGGGTTGAGAGAGTATGACTTCTCCAAGATCACCCAATGGATTTCCACATCTGAGCAGAGGGTGTTTTGCACATATACAAACAAAACCTATGGCTAGTTTGAGGAAGGAGTCCTATTTTTGCCTCACTTGCAATTTTTTTTTTTTTGCATTTTGCCTCACTCTGCACATATTATACTCAAGTCATCCACACTGACTGGAACTAGCATTCAGGACCCTTAAAAATAAGGCAGAAAATAGGGAGATATGAATTACAAAATGCTATTTTTTTGTATATGAGAGAAGTTGACAATTGAGTTGTGCTGGAGGAAGTTAATAATAGTCACACTGGAGGATCTAGAGATCTGTAGAAAGACCATATTAATCAAATCTGTGAATAATCAAATCCTCAGAAGTTATATCCTCAAATGCAGAAGGCCGGCTGTGGCCTTTGGACTTCAGCTCCCAGAATCCACAACAGTTTGCTATGCTTACTGGGACTTCTGAAGTCCAAACCTCAGCTCCCAAGTTAAGAACCACTGTGTTAAATGCAAAGCAGTTCCTCCTGCTGTCCCTGCTGTTTTCTTCTACAATGTGAAAGGGACAAGAGTTTCCAACGTAATGTCTGCCTCTTGTTTGTCTGAGCACTGAGGGCCTGCTTAAATTGAAAGCTTGGAAAATTTTGCTTTTCTGGGTTTCAGCCTCCTGAATGTCACTGAAAAAAGTAACATTACTGAGCTCTGTTTAAATCCAAGTATGGGCTCTGCAATTGGTTCTTTTTTATTACAGGACGGAGAGGGGAGAATGTCTTCACTTTAACCTTGCATTTGCTTAGGAGGCATTATATAAACACTTATGTAATCTCAGAGTCCTAGGTTTTCTCAGGGACAAAGCAGATATGACGTTCAATGCATCTTTGCATTTCTCATGCATCATGTGTTTAAATTTATAAAGAGCTACTTATAATTTGCAAATAGCTACCCAGAGGTAAGGAGGAAGAAGTTAACTCTTTCCTTCATCTGACATGGACAGATCAAAACTCTGACTTGCAGTGGAAGGGAAATTCCGTTTGCTCCCAAAAAAGAGTGTTTCTCCTTATGCAAATACCAACTGCAAAAGATCAAGACTTGCCAGAACTGCATTTTTAACAATCTTCAAAATTCTCATCCCTCCCCTTTCTCTTTCTCAATCACACCAAATATGCTTTGCAACAGCTATTAGCAGTTTTTAAAAATTTCTGTTACCTCCAAAGGTGCATTTAATGGGTTTCAGAAATATCCCAGCAAACCAGCCTATCTCATGATCCATCCTCCAGTTCTCATCTGCCCTAACTTGTACTATTAACTCAGAGGCATAGATTGCTGTTCTGAAACACCATGGAATCTACAAGCCCAGAATAGAGGCTGGGAAAAGAGACTCTCGGAGCTATAGTCCAACAAAGTAACTTTTCCAAGATCTGATTTCTCTAGAGAGGTCTGCCCAGGGCAGGGGTCCTCAAATTTTTTAAGCCGAGGGCCGGTCCACAATCCTTCAGACTGTTGAGGGGCCAGATTATCATTTGAAAAAAAAAAATACAAATTCCGATGCACACTGCACATGTCTTATTTGTAGTGCAAAAACAACAACAACAACAACAACAACAACAACGAAAGAACAATACAATATTTAAAAATAAAAATAATTTTAACCAACATACATTTATCAGGATTTCAATGGGAAGTGTGCTCCTGCTTCTGGCCAATGAGATAGTCAAGTTAATTAGGGTTGTTGTTGTTGTTGTTATTATTGTTGTGTGCCTTCAAGTCATTTCAGACTTCGGGCGAGCCTAAGTCTAAAATGTATTTATTTTTTATTTATTTATTTACTGCATTTATTTACTACATTTGTATCACACCCTTCTCACTCCAAAGGGGACTCAGAGTGGCTTACAAATTATATGTACATACAATATATTATATTATTAGCATAGCACAATATTAGCTTTATATATTACTTTATTGAACTATACCACTATACTGTAATATTATATGTAATATAGAATATATAATTAATATTATTATATGGTATTATTATTAGTGTTATATTGTATTACATTATAATATTATTATCAATATTATATGTATATACAATATATTATATTATAAAACTGAGGGCGGAGGCCAGGTAAATGACCTCGGAGGGCCACATCCGGCCCCCGGACCTTAGTTTGGGGACCCCTGGCCCAGGGTGTATTTTGCTCTGTTTTTCCAACATGCTTTAGCTTCATTTTCATTGCTGCTGTTAACCTGACTTACATGGGTACAAGATAGGCAGCAAGATCTTGAATTAAAATTACTATTACACAGTTGGTATTTGGGTCCGTATTTGCCTGTTTTACTAAAATTTGTAAAACCGCCCTGGTTTTACTGTATAGAAACACCTATAAATAAATTGAATTAGTACTTTCCAGGTTTTTGACATGCTAGTTATTAGATGTACCATAGCAGTACTACTAGTACTAGCCATCATTATCGTCACCATCACCAATCACCTAAAACAGAGCGACATTGTATAGTCAGCCCTCCATATTCATGGATTTCACATTTGTGGATTTGATTATTCATAGATTTGATTTAAAATGTTATCTCTAGGAATCTATATGTTCTCCAGTGTGATTTTATGGCTCACAACAGCCAAAGGCTGGTCATAAGAGTTATGCTAGAGCAGTAGTTCCCAACCCAACTTATTTGATGAAAAACTGCTGACTCAATTAAGTTGCTCATATCCAAATGCCACCATGCTTGAATTTTGGTTTTACTCCCCTTTCCTTCTACATATCTCTGAGAAAGTGGATTTTAAACACTTCTTTAACTGAAAACCAAAACAAAAAAACAGATTAAATGTGAAGAATAACATGAAGTTGCATTAACAAAAACTCAACTGCAATTTTTTAAGACTGTTAATGTGTTACAGTTTTAATCATCACGTTAAATATGTTGTAAGCTAACGTTATTTTCAGTTATGCTGTAAAAATCTATTTTTGCTGAGTTTTCATTTACTTCTATTAAAAAGCCTATTTTTAATGTATTGAGGTTGTGGGTCCTTTTGGGTTGCGACTCAAAAAAAGTTGGGAACTGCTATGCTAGAGGATCTAGAGATTCCTATAGAGAATACTCTCAAGGGATGCCAAGGTTCTCCAGTACAATTTCCAAAGTCATGCTTGGGAAAATAGATATTCTAGAGGTAAAAAATTAGTAGTTTTATTATTTTTGTTTTTTCCATTTTTGCAGGGGACCTGTGCATCTAAACCCAAGCAAATGTGGAGAGCTGACTATATTACAACTGAATAGTAAAACATGAAAGAAAAAAGTACTTCAAAGTTAGCATACATTCTTTGGTTAGTTAAAAATGCTATAGCCTAAGTACTGGCTTAAATATTTTGGGAGTTCTCACTTGATGGATTCAGGTAAATGCATATCATCTTAGTCCTCATGGTAGACTCGAAATCAATGAGCATAGGGTTAATTTGTTTCAAAAATATTCTATATCAGCAGGTGATTGTCTACATTCTGCAAGAGGGACTAAGACAGGATGAGCAACTCCAGTTAATAAAGCTTGGAGAAATACCTTTTAAAAGGATTCATTACACATGCATTATGCTTTTTTTCTTTTTAAAAAAATAGTAAATGTTACTGTTACCCAATGGAAAACCACATAGTTATTTGTCATATTTTGTTGTTTTGTTACATTGGTCTTACTTTCCTTGAAAAAAAATCTATTTAGAATGGCAACAAAGTCCTGAGCTTCTTATCCCAAAGTATTTTGCTAACTAAACGTAACAAAACATTATTTGTTATGCTAAATTGGTCAAATAAATTGTTGCTTTGCTACTTTTAAAGGGGATATTGTTATGCTCTCCTTACTTCCAAAAGCAATATGTCACAGGTAGTAGGTAAGCTAAAGGTTTTCCCCTTGTCATTAAGTCTAGTTGTGTCTGACTCTGGGAGTTGGTGCTCATTTCCATTTCTAAGCCAAAGAGCCGGCGTTGTCCGTAGATGCCTCCAAGGTCATGTGGCCGGCATGATTGCATGGAGCACCATTACCTTCTCGCCAGAGCGGTACCTATTAATCTACTTACATTTGCATTTTTTCAAACTGCTAGGTTGGCAGAAGCTGGGGCTAACAGCAGGAGCTCACCCCATGCCCCAAATCTGAACCGCCAACCTTTCACTCAGTAAGTTCAGCCACTCAGTGGTTTAATCCGCTACGCCACCGTAATTATTTGTAATATATTCATTTTGGCCCTCTTCCTCTTTAATTTTTACATTAAAAACATCATACATTCTGTGGCTCAGAATATTTTCCAGCATCATTATTAGATGTAAGGAGTACAGTCCTTTTATATGCCAATGATATAACTAGGATTGCCACTTCATAAACTTTTTTTTAAAATTTCCATTATTTGAAATGTATTTGTTGTACAATGCCTTTGACACGAAATAAATAAATAAATAACTTCATAAACTGGGATGCGATGACAATTGAGTAAGTATGTATTACAGAGAGAAAAATGTGCTAGAGAACGAAAATCTATAAATGGAAACTTTATGAAAAAGTCACTGAACAGAACCACATCTTTAAATATCTAAGACCTGGGTTTGATGCCCAATTTCAATGGAAGTTACATTTAGATACAACCAAACTGAAATCCTTACGCTTCATACACCCATGATGGATTTTCCCAAATTGCAAGGCAGGAGTTTAGATATTGTACCAGCACTGGAAAGAAACTCAAGGATGATGATGCAGAAATCTGGGACATTTGAAGGCCCCTTCTTTGAGGTTGTGTAGAACCTTTTTATAAGACCCTTTGTTAGCTGTCCATCAAACTATACCTGCTTCTCTCCTAAGAGTTAAGGCAAGATTGCTTCCTATCGATATGTTGCTCTTTCCTAATATTCGTCAAAATTCACTTGCATGAATGAATCTTTGCTTTCCCTCACCCTGACCTCCTCCAAAAAAATTAGAATCACTTCAAACTCTTATCACTATTGGAAAATAACGGCACCCAGTCTCTGGGCACATATCCTTTTAACAAATGTGAATCTCCATGAATATGTGGAGACCACCTTTTGACAACCACTAGTCAATAAAAGCATGACCTTGTTAAAAGTCAACTCTTTGAAAAGGTGATATTCACAAACATTCATGTAATGACACACAGGTAACTCAGCTGTTAAACTGAAGAACCATGTCTTTGAACTGCCAAGGACAAATACATGCCCATATATATATATATATATATATATATATATATAGAGAGAGAGAGAGAGAGAGAGAGAGAGAGAGAGAGAGAGAGAGAGAGAGAGAGAGCAGAGAATGGTTGTTTCTCTAAAGTTGAAATTGTAGTTGCATTTGCCCAGAACATATACACTCCCTTTAATTGAAAATGTGCACTCAGAGATAAAAAAAAACTAAGTCTTATTTGAAAAATACCATATTGTTTACTCATAAACATCTTGCATTAATTCACCATACAGACACATTTCTTACTGAAGTTCAGTTACAGATAGGATGTAGCTTCTCTCCGTGTTGAGTACACAGGGTATCATTCTTAATCGATAATCCATAGTCTAAGTATAGTTGTACTCACTGAAATTCATAAGCATACTTCTATATTGAAGTCCAAACAGCAACATACCTGCATCCACCTCCACTGAAATATGATGCAAAAGTGAATACAAAATGGAGTCCTGAGTCTGAACATGCTCAGTACAATCACATGTCTACAGCTCCTCCCACACCAAAGAAGTAAGTCAAACTGGCAAATCAACATACACATAGAAAACAGATTAGCAAATATATACATTAACAAGTAAATAGTGAGAGGCTTGGGAGGGTGCTATTTCCAACAATCACAACTATCTTGCACATCTACAGAAGTAATGCTGAGGTGCGTCCACCAGAATTAAAATGTTGTTTAAGGAAATAACCCATCCTTATTGAAAAAATACCTTATTGGTGTCTTTATATAAAATTAGCATATACCCAGTGTTACTTGGGTGTCATTGAGACCACTGGCCTTCTACTTTCTACCCTTCCCAGCTTTCAGAAGGCCTAATTCACAATGGCAATACTCTGGCAATGGTGGGTAGGCTCTTTCTTTGTTCCTCAATTTCCCTCATACACCTTCTCTCCTTCTTGCTTTCCTTTTCCTCTTACACCTTCCCCTTCTTCCTTTCCTTTCGCTTAACATTTTCTTTCTTCTTCTCTTCGTTCCCTGACTTTGTCCCTGAACATTAGGAAGAACTTCCAAACTGTGAGAGCTGTTCAGCGGTGGAGTGTGGTGGAGGCTCCTTCTTTGGAGGCTTTTAAACAGAGATTGGATGACCATCTGTCGGGGGTGCTTTGAATGCAATTTTCCTGCTTCTTGACAGGGGGTGGGACTGGATAGCCCATGAGGTCTCTTCCAATTCCATGATTCAGTGATTCCCTTCCTTTCTCTCCAGTTCCTTTTTTCTTTTTTCTCCCTCCTCCCTTTCCCTTTTCCCTTTCTTTTCCTTCCTTCCTTCCTTTTTCTTTTTTCACCTCCCTCCCCCCCTCCCTCCCTCCCCTTCTTCCCCTCATACACGTCACTTTTATTTCCTAGTGACATCACAGAGGAGCACTTATCCTAGCATCAGCCTTTGTGGTACAAATGGACAAACAACCAAACATACTTTGACTTTGATATATAAAAATGACATTTGGTTTAGAACTATACATCACTTCTCAATGTAGCTCCCTTTAAGTAGGCTGTAGTTTCAATGTCTGCCTACTGCTTTTTTGGATAGGAGGTTTAATAATTTTTCATCAGGCCAAAGTCTTTTTATTTGTAACACAGGTGAAATTGAGGATATCTGTCAGTGTTTTTTAATATTCCTATTGTATACGTGTCAAGAGTCAGACGCCAGTTACAAAACAGAGTTTATTCCGAAGATAAGCCAAAAAAAATAACATAAACACAGGAAATATCCTTGAAACACTTCACTTATCAGTGTTTCAAGAGTAGATTGGACAATAGTAACTCAAAAACGAGCCACGCTAATTTCTCATGCTGGCATTCAATAAAAAACTAAATAACGCTTCAATTCAGCTTTGGAAAACAAATAGAGTTAATTGCTGGAAAACAAACTAGAAAAGCAGTAAAACTGCTTCCACGGTGCAGCTAAGCCGAGAGCCTCAAAGGGATGATGAATAGCCGTCGTCAGAAGAATCCAAGGTCAGGTCAGGAGGCAGCAGAAATTCCGAAAGACAAACCAGTAGTCAGAAGCCGGGAAAAGTAGTCAGTCAGAGGGCGAAGACAGGTCAAATACCAATCCAGAGTCCGAAGAGGGTGCAGTCATCCAAACCAGGTCCACGAAAAGGCACAAAGATGGTATCAGCAGATCCGAATCACAGTCCAAGTCCAGTCTTCACGAAAGCACAGAGATCCCAATGGCGCCTCAGCAACACCTTGCCACACGCAAAGTGCAGTGGCCAAACATTCCCATTTTATTCCCCTTCCTCCTGGGTGACCAAACACTCACACCCAAACACCAGGTGTCCCAAATCTACTCAGAGTCTGAACTCCACACAGCTAGAGCTCGTGGATCTGGAGTACCTAGCAATTCGTCGGAGTCCCAATCATCCTGCCCACACTTAGCCCCATGAACACTTAAAGAACCATCCTCCCTTCTCCAAGCATCCCAATTGGGATCAGCTCCTGCAGAAACCCCAGGTTCAGAAGTATCCATAGACCCCAAATCCCCAGACATCTCCGGTGGCTGTGCCCATTCAGTGCCCGCTTCCCCAGCCACCACCTGTTCTTCAGCATCCATCTCCCCATCTGAATCTTCCTCAGAAGATCCCCCATATAGCTCTCTAAGTCGCTTCCTGCGCAACTCCTCCAGTGAACCCTCATCACGAGGGTTTTTTCTTCCTCTTCGAATTCCATCACCATCAACCATAATCCCCGAAGGCGCAGTCACAACAATACGACCCTAAAGCATACATTCTATACCTGTATCCTTTGCTCTTTAGCAAAGAAATTCCCAATGAGAACATTTGTATATTGCTAGGGGGTGTCAATATTTTTTACTACTATGCAGGTTGCAAAATTTGCTCTGACTGAGAAACAAAATAAGAACAAAGCACCAAAAAATTAGCAGGGCAAAAAGAATGTTGCCCTTTATTTCTAAGCCTCTTCTATCTAGAAAATTTTATGATATTAATGGTGGCTCCATAAGTTGACAAGAGACTTGAAGGCACAGAGACAAAGATGTGTACTTTAAGCTGGATGAGGCTTAGTCTATTTTTAGTAGTAGAAGGGAAAGTTTTATCATACATTTTAATTGTTTTAGTAATGTTAGTTACTTTAGAAAATGGTTTCTGCTTGACAAATGTAAATGATATACTGAGTTAATTTTATATTCTGATTTCTATATGGATTTTATGTTTATGTACAAAATTGTGATGCCCTAGGCTATGAACAATAAAGTTTACATGACATATTTGTAATGTGTTACTTTCAAGCCCTGGAACAAAGCAACACAATCAGAAATATTGCAATCACTATCCTGTTTATTGTCCTATATCAGATGCTATTTTGAGTCGCACCACTCAGCAACAATGAAACAATTACAAGAGATGCTGTCTAATTTCTGCATTTCATTTCTCCATGGACAGGAATCCAAATACCATTCCTTGTTTTCATGCCCATTCCAGCTTTCACACATACATTTGTTCCAGCCTACTACTGCTGTCTTATAGATAGCAAAATCAACATTCTCATTGCTGTCGCAGTCAGTTCGCATTCCCACATCTGCAGCCGCTGAAAGCCTGGCTGTGTGCACCATTTGCAACTGGGGTAAACTTCCATAAAAGTAATAATAGGCTCAAATCCACGTCTTCTCCAGATGTTTGGCTGCAAAATCAGCAGTTGGCTTCACTACTTCATAAAACTTCCTCTCATAAGGTTTTCTCCAGAATTTGAAAAATGTATTTCTTGCACTGGAAAGAAGTTATTGGCCATGTTGGATAGCTCTGGGACATGAAGCCAAAAATGTTTTTTTCCCCTAAACTCTGATACTTTCGCCCTACTGTTGTTAGTTTACCTGTGATTTGGCATGTTCATACTCTTCTGTCCCACGTGGAACATTCCGTAGAGAAGTGAGGTAGTCAAAGGTGATAACTGCTGTCTGTAATACAATCCAGAAACAAAATTATAAACAACATATCAACCCCCCCTAGTGATCCTCATTTTTTATGATAAAGGATTTGACATCTGACCTCTCAATTCAACTATCAATTGTTCAGATATCTATCTAAAATCATATTCAAGTTGCCAAGCTCCATGTGTATCCTAATTCATATACTTACTTACCTTTCTATCAAAACATTTGGTAGTGAGGTTCTGTTAATGACAAGCTTTCAAAGTGAAGTTTGGCCCAAAATATATTGAGGAAGCAAACATAAAAACTGAAAAAATAATGATCCCAATAAAATAGCCTTTCTTGGATATGGATATCTGTTTTCCTTTATATTTCAAGCAAACAAAATTTGAAACATGAAGTAATAAAAAAGATTTATCCATTGTTTGAGAGGGCTTCTTTAGCAAAGGAAAAAAATTCAGGAAAAATAACCTGGCCACTCTGATGTTCACTAACAGAGACACATACACAAGTCTGAAGCATGAAGCGGACTTCAGCATAAAAGTAAACAGACTTAAGTTGGGTTTTCTTGTTTTCTTGTTACTTACTTCACAATTGGTGACATCAGTCTTATTGTCTTCGTGGTTTATTTATTTATTTATTTATTGTGTCAGAAGTGAACCGAGGGTACAAATCGTTACAAGTTATGATGTAACTTGGTTTGCCATGTAAAGCCCTGAATGCTGCCCTGGAGATGGACCTCTCCAAGATTCTCACACAGTACATTGGTGGCATGGGACCTCAGTATTTGAAGGATCACCTACGCAAATGAAGTCTTACTAGTGGGACACAGAGGAATGACTTTCCAGTAGATCTCCTGTGTGAGGATCTTGGAAAGGTCCTTCTCCACTGTGGCACTCTGGTTATGCAATACTGTCTTCTTGAAGGCTCATTTAGCACCTATTTCATTCTGGTGCCAAGGTAAAACTTAGCATTTTATTAAATCTGACAAGGCAGACCTCTTTCATCTAAATGTGTACACATTTATGGTTTTAAACATTTAAAGTTTATTTACATTATGGAATCATTTAATATGTTTTTAGAATGTTTGAATCGTTTTAAGGCTTTGCAAATCAAATCATTTAAACTGATTTTACTGTGAATCAGCCAGAAATCTTTTAATAGGAAAAGATATAAATATTTGAAGAAGATGGTAACAACATACAAAGAGAGGAGCAGGAAAACATGGTTCTAAATCACTGCTTCTTAAACTGTGGGTCTCAACCCCAAATGGGGTCTCCTTAGCTCAATATTGACATCATGAAAAAATGGCAACAGTAAAAGGTTTTAGACTGTTATACAAATTTGATAGCAACAGCATGCAGTGTTTGCAGTGGACTCTACAGAAATTGCTTCAACTGTATTTCATAAAAAGGAAAATCATCCTGTTTAGCAAATGCTGATTTATTATACTAGCCACCACATATTTTGTGGCCTCAAATGTTAGACCTGTTTCTGGGTACATTTGACCTGCTGATTCCAAAAATGTCCAATCTAGTTTTTGAGATGCTGAATTCATGCCATATAGCAGTCTTTATCTGCTCACCCACAGAAAACTGTATCTAAGAAGCTAGAGCCAATGCAGTCTATCAAATACAATTTTCTGAATCAGCACCCCAAATAACCTCAGGAACAGGCCTAAAAACAAAGATACACACAAAAAACATTTATCAGTAAATGTTTTATTCTTACACCTATTGTATATACCCATATATCGAGTCATGTAAAGGTTTATCAGGCAGCGAGTTGAAAAGGTTTAAGAACTCCTGCTCTAAATGATATTATAGAAAAAAGAAAATGTTTTCAAGATGTAATGTATTGTTTATATACTGATGTGACGCACTGAATTTTTGTCATTTATTATGAGTCCCCCTAGGTAAAGAAAGGAAAAGGTTTCCTCTGACGTTAAGTCCAGTTGTGTCCGACTCTGGGGGTTGGTGCTCATCTCCATTTCTAAGCCAAAGAGCTGGCGTTGTCTGTAGACACCTCCAAGGTCATGCGGCTGGCATGACTACATGGAATGCCGTTACCTTCCCTCCAGAGCAGTACCTATTGATCTACTCACATTTGCATGTTTTTCAAACTGCTAGGTTGGCAGAAGCTGGAGCTAACAGTGGGCACTCACTCCGCTCCCCAGATTCGAACCTGGGACCTTTCAGTCTGCAAGTTCATCAGCTCAGCGCTGTAACACACTGAGCCACCGGGGGGTCTCCTTGAGTCCCCCTAGGGGTGAAAAAAGCAGTATAGAAATGCAATAAATAGAATAAATAAGATTTTGCCCTCCTAACTGGATTGTTTCAGTGTTTAGACCCTGTAGGATCAAGTAGTCATTATCCTATATGGATAATATTCCAACATAAGATTATTTATCAGAAGCAGAAGGGTAGCAGGTGATTTTTTTCCCCTATGAAAATGCAGAGATGAAGAGAAAATATATTTGTTGAATTTCTGGCAGCTATTAAATGCCCAAAGTCTTTGTCAGAGAACAAAAAGTGTCACCCCTAAATCTGAACTGATTTTCCAACAAATCCTACAGTGCAGGAAATTTAAATCATGGATTCTCAAAGACCAATTCCCACTGTAAGCTAGAAAGACTCAAATCACAACCTGTTAATAAAGGGGGCCTGTAGAGAAACATTTTTTAAATTCAGCTCATCTGGACCCCAAGCACACACAAACTGCCAGGTTGAAACTTACTGTGGCAACGGCTCTGCCAACTCGAACAACTCCAAAGTCATTGGGATCCAGATGCTTGTTGCTGTACAGATAGAAACCAGTGGTGGTGGCAGCTGCTACTGTGGCAAGTGATGCAAGTTTTAAAGCCCTTCTGGCCATAGCAGCCAACACTGCAGAGAAATAAAATAGGAGTCATTACTGGAGAAGAAATGTGTGAAAGTGGGTGATATTCTAAAATGATTCTGCAATGCATCTCATCAGGGGAAAATGGAATTTGAAAATGTTTAAAATAGGGAATGAATGACCTGCAACACAAAGGCCACAAATGGTTCAAAAAGCAGAAACCCATGAATGGAGATCCTTTTGTTTCCAGATGTTTTTAGCATTAATTTCTTATCAGTCCCAGCCAGCATGGCCAATGCTAACAGATGATGAGATGGAGTGCAAAAGTATCTGGCATACTAAAGGTCCCAGCTCATGGCACAAAATCTGGCCTGCTCATCTACTTACATCTGTGTAAAATCATCACGACTAATCCTAACCAAATAGATTACAAAGTAAAATCTATACTAGAAATAGAAGGGATACTGCATAGCAGAGCTTTCCAAGCATTTCATATTGAGACATGCATCATTTTATGACACAGTAATTCAGTTTTACTAGCAAACCAGAGGGAAAACTAGCCCCTTAGAAGAAAAATGGACACATACATAAATTATAATAACGAAATGTATGGGGGCACAACATATCTCATGAAGAACTTTGATTTATATTTTTAAAAATATATAATTTACTGGTTATTCCACATCAACTCAGAGGTTTCTCACTACATTTGCATGACACACCTACAAAATGCAGTAGATACACTAATGTGCTGCAACATATTGTTTGGAAAGGACTGCTATATAACCAGCCATATACTGTCAGAAAGAGCTTGGGTGAGTTGCATTTTTTTTTGTCTTCCACTCCCAGAATCATCTGACTGGAAATGCTACCTGGAAGCAATAGTCCAAAAGAGTAATTTTCCCCCAGGCTCTGCTTACTATACACCCTCAAAGGACACTTTTTCAGGATTCTACCAGTCATTAATCCACCAGAACTGTGGTGTTTGCTGAGACAATGGGAATGGAGAAGAAACACGGCTACTGTATGGGAGAAGCTGTGGGAAAGCAGGAACCTATATGTGGAATCATTTAGAACCAGTGGAATGCTGTCATACTTTCGTGACCCAGCTTGTTGTACTGTATACTAAAAATGTAGGGCATATCCCCTTACGCAAGCATAGAAAAGTACAACCATTAGCATATCTGGGAGTTGCTTTGGTGAAGAACTCCCAAAGGCCTATGAATCATAGAATAGTGAACAGTAGAGTTGGAAGAGACCTCATGGGCCATCCAGTCCAACCCCCTGCCAAGAAGCAGGAAATCGCATTCAAAGCACCCCCGACAGATGACCATCCAGCCTCTGCTTAAAAGCCTCCAAAGAAGGAGCCTCCACCACAGTCCGGGGCAGAGAGTTCCACTATGTGTACTCAGCTAGAAGTTTTTCTTTTTCTTTCCTCTCTTTTTTTGGTTTTTGAAATCCATTCAAGATAAAGCATGTCCTCTCGCCAACACATATGAGCATTTTATGGGGAAATCAAGTCAAGAACCCCATATTTTCCCCACAATGTTGGCTTTAGCTAAGTTATAGTGTCCAGGAAGGTTACTTTTGGAAAAGCTCTTTTTTGGAATGACTACCAGAATCTTTTGGTCAGAAGCACTCAATGTCACGTGAAGGAAGAGATTATTTTAAAAAGGAGCTTCTCCATGTTCTTATCACGGGGTCAATGCTTTGCCTGCAAAAGTGTAAAGGTTTCCAGTTAAAATGACCTTTACCTGCATAAAAATACCGACGGACACTATGTTGTGCAGTAGACAGGTACCTCCCAGGACTAGCAATATTTTTTTCACAGCCACAGAACAATTCAGTATTTGTATCCATTGGCTACAATGCTTTTTTCATGGAAAGTCACTAGGAATCAGTAGTAAATTGTCCTTACAAGCCGGCACTAGTCCATGGGCCATCACTTGGGAGTGCACAATATTGGGTTAGAAAAGGCATGGGCAAACTTCGGCCTTCCAGGTGTTTTGGACTTCAACTCCCAGAAATCCTAGCCAGATTACCAGCTGTTACGAATTGTGGGAGTTGAAGTCCTAAACACCTGTAGGGCTGAAGTTTGCCCATGTCTGAGAAGGACTGACATCTACGTCACTTACGCGATATATATGTGTGTGTGTGTGTGTGTGTGTGTGTGTGTGTGTATAGCCTAAATCAGAGCAAAAAAGGATTCTCATAAAATTTGCATATGCACATTTATATATTGATTTTGGAATAATTTCTCTGATTTTAAGAGAAATACAATAATCCCATTATAGTGCTAAGACATATCGGTACATATGGAGGAATGTTGTACACAAGACAAACTCTATAGTCCACATGGTAATAATACCTTTATTAGTGCACACAATTCTCTCACTTAATATGGCTCTTTATCTTTCAATCAGACTTTAAACTGAAGTTGAGTATCCCTTCAGAGAGAACAATATTATCATATCCATGACCATTGGTCATGACAGGTGGATTTTTTTTTTTTGTAAGTTGAAGTCAAAAACCTCTGGAAAGGCTAAGCCCTCAAACAGTAGAAGCCTTCAAAAGGGGAGTTTATAAAAAATATCAAGAAAAAAAGAAGTTAGAATGAATGCGTCAGAGCTTTACTGTAAAGCACCAGTGTATTACTGGCATGTAAATGAGTTGATGTAATATTACTGGGAGGAATCATAAACACCCATCAGCCACGAAATAGGTTTCTAAAGCCAGAAGTCCTGGTGAATTCAGTTGACCTTACAGTCACAAAAGTTGCTTAGGATCCCAGTACATATATCTGCACCCCATTATGGGACTCTTAGGGGTCAATAAGTTTGTTCTTCTGTATCCTGGAACAACTGCCTTCCTCCTTGAATCACTAGATGCCCATAATTCTTCCAACCCCACTTTCCACAATGTTACATGTGCAGTTATTTGGACTCAATTAACTCCTATACATCTAGCAATAATACTTCAGACACAGTCATGATTGTGAAATTTATCTGCAGCTTATATTGTGTAATGATAGAGAAAAGAAATAGCAGAGATCCTTCCTGCAAAGACGTACGGGTGATTAAACTATTACCATATCTTTTTAATTGAACATAAGTAGAGCCATTTATAACAGATCAGACTAAAGGCCTATCTAGTCCCATAGTAACCAACCAGCTTATGATAAGTCTGCACACATGACATGATTGCAATAGCAGCCTTCTCATGCTCTCAAAAAATTACCAATGAGAAACCTTATGTCTCTGATAAATGTATATTCTATTGCATTTCCAATACCGTATGATCCTTCTCTGAGCACGGAAATTATTCTTTAATCGGAGGGAGGATGCAGATAGGTGCAACTAATGCTTTACATAAAGAGTGTAGAAAAGTTATCCTTTAGGCTTTTCCAGTTTTTGAGAGAAATAATTCAGAAAGTGTCTCTTCCAAATTCTATTTCTACATGCATCTTCTAAAGTATAATTAAGTCTTGCCCAAGCTATTCCCACAATTTCTGGGATGGCACACCCAGATCCAGAAGACTGGTTAACAGAAAAACAAAAGATATTTTTCATGTCAGTCTTTAAATTTAAAGAAGCCAAAACTATAGATGTTGGAAGTGTTCTGATGTAGTGAACTCTAATAATGAAAGCTTGTGCTACCAAAACTACAGTCCTATAGAGATCTATAAGAAATAAAATCGATTGATGTGGCTTGCATGTGTTTCTGTGCCTTCAGGTCACCTGAGAACTTATAAATTTCATAGGGTTTTCTTAGGCGAGGAATACACTCCGAGGTGGTTTGCCATTGCTTTCCTCTGAAATACAGCCCACAGCAATACAGCAGACACTCAATTAACCAGAACTTTCAAGCAACTGGCAAACCCCCCCAAAATTTAATGCAAATTGGATTCACAAAGCTGTTTTTATAA
The DNA here is from genome assembly GCF_035594765.1 of Anolis carolinensis. NCBI lineage: Eukaryota > Metazoa > Chordata > Lepidosauria > Squamata > Anolidae > Anolis > Anolis carolinensis. The sequence goes on along the minus strand of NC_085841.1, from coordinate 332,069,680 downwards.
TACAAGTATAATATAAGTTTGTCTTTATTTGTCTTAATTTGCTTTTAATTACTGTATTTCAATGTTAATATGTCAACACAGAATGTATGGTATGGTATGGTATAGTATGAAATATAGTATTTGCTTGGTGTGTTTGTAATAGCAATTACCACATTAACCTGGCATCCACCAATCCCTATGGGTGCCGGTTAACTGAGAGTCTACTATATAGCCTACAGCACCTGGTATTTATTAGCAATCTTCCACCCGACAACTAACCGAGATCAGGGAGGATTTGGTGCATTTAGAGCAGTGGTGTCAAACTTGTGGCCCTCCAAGTATTTTGGACTTCAGTTCCCAGAATTCCTGGCCACTGGACAAGCTGGTTAGGGCTTCTGGGAGTTGGAGTCCAAAACATCTGGAGGGCACAAGTTTGACATCTCTGCTATAGAGTATTTAGGTACAGTAGAGTCTCACTTATCCAACATAAATGGGCCGGCAGAACGTTGGATAAGCGAATATGTTGGATAATAAGGAGAGATTAAGAAAAAGCCTATTAAACATCAAAATAGGTTATGATTTTACAAATGAAACACCAAAACATCATGTTAGACAACAAATTTGGCAGAAAAAGTAGTTCAATATGCAGTAATGCTATGTAGTAATTACTGTATTTATGAATTTAGCACCAAAATATCACGATATATTGAAAACATTGACTACAAAAATGCGTTGGATAATCCAGAACGTTGGATAAGTGAGACTCTACTGTATATCCTATTTATTTGGGAGAAGATTTGAGCAGGGCATCTGACAGCCAGGAATCTTTGAGATGCCTCATCCACAGGATCAAGGCCAGATTGGTGGTAAATAAAAATAATAACAACAAAACTCTACAGAGTTCAATGGAATTTCTAAGTGGACATGAGAGAATTGTGCTGGGAATCTGGGCATTTTGCCAATTCCCAGCGCAATCCTATCATGTTGCTCTTAAAACTTTTGTTATTCAAGACTGTTTCCAATTAATACCATAGCACTCTCTGATTTCATCTCAGCTTTGGGTGCAAACCCATTTTGTTTATTGTGGGTCAATGAGATCTTGAAATAGCTTTCCAGTTCATGCATGAAAACAAGTTTGAGAGAAAAACTGTTAAAATTACTCTGCCTTGTGCATTTAATATCAAGAATGCCAATATAATAATTATCTGAGAAGAATGGATGGAACATTGAATGCTAAGAACATTTTTTTTCAGTCATGAATCTCTTTCTGCTAAAAGAACAATCATCTGGAATTGACTTCACGTTTGTTATGACAAAACTGTTTTAAAGTGGCTTTCATTTTTGTTAAATTCAGTAGCCATTTAAACATCGTAATCTGTTTAACAATGTTTTAATATCATAACTTATTTTCAGTGTATCTGTGGGCCACGAAGTGGAGTCCATGACATGCGAGTGTGGAGAAGAACAAACCACAGACCACCTACTACAATGCAGTCTGAGCCTTGCCACATGCACAATGGAGGCCCTTCTTATAGCAACACCTGAGGCACTCCAAGTGGACAGCTACTAGTCAAAGGACATGTAGTATAATGTCAAGTTTTTTTAAAAACTTTTGTGTTTTCAAATACATTACAACTTGTACCGTTGGTACGATTCTGACATGATAAATATATATTGCTATTATTATTTTAATATTTTCACTTATTTGTTGTTTTTTCCATATAATTTTATTGCAAATATATGAGAAATGAACTGCCGTTGGCTCTAAGAGCTTCCTCCTCTCGATCCCACCCCCTTCTCAAGTGCGGTTGGTAGGGGCGAGGGAGAGGGACTTCTCATTGTGGCCCTTCGGCTTTGGAACACCCTCCCCAGAGAAATTAGGTTAGCCCCCACACTCCAATGTTTTTGGAAAAACCTGAAAACATGGCTCTTCAAGCAGGCCTTCGAATAAGGTTAAACATCAGTGAAAACTTAAGGACCAAGCAAATTCGTTTGACTCTGCCACTTTATGTCCTATTGGATGGCCTATTTTAATCTACAGCTTTTGCTGCATTTTATTGAGTATTTTATTCAAATTAGTAGGGGTTTTATATGCTGTTTTTATCTATTTTATGTTAATTGACATTGTTTATGTATTATTTATTTCCGATATTTCTGCCCCGCCCTTCTCCCCAAGGGGACTCAGGGTGGCTTACACAACTGGCAGGATCACTACCAGTACATCATAATAAAATAAGAATTAAAACAGTTAAAAATAGTTAAATAACATAATAATATACAATATATAAAAGATTTAACACAGTGGAGCACAGAGTATTTGTGCCAATCATCCATCAGACCTTGTGCAAGAGCCTTAATCTGATCCATGTCGACGCTAACTGAGTTCATTCATTAAACGCTTGCGCGCGTAGCCAGGTTTTCAGCTTCTTTCTGAACCCCAGAAGGGATGGAGCCTGTCGGATGTCACTAGGGAAAGAGTTCCACAGCCGAGGAGCCACCACCGAGAAGGCCCTGTCTCTCGTCCCCACCAGCAGCGCTTGTGAGGCAGGTGGGATCAAGAGCAGGGCCTCCCCGGATGATCTTAAGGTTCTCATGGGCTCATAAAGATATGTTCGGACAGGTAAGTTGGACCAGGACCGTTTAGGGCTTTGTAGTTATTTTATAACTGTTATATATTTTACTGTACCTTGTGTATACTGCTGCACCACTATGTTTTTGTGTCTTTTGGGAGATGGTGGCATCTTCTTCCATGAAGATTCCAATCAGCTGTCTTTGGACCCAATCTGCATCTTCGTGCCTTTTAGGGATGCGCCCACACTATGGAGTTAATGCAGTTTGACACTGCTTTAACTTCCAAGGCTCAAGGCTATGGAATCCTGGGGATTGTGGTTTGTTGGGGAACTTTTGTCTTCAACTCCCACAATTCCTAACAGGGCTTCTGGGAGCTGTAGTAGGCTGTTAGGAATTGTTGAAGTCCAAAACACCTGGAGGGCTTAGTTTGCCCATGCCTGATCTACACTGTAGAATTAATGCAGTTTGAAACCTCTTTCACTGTCATGCCTCTAAATGCTAGGGAATCCTGGGAGTGGTAGTTCTACAAGGCCTTGACCTGTCTCTGCCACAAAGTCCATAGTGTGGACGCATCCCTTTTTAGGTAGATCAGCCTTTTGGCAGGAAGATGCAGATTGGCTCCAAAGACAGCTGGTTGGAATCTTCATGGAAGGTGGTCTTTAAAAAAGAAATTGGTCGTGGAAGGAAACCAGATTATAATATCTAGGAAGGAAGATTATATATGTATGTATATATCCTCAATGACTTGTATAAGAGGGTTTTAATCCCTTCCACGAGAGGAGTCTTTGGAATAGAAATATTCCGTCTCCCTAAGTCCTTCCCTTTAGGAGCATTTGCAGCCTCTCCCGCGCCCTCTTCCTTCTCCATTCTCTCTCTCTCTCTCTCTCTCTCTCTCTCTCCGCTTGGTCCGCCTCACTTACCGGCTCCCCGGGCACCGCGGCAGTTTTATTTGGCGGAATGGAACAGCCTGTCTCCCCCTCCTCCAGGCACGTAGGACGGACCTCCTCCCGCAAGGGATGCCGGGGCTTGTAGTTTTCCCGCGGATCAAGGGCTTAGAGTCTGCAAGGACAGTGGGTTCGAAAGAACTACAGCCGCGGCTCCCTGGAACTTCCAATTGGCGAAAACGGGGAGGACCAGACCCCGACTCCTTGTCCCTCCTGCACTAAATTCCTCCTTTGACGAGGCAACAAGGCGTGGGTTGTGGAAGTGCGGGGAAGGAACAGGACGAACCGCTTCTGCACTCAACCTTATATTATTTCACTAGCTTATCTACCAGTTGTTGTCCTGGTATGCATTTTCTTTGTGGCTCTTTCTTTCCTGGGTTGCCGTGAGTTGTCCGGGCGGTATGGCCACGTTCCAGAAGCATTCTCTCCTGGCGTTTCGCCTGCATCTGTGGCAGGCATCCTCAGAGGTTGTTGAGCTCTGTTGGAAACTAGGCAAGTGGGGTTGATCTATCTGTGGAATGTCCAGGGTGGGAGAAATAACTCTTTGCCTGTTTGAGGCAGGTGTGAATGTTGCAATTGGCCACCTTGATTAGCATCAAATGGCCTTGCAGCTTCAAGGTCTGGCTGCTTCCTGCCTGAGGGAATCCGTTGTTGGGAGGTGTTAAGGTAAAGGTTTTCCCCTGGCATTAAAGTCTAGACTATATAATAATATAACATATTGAAGTGAAATAGTGAAGAGCAGAGACATCACACTGGCAACAAAGGTCCATATAGTTAAAACAATG